>NW_026853506.1:0-630452 GCF_026571515.1 Ruditapes philippinarum | reverse complement strand
TTTTATTCGATAAATTTTAGTTGGAACAATAACTTAGAAGGTAATATAATAATATGCTAATGTTAAACTACAAACAACAATATAAAAACAAACAACATGATATGCAAACTACCACCAGGGGATATCACAGGTAGGGTTAACTATTATCGCCATTGTTGGTGGCATGATAAGGGAGTCATTTACTTCTTTCATTGCATTCATGTTATTTATTAAAGATATACTATACTAAAAATTTGATATTATAAAATATCGATAATAGCTAGACTGTATGTTTGTAAATAGAAAATAAGAAACATGTTTTGACTCCAAAAAAAGTAGATATGCTATGTTTAAAATAAACACTAAATACACACTAAAGGTGGTCACAATATGAATATATAGCGTTTTTAAAAAACAAAACAAAACTTGCAGTTTTTTAAGGAAAATACCATCTTTACTTGAATGCAGCTTCCCGTACAACGTTTTAAACGGGCATTTACAAAATAAGTTATCATAAGTGAAACATTGTCGATAATTTGGTAAATATTTGTAGACATTTGTATATCTTATTATCACAATTACTCTATTTATATTCAGTACGTACAACATACAACAGTTATATGATATGTTTCATACATGGTGTTTCTGTTAAAGACACAATACAAATCTTTATCTTAAGTAATTCATTCAATTTGAAATCTTTATTGAAAATGTAATTATCCATAAACTTTTCAATAGTCTTACTATAAACAAAAAAAGAGGTTTGGGTCTTGTACGTGTGTATTAGCTTCAAATAGAATCTTGGAATTTACGTATGTCAGACCGACACTGTGTAGATTGTTTCATGTCTGGCGTTGTGCATAATGCAATTATAACTGTAACAAAACTAAAATACAACTACATAGTACGATATTTGATATCCAGCTGAATGGTCGGCAATCGACTAAATGTAACAGTGTGGCGTTAAGCAACAGTATCTTTTATTCCTCGATATAATTGGCCACACTCACTTAAAAACAAGCTGCTTTTCTTTTAAAGCTTATTTTTATTAACATAATTATGTTTGACGTGGGCAAATTGTAAATGAAGCAATGTTATGAAGAGGAAACTCATAACAAGTCATGTTTTCATGATGAAAGACTAAGCATTTATCATATGTAATCCTAAGATAAGATAATCTAACGTAAAGCACGTTTTCTTATCTCCTGACACTGAAGAAAAGAAATTGGGTACTGTTGATTAAATCGTAATTTAATTAAATTCGTTTGTAATTGGTGCAAGGAAAGCAAGATAATTTAATCATATCTTCATTTTTCGCTTTGATATCCGCTATAAAAGGCCTTTGTTCAAAGCTTTAGATAAACTAGTTGCGGTTAACTAGGGAAATTATATTAAATTGGCAAGGTATGCATCTTAACAGGATAAAGTCAACAGGAAAAACAGTATATTAAGAGTAACCGCAGACACACCAGACACGACACACATATTCTTAAAATATGTTTGATTTTTAATCTTAAATAACCTCGATTTCTGATATTCTAACTAGCCTGAAGTGCCAGAGATTAAGGTGATAAGTAATTTGAAACTACACTATGGAATAAACCAATGGTCTTATGCACAGGTTTAACTGTATTATATATGGTTAGCCTGTTCAGACGGAACCGGATTCCTGCTAGCCAGAGTAGTTGAAACAGCCGGACTAGACGAACATTTGTTCCGGCTGCTCTGACTGTTCCGACTGTCTGGCTATCTTCACAAACATGAAGTGAATTGAAATAGCAATAGATTCAATCATATAATTATATCAATATTCTCAAAATATTTAGTTATTCGTATAATTGCTATATTTACAATTTAGCAATATTCTATCAAACGATCAATACCTTTGGGTAAATTTGGAATATAGACCAAAAATAACTATAATATTTTTCTTTAACCTTTGGGCATGCAATCACGTTGTCTATACATTTGCATTCTTTAGCACCACTTCACACTGCTTTATAAGACATGCTACGAGCTTTATTTGGAAAACACATGCAAAACAATACTATTTTTCCATAAATGACTTCTGCATTCAGACAGTTACGAACAAAAACACGACAATAAAGGTGATTTTTCCATAATTTCGACGCTAACCAAGATAACGATTGTTTTGATGAATTATATCTAGGCAAGCAAAGATAAAATTGACTTTTCTATAAATAAAGCACAAAAGCTTTCTGTCAATTGCCCTTGTAATTGAAATTGAAAGTGTCTACCGAGGTAAAAGATCCTGAACATGCGCTATTTACATAACAACATGATTTCACAGACAAATATAAATAAGTATGACGCTAACATACAATTAATCGTAAAATACATTTAGAGATTAAAAATAACACTTTTTGATATATTTGAAAATCGCATATAAGTTTGGATACTTAAAGATACACAGCGCTACGATAAACAGAGATGAAGTCATGACTAAGAATGTAAGAAAGTGCTACTTGAAAAAGTTGCCCCGTACTTCATTGCAGTGTTGTTATTATTTCTGGTCCTTCGGAACTATTTAGCTCTTATACTTTGTACGAGCATTTTGGGTGTTTTTGAGTATTAAAGATTAAAAACCTCTTACGCGGCTTTTATGACTATGCAATAAGCAACTACTTGATATTTGATACCTTTGCTTTCGAAGGGTCTCCCCATTCTAGAATTTCCATAAAAAATATCCGTAATTTGTTTGCACATAGGTAACATGAAAATGTTTTACCTTCTAATTTATAGAATTATTGTCATTAATGCCGTACGTTATATTAATTTTGCATGTATCTTTATATAAAAGACGTTTCGCATTCTTAAATTCTATAATTAACCATCAAATAAATTTTCTGTGATGTTTATTCAATTTGTTTTCATGTTGACATATTATCTGTTGGTGACATTCAAATCTTTACCATCTTTTTCTGATGATATATGAAATATGGGCAATTTGTCTGTTGACGTACTATCTGTGAAATGCAGGCTTCATAACCTCTGATCCCCTTTTAAAATCCCATTTTATTTAGCTCCGCCCATTGTTTTCCCGTTTAGGACACACGCATTTTTTTTTACTTGGGGACCATATGCCGGTTTTCATTGAATGGCACTTACGTGTCACATCGAAGGTTCCATGATAATCGCCATATGAACACATCTGCCGATGATTCGAAATTCCAAATTGTACAAGTTCATGTTAAATGTTAAATTCTGTTTAAACCGGTGCTAGGGGGCGTGGACGGTAGTTTGCACTTGACAGTACTGTCCATGAACAGGCTCAATCAAACCGAGCCTGCAACATTATCATTTTTGCCGTGTTGGGCTTTCTTTAGGGATTCTTATTTTCTCTATTTTACGTCTAAAGAAAGATAATTAAATTGTAAAGAGCACGCTTTGAATAACACAAGCAAGATATTTCCTTACAAATGACTTATATCTAGTATGAGGTGCATTTTACACAAAACGTGTACACTAATGTTAAATTAATTTTATTGGACACTTGTATGAAAATTCTATTTTTGCTTTTCTAATTTATGCATATTCTTTTCCATTAAATTGATTAACGAGATTGCTATTCACCTGCAACAAGTGCAAACAAATGTAAGACAGTTATGGACAAAGAATATGCTCCTCAATAAAAGTTATATTGCAACTGCCATCAGGAAATAACCAATTCAGGGGAAAAAATCAAAGGTTTTCACATTTTTACTAATAAATTGTCTGAAACGTTTAGGATGAGTATTGATAACATTATTTATTAACAATTAACGGGCATATATGTTTGTGTGATGTCATTCAAAAACGCTTTTCAATTCTATAGTCTGGCCGACTCCTCAAAATCTCTCGGCCATGCTACCCTATTGTACTGATGGAGAGAAACAGCTGCTGCGGATAATTTGTTTTCCTGGCTAGACAATAATTTTGCACTCTTTAATTGAATATAATCTTATATGAAGTTATTTTTAAGAAACGCAATCGAAAAATATTTATATTAACCGTTCCTGCGCATATGCAAAAGGTAAAAACCGTAGGAAGTCCATGTATTGGCTTAAATGACGTAACATATGATTTGTTAATCAGTTCTAGATCTAAGAACTGTAATGATTTCTCTATAAAAAAACTTAAAAATCTTAACCATACAAGTGATGTTTCAACATTGTAAAAATTACCGTTTCCATCCTCGTTTTTCTACTTTATCCTTTGAAATACAAATTTCTGCATTAGATACATGTATACTATGTTATTTTACTTTATTCAGATTATAATTAACATGTCGATTTAAATAACAATAATAAGAGAGTAAAATGCAATGTAGTGTCTTTCCAAGAGCTTATACCATAACAAAACATAACCATAAATGTGCACATAAGCCTACGTCGAGGGCTTGGCGAGAAGGATAGCTCTTCTTATTATAATGGATATAAACATCCAGCTAACATGGCTATGAGTGTATCAATATAACGGAATGTTTCTGTACTATTTATTGCATTTTTCTGTCACTGTAGTTGCCATTATTGATTTATCACAAGAATGCTTTTCCTATTTGTAATTTAGCACTTAGAAAAATAATTGAACGATTAACCAAAAGACCATGCAATACACTTTGTTGACTAGACACATTAATTTTGATTTGTTCGATAACTGTTCATGTTGTTGCACAAACCAATTGTTTGACACATAGCTTTCTGTTCTGTCACGCGAATACGTTATCCAATCATATAACATTATAAATTAATTTAAAATATAACTGTAATATAGAAATAAACATCTATACAACGTTCTATCTAGTTAAGAAATACTTCAGTCTTAGCCGTGTTTCATTTTTGCTGAAAATAATGTTTTATGTTTAAAAATGCCTTTATATAATGGATAAGTATTAGCATTACAGATAGTAAAAGGTAATCCCAAAGAAAGTGAATTAAATCTAATTCCTCTATAAAAAACGTATTAGGGTGGTACCCATGTACTCTTCTACTGTTTAGTTCATCATATACTGATATAGTGTTTTAGCAACAATCTAATCACATTAATATTATATCATTGTCAATGTATCAATTAAAATGAATTACCTATAATAATTGTTTATCAATACTTTTATTCATTGGATTGTTTTCTTGATTGAACATGCCTATTTTTCACTTCTGTAAAAAACAAAACAAATAAGCATTTCAGACCTAAATATAGGCACCACTGATGTCGTTTGTTGGGACCAACAAATGCATTTTTTTTTAAAACATTTCATCAAACAGAAAACAAGTTTTGTGGGGACTTAAAATAAAGGCAATTTTCTTTTGTTAAACATAATGTATCGTAAGACACAGAATCAAATCAAGTGCGATTTTTTAAGAAGTGATAAAAATATGTTTTGATCATGACAAAACGGCTTGCCCCTGACATGCTTTGATCCACCAGCATTTAGATTAATGGTCTGACGCCTTAACCACTAAGTTTATTTAGAAAATGCTTAAACGGTGTTTTATTTTTGGAAACATGTACAATGTTTCAGCAGCATACTTTGGTACCAAAAAGTATTGTAGTTTACATAGGTCTCTCACCTGACATATCAAAAGCAAAAACACAATATAGAGAATGTGCTCATGCTCAAATACATCTTAATAGATATTCTTTAAGACAGAGGTCTAGCAATGCAAATAATGTGGAGCAAATGCTAATAATTTATGTTAAAACGCATCATGTCAAAGAGCAGGTGCCGCTACTATGATACCTTACAATTGGATATAATAATAGGTCACATTACATTTGCTTTAAAATATCTAACACGACGTCTTTATTTTAATTTCCTATTTCCCATTTCGATTGCATAACATACTTGCACAATTACATAAATTTAAATGCGTGTTTATGATTATTTACTTTTGGATTTAAGGATCAATGTTCATTAAAATGTACGATTGAGACGGTGTTATTTTTTTCTTATTGTTCTATCAGTAAAAATATTCTTTTGAAGATTTTTTTCTTTGCTTTTTAATAACATGTCTACGTTTATGTCTTAAAATGACCAATTAAAGATACCTGTATGAAAACTGTCATTATTTATATTATTAAACAGAATAAAGTAAAATAGTAAAAATGGCCGTTTGATCGTATACCTTATTTAAAGGGCCTAAAAAATAGTGTAAAACTTTTATCCATTACGATTTTAACTCCTGTTATCATTCCTAAAGTGATTACTTTTACTTTTAAAGTTAGTGATAAAAGCCATAACAATAGATCATTCATAACTCCTCAATTAAACAAAAAAAAAACTTCAAGGTAAAAGAATAAATAAAAAAATCGAGGAAACATAAACGACAACAAACAATGAAAAACAAGAACAATATTAACTAATGAAATAGAACGACTTCAGCAAGGAACACTCATAAACAAAGAAGAACATATTAATTGACTTTGTAATAGCTGCACACCATTTCAGTTATCAAAAGGAGACAGGTGGATAACTGCATTGTCAAATTAAAACGTCAAACCTTATTGTAGACTTATAATTTATGAGACTAAATATTATTAAACATAACAAGCCTCGATTTTCTAAACATGAAATACTTTTTTTGAGAATACATTAACAAAGGGTATGGTTTATTTGTCAAAGTGAAAAGCAACAAAATGTTGTCAAGCTACTATAAAATTTGCAGCAGATTTGAATATAATGGATTCTGTGAGAGATAATATAATTACGACAAATTATATTAACGAAAATGAGAAAACTTCTGTAATAAAGACATCCAAACGCCTACATTCATTGTTTCAGCATGTCTTTTTTTTTTAAAATGATTATGATAAATTATTAATTACCTTCTTTGGTTCATTTTAAAACTGTGAATAAATTCGTTTTAGTCTCTCTTATATAGGTTTCATAATTTATGTTTCCAGCTTTTGTCTACGGCTGACATTTTACTCTTATGAGTATATTTTTTTCAAAAGATTTTTAAATATGACCCAGGATGTATGAAGATTATGAAAAATAAAAGGGCAAGCTTTAATTAACGTTAGAAAGACATTAGCTTACATATGACATACTGATATCAGGTGTAGTGAAAAAAAATTCTGGAAACAAAGTGATCCCTCGGAAGCATTAATCACAACAAAATAACATAAGAATAGCAGACTCGGTTTGATTGAGTCTGTACATGAGGGATAATGAATAAGTGCAACATCCCTCACGCCCCCTAGCACCGGCTTGAGCGGTACTCAAGAGCGGTACTCAATTCTCAACACTTCATAGTGTTGGCATCAATGATCCCGAAGGACCAGAAAATATAACAACACTGAAGTGAAGTACGGGGCAACTTTTTACGGCTGCCACACGACACTTGACACCTGCTGTTGTGAAGTACAAAATTCTGGAAACAAAGTGATCCCTCGGAAGCATTAATCACAACAAAATAACATAAGAATTGCAGACTCGGTTTGATTGAGTCTGTACATGAGGGATAATGAATAAGTGCAACATCCCTCACGCCCCCTGAACACAGAAGATATTGTTCGCATTTTGAAATAAAAAAGTTTTAATATATAAGGACAAAAACATGCTGCTTAATTAAAGTTTAAATTGCAATATTCCTTTTTATCTGATAATAACAACTACCAATATAGGAGGAAACCCGATGAACTTAGCGTGTGTCTGATACTTTAATACGCTTTAATAAAGGAAAATACGGTAACCGTTTTCGAATTCTTCATCAATATCAATTGATATTTTTGTTGACGTACGAAGTACCATTTCAAACTGGAAAATTGGTAATTATTAAATTTAGTTAAGTGTACTAGTATTATTCTACATTCAAGAAATATAACTAATATAGCGGTACACATTTTTAAGAAACGCCTTAAGTGATATTTTATGAACCACGAAAACTGCTTTTTAAAATGGTTGATATGATCACCGTAGAAATGATGATAAAAATTTGTGAAATATCTCGATATTGTAACAATTTAAACACGAGAAGAATAAATATTTATTTGCTTTCCATGAGCATGTCCATTTACAGTGAAATCATATTTTGTCAATATTACTGTAAAATTATCAGATTCTGAATACACTGTGAGTGTTATGACTAAAACATGCATGTATTTACACTGCATCTAACAAATGGGTGTACTATTTTTATTTGCATATATTAAATCTATTATTATCTTTTTTTGGCTATAAAGTATACAAACACTGGTTTCTGAAATATTTACTGCATTAAGCTTTCGTTTAGTTTACACATACATATATAAGCATCGTCTGTCAGTACTAACATTATCACTGAGAATTCAAGATGGCGTCAATGATAAGCTGATATTAGTGTGTCGGTGGAAAAGCGAAATAATTCGATATGTGAAGCAATGCTGTTTTATTAAATAATAGCAGGTACATTAACAAGAGCTGTCACAGGAGACAGCGAAACTCGACTAATTAAATACTGGACTTTAGTATGAAAGAAATTTCAATTATGATATTTATTTCTTCTTATGACAAGAAGTTATAGTTTTTGACGTAAATTCCATGTTCAAAGGAGAATAATTCTAGTTCAAAGGGAGATAAATCTGAAAATATTGCTTCAAGAGTTATGAACCTTTTAACATAAGATCCGGTTGATGATAAGGAATATGTATATGAAGTTTGAGGTACAAACTTTTAAAACTAAAGAAGTCATAGTAAAAAATAATATTTTCAAGTACAATATCTAATTAAATGGGGAAATAATTATTGCAATATTGGTGCTAGAGTTATGAACCTTGTCACATACGATGTGGTTACTGATAAGAAACATATATTTGAAGTATGAAAAGTCTGTTTGTTTGTTTGTTTGTTTGTTTGGGTTTAACGTCACACCGATACAGTATAGGTCATTTGGCGACGTTCCAGCTTTACTGGTGGAGGAAGACCTCAGGTGCCCTTCCGTGCATTATTTCAGGCACGAACGGGCACCTGAGTAGAACCACCGACGTTCCGTAAGCTAGCTGGATAGCTTCCTCACATGAAAGAATCCAAAGTCCATGTCGGGATTCGAACCCACAGCGGTGAGGGGCAAGTGGTTTGAAGTCAACGACCTAAATAAAGAAGTAAATAAATATTAAAAATAATATTTTTAAGGAAAACTCTTAGTTCAAAATGAAAATCAAAAACTTGCAATAGATCTACAAAATGCAGAAGAGCGAAATGAATCCCTTAAACGAAGCCTGGACGACATAGAACACTACGGCCGAAAAATACCACGTTTCCATCGTGTCAGTATTAACACACCAGAAATTTATGAAACGTCAGAGACTAATATTAATAAAACAAATAGTGGGAATAACCAAACGCAAAAAGAAAATCTTAAAAACAATACTGATGAGATACATGTAGTTGTGAATATTTGCAAGAACATAATGAAAGTTGACCCGCCTTTAAGTGAAGACGATATTGAACGCTCCCACACAATCGGTCATTCACAAATTCTTTGCAAATTCAAGGCATAGAAAACTAAACATCATGTGTACATAAACAAATCAAACATCAAAAACATAATGGAACTAAAGTCAAATGTTTTTGTCACAGAGGATCGAACAAGAAAGAGGCAGTTCCTCGTTCAGCAGCTTGAATTTGCCAGGAAACCTAGCAACCAGAAACCAGTGACGGTCGTATTCCTTACAAATCTCCTCCCACAAGCAAGGTTAAATCCATAAGAGACATGAATGACATTGATCACTTACTACATGACCATTGGCGATCTCTGACATTCATATGATGATCAGCGAATATGAACTTTAACCACATTTTGCTTTTCAATGAATACATTTGGAAATTATGTATAAGTTTGTGTTTGTATATTGTGTCTTATTTTCAAAATGCACTCATATTGGAATTAATACATCATTCCGTGATAATAATTTATTAAGTTTACACATTGACTTTGACCTTTCATGTATACATATATATTATGTATTATTATTTGAAAGTCTTACCTTGTTGAATATAATATTGTTAGAATCCTCCGTATTTCCAGTAATCTATTTAAAGAATTCTTCTTTCTTATTAAATAACTACAGTTACTTCAAAACAACACTAAAATCCTTCTTGTAAATTTCTATGTATTTTTACAAGCATCTTTTTAGCACTTGTGACATGATAACAATTAATTTTAATCCATACACGAAATGCTAGAATGTAAATGTTTTCTATTTTTTAAAGATAGATACTCATAATTAAAAGTGTGTTGTAATCTCAAAACTTTGCAAAACTTGTTGCATCTTACAAAAATGTAATCGTAATCGATCTCTTTAAAATATTAGATAAATATATTTTAACGAAATAAATCGTTCTACTGTCGCGGATAAGTTTAGAAAATTTCGTTAAACCAGTTTATTTTAACAGTTTTTACACAACTTTGATTGATGCAATGTATTTTCCTAATGTATTCAATTTCTTTTGTTCACTTGTTTTAAGTGTAACAACAAAATTAATGCATTTTCTCATCCATAATTTCATGTACAGTGTTAATAAATCTATAAATACTATAGTTTTACTTTGTAAATAAGTTATGTATGTTGTTTTTTATTTCATTTACTTTTTTTTAAAGGTTATTAAATATATGTAGGTCGCATACCTTTAGAAATGTTTGCGGGCACGCTTTTTCCGTTTTTTTTTCTCTTCTGAAAACTATCAATGGTCATATAACAGTGAGTTTGTGTTGTGACACAGTAAAGCATGCTTTATCTCAGTTAATACGAGCCGTTATGTTACAGGTCATAACCACACTTTTTAGTTGTCTGTTCTTATTTTGCGATTTATTTTTTCTACAGTTTGCAAAATTTTCCAATCCATGTATGTTACCTGTCGTTATGAATGTTTATATAATGCTGTCCCCGCTCGTCAAATTTATTGTTGTATGTTAGTGCTACCCAAATAGGTAATGGTTTAAATGCATAGTGGGTGGCAATAGGATTGTTTTTATAACGGTTTGCAAGGTTATATGAAAATGTGACTGTAATGTTAGTGTAATGACCAAAACATACTTACCACGCAACTGACAAATGGGTGGCATAAAAATGTTATTTTTCATAAATAAGACAGTGCTATATTATCATTCCGGCTGGCTAATTTATACTAAAATTTGTTTCAGATCTATTTACTGCATTTAGTTTTCGTTAAGTTAATACAAATATTACATCGTCCGTCAGTACTTACATTATCACCGAAATTAATAATATAGTGATTTGGCAAGAGGTGCAATTTATTTTGTTGATAATTCTGTTGGGCAGACATATACATATATGTGTTATTGATAGTTTATAATATTACTGGACAAAGCATTTCTTCGATAAATAGCGTTTTGTTCTGTATAGAAAGTGCAAAATACCCAGTTTCTGAGGATTTTATACGCTTAAAGAAACTTAAGGACTGATTATGGTATGTCGTTATCCGTCCGTCTGTCCGACCCCCTGTCTTTAGAAAAATTGTTTTCTACGGGATACCTTTTGGAACGATTTCAATAAATGTGTATATATTTCGAAAATTTGTATATTACATCAACACACCGGTCAAGTTCGGTTTTTACTGCAGTCAGCTAATGAATTATAGACTTATGTCCTGCTTAAGCCAATTTTCTATTAAATTTGTTTCTTGAAGGAGTTCAATGATCGAAATTTGTACAGTATATTGTAACTTTTATTATATTAAAAGACAGGTAAGAATTGATTTCCTCTGAAAACGACGTTATTGAAAGAGATATGTCCCTTTAAAACATATTCTCAGAGAAATTATTAATTTTCGAATGCTTACTTAAAAGGGTTTCAATGTTTGTGTCCATGTATGTTATGTCTAAACATGGGCTATGTTTATTTTCTCTTCAATCAAAGTATTACTGACAAAGTTATGCCCTTTATATGAAAACACTCTATTGCTTAAATACCTTTTACCTAAACAAAATTAAGTGTATATTTCACTTTCGACGGAAAGCAATCATCAATTGTACTTGTTACAAAAAAATGATTTATCTCTCTTGAAGACACCTTCTTATAAATTTGTCATCAAACGTATGTTGCTACAAATCAGAGGAGCTCTTGTTGGTATTTATTTTTTCATATAATTGATGTTCATACATGTAATATGTCAAGACACATGTAAGTTCCGTTAAAGTTTGAAAGAAATAGAATAAAGTGCATCGTAAAATGAAATAAAACCTTTGCTGAGTGTCAATGTATTTGGAAAGCAAATAGAGCAAAAGTAACACAACTATAAACTTATTGAAAATATACTTTTGTCAAAAATCAAACAAACAAAATTTGAGTTTCATTTTGAAAACAATTTTATGTTTTAGATGAAAGAAGACTATATATTTGCTCCTTTTAACGTATTGAAGAATTATCATCAGTTTTAATTTTAGATAATTAATATAAAAAGTAGCTGTTTTATATATTCTCTATCAATCTAAAAGCTAAACTTAAACTTATTTGCTTAATCATAACTGTTAAGTATATCTGGAAGTTGATAAATCAATACAGCAAAAAAGCAATTTATCTAGACCTAATGTTTTGGAACAGTTAACTAATAATGTGCTACACGGATTATTCAGAACTAATCATCTTTATACACCGTCTACATAGTTATGAACAATCACTATAATTCAAAATCACAGTTCATCGATACCTTAATCGACTGGGGCGTGTTATTTCAATATTAAAGTCGTCAAAATCTGCAATTGAAAGTGAATGACTTCCAATCTTGTGTTATCATTTACACAAAGTAAATCATTTTACTGAGGAAATAAATATTAATTCTCGGTGCAATTTTGAAGTCCAAAGTGGGATACGAAGTCACAGTGGTGAGAGGCAAGTTGTGTTGTTTGAAGTCAATTACCTTAACCACTCAGACACGAACATTTTATTTTACATCATAAGGTTCTTCTATATTTATTGGTGCCTCGACAGTAAAGGAGCACGCATTGTGATCTTTTATTTCAAAAAACATATTTCTTTAAAACAATTTTTGCCTAACATAAACCATTTTATTTGCTTTATAAAATGATATCATTTCATTTGCTAGACAAAGATTGATTGGTAAGGATGCACATACAACATTTAAAAAGTATCGGCTCGGGTAAAACAAATGCTATATATTGTAAATGAATAGTAATATACCGAACAGAGAATCGTTTCGAAATTATATATTACCTTCGTCCTTAATATTTTTATACAACCAACTAGAATATGATTAAAAACGATTTATAATGAATAGCTACTTGAAAATTAAATTAACGTCTTGCTATGCAAATACTTTGCAGCAAATGGTAATTAATCTTTTTGAAACAGATAATTAAATAGATATGTACCATTAAAGTGACGCATTACAATGGGATATAACCACAGGTCTCACAACACTTGCCCCGAAACATCTAATACAACATGTCAAATTTCAATTATAACCATTTTTTTCACTATTATATTAATATATGTTTTGTAAGTTAACTATCAAATTAAATATTGTTGTTAAAAATTTACATCTTTCAAAATCTATTTTACTTTTGAAGATTTTATATTTGTATATTGCTATGTTTTTACGGCTTTAAAAATATTGCAGTAGGGCATTTGCTTGATTTTCACATGTGGCTCTTTACAGTTTCTTATATGAACACTGTATTCATTCCACAGAAAAACTAAATGTAGTAAAAATACAATACGTTAAAATGTGTTTCTATTTGAATACAAGACATGATCAGAAACCAATTTGATAAAATTTCTTCACGGCTTCAGTGTGATTTCATTTAAAGTACAAATGCGAAAAGCACAGTGTAAATTATTTTGGTTAAATAACATTAGAATTCTTTATCAATCAATAATATTTTTATCGTAGAAAAGGAGATCATGTTTATTATTGACACAATCAGTTAAACGTGTCAAAGTGAAAAAAGTGTACGAGTAATTAGAAACTTTTTTTCTGAAGCAATTATACTATGTGGCAAAGTGATAATTAAAGTGTGTAATTACAATAGGCAAATACAAAATTTAATTAGCCATGTTATATAATATGTATGCAATCTAAGCACGCCGTTCTAAATCTAGACAGTCGGAAAAAGTAATTTGATATACTGTCTAGGTTCATTTAAAGAAACCACTAAATTAAACAACCTTGCTGTTTCAACAAGATGACTATATGCGAGCATGAATCAAGGTAAACAAAAGCATTTATAAAGAAGAGAATTATTTTGTAGCACAAATCAGAATAAAAAGAAACAAAATAAACAACTGGCAAAGAAGCATAACCTGAACGACTTTTAAACATTGACAATACTTGAACAAAGTACAACGCAAACCCATCTTAATGGCCAAGCATATTAATCAATTTATCACTTCTACGTTAAAGACACATTATGTCTCAGAAATCTATATTTCATTGATTGTCAAGAAATGTCAATCATGTGTTTAATAATCTTTAAATACGTATTACCAACATGTAAGATATTATGCAACTGAAGAAAGTATCACAGAACGTGAAGTAATATGCCACAAAGGTACCAAAATGCACACGAAATTATGATATTTGACTTACAATACATAAAATAATTCACTATAATAACATAAATTACCAACAGAACCCCAAAGATAGTTCGTCAATGTGGCACATGAGTAATCGTTTGGAAACTGTAACAAGATACCTTAAATGAAAATAATTTGAGAAACAAAAATAATAGAATTTCTGAGGCATTATGGATATTTACCTCACATTTTGCATTAATTTTTTCCGCGTCGGAAAAAACAGCATGAACAAAAATCCCAACAAAAACAGTTCCCTGCTGCTGTCTTAATTTATTGGTTTGAATTTAAATTTCAGTCAATGATTTTTAAAATGTTTTCTTCAAATGCCTCCTCATTGTGTGTTCTAGGTTTTGTTTCTGATAAGTATGTTCCAATTTGATTAAAGATGATTAATGGTGATTTTGAACTGGTTCCAGGTACAATTTGTAAACGCTGCCTCTGCATTCGAAAACACATCGAAACGTTTGAAAAGTGACAAGCTATGCTTTTGCATAACTAATATTTCTACAAATTCTTATTAACAATAAAATCAATCAAGCAAGCAAGCAAACAAGCAAGCAAACAAACAAACAAACAAACAAACAAACAAACAAGCAAATAAACAAGCAAGCAACTTGTGATTTGTGCTGCTTTTGGATACTTGTTTGTATTTAATCATAAATCATTTGGCAACCTCTGCAAGGTTGTTTAAGCTGGTTATTTAAGAATATACATGATAAATAAGTGGATGATTTAAGTCACTTTGTACCTTAGTAAAGGTCTAAATTATTATTTGTTGAGCTGATTTGTTTGAATTGTTGAAATTAATGCATCAGTCCTGTTCTTATTTGTATAAATACAAAGGCAATTTCCTATGAAAATTTTTCATCTTGATACATCTATGAGTCTGAAATGGTAAACAATTGTCTCAGGATATAAGTTAAGCTTGTTGAAGATGTAATACTTAGTGTAGCAAATATTCGGACTAGTGTTATTTCGTTATATTCTCGTGTAGTTAACATTACCACCGGATAAACAAACGAAAATAAAATCCTGCCTACATCAAAACAATCAATTACAAATCTGCATCAGTCAAAACTGATTAATGAAATGAAATATTTAAAATTACAAATATAAACCTAGGATAGAATATTGTATATGATATATATAATTAGAAAACATATTCTAGAAAATTGACATATTTGCAAATAATTTTGAATGACTTGACCACATAAGAACTGGACTTAATCAGCTTCGAATAAGTGTTTCCCTTTAACGTATTTCAAGTACATTTTATTGAACATGTTTTTTTCTAAAGAATATCATTCAAAACGAAGTCGCATAAGTAGTTGATTAACTAATATGGCATCATTGGGAAGCCTTAATGTCGATGCAAAAACACATAACAAGACTTACAATCAAATATGAAGGACTTTAGTGAAAACCAAATTGTCTTGATGAAAAAGAAAGAAACTAAAACGTTGTCAGTTTCAAACTTAAAGATAACACATCTTTTAACATATTATGCCAATATTCTCTTTACATTAGATGTTGACTTACGAATATGATACACATATTAGAAACATCATAAATAACTTATGTGGCAAATACTTGTTTATTATCATTTGAATACTAAGAAAATGTCAATAACTTGAAACATATATGTACATCTACAGGTAATTTACGAAAGGCTTTTTATCAGGATGCAAACATCAACCGTATACGTATTTTTCACAAAAGAAAGAGGTGTTACAAAAAGACTAATGTATGACGTCAGTCATATTTATTATATCTTTCCGATGCTGTTGTACATAAACGGTGTCTACAAGATTGAGAAAAAAATCGGCATTTAATGCCATGTATAATTATTACAACATTTCTGTATTTATCAGATCAGGCGATTGTATTTGAAAACATATTTGAATATCAATTGGTTGGATAATAAACGGGTTAGTTGTTACATACAAATTTATATAACTTCAGAGATATGTATTACTAAGGGAGTCTTCACTATGAAAAGAAGGCGATGATGCAATGCCGTTCAGCAATGTTGCCTTTTCAATGTAAATTAATTTACCGGCAGACCATATCATGACCCGGTTTTCATGATTATCAAAGCATTTTATAATTTAACAGAACTCTAGACTAAGTTTGATCTTAGCCTCCTAGAAAGATGAGTAAATACAATAATTGTATTTAATGACCAGAGATATTGGAACCGAGGTTGGTACAGTGTTAGAAAATGTTTTGAATCTCTGTTTCAATATTTTGAGCATTGCTTTGTATTTGATCGTTTACATTTGCAAAGCACTTAATATGCAATAACAATAACTTTATGTTGCCACTAGGCCTTCACTGTTATACACAGTTGACTTATAGCAAATGTAAGGGACTTAAAGAAACATTGAACATTTCAAATATCTTAGAATGCCATTTCTGTTAAATGTCCTATTTACACAAGTTCGTGTTTTAATTTAAAAATGTTCTTGTTTGGAAGCGTTTTTTGAAGGAAAATTTATTTGTGCAATTTGCCAAATCTTGATATACTGGTAAACGATTTCCACTTAATGAAAACTTATAGTGAAAGACAATTCTCGGATATAAAGAAGATTATGTGAGCTTTAAAGAGGAGGCATGTCATTCTATCTGGAAATTATACGATGGTATCAGAGGCTTATTATTCAAAATCCTATCTGATTTTAGATTACCAATGCAATTTCGTAAGAAACTGTACGTAATCTTCAGACGTCTGCTTGCCCCTAAAAGTACTTTATAATTGATCCATTTCATTAGTTTTGATAGCTTTCAATTTTTGTAATATCTTCTGTCAATCGTTTAAGGTCTATTTTAACTGTATGCTTATTGAAATATCGACGTGATTACTTTGTAGACGCTTCGTCCAGTAAAACAATAAACCAACCAATCTCGTCTTTATAATCTCATTACTTTATAACACTAGTTAAAATTCACGTTATTTACGAAAATACGTAACGGGTTTTTGTTATTTAACTCATCATTTACGTTACAAATGTCATCTGCCTCATACTTGATATCCCAGGGTATGGTATTTACATGTGCATGTATATAAAATGTCATTGTTTTTTTAGTCTAATTTGTGTAGTTGACCTTTGTTTTGTTAATAAAACAGATAAAACGAATTTGATCTGACTCTATAAGTTATCGAGCATTATTACTTGAGAAACATACACCGCTTTTCACTGGCACTTACAAGTCACATTGAAGCTTCGATAATAACCACCGTATGACACATCTGCGGATGTTATATAGTTCAAAAGTTAACCATTTAAAACCGGCGGTAGGGGCGTTGGCGGTAGCTTGTATTTTCTAGTACCGTCCATAAACCAGCTCAATTAAACTGAGGCTTCAACATTTTCAATTTTGCCGTTTTGTAAATATTTGCATTTTTTTAATCAGTAGCACTTAATGATTTACTAGAAACAAAATAAAATACATATTCAGAAAAAATACAATTTGTTTACAGTCCGAAAATGTGGTCATTTTAAGTTAAGCTTTGTAACAGACCTGACCCCGGGTCATTCGATAGCAATAAAAACAAGAATGAAAAGAACGAAGAAAATCTGGACACGGTCTGATTATGAAAGATAGCCGAAAGTGCAATATCTTACACGTCCCCTAGCACTGACTTAAGCAGTATTCAATCTTGAACTATAACATAATCGGTTTCAATGACCGCGAAAGACCGAAAGAAACATAACTGCTTACATTGTTGGGTTAAATCCAAGGCAGCTGCTTACAACTGCCACACAGCAATCGACACATTATGTTGAAAGTATAAAAAATATATAAAAAGGACACCATAAGAGCAACATTACAAAGTATTTTGTTATACATTTTATGCTTTTTTGGTACGTCAGATTTTCTCTATAATTTTTTTTATCGACCCATCGTACTTGTTTTGCCTTCAATTTCTAAAAAACTTCTGTCAAATGTGTTAGCTTTCTGAATTATGTACGGCCATTTAAATGTCGACCAAATTGATTTAAAATCTTATTTTCGTGTTGTTGGTTTTTTTTTGTTTTTAGGTTTTACGTCACATCGACACATTATAGGTCATTTCGCGACGTTCCAGCTTGACTGGTGGAGGAAGACCTCAGGTGCCCTTCCGTGCATTAATTCAGGCACGAACGGGCACCTGAGTAGAACCACCGACGTTCAATAAGCTAGCTGCTATGACGGCCCAGGTGTTTTATGAACCAAATTTATAACATAATTGTGAAATCACACCGCAAAAGCATGAAACCGGTTTGTGATATGATTGTAAATAATGCACATTTATGCAGAAAAGCTAGGACTTTTTAAAATTCTTTGCCTTGGGCGCATTCGGCAAAAAATGTGGTGTCGTGCTTCTACATGTCTACTTTAAATCGATATCATTATGGCATATATGCCATTTAATCTACTTTGATATTGAGAAACACGCCATAATCTCTAATAATATGCGTTATAACAAAATATCACTGTTTTATTCATAAATTGTTTACACAAAGCATATAAACTGCAACTAGGGGCGCTTTCTATATTCAAACTTAACATTACACAAAGATAATGAAACTCGGTTTTTAATGACAAACTTTATCAGGGGATATCATATTCATCTTACCAAGAAACAGAAACAATCTGTTAAAAAATCTCAGTGTTCATGATTTAAACTGTAAATAGAAACAATAATTATAGAAATATCAAAAATAACAAAACAAGACAGAATTAGTTTTTTCTCAAAACAAAAATCGGAAAGGACCCATTTTGAATGGAAAATAATACATTTTTTATTTTTTTTTGTCTAAATTCAATATGCAAATGCTATAAAAGAGACCTTAAATGATTGACAGAAGCTATTACAGAAAAAGACACTGCTGTAATAGTCCAAATTCATAACATGGATCAATTGTCAAGAATTTCTTGAGAAACATAGACTTATCAAAATTATATAACATTTCTTACTTTATTACATTTGTAATTGTCACATAGACAAGTCTAATACAACAAGTGCAAGATCTTATCAAATAATCATCCGATAAATATAAATATACTTTTATGCCTTTCTTTCTTAACCATGCCATTCTATTATAAACGGATTTTATTACTGTTCCTAATGATATTTTGAGAATAAATATCAAATTGATAGTTTGAAATTATGATTCTAAAATATTGTTTTTCTTGTGAAATGAAATTAAATTTAGATTTTAAATGCAGTGAATTCGGAAAAAGAATCTATATCTGGTTGAATATGTTTTTTCAAATTCTGATAAAAATAATAAAAAGGTATCACATGGATATTCTTATTAAATATTTCTTAAAGATATGCTGATAAAGTTCTAAATATCTGGAAAAAGTGATCCCTCGGAAGCATTAAAACAACAAAATTACAGACTTGGTTTCATTGAGTCTGTAAATGAGGGATAATGAAAAGTGCAACTTCCCTAACGCCCCCTAGTACCGGCTTGAGCGGTATTCAGTTCTCGGCACTTAAAAGTGCTGGACTCAATGATCCCGATCCCGAAAGATTGTTTTCACTTCTCAGTAAAATGTTTAATTTATTTAACTTAAGCGTTTTCAAGTTTCGTAACCTTTGTTATGACTTATTAATTAATTCAATATATTTATAAAAATATATAATATGTAGAAAATGATACTTTTAGACTTGTTTAATTTCCACAATTCCATTTGAAGTGAAGTAAAACATTAAAACATTATGATTGAAAAAAATGACAATATGATAATTATAAGACATATCATTTTGTAAAAGGACAGAGTAAAATTGTTTATCTGATGTGCATTTTATATACTTCAATATAATGCTAAAACAAGTTATATTAAAGCCGTTGAGCCATTCTGGAGACAAATATATGTATCAAGATTAAACAAATGTAATCCTCTTGTAATCTTAAATCTAAAACGAGAATATGCATTATACAATAAACCAATCATGTCATTATATAATCCCCAGAGATGATGATCTTCCTTTTCAAAGATAACTTTGTCTCCTCTTTGCCTTAGACATTTCTACATACGTAGGAATAGTCTTGTTTCATAAGATATGTTCAGAGAACTATACAATTTAAATATGTAGAATAATAAACATAGATACCATTGATGAAATATATAGTATTGAATGGGAAGCAATAGAATTTTTCATTTTTGAATTATCCTGGTCAATTATTATGTTTATGAATTACTCATTTATTGTTAAAGTTTGAAGTAAAATTAGAAAATAAAGTAGAGTAGGTTATACTTAAGATATTTGGATAATTTGGTGTGTAAGTTGTGTAAAATAAATACGGCATGTTGAGTGTAGATACGTATGATATCCACATTTATTCTATCTATTCTAGGAATACATTGTTTGCGTGATACTATGTAGATTGTAGTAATGAAATTACATTTTGTTTGTTCGGAACCCCGGCGCCACTTCCCCACTTCCTCTTATTAGCCTCTCTTATAAGTCTTTTTTGTTATTATTACAAGGGATTTCAAATTACGGTCGAAAATTCAAAGACAAAGAGAAATTGTGTATCTTTATTGTTTGTCTCCAGGATGACTTGGCATCAATGTTATTGCATGTAAATTTCACATTGCAACACATCATCCATAAATTGAAAAATATAGAAATGCAAATTTTGCAAGATCAGAGAATGCTAGTCTCTAAGGTCTGAATGATAAGTTTATACACTGTTGCTTAGACCGTTCCAACTTTATTTTACCTGTTTGTAGACAAAAAGAACAGAACACTAGATTGTAACAAGGAAATATAACAAACATGATGTTTCAAATCTATATTAGCAATATTTGAGCTAAAAATACCAAACATATTAGTGATATGTTTTAAAGAGGATGTGAATTGACTGTCCTGTACCTTAAAAATGACATTTAATATTTCCTTTTGTTGTTATTCTTATTATCTTCAAAATGTATTTTCCGCAGGCAATTCACGAAGATTTGACGAACACAACTTACTAAAAAATGAATTTGACATGTATTCATTAGCTCGGTCAAACTACTTCTTGAATATTTAGACTTTATTAAAACATTTCTTTAGGTTTTCCTGATACGTTTGTTTTTACTAGCAGTAAATGGATGTATACAGATTTGATAAATTTATCTGCTTTGTTTAAATGTCAAATTGTATGAACATAAAAGCAAATTTCCTTTCTTAATCAAATGAAATGAGTGACATTCTCGTGTTACTATTAGTTTAGCTAAACACTTCTACGCATGTGACCAGAATATACTTGAAAATTCAATCTTATCAACAAATATTGTCTTTTTTGTGTTTATATCTGCATGTGTTTTTTTCTTTAAATGGTTTTATGTACTCGTATGTGTAATGTAAATGAGCCATTTTCCTGGTTATTTTTTTCTACTTGCCAAATATATACATATTATAAGAAAAGTACATATATTGCTCAAAAGTGGTGTGATCATTGTAATACGCAAGTAGTTGTTATGGCAATCTGAAATGTTTGTTTTTTTAATGTAAAAGAAATATTAAAATAAATTCTTCAAAAGTTAAAATGATAAATGCACAATGTACAACAATGAAAACACACTTCTTAGATTATGTCTGCATCCACTCCTGATGTTTCCAGTTTGAATACATGTTTTTTCTTCTTCCAAGAATGATGTCTTTAAACGAGGAAAATTCAAATTAGACTGACGTTTGGAAAACAAAATATTGCCTTCTTTTTATATTTAAAAGCCTCGTAAAAGGAAATTTAATTTTGCAAATGCTCAGGATTTTTTTATAAAGTTTTGTTAAGCACGTAATTTAATGCTCGTAGTATTAATTCAAAGGCGTACGCTAAGGTTGCATATAAACATATTGCAGAATGAAAACTACATAAAACGAAAATTGTTTAATATGGGAAAATCATGTTCTGTATGGTGAAATATAATTGTATTTACATTATGAGTAATTATGGACATTCCTCTATCTTTTTAAAAGAACCTTTTAGTCTTTACTAATTATCTGAGTAACAAGAATTGCAAATTTGAACATGTCCTATCCTGGAAATCTAGTACTAAGTTGTACGGATTCAAGAAATAGTAACTTTAACACAATAAGTTTTGCTTGTGCATCTAAGTTTTAATTGTTATTTTACTTCTCAACCCTACCGTCTGTCGAGACATTTAGCAACGACCAGTTCTCTTTAATGTGTCTGTAAAATATTAAAATGGATTGTGTAGTATAGAAAATGAACGATTATCAATGAACTTTTTCTATCGTAGGAAAAACAAGGATATATATCAGATCAAACAGAGAAAGTTTCAATACTATAATTGCTGATATTTGAATATATGTGTAATTGATATGAAAAAGAAGGGGAAAAACAAAATAACTTTTAAATGAAAGCAATATCAGCTTTCGTTAAGGATATGCTGACAATCATAAGATTAATTTTAAAAGGTATTTTGGCTTTTCAATTTCGTTAATTCTAGAAATTTAAATGAAGCTTTGTTGCATAATCCGAATGAATAACTTTTAAATTAACATTACATGATGTCTTTCGATACAAACAAAAACATTATTTAAATTCGTTTTTTTTTTGTTTTCACTTAATATCATAATTTTATGACTATAACATTTCATTTTTCATTTAGGAACTAAATTAAATGCAAGAAGCAGATAAAAGTAATTTAAAAGTCCTGTATTTAAACATATGATAAATTAACAGGCAATTACAACAAGCAATAGTAAGCAATGTAGAATATCCCAAGTCTTTATAGCAAATAACATTATTAGAAAAGTATGTTCTCTCTAGTATCATTATGCTTTCAAATCGTTACCATTCAAATGATAAGAAAACTATTTAGAGTGTATTCTTTTTGAATGAATATCGACAATATTTTCATCATGTTTATAAATTAACTAAAGATAACAATCTTTAAAATAAATATAAACATTAGACAAAAAAAGAAACCATTTGATTAAAGTCTTCTTGAAAAAAGGCATGCACTTTAACAAGTCGAAAAGGTCAGCATTCATGTAGTTTATTTGCTTGGTTTATCATACACTTTAGTAAGCCATGGAAACGAAAATTAGAAAAATTAAATTCAAAACATCATCACTTTTACCACCCAATCTTCGAGAAATATTTTTTGCACTCTCCACTACATTTCAGTTTTAAAAAAAGCAAAAGAGCAGCCGATTTCTTTAAAATATTTATCTTACGCATGTTTAAGTCTCATATGCCTGTTTTATACTTAATTTTCTTGTCAGGTAAGGTACAAAATCTTTCAAATCAGTCTGCAGACGCATGTATTGCGTAGTAAAACAAGAATATTCCACGAAGAAAACCTACAACTCATCTCTTTTATGTAACTAAACTAAGAATCTATTTTCAGCACGTTGAACTTTCAATTTGGCTTAATAAAATTAATGTAAGCCAATGTAGAAATTGTTATATTGTTTCAAAAATTTATATAGGGATTTGAACATCGTGTCACATAAGTGAAACGCATAATTATATACTCTTAAAACATCCAGAAATGTATACTGAAAAAGTTTGTTTGTTGACTTAATATTTTTTTAATTGATACATGCAACGCAAATTGATAATTTTATCGCGGAAGCAAAAGAAAAATAGACACGAAAATAACGTAATTTGACTTAAACATGTATTAGTTTTCTAATGTTAATTGTAATTGTCTACAATTTTTACAAATTATGTAGGCATGAATTATTCACTGCTTAGAAAGTAGGATAATCCACACGTCATATTTTCCAGAAAATGTCAAAATTAGTTTAGTTTTGTATTATGTAGGAAATTGTCTTAAAACTTCCTGTTGATTGAGACGTAGACGTGGGTTTATACTTCATAAACGTCACTTAATATACACGTTATATTTTCCAAACAAGGCATGATTAGATTAGAATTAGCAATGATATAGAATTGTCTACAAGAAAATTGTCCGGTGAACGAAACATAGTTATCAATCCAATATAAATTCAAATATTTTAATTCATTATTTATTGTTTACATTCCCTTTGTTTTATTATACCAAGGTAATGTAATCCGATAAGTTAAGAGTTAACTAAATCAAACTTTTTGATCAGGCATGTAGTTAAATTAAATATAATAATGCCACATGCTTCAACTTTATGATAGTGTTTTCTTTGATTTAGCAATCAATGTTTTGTACAAAGTCAGATGTGCAAGGATATACGCCATCTATATTGTTCATTGTTCAAATGTTCATAAGGTTTTAAGATTATTCTAACTGTTGTTGTCACATCATAATTTATTATGTAAATTGTTAAAAAAGATTATGATTTATTACATCGTCATAACTTTTAACAAATCAAACTAATAAGTTTATTCTTTCACTTCTGTAGTTAATACATTTAAGAAAAATATTCAATTGGCTAAAGTACTTAGTGTGCTTTTTAAATGGAAACCAAATTTGATTTAAAGACACGTTAAATGCATTTCAGTCATAAACAAACATATATTTTCCTAAGGTTATCTGCTGTTTTAGACAGTAAATCACAAAAAGGACACCAAAAAACACACAATCTACATTATTTCAACATTTACTCTGATAAACATTGTAATTCAGTCTTCTAGGCATTTTATGCAAAGACATTGTACGTGTGAATAACTATCTAGGTGACTGGTTTTAGGTAAGCTAAATAAAGCGTTCATGTAAAATGTATGTTTCTATTTAACATAAGAACACTTGAACTTTTGAACCCCAAAAGAAAACGGGACAGGGTACGGAAAACAGAAAACAGATCGCCGACCATTTATTTACCTTATGGAACTGAAAGTAATAAGCCTTTGCCACCATTATCGTGACATGCTCGATACTGCTGGTAGTTCAAGCTTTGTATTTTGACATGGGAATTCTCTTAAAACTCCAAATACAAAGCGAGATAAAAAGTATATTACAAAAATGTAGCTAGACTTAAAGGTTAAAACATAATTTCAATCATTTTGATGTATCGTTTGTCACGGTCTTAATCATCAAAATCAAAACGTAGATTCCTTTCCTTTCAAATTAAAGTGAAGCATTTATATGAAGCAGGAGAGGGCTACTTCCGAGGCGATAGGTTGCAAAACTTTCACACAATGGCTTCGCAAGTTTCTCTCCCTTTTTCTTGCTACTGAGTTATAGAGAGCCTGAAGCTTGGACTCACTTCATCTCTTTAATTCCGAACCTTTACTGTAGGAAATAACAAAAACACCAAGTTTCCGGTTCTAATTTTTAATACAGATTTATGTATGATAATGTTCTTTATTCAAATGTATAAACTTTAATTTATCAAAGTATGAACGGTCTGATAAACATTAAATTCTCACTTCTATAATAATAACCAAATTTAATTCAAAGAACTTTCAATGCAGAATAATTGAAGAGAGAAATAATGTACTTTTACTTTTATGGAGGATACTTAATAATTTACTTTTACTTTTAGTAAAAGAATACCTAATATATTTAGATAGGAGAAGGGGCGTTAGCGTGGTTTTGTAACCCTTGCTTCCAAAGATGCCATTGAAATGTAACCTTATATACCAAAGTTGTAATTATTTCAAAACAACTAACATGTTATTTTAAACACTTACTAGTTTCATAAAATTTAATATAAATTCAGAATAATTATCATAGGCAAAATTATTAAAGTCTTATACCTGAAATCTTCTCTATATCAACAAATTCAATATCTAATAATATGCTTGATATGCTGTGTGTAAATTGTAATTCAAAATGTAACAAATTATAATTTCATGTACTTCTAAAAAAGGGAAAAAAAACAAATTTATAACCTAAGTGTCAAAAATCAGAAAAATTTATTTATATACAAAGAAGGGAAACAACCCTACTACAATATACAAAGCCTTAATGAAGTGTGGCAAATATAAATTACCAGTGGTCTTACATACACTGGTTCAAATATGTTCAACCTTATGTTTTGCTATCGGTGAGACAACCTCCCCCAAACAAAATCCACAACAAAACTGATGTTCTTTCGCATTTTGATTTGTACGCATTTTAATTAAAATTCCAAGGCAGCAAGTTTATGTTATTATTTACTACACGGACCCCGTAGATTATTATATATTTGATTTATCAGTAGCTATTAAAATTAAAAAATCTAAAGGTAACGAGATTGAAAATCATAGGTTACAGTGCTGATTTAATTTAATGGAGCCTTTTTATAGACGGTACAAATAGAAGTATGTTACCGCCGACTTCACCGGATACGGTCTGTCAAAGTTCATAACACAGACTGATCATTTTGCCGACTTCACCGAGCACGGGCACCGTCTGTAGCAAAGTTCATCAAAGTATCATTTTATATGTGCAATGACTTGTACTCGTTTAATAGCATAATTGAAAAAAATAGCTATAATAATGTCTACATATGTATATCTACATATGTATATAGTTAAATTCAGGAAGGCACAAAGACGAACGTGATACTACAATTAGTGTCATAATGATTTCGTCTAAATCAAATAAGCAAATGCTAAAAAGGACTTTAAGTGTTTGACAGCGGGTTTTATAGAAAATAGACGACACTGCTTTAACAATCCTTACGTATAAACTGGATCAACTGTTAAACATTTCTTGGGACAAGTAGACCTATCTAAATTACATAAGATTTCTTAAGAAATTGCATACGTAATTGTCACACGATACAGGGCTTAGGCAATAAGTCTCAGGATTTATCAAATAATTATCAGAAAATGCACTTTAATGCCCTTCATTCTCCACAATGTCATGACCCCGTTATAAATGGGGTTTATTATAGCCTCGGATTGAATATCAAATGAATTGCTTTAAATGACCATTCATATATAAAATGCTAAAGGTTACAATGATACCTTCATACTTTATAGATGCTTAGCTATTTTCAAATACAGAACATTTCATTAAAATTGCTTAAAAGAAAATTGATTCAAAACTGCCAGGTGTTGTTTCTATATAGAGCTTAACATGGAAGTTAAACAAAAAAACTATTTTCCAAAACTGCACCAGTCAATCCGTGCTAGAAGAACTTACAAAGGATGTTTATTGATTGTCTTGTACCAACATGGCCGATAGTTCTTATTGAACTCAATATTTCCTTTGTCCATGATGGTTGATATTTCCTTTGTCCAATTATTTTCCAACGTTTTTTTCCGTAGGCAATTCAAGAAGATGTGACGAACATAGCTTTCATGAGTCTTTTATGTATTTATTAGCTTAATCAAAATACTTCATGAATATTTATAAGTTATTAAGATATTTCTTAAGGCATTCATGATTAGCTTTATTACAAACAGTATATAGATAAACACAGATGCGGTTTATTAATCTACATTCTGTTCAAATATTGACTCGTATTATTCAAATATTAAAAGCAAGTTTTCTTCCAATGCATGAGAGAAGCTGGTGTCAAAATTAATAAGGCTAAAACAAGCCTTCATAGCCTAATATGAATAAACTCAAATTGAACCAACATTCTAAAAACATTGCTTTCTTTTTTATATTAAAAGCTTAGTCAACGAAACAAATTGAGCAAACGTTTTTTGTTTCCTGTAATATTTTTTTGTGTTGGAAACTTAATTTACTACCAGCACTGTTATTGATGCAGGTCTTAAAAAGAAGTCAGTTATTACCAGTTTCTCAGTTTTTAAATGACCGACTACTAATCTCACACAATATATGAAACTGCGTTGAAGCTGATAACAATAAAAGTAAGCATTCTTAAACTTAAAACTTTATAATACATGATAAATTTATTTATTCACTATAACTTTTACTTTAAGTAAACTCAAAACAAAGGACATCCACAAGTCACCTGTCATCGGTAGTAGTTTTTTATTTTTGAAATTATAGTGTTTTATTCTAGATGTGGCTCATAAGGTCAAAGTTAATAACAAACATTCAAAATAGCATCAAAATGTCTTTTTAAGACATACGGCTAGTAAGTGATTCAAAAGATTTATGATAGTATTAAAACTAATATTCTATATGACAGTATAGTTTGAGGAATTGAAATGATAATAAATATGAATATTAATCTAAAATTATTTTCGATATTTTTTGTTCGAACAGAAAAGTGAATATAGCTTTTCAAAGTGTTGTGACAAATCGAAGAAGCAAGAAGCACAGGCACATTGCTCAATGGAAAACCAAAGCAAGTATAAATAATTGATAACGGAATCAACGTTTTTTGCTTTTATTGTTCCACTGGACAGCTTTGAGCTGATAGCAATTTTCAGCTACGAATGGATTTGATTAGGTAAGTTGGAACAACTTTTACACAATTTTACAACATTTTGACTTTTTTTGAAGATGCAATTTTAAAGTATATATAATTGCTGTTTGATTTAAACTTAAAAGCTTCATAATTGTATCAAAGGCCCATTAGGCCTAACACGTGCTTAACTCAATGTTTATCAAAAGTTCTTGTATTGTCCTGTTACATTTTCTAAAAACATTATTTGAGCCATCCTTTTGTATTTTTTGTAATAAGCACACATGATTGTAAATTAATATTTTGTATGGATATCAAACTAAATTCTATTTTATTTAAATTATGCTACGCTTATTGCAAATTATTTCTCATTTGGTGTTACATGTATAAGCATATTTTATATTCTAAATCCTTATTCTAACATGATAATAAACTCCTGCCTTCTTACAGAAAGAAAGTAATTTCGTCATTTCTTACGCTTTATGAGCCTTTAATCAAATGCTCATTTTTGAATAAGTTTTTCAATGAATTGGTCGTAATTATTAGGAACTTCCCAATTGAAACAGCGGTAAATAGAAATCAATATCACAATTCCGTGAACGTTATAGTTGATAATGATTATTACCAATTGATTTATATGTAACAAAATTCATTTCATATCTGCGAAGATTATTATGATATATTTACATGATGCACATTTTTTTTCAACACTAAATTGCAATGATAGCCAAATTAAGATGACTTGAGTGAATTTCAAAAGGTGATCTTAAAGGTTAGATTTATGACACATCTTACAGATTTTTATAAGAAAAGTAACATATTTTCATAGAAATATCTACTTGAATATATTAGTTTTTGTCTCATTGACAGTAACCCAAAACAGAAATCGCTTTATTATTTCAAGGATGGTTCCATCTTGTTTAAAAATTATAATTATACGAGAATGAACATTACAAAAATGAAAACAAATATCATGAATGGCAAAAATATAACTTTAACGATGCATCATATATGCAAATTTTAATCTTAAATTTTGAAAAGAGGTTGAAAAATGTTTAACGCCAGTAATTATAAGTTGATAAATGAAACTATTATTACTCTATAATCGAGTAAGAAAGAAAAAAAAAACAGTTTAGCTTTATCAATTATCATTATTGATAAATAAAAACAATTAATCGCAGAAGAAATATACAAGGAAGTATCGTGGGGTTTCTTTTTCAAGTTTTCTTCATTACAAAAAAGGTTATTGTGCCAGAAATATCATCTACAATTTTGATGAATTGTGCAGACAAGAAGAATGCATTGCTCAGAAAGTGTATTTTTCAACAAGTCATATTTTCCGGAAAAGACAAAATAAATTTAGTGTTTTATTATGTAGGAAATTGTCTGTAATACTTCTCGGTAATTGTAAAAGAGACACGGCTCCTAATTTCATGAAAGTATCATAATATACGCCTAATGTTTTCCGAACAAGGCATGATCAGATTAGATTTGTTAATTTTACAGAATTGTCTATATTCATTCATTCAAATAAATCACTCTCCCCCAAAGCACCCCCATAAGGACACATTTGTGCGTCCTTATCTGAAGACAAATGTTTTTACATTTTTCAAAACAGTAACAGATATGTTTAATTGCGACAACATGTATTCAGACAACTAGTGTATCAAATTGAGATCATTTATGGTGGTACTGCGATATTTACATGTTTGTTTTAAACTTGTTCTTGAAAAATATCTATAATATTTACTTGCTTCATCATCCATATACATGTAACTAGAAATTATAATAAACGTAGAATACTTAGCTGTTTGATCATTCCGCTACTATGTAAATAAAAATAGCGTTTATCTTAATCCTGTATCATTTTCTAATATTGAATCGTATTTTCCATTTCAGTAAGTATTCTCAAATTTAAAGCATTTGAACAAATCAGTAACGAATCGATAGGACCTATAATACGCGTTAACCTTATAGATAGTTACAAATGTAAATACTTCTGAATATTTGTGAAAAACTATTCATGTAACGGTAATTTTTCATTAACATACAGTGTACAGTAGCCTGAAATCAGGCCTAGCCATTCTGAACTTTCGTTTATCAGAAATGTACAATATTATATGTTTTTGTTAGGCATAGAATTGTCAGAAAAGAAATTCACGTAGTCATATTATTCATCAATTATTATAACGATTTTTTACCAGTTTGAATTTCATATTGTACTTCTGAAATGTATCTTTACGCATAATTCTTCAATCAATTATCAAATGTTTGTCGTACATCACCCAATAATATGTTTCAAGGAATTATTTGACCATTGATTCAAGAAAGAAAAACCTACTTTTCTCGGGCGACATAAATCTTTTCTGCGAAAAGGTATAAAGAAAGCACACAAAGGAACCACATTTTTTTTCAGAATATCTTACATTTCAATTCTTCAAAAATCAAATTTCTTTATGGTGCATTCTTTGTTTTATTACACCAGGATAATGTAATCCGATAAGTTAAGGGTTAAGGGTTTGCTGGGTCATGTGGGGGTTTCGTTCATTGAACGCCGCCTTTCCTTGTTGATCTTGTTTTTCATATTTTAACTAAATCTACGTTTGGCTCAGACATATAATACAATTTTATATGAAATTAATGTGAAATGTTTTAACTTTATGATAGCATAGTCTGTGATTTAACGATCAATATTATGTACAACATCAAGTAAGATGTATATATTCATGTCTGACATATATCTATATTGACAAAAACTGATGAAACTGCAGGCCAAAATTAAAAAGTACCAATTCAATGAAGGCGATATATATAGCCTTATCTCTTTTTATACTTTGTTCCAAAATCTAGATTCAGTTTTTATGCTAATTATAAGGGCTTTAACTTTATGAAGGCCTTTTTTGATATCAATATGCTGCTTTAAGTTTGTAACACCCGAGTTTAGCCAAAATCATATTTCCTGTCATCTCGGAGCCATATGACCTAACTTGTGTTGTTGCGACGATAAACAACAACAACAACAAAAATACAGTTATGCAATAAATGGTCATTTAAACAAACACAATTATCTGAGTACAATTTGCAGCTTCAGTGTTAACTTAAAGACATCAAACTTGTCTTCGAAAACAAGGTAAAATTATTGTAACATTGTGTACAAAATTCCGTTAAAAATAACAAACATAGAAATACTTTCATTTGTTTTATTGCGTAATGCGTTACAGTAATTTCAATAAAAATCCGAGTGAATCAACAATCATGTCTGCAATATTTGATTATATACGGATTTCCTCAGATTAATGAAATGTTTTATAACAATAAACAAAAGGATTTGCTTGGATTTCCTGATATTTTTACAGGCGGGATAGACAGCATCGTAGATATTTCCAATATTTTGATTTCTGTATAGAAGTTCTTTTTTCGCTATACTTCACGAGCTTTTTCAGAATCATTGACCAAATTCTGGCACTGATTTGTTTAAGGCACGTTCGTTAACTTTTCTTTATTAAAGGAACTTGAAAACGTCTTGGATTGAAATAGTTTAACCAAATATTGTTTGTGTTTATTTACCACGCGTTATGAAGCAGAATATAAAAAAATAAGAATTTATAGTACTGTAATTCAATTTCGCAATATTAATTCCGAAGTAAATATATTTTAGATAAAAAATGCTTTCTAAAAAGCATAATTGAAATTTCATGATTTAAGCAGCATGCCTACAGATTCATGCTAAATTCACGAAAATATTGAAAAACTTTAAAAATGTAAAAAGTAAAATTCGTGAAGTAAACAGAGAAAGTAATTTACACATTGTAAACGGCACTTTTAAACATTTCAGATTGCAAGAAAAAGGTAAATATTATAATGCAAAAATGTTAAAAAGCCCTTTCTGCATAAATCACGCAGAAGAAATATGGTGAATACTGAAAATCTCTCTGTATTCGCAAATGATGTACTTTTTATTTGAATCTTTTATTCTTCTTACATTTTTGGTACCTGTTTTTCTTGCAATATTTTTGCCCATCTGCTTTTAAGATTTTTATTTTGTGAGACTGAATCATACCATATTGTCACGTTCTATGAAAAATGTACTTCTTTTTCACCGGAGGTCGGTACGGTAAATATATAATATACCATTTTGTTAAAAAAGATTTAGCTGTACTGCTGTATGTTCTTTTGTTCTCTTTTCTCCTTTTTAAAAAAAAATGATTTCATTACTTGTAGAACTCTGCCATCATAATAAATATTCAAGATAATAAGAAAGTGACCAATCGTACACCAGAAATGTTGTTTCAAAATGCATTTTACATAATGTACTTCGAAATCTTTAATGTTACTTTTCACTGATCTCTTATTTAATCATTTGGATTGTCCAGTCAATCCATATCATTCTGTAAGCTACTATTATATTCCTGACACGGATATATTGCTATTGGATTACATACAATTGGTTAACACGTTAACTGGCTAGACATGTTAAATGACTTACAACATAAAATTGACAGATCATTTTGCACATCACCTTTTGCGTAATAAATACCGATAACAACGTGTGACAACAATCAAAATGTATTACAATGCACATGTAATCAAATTGTCTGACTTATTATGTTCTGTATCATGGTTACAAAATATAAGACAACAGCTTATAAAGTCATTATTTTATTTTTATTTTGGGGTTTATTCATTCGAGTTAACATCTTATATTTGATATTAAAGGAACAGGCAAGTTTGGACATTAAAATGGAATTTGAAATGCTTTGATAATTTTTTCTCTAAATAGTTCGGTATAACAAAACAATTTGTTTGAATAGTGCTTGCACAAGTCCTTGTGACTGTGTAGAATGCATGAACATAGACTAATAATAAGGGCTATAACTCGTTGTTTGTTAAAAAGAAAGTGTACAATCAATTTAGAATCCATGGTATAAAAGCACTCAAATTTTTACGTCGAAAGAAATGAGATAAATTATATATATAATATAAAACAAATAACGTATAATACATGCGAGAAAAGCATCTCTTCATGTTTCGCTTTGATATCCGCTATAAAAGGCATTTGTACAAAGCTTTGGATAAACTAGTTGCGGTTAACAAGGGATATAAAATTATTAAAATAGCAAGTATGCATCTTTACATGATAAAGTCAACAAAATCATTAATTTCATTTATCCTGTTTTCTCGTATTATCCAGGGGCCGAGCCCTAAACTGGCATATATGAACTTTACATAACATTTCTAGATTGTATTTCTTTGCCCCTAACATTTTAATCATAATGGTCAAAGAAAAAAAATCATTTTCAGAAAATACATTAACGTACATGGCATTTAGTGCGATAAGAAATGTGTTTACATTTTTTGATAAAGATTGTCGAGATGCCTTTTTATAACGTTTGTGAATACAACAAAAGAAAAAGATCGAAATTAGATCAGTTTGCTTTATATTGTAGTATCTTAAATTTTGGACAACATGCTACATAAAATTATCTGTCAGTTGGTAAATACATTTGAGAAAAGAAATCAAGAATGTTGTTATTGTTTACCAGACTCTATAACACAAAACCTGTTGTTTTATGTTGCCATGGCAATAAATCAGATATAACATCGTTCACGGAAAGGTAAACGTTACTAAAGAGTGGTCTTTAAATCATTCGTTTTTTTGCATGATCTATACCGTTACAGGCCGCATCAAATGTCCGCTGTTTTAAAAAGGCTGTACCTTTTATAATAACAAATAATTTATCTTTGTAAAAAAAGTACAAAGGGGCATAAATAAATCAATATATAAAAATCCATTTACGATTCTAAAAATGTTATCAAATGTACACAATAACTTAATGCAAAATGTATTGTATGATTCTTATATGAACACCTATAAGTAATGGGTATGTTTCTTTTACAGATTAAGAAATTCCATATAAACTTGTTAAACTTTGATACAAATATAGTTACAAAGGCAATAAAGCGGATGTCCTTTGTGAAGAAAAAAAAACAACATTGAGTTATCAACACGTATTTCAAATTTGCAAACCTCTTGATAATGAAATATTTTGCAATTTTCTGTGGCTTCCAGTCAGCGGATGGTGTGAGACAAAAGGAGACTATTTGCGGGTTTTTGTTTGTAACTTCATATTTTATATCATTTCGAGTATTCTTTTACGGTACAGAGTCACGTTTCTGATATTTGTACACGTTGCCTTTTTCAAGAATTATGTGTTATCATGTCTGTTTAATAAACCATTTAATAAATGGGCAAAATTTTCGTATTAATAATAATTCGTATGTTATTTCAAAAAATGCTATCTAAACAAACAAAGTAAATACTTTACAAATTAGAATAAAAACAATTATTATTAACGTAATCAAAGGGGTTCGTACATGCTAAATATTGATACGTGCTTTTTGGGGGAAAAAATCTTGGTTAAAAAGCTCATCTATCATCGCGGATAAGGACACGTGAATGAACATATTGTGTCTCACACGAATTTCCTACCAATTTCTTATAAAAAAGTAAGATAACAAACTAAATATAGAAGTAGGCCGCTTCAGTTTGATTTAAACGATAATATGCTGGTTTATTGCGTAATATTTTATCTTGAAAAGTCATAAATAGAAACACAAAATAAACAACGTTTATCTTTTAATCAAACGGGATGCATTAATTGTGACTTATTAGATAATAAATCACTCTTCATCATTCATAAATATTCAGAAATGTTCAAAACGCTAAGAAAGTCGTCAGTTAACAATTTTATGTTTTAAATGATATTTTATTATACAAAATAAGTCTTTATGATGTCCTTTGTAAAGGTTTATTTACGACACATAAATACAACATTATATCTAATATGTTTTACTTATCAGATCAGAATCCCATTTGGAGCACATTACCACGACAAAACAACGACTATTTAAGGAAATACGCTGATTTTATTTTTATCAAACATTTTATTTATGGTTGACTTCAATATAATCATATTAATTTATCAAATTGCTAACTTAAAATGTCAACATTATTATATTATAACAAATAAAGTAAACACACCGTTAATCATTTACTCAAACGGGGGATGGTAGTTCGTGGGCGAGTGCTTTGAGCTCGTTGCCTCCAAACCACTCGCCACTCATTGCTGTTTCACCCGCCTGTGACTTATCTTTCATGTGAGGAAGCTATTAAGCTAGCTCACGAGAAGTCGGTTCTGCTCAGGTGCCTGCTACAATGCACGGAGGGGCACCTGAGGTCTGCCTCCTCAAGTTTATTGGAAAAATTCCTTATGACCTTTGGAGTGTTGATAGGGACGTAAAGCCCAAGAAAGACATTGAATGTATTATTCATGATTGTAAACGTATAATAAAACAGCCATTAAAACATAAAATAAAAGGCATTCTTAAATATTCATATTGCAATTAAATATTAAGTTTTCAAAAGACGCCCACAGATGTTCAAATATATCCGTATAATCTTTAAACAATACTCTAGAACCTTTGTCACTTCTCTATAATACCCGCATGTTGCATTTTATTTTGCAATGTGTTCTCTTAATATCTTGATTTGTGTCTTTTAACATAAACGGTAATATAAAGAAAAGTGTTAAACTTTATGATTTCATTTAGGAATGCCTAAGCACGTAAAATGTGATTTAAACAGGAAACATTGGAAATTATCAATTCTGCAAAATAAGTAAGGATATCTTAAGTTATCCTTCCAAAAATTTGAGTGGATACTTTTTGAAATTTCGCTTATATCAATTGACAAGCAACTTTTGTAACTGAAAGATTTGATAAGGCTTTGTGCACCTTGGAACAGAAAACCGATACATGCCAATTTTACGTATTTGATGTCAAGTTAACTTAATGTCAGCATGTTCCCGTTTGCAGTGATTTTAGTCCTAGAACATGTCACATTTATTGTCAGATCTTAGCAAAGCAAAAAGGAACATATTTTACTATCATCGAAATTTTTGCAGGTCTATTATTACTGAAATTACTGAAATAATCAAAACGAGCATTATTTAATGTGAAAGACAGTAATTAGAATATAAATAGCATAAGGTGTTAGCCAATCGATGTCATTTTAATATGCAAACTTGTTTGATTAGAACCCTTAATTAGTAAATTTAAATCAATTTAGAGTGCATTGTTGTAGAATAATACACGGTTTAAGTTCAAATGCGAAGGAATATAATCACTAAGACCGATAGGCCTGAGTGATTGATTACAGTAAGTATTTGAACGATTAACTGTGCAATATAATTTCTAGAAAACTTAATATCTTTATACATTCTTAATGATACTTAAAAGAAAAATGATCACAGTTTTAAGTATGTTGAGCGTAGATGTTTTTGTTTGACGTCATTTAGATCATTGACACCATACAATCATTCGTTTTATGTTGGGCATATAACATGTAATAATGAAGTTGATTGCCATATATGTTTGAAAGAAAATAGTGTGAAGTGTGTAGCAAAATGCATAGATCTAATACTTGATTAAAATTGTTAAAATATATATTCGACTAACGTTTATTAAATGCAACTTTACTTATTGAAGACTAATGAGCTATTTTGATATATGCTATGCCAAAGTTCGAATGATAAGTTCTGAATTCTAATTTATAGCTTCACAATTACAATGTATTTGTGGCTGATTCCAGATGTCGTTCCATCATTCTATCTTTGTACTGTAACCTGAAACAACATTCCACTGTACATGTGTATTATGTATCTAACTTGCGCTTACAAATCTTTTTCTGTCTACTTATTGAATGACAAACAATATAGTGCCAATGTCAACAACTTAAGTAAATGGATTATTTTAGCATCTGACGTCTACAATGTATTAAGTGTATTGAGATACCTATTCGTCTATGAAATACTGGGGATGATAATGTTTATTTTTAGTGACTTCCACGTAGGACAATAACATTGAACGAGTAAAGAGTAATCTGTTAGCAGCTGCTTTTGTCAAGCCACTGTCTTCAGTAAGTTTTAAAGAGAAAATAAACCAGAATTGTCTAGCAAGCCCTAATAAGATTTATTTCAGTCATCAGGTTTGATGTCACTCATCGCTATTTTTTTGTTTATTATAAGAAACGAAACGGGCGACACAAAACATTTATAAGTATAAACAGACGACATATTCTATTGTTCAAAACTGGACGCCATATCTTTAAGGCGTATTCTTTGTGTGTTTTTGGTTTTTATTTTGAGGATGTAGTGTGTTTATTCAATTTATTAATATCTAAGATCGTCAAAGACCGTCGATATTATTGGATAATCTTCGTTAAAGGCGGTGTTAAAAGATGAATCTCTGATAATGGCATATATTGTTAAATGTCGTTAGTTAGTGCTACATTGTCCTTTAACACTCAAATACATTACATTTCATTGTGTCATGTCTCTTACTGCAACTGACAAATCTTGTCTGTCTACTTATTGACTGACAAACAATATAGTGCCAATCTCAACAAGTAAGGTAAATGCAATTCTAAAGCATCTGACGTCTACAACAGTACAATATATTAAGTGTATTAAAAACCCTATGATAATGTTTATTTTTGTTGGTCTTGGGAGAGCAATCTAGAATTCAATTAATTTAAATGAGTTTCGAGTAATCTTTTAACAGCTGCTTTTGACACCCTAACTGTCTGCCATTTGTTAAATAGAGAAAATAAACCAGAATTATCTTGATAACTCTTCGCATTTATCACATGTTCATGGTAAGCTTTTTTATTTAAAACGAAGAATGCGACAAAAGGCAAAATTAAGTCAAATCTTGGATAACAGTGGGGGACATTATAATTGTCCCAAACATGATCCCGTAACAATTTTTGTTCGCTTAACTTAGTATACAGTTTTTGGTTTTATAATTTGATATCTTAGTGACTTCATATATTTCTTAAATATTTGTCGTAACTTTAGATAGCTAAAGAGAATCACACCCAAGTATTCTACTTTGAAGACGTTGACACATTTTGAAGCGTAACCACAATAAGACTTTTTATTCAAAAAAAAAGTGATAAATTCAAAGAATTAACCTGATTAATATTGCATGCCCGATATACTGTAAATATATTTTATTACATATTTTTTTTTTAAAAGTCGTATAATAAAAGAGATTGAATGGTATAATATACACTTTCTGGAAAAAAGGTAGATACAATGGCTACACTTATCTGGAAAGACGCATAACAGATATTTAGTCACATGTAACAACATTATCATTTAAGTATGGTTTGTTAAGTAACAATTGAGCAAATATATTCTGACTGTCTGACATTTTAGCATACTCGAAATAACTTTGCTTTATGAACTCAAAATTGCCTTTGAAATTACTTTGAACACGTCGTATTCTTTCTAAACACAGAATAAATAAGGGAACCTAGTTGGTTATTCGCGTTAATCCCCAACTTCCAACCAGAAATTAGTTGGTTATTCGAACACTATTTTGAATAAATAACTACCTGCTTGTAGGTAGTTTGGGATTAATGCAAATAACCCTTAAATCTTTGTTTAAAATGCATAAAGCGTTCGAACATTTCATGCTGTTGATAGTGGATTGACTTACCAACGGCCAGCTGTTTAATATTTGGGAATTACGAATAACCAACTACAAGGTAGGAGGTAGTTGAATATTCGAATATTCGAACTACAAACTACCTTCCAAAATTGACGCTCATTAAAATGAAAGAAACTTCCTTCTGTGTAAATTAAGACAATCAATCCACCTAAACCATTCCATAAGCAACACACATTTGGCACTTTGCTTTCCCGTTAACATATAGTTAAAGGTAAGGCTGATATGGAGTAGGCAATTCAGTCTTAATTTTGATTATTCTGCAATATAACCAAAGTATTGTTCTAATCACTTATACGAATTCCCTGTGAGCAGCTTCTGCGTCTATTTAGTTTGGTCTGTACTTGTCCGTACCTTTTCATTACTTACACTAACTCTTTATATAATTATGAAATATGTTTAAGCATATAAATTTTTTGTCTAATTCGATTTATCAGACAATACAACATTAAGTTTAAATAACATTAACAGAGTGTGTTGTCAGGGAAAATATTTTTTAATCTATTAATTGATTACGGGAACGAATTGTCCTCATTATTGTTCTTCATTTTAATTATATTCACGTTTTTGTTCTTTGTTATATAAATCACGCTTATCTAATGTCTACTGAGAGAACCGAATATAAAACAGCTTTACATTCAAAACATTCAAGATAAGTATAATTACAGTTTCTTATTTAGTGAATTACAAATATAATACACAGATTTCGTGCAAAACGCAACGGCATCGTTTACAACTTGCAACTTATTAAATTTCAATTAAGCAAGACTTTAATTTTAAACGTTAATGTGTCATTTGTCAATATTCAAATAAGCTATAACTTCAAATGCTTATAACATTCTAAGTTGATTCGTGTTCTTCGTTATCTTGAAACCTCAAGGGTGTAGAAATATTTATAATTATATCTATAATTTTTTTTACTATTCAATAATTAATCATTCTTAATAAATTTACTGTTACAATTTCGTCATATTAATTTTGTTCATATTTAAGAATATCTTATAATTATCTGTCTTTATTATTCATGATAATCATTATAAGCTAAAACATCATTAAAATTATGGTATGTGCTTTTTTGCCATACCAATTAAAATTAAAAAATATTATTTGGCAGTTGCTCCACGTCATGTAACTCTTAAGAAAAAGCGTTACAGACAAAATTTATTTGTAAAGATATTACCGAATTCAAACCTTCATGTAAATAAAGGGAAGTATTTGGAAACTGTTTTCGAAGAATAATAATTATTATATTCATATATTAAATTTCAAATAACTGTATGCTACATCCTAAATTACAACATACAGGATATTTACAGGACATTTGTTTATGTATTTGAATGAGTTCTTCCTAACGTTACACATTTTATGACGGCATCTTCCCATAGAAACAAATTGACACAATGGATATTCGTTTCATTGAAGGTATGAAGCAGGTATGTCCTGATTATGCATTTTGCTACATTTACAGTCAAGTTATAGTGTAAGCACCTATCGCAATCAATTTTAGCGTAAAATGACCCAGTTTAACGCATACAACTTGATACGTACAATCGTGTGTAATCTTTATTTAATCGATTACTATAGGAAAGCAGATAAGGAGTTTTATATAACTTTTTTTTAATTTTCAAAAATTTAAATCGATGTGCACCGTTATGTTTAAACAGTGCTATGAACAATCTGTGGCCAATCGCGTACAAACACATCTTTAAAGATATTATATGTCACTTATTCCTTCAACCCTTTCTACGCTAGTTCTTTTCTTAACGCAGAACAAGAACTGGACACTATTTCGTGTTCTTCTTATATGACTGAACTGACGTGTCATTTTCTATTTAAGAACACACATTTCAGGCGTATATGACAGGAATGATTTTTTTTGTTGGAAAGAGAATTACTTTCGTTCTTCTTAAATATAATCATAACTGTATCTTCATGAATAACATTGCATATTCATTTTAAATTTGTATTGTAACCTATTTCTTCAGCGGACATGAGTTGAAGTCATCGTAAAAGTAACTGTTAATAAAAACGAATATGGTTAATCCGGTCTTATCCGGTCTCTCTAGATCACATGACTTTGTATAGTACAACAAACGAGTTATGGCGACTTCTGAGCCTCGGTAAGTTCATTATTTTTATAAATGTAGATGAGAAACGTATCCTCAATCCAAACTAAACCTGACCTATAATTTTGTATGTAAGGTAACTTTATTTAAGTATAAATACCAAGTCCATTGTCTTTTCGAGAACGAACATTGCTTAAATTGTGTAAAAATTGCAAATGCAGCTTAAGTTAGTCAAAGGAGACGGTATAATTTTGTACCAAAATGAATGAAAATAAGCATTTTAGAATTAATAGTTTTGAATTAGAGTTGTGACAAGAAAGGATTCGTCGCTTCTTAAAACTGATGTCGTATACTATATGATGCAAACAACAATAATGCAATCAACCGTTTAAAAAACATGTAATTCTGTCGAAGATATTGATAAAACTGGCGCTATAAAAGAAGAAAAGAAGTGGAGACTCGTGTTTATCTGAAGACATCAAATCATTATGTCTCCTACATATGCAACATTTATGCAAAACGCAATTGGTACCAGATCCAGTATTTTGTATGCATATTTTAATAGGAAATAAGATTAAAGCCTACTTAGTAACAATACATTATTTGTAACTAAACAGTTGTATCATTATTTAGAAACAGCAGTCAAGTTCATTTATATACATGTCGTTAATCCTATTTCATGGAAACAATTATTGCAATTAAAAGACGTCGACTAAATTTTCAATAAAATGAGTATGCTTAAGAAAAAAGTACTACATTGCGGGACTTGTAAATATAACTTAAAAATCATAAACTTCAAAAATAAATTTAAAGTAATTTATTATATCGACGAATAAACTCATCAGTCAAGATAACTAACCCATTTATTTCTCGATATACAGTTTCTTCGTTAAAGCAAAGCAACTCTGAAGCTTTTCTAGAGATTCCTTTTCATATATCTAGTTTTATATTAATATTACAGGATTGTACTTTTAAGAGCAATTGCCAGCAGGCCACGGCAGAGTTTTTTTCTTAAAATATTCTGTAATTGCTCAATTTCCGGTACCAATCTAAAAGACACGTGCTATGACATATATGATTGTCCTATAAACGCATACCAGATAAAATTCTCAACGTGCTAGCAATTATCATGGCTAAAGACTTATACAATTTAGAATAAGTGTAATGCACCACAAGATCTGAAAATACATTTTATCGGGGTAACTATGCATTAAATCTCTTGTTCAAATAAACTTAAAGTATTCTGACTACTCTTCATCTTCATTATTTCAAAGACCTTTTAAATTTTATATGAGCTATCTTCAGTGGACTTCAACCATCAATCTTTAGCAGGCGGATTTAAAGCGCAATGACAATAATAAGCCATAGATATAGCAAAGAGCAATATATTTGGACCCCATTTTAACTTAGATAAAACAACGTAATTAATGATACTTGAAACGTACTTACAACATAAACATCTTAAAGTTTCGGTGTGGGCACTAACGTTTTGCTGTTTTTCTACCTGCCTGCCTGTCTGTCTGTCTGTTTATTTGTCCGGACGAACATGATTCTGTGATAACTGAAAAAAGTACTGAAACCGTTTAAAAATATATAAAAGTTTAAACATAGATAGATGTCAGTATAGAGAATATGCGAGAATATAAATCGTTAATTAAGTATATTGAACGTTAAATTAGTTTCAGACAACACTGTCCAATCTTTTTAAACCAAACTTGAAAACTTGTGCTTTAATGATAACATATTGATATTATTCTATTTAAACGAATTGAATTAATTTTAGATGCAAATGCTTTGATGTGACGATGTAATAGTTCTCTCCATTAACCTAATAATATCTGTGTCAGCTTTGTGCTTGTTATAAGACAGACGAGGAGTTCCATTATATATGTGTATGTAAAAGTTAATCTAATATATGCTCTCTTTACATTAAATCATACAATAACAGGAAACCGATTATGTTGAATTTGTCTAGATTATTGAATACTGAAAACAATCAGAAGTGATAGGTTTGGATACTAAATATCTATATTATGCTACAACTTATTGAATTACTGAATGCTCTCCATTAAGTCCTGTTACATTTAAAATTGTTATTGGTTATTCTTCGACATAACTTGATAATGCTATTTAAAACATTATAAAACTGTTGTGTTTACGGAATCTTCTTTTATTAATACGGATGTAAACACTCTAATTAAGCCTACTAAAGTACTAAATGCTGTAATCGTTCTCAAACAAATGTAAACAAACCTTTTTTGTGCTACAACTCTTGTTTATGTACCATAATATTTTATAAATTAATATGGTATATAAATGTATGGTGTAAATACTATGTAATAATTTAATACGTCTTTAATATATTTATCTGTCTGTCTGTGTATCTGTCTGCCTGTCTTTCGATATAATATTCAAAAGCTTGAGTGATAAGGGAGACATTTATACGGGAAAACATTTTAAACGAGTAGAGTATTATATTTTTATATATAATACTCGTATCCAATTATATAGTTTTTAAATTGTCAGAACAAAACATGCACTGTTTACATGATTAAAGTCCTCATAAATAGATGCATTATCAAAAATTGAAACATTAATCATGATTATGTTGGGTATCATTTATTATACATAACCAATTATTATCTACCAAGAATTGATATTTATTCTATAATTCAGACACATCCTCTGACGACAAAGATACCAAAAAATCGTACAGTCACCCTGTATCCATCCATATTCAGTAAGTCTGCAAAAGTTATTGATAAAACTGACGTAATTAAATGACAAAAGGAATGTCGTAGAGAGTCATGTTCATCTCAAGACATCTAATCACACTGTCTCCTTCTCATGAAGCATTTATGCAAAATGCTGTTGTTACAATGTCTAGTCTTAGTGTATGCAAATAGGGCTCGGAAATGAAATCAAAAGTTTTCGTAATAATACATCAGAGGAAATAAAACATTTGTATCATTATTCAGAAAAAAACATAAAGGTTCTAGACATATAATTTGACTTATATGAAAGCAATAAGACAAAGTCGTCTTTTTTTTCTATAGTATGAGATTTCTTTATAGTTTTAACCAAGATGTCTGTTCTAGCTGACAGAGTTTTACTTTTGGGTTCGTTGATTCCAGCACTTTTAAGTGTTGGAAATGGAGTACCGCTCAAGTTTGTGCTTGGGCCCATAAGGAATGCTGAATTTGTTTTTTAATTATCCCTCATTTGACGACTCAAACCGTGTCCGTGTCTGTGTTTTTTGTGTTAAGATAAAAATATGTTTGGAGCGATTTTGCAGTAAGTATGAAAATACAAATGACGGTATGTTTTTGATTAATATATAAAACAAGAGGGCCAGGATGGCCCTAGATCGCTCACCTGACCCATCGAACGTATCCGAACAATTACCTTGACAAGCATTTTGACCAAGTTTCATGACAGGTGAGTCAAAAATGTGACCACTAGAGTGTTAACAAAGATCATCCATATTTGATCAGTGTGACCTGGATTATGACCCCAGGTGACCCATATTCAAACTTGACCTAGAAATTAGCAAAACAAACTTTCAGACCAATTTCCAGGATATTTGAATCAAACCAGTAGTCACTAGAGTGTTAACAAGATTTTTTCTATTTTTAGTTCCTGTGACCTTGTTTTTCATTTAAGATGACCCATGTTCGAATTCGTCTGAGCAATTACCTAAACAAGCATCTAAGTTAACAAGGTTTTTTCTATTTTTAGCTCCTGTGACCTAGTTTTCCATTCGAGATGACCCATGTTTAAACTAATCCGAGCAATTACCTAGACAAGCATCCTGACCAAGTTTGATGATGATTGAGTCAAAAATGTGTCCATTACAGTGTTAAAAAGGTTTTCCAATTTTTAGCTTCTGTGACCTAGTTTTTCGTCCGATATTACCCATGTTCAAAATCCTCTAAGCAATTATCTAGACAAGCATCCTGACAAAGTTTGATGATGATTGAGGCAAAATTGTGATTACAACAGTGTTAACAAGGTTTTTTCTATTTTAAGCTCATGTGACCTAGTTTTTCATCCGAGATGACCCATGTTCGAACTCATCCGAGGATTTACCTAGACAAGCATCCTGACTAAGTTTGATGATAATTGGTAAAAAATGTGACCACAAGAGTGTTAACAAGGTTTTAATATTTTTAGCTCCTGTGACCTAGTTTTTCATCCGAGATGATCCATGTTCGAACTCATTCGAGCTATTACCTAGATAAGCATCCTGACACAGTTTGATGATGATTGAGGCAAACATGTGACCACTAGAGTGTTAACAAGATTTTTATATTTTTAGCTTCTATGGCCTAGTTTTTCATCCGAGATGACCCATGTTCGAACTCATCCGAGCTATTACGTAGATAAGCATCCTGACAAGGTTTGATGAAGATTGAGGCAAAAATGTGACCGCTAGAGTGTAAACGAACAAGTGTCGACGGACGACGGACGACAGTCGACGGAAATTCAGCGATCCTAAAAGCTCATGCTGAGCTAGCTCAAGCGAGCTAAAAATAATACAGAATGCATAGTTTATCTAGTTTGATGACCAGATCAGTCAGTAGACGGATATGACTGCAAAGACAACAATAATTGTTTCACTATTTACAACAATTTTTGCTTTCTTTTTCGATTTTGTTGATGCAATTGTTTAAGTATTACGTATTAGATATGTCTAAACCTTGTGCAACAATGCTGCATGATTAAATTGTCATTTGGACATATACGTTTTTATACCTAAAACTACTTTTAAGAATAATTAATACATCAAATAAAGCATGTAGAAACCCTACGTGTATTAATCCCCGTTTTGTGTCTATAATTGAAAGACATGAAAGAGAAGAAATAGTTGATTTTGTTTATGTTGAGCGCATACCAATTGACATGATTCCAAAAGTGTCAGTAATAATTAGCTTATTTATTTACAATTTAGAACAACGCAAATTTTACTGCTTGTTTGGGAAAAAATACCGATAAACATTTGTTCAATTATTCAATTATCTGATTTTGTTCAGAGCAAGACATTTGCCATACAATTATGAGATTTTTGTTTATGTAAAAATATGAGATTTTTGTTTTTGCAATTTACATCCAGTTAAATAAATGATTGCACAATAACTTAAAAAGGAGATATTTTCTATTTCCCGAATAAATCCATTGGATAAGACAAACAAGCAGACGGAATGATAGCACTTAATACAGTATGTTTAACCTGGTTCCCAACTGTAACTTTTCTAGTTAAGACTGGTTAGTTTGTATTCTAGCAAATACCTCTTATGAAATATATAAATGGGATAACTGTTAGAATGTCAATTTTTCCGAAAATTTGTATTAAGATTGCAATGATAGTTTTCCTTTCTAAGAATTTGCAATAACATCCTTGATGATATATAGACATGATAAAATTTAAACTTTTGAAAATGTCTTATTTTTGAGAAAATCTGTTTTGCGTGAAATTGTCTTCCTGAAGTACTGCCTTTGCTTTTCTTTCCATGCATTTTGTGATTGTATTACTATTCCAATTTGTAAAGAAGAGGAAATAAGGAATCCCCCCAAAAAACATAAAAAACTACAAGCAGACTCGTGAACGTTGTTTCGCCTTTAATCGTCTCATCCTTACATGTTAAGCCAGCTTAGCTTTTTCATTAACTATTTTGACAAAGGCAGTGGATGATAATTTCATGATAACTTGCACAACATGACTGACATAGACTGATACAAACATTTCACTCATGAACTTTTCCCCTGAAGAAAATAATATTTTCTTTCATTTGCTTAGTGAATAGATCGTGACATTGTTGAAGATCTCTCTCGCTCTTAAGATTTAAAAGATGAGTAATTAAATGTCAAAGTCAACGTATGGTTATCTTTATCTGTAAAACGACCTGACAATATGACAGTAATGTCTGTCTTGTACTTGTCAGGCATCAAATGCATTATTTTATCAAAGATGCAAATGTCTAATATTAACACATACTGTGACATGAATCAAATTAAACGTTGTAGCAGTCTGAATATATGCAGTAGTTTTAATCACATAATACATACATATTCATCTATAAAAGAAAATGATTAGTTCGTGCTTTAGAGACTTTATATGTTGTTTCCGGTCTATTCAGTCTTAATATCAATTTGTAAAGAATCATAAAAACGTAAAAAGAAACAAGAACGTGTTAAACGTAAAAAAAGGCCCTTGCTCGAATTCGTGTCAGTAGCAATATTTCAAAAAATATTTACCCATTAACTCAGTAAAAGATGGAAAATAGTCAAAAAAATGTAAACACAGTTATATAACATGATTGCTCTAACAGGTTGTTTTAAAAAAATATGTAAAAATCTATCATTAGCCTTCTTGACTTTGACCCACTGGCCCTTAACTCAATCGAAAAACATGCAAGTTATCTTCCAACTGAATATGAAAGACATTTGTCCATCAATAAAGGCTCTACGCGTATAAGTGAAAAAAAACTATTTTTAGCACGTGTGACCTTGACCCAACAGACTTTTTACTCAGACCAAACAAGTTGTCATCCTACCATATATAAAAAACATAAGTAACAAAACGGCTGTATAAGCAAAATTTCAAGAAATCTATTTTTGGCATCCTCGTCCTTGACATACTGACCCCTAACTCAGTCAAAAAGAAGAATATCATGTCAGTTATCTTGATTCCAAATATGAAATACATATGTCAATAAATAAAGGATGTATGGGCAAAGTGTAAAATATATTTTATGCACTCGTGACCTTGACTCAACTGACCCCTAACTCCATCGAAATTAAGAATAACATGCACGTTATCTTACTACAAAATATGAAATGCATCTATTAATAAATAAAGGCTATATGGGCAATGTGTAAAAAGCTATTTTTAGCATTTGTGTCCTTGATACACTGACCCCTACCTCAATCAGAAGGAAGAATGCTATGCAAGTTATCTTCCTACCAAATAAAAGAAACATCTGTCAATAAATAAAGGATGTATGAGCAAAAGTGTAAAAATCTATTTTTATCACTTTTGAACCGGACGCTACTGACCCCTAACTTCATCCTAAGAAGAATTCTTTTTTATAATCCTACCAAATATAAAAGACAGCTGTCATAATACACCTGTACAAGTATAAAAACATATATTTTTGACATTGGTGACCTAACTTTGACCCAAATTACCCATAACAAAACCCAAAGGAAGAGGACCTCCCTTAGCAGTTTGTATTAAACATAAATAAAATTAATAAAAAAATAAAGGCTGTATGAGCAAAAATGTTTAAAATTGTTTTGTTTTCTTTTACATCAGAGACCTTTACCTTAACCCTAGAGATCACCTACTCCATATAAAATTAGAGGACCATTTAAGGTATCCTTTTACCAAATATGAAATATATCATTTAATAAATGAAGTAAATAGGAAAAAATTAAAATACACCCAACTTACCGTTTTAGGTAAACCTTGTATGGACAGACGGACGGACGAACAGTTCAACTACTATGTGCCCGGGGGCATAAAAAAGATGTTGTCAAAATATCTAAACAAAAGCATATTTTGAGAATTATCTAAGGTTTTTTATACCAAAAAGTAACTTTTGTGTACTGTGAGTATAGAATTCTGCCGTATTTCTAAAGAGTTCTTTCCTTTGATGACTACATGTTTGGCATTGAAATAATAAAGTGTTGTGTATAATATGATTGCTATATACGAGTCGTAAGTCGATGTTTATATGTTTCTTACACAGGCTTTAAAAATAGGCTTTATTTTTGCGTTTAGTTTGTCCTGTATTATCACTTTAGTTAAGGTATCTGAATGTTGTTTCATTTACGATGAGTACTGCAATGTCACACCAAATTGAAAGCCAGCTTTAGTCTGTATAGGTCCTGACAATATGACAGTTATGTTCGTCTTGTATATGTTAGGCATTAGAAACATTGATTTATTACTGTCAAAATTGTCAAATAAGAGTACACACTTGAACAGGAACCGATTTTGACACAGAAGCCTTCTGACAATAAGCATAGTGTTATTATTCATGTTAGTGTACGTTGTGGAACAGATATCTCCCTAAAGAAATAGAAAGATCAAAATGCAATGTTGTGTCATAACATATTTATACATTATAGGTTATTTTCATTATGTTTCAGTCGCTATACATTTATCGAGTTACATAATACTTATTTGTTAGTGTATGCACGATAAATGTTCATCCTGTTCCGTTTTTAAAACTACACAACTCCATGTAAAAATTCCGTTTTTAAAACTACACAACTCCATGTAAAAATTAAAAATGACATCAGGTGTACTTAACCATACGATAAAATTTTAAGCAGAGCAATTTCTAGAAGAACTAACCCCTTATATGGTGAGAAAAAGGGTAAAAGATGATCATTTCAAGTCAGTTAATCCAGTGCAATGAAGTACAAAATATTTTGCAAGGACTTAGTCGTAAGATTGTAGTTTCTTGTCGACCAGATTTAGTTTGAAATCTGTTCTTTACATTTGGCATAATCGCTTATATTCAGAACGATTTTTTTTTCATTTTCATTCATTCAATGCAGAAAAACCTCCCGCTACTTATTTCTTGTTTATCCCTTACTTAATAATTGTCTTGACAAAAATTGTGTGACAATGTAATATACGTATACAATTACCCTGTGTGTATTTTAGGTTTATAATGCGAAATAGATTTGTTTTTGTAACAAGAATAGATACATTGTGTCAAAACTCTTACAACATATAAATTGCTACAAATTGGCAACTCACAATAAGTACACTCCTCTTGACATTGTTGTTTCCTTTTTGATCACCAGGAAATCAATCTCTCTTTGTATGTTTTCCCTGTCAAATATTTCCTTTAAGCAATCATACAAGGTTTATTTTGGTTTGTTTACAATCTGCAATATAGAAAGACAATCATATTAAAATAGAAAATATTCTTAAGTATAAAAAGGTCTTGTAAACTTCTTTTACTTCGCTCTCGTCATTACTGTTGTATTGCATACGGAATTAGTTAAATGTTTTTACATAGGTTTAAATGTTTTCCTACAAAACTTTCTTAATATGGTTTTATGACGTAAACTCAATTGTTGTTTTGATAGATCATACAGACGTGTGAGTTTAAATAAACAATGAGTAATATTTCCACACGTCATACAGTATGAACAAGGCTGTTTATGTCGTTCAGAGACTCTATTAAGGTTAAATGAGAGATAAAAATGGAAAACTGACCAAAACTTTTACGATAAATAACATTAGAAATTGCTCAGTAGATTTAAATCGATACAACTAAGAAAATGTAATCAAAGACAACCGATAAGATGTTAAAACATGTACTAAATAGCTACCTGTTTACATACATATTAAGCGTGCTTAAAGATACATTATGGTCAATTTTCATGATTGCAAATATTTCTAATTGCTACACAGTCTCTTTGTAAATGTAAATTCAAGATGTTTTAACTTCACACAAAGCAGACATTCTGTGTTTAAAATTCTAAACACTATAGGTGGTTACAGTATGAATATATAGTGACATTAATAAAAAAACTGGCAGTTGTTTTAGAAAAGACCATTTTTACTTGATCTGCAAAATAAAACGCAGCCTCGAATACATAATTAATTCATTCTTTAATTCAAATGTGATTTATTCGGTAAGCATTACATATATTTCAATAAATATATGTGATAAAAATATTTTACTCAATGATGAGCATAGTATATCTTTAATAAAAGAGCAAATATTTCCCATATACGTAGCTTATTAACTTGTCATATACAAGTATTCTCTTTTCTATTATATACCCATAAATGGTCTCCCTAAATACACGCAAATCTTGAAGCGCAAATACCCTTCAACGGATTGAAATTTCCGTATTATGTTAGTGACAAATACGGTACCATATATGGAAGTGTCGGACTATTTTTGAAGTTTGTTCCGATCTTAGCTTTGTATAACGTTGCATTTGTAAAAGGGAACCAAAATTATTACAGACGTGGCCGGTTTTGCAAGAATAACGTATTCATCCGTCAGTCATGAAGTGATTTCTTGACAACTACATTTCATTTTCTGAATAAAACGAAAAGGTATATAATAAAAGGAAAATTATGTTGTAGTAGCTTTCTGAGGCTATGTATTTTTCTACTCGCAACGTTTGAAAATTGATATTTCGCTCGGCATTCGGTCTCGCGAGATATCAATTTTCCACCGCTGCTCGTATCAAAATACAAAGCCTCGGAAAGCTACTAACAACATAATATTCCGTATTATTTTCTCTCACTTCTTTATTTTTCATACGACAAACACATTTCATTACATTATACTGTAATTGAAATATATATATATATATATATATATATTGTATTAGTAAACGCCTGTGATAGAAAATGTAAATGTATTAAGTTTCTCTAAAAATCAAAACAGATTCAAATAATTATTAATTTTTTTATTTTTAATGAATGAATGAATGAATGAATGAATGAATGAATTTCGTGCTGTATCTGCACATCGAGTTAAATATTAGTTTCCTTCAAAATTCTCAAAGGGTTATTCATGTCCACATTTTAAAACTAAAATAAAATAGATTGAAAATGTTTTGACAATTTTAAAAGCTAAAATTCGACATGACGAAAAGGTAAAATATACTTACCAATTACAGGTATGGTGATACACACACTTTAGATATTTTTCAACATATTAAAAAAATATATTATTTGTTCATAATTTCGAAAATATATTTTTTTTATTTTACAAAATTCAATGATCGACATGACAATACAATATATTAACTTTGCAGACAGTTTAAAATAAATATCAATTTCATTGCAAAATATCAATTTTCTCTATATATCTACCTAATCAGCATTTTCACTATATATTTAAGTGGTCAGCATTTGCTCGCCTGCATGAAGGTTAAATCTGCTGACCATATAGAAAAAGAAGAGTTTTACGGCTTTTATCAATTTAAATTAATGTTAAATTGATCAGCATTTTATTTTTGTACTAAATTTAATCGTTGACATGACTTAATACAATATATTAACTTTGCAGACAACATAAAATGAATAATAATTTCACGGCAAAATATCATTTTCTCTGTACATCTTTCTCGCTTGCATGTAAAGAGCGTTAAATTTACCGAACATATAGAATAAGAAGTTTTACGGCCTTAAATAAAATTGAATTAATATCTAGCTGATCTGCAGTTTTTCACAAATTTAAATGGTCGGCATGATTTTATAAAATATGTTTTCCTGAATGAAAAGGGCGTTAAATTAATTAATTAATGAACTAAACAAAGAAACAATCTTTTTAGAGCTAATTTCTTTCGTAAACTGTATGTAAAATTTACGGCTAATTGATCCACATTTTATTTATGTTGTTGTGTGATATATCCAAAGATGGTCATTTGTGTTTTTCACACCCTGCAATTCGATCTCAATCTGATTAAAGGGTAATAAAACTTAATTGATGGAATGTTTTCACAAGATTTTTGGGTGTGAACATACATATGGGGCCAATCAGATATATGTCATTGATTCATTTTGCATTCCAATCAATTTATTAGCCGAATGAGAATTCCTTTATTCATTGGTAATTGAAAATAAGCACTGCATAAGCCAAACCCCGCCCAATTTTACAGCTAAATGATTATGGTACGGTCTAAGAAATTTAAAGTAATCATCCAATGAATGAATGAATGAATGAATTAATGAATGAATAGATGAATGAATGAATGAATAGATGAATGAACGAATGAATTAATGAAAAAATTAGTGAATGAGTGAATGAATGAATGAAAAATGAATGAATGAAAAATGAGTGCACTCACTCACTCACTTATTCACTCACTTATTCACTCACTCACTCACTCACTCACCAACTCACTCACTCACTCACTCACTCACTCACCAACTCACCAACTCACCAATTCAGCAACCGACTCACTCACTCACTTCATATATTTTCCGGAATATTATATTTTTTTATATGTAAGATCACCATATTATGACTACATTTTCTAAATTTTATCCAATATATATCACATAGAAGACATTTCATTAACATACTGAAATAAAATAATTTAACAATAAAAAATTGAGAAATATATCAATTATTATTTATATATCAATATTTATTATTTGTAATAGTGTCATCTTGAAAATACGTCTTATCAAGCATCTCTCGACCTCGCCTAGAATAACACTAATAGCTAGTTGACACCTAATTGACATCTTCAATGTGTTTCCTTCTTTATCTAACTTGTCAGCAGTTTTCGATAACGCTACTTTATTTAAACTAGTTAGCAGTTTCTGATATAAATTATCATATATATCATCATTCGTCAGCAGTTTAGTATTACATCAAATCGGCCCGTGCAAAAATCGGCTCTAACACGTTTCGGCCCATATTTTGTCTTTATTTAGTCAGGGAAGTACATAAAAGTACCTTAAATATTAATATATATTACCTTCCAATTGGATTAATTTCCATTCCTTTTAAATTGGAATTAATTCAAATAGGATTGGAAAAAACTCCAACTGGAATAATGTCCAGTAGGGTTTTATTCCAATCGGATTTTTTTCCAGTTAAATTTAATGGAAAAAAAATCCGATCGGATTTTCCGAAAAATGCTTAAATAGACGTTATTTCAACAAGATAATGCATACAAATACATATTAAGCATGTGTTTATGTATTTCGACAATTTCATAAAAATTGAAATTCCCGTTGGAATAAATAATAATGTTGGAATAAATTCCAATTGGAATTTAAATAATTCCGCCCGGACAGCATAATTCCGATCGGAATACATGAAATTCCGCCCGGACAAATTTTTTAAAATACAATTTTTGATAAGAAAAAAATTAAAAATAGCTTTAAATGAAGTCAATTATTAATAATTAACATTACATATATCGGATGAAATGATTTTTGAGTGTTTAGGGCAAGTATAAATGGTAGTGAAGTTTGCCACTATCCCGGTGGTGCAAAGATTTTCCGGTGGCTGTTATATGTTTCTTACACAGGCTTTAAAAATAGGCTTTATTTTTGCGTTCAGTTTGTCCAGTATTATCACTTAAGTTAAGGTATCTGAATGTTGTTTTATTAACGATGAGTACTGCAATGTCACACCAAATTGAAAGCCAGCTTTAGTCTGTATAGGACCTGAAAGTATGACAGTTATGTTCGTCTTGTATCTGTTAGGCATTAGAAACATTGATTTATTACTGTCGAAAATGCCAAATAAGAGCACACATTTGAACAGGAACCGATTTTGACACAGAAGCCATCTGTTAATAAGCATAGTGTTATTATTCATGTAAGTGTACGTTTTGGAACAGATATCACCCAAACGAAATAGAAAGATCAAAATGCTGTGTTAAAAGATATTTTTACATTATATGTTATTTTCATTATGTTTCAGTCGCTATACATTTATCGAGTTACATAATACTTATTTGTTAGTGTATGCACGATATTATTCATCCTGTTCCTTTTTTTAAACTGTAAAAATTATTTAACATGACCTCAAAATGTATACTCTGTAACGACATCAGGTGTACTTAACCATACGATAAAATTTTTAAGCAGAACAATTTCTAGAAGAACTAACCCCTTTACTGGTGAGAAAAAGAGTAATAGATAATCATTTCAAGTCATTAATCCAGTGCAATGATGAACAAAATATTTTGCAAGGACTTAGTCGTTAGATTGTACAGTTTCTTGTCGACCAGATTTAGTTTGAAATCTGTTCTTCACATTTGGCATAATCGCTTATATTCAGAACGAACTTTTTTCATTTTCATTCATTCAATGCAGAAAAACCTCCCGGTATTTATTTTTTGTTTTCCCTTTACTTAATAACAGTCTTGACAAAAATTGTGTGACAATGTAATATACGTATACAATTACCCAATGTGTATTTTAGGTTTATAATGCGAAACAGATTTTTTTGTAGCAAGAATAGATAAATTGTGTCAAAACTCTAACAACATATAAATTGCTACAAATTGGCAACTCACTCCTCTTGACATTGTTGTTTCCTTTTTGATCGGTAAACACCAGGAAATCAATCACTCTTTGTATGTTTTCCCTGTCAAGTAGTTCCTTTAAGCAATCATACAAGGTTTATTTTGGTTTGTTTACAATCTGCAATATAGAAAGACAATCATATTAAAATAGAAACTATTCTTAAGTATAAATAGGTCTTGTTAACTTCTTTTACTTCGCCCTCGTCATTACTGTTGTATTGCATACGGAATTAGTTAAATTTATTTACAGAGGTTTTAATGTCTTCCTACAAAACTTTCTTAATATGGTTTTATGACGTAAACTCAATTGTTGTTTTGATAGATCATACAGACGTGTGATTTTAAATAAACGATGAGTAATATTTCCACACGTCATACAGTATGAACAAGGCTGTTTATGTCGTTCAGAGACTCGATTAAGGTTAAATAAGAGATAAAAATGGAAAACTGACCAAAACTTTTACGATAAATAACATAAGAAATTGCTCAGTAGATTTAAATCGATACAACTAAGAAAATGTAATCAAAGACAACCGATAAGATGTTAAAACATGTACTAAATAGCTACCTGTTCACATACATATTAAGCGTGTTGCGTTCATTGAACGCCGCCTTTCCTTGTTGATCTTGTTTATCATATTTTAAAGATACATTATGGTCAAATTTCATGATTGCAAGTATTTCTAATTGCTACACAGTCTCTTTGTAAATGTAAATTCAAGATGTTTCAACTTCTGGCAAAGCAGACATTCTGTGTTTAAAATTCTAAACACTATAGGTGGTTACAGTATGAATATATAGTGCCATTTATAAAAAAAACTGGCAGTTGTTTTTAGAAAAGACCAGTTTTACTTGATCTGCAAAATAAAACGCAGCTTCGAATACATAATTAATTCATTCTTTAATTCAAATGTGATTATTCTGTAAGCATTTCATATATTTCAATAAATAAATGTGATAAAAAATATTTTACGCAATGATAAGTATAGTATATCTTTAATAAACGAGCAAGTATTTCCCATATACGTAGCTTATTAACTTGTCATATACAAGTATTCTCCTTTTTATTACATGTATATACTTATAAATGTTCTCCCTAAATACACGCAAAACGGAGTGAAATTTCTGTTTTATGTTAGTGACAAATACGGTACCATATATGGAAGTTTGGACTATTTTTGGAAGTTGGTTCCGATCTTAACTTTGTATAACGTTGCATTTATAAAAGGGGACCAAAATTATTAAAGGCGTGGTCGGTTTTGCAAGAATTACATATTCATCCGTCAGTCATAATGTGATTTCTTGACAACTACATTTCATTTTCTGAAAAAAAAAAAAACAACACGAAAAGGTATATAATAAAGGAGAAATTATGTTGTAGTAGCTTTCTGAGGATATGTATTTTTCTACTCGCAACGTTTGAAAATTGATATTTCGCTCGGCATTCGGTCTCGCGAGATATCAATTTTCCACCGCTGCTCGTATCAAAAAACAAAGCCTCGGAAAGCTACTACAACATAATATTCCGTATTTATTCTCTTACTTCTTTATTTTTCATACGACAAACACATTTCATTACATTATACTGTAATTGAAAAATATATATATTTTGTATTAGTAAACGCCTGTGATAGAAAATGTAAATGTATTAAGTTTCTCTAAAAATCAAAACAGATTCAAATAATTATTATTTTTTTTATAAACTGATGCGCCCATTGGCGTTTCTATAGACCAAAGTAAATAAAGGACTAATTAAATGGCATAACCATCGGCTCACAAAAAATGCATATTGAATAATTATACTATACATTTTTTTTTATTTACAAAACTACATTAATATATATATATATTTAAATGTAGTTTTGTAAATGAACATTAGGGATTTACCTACTCATAGAAAAAAGTTAGTTTATGGGAAAAACACTTTCATCATGATAACCGATTTAGATTATATGTAAGTATGTGAATGTTATTTTGTAAGTATTTAGATAACCAATACAGATTATATGTGAATATGTAAATGTTATTTTGCAAGTATTTAGATTGCCATTACTAAAAGTTAAAATTCTTTAGCAGTGTGTAATTCATATAAGTTATTAAAAGTTTTTGCTTGTCGAAGACATAGTTATGCGTTTAAAATTTTGAAGTATTGATACCTAGTAAAGATACCAATAAGTTTATGGTTCGAAGATCAATTTTGATATGAAAATGTTCATTATAGAATTCGGCTGTCATTTGCTTTATCAATCGAAATTGATCATCTCTAAACTTTTATATGAGTGTTGATGTTATGTATATATATATTGATGTCATACACTGTTCGTTATTGTGCATGTTTTATGTCCTCATGGGCTTAAAACCTTTCTTGAATAAATCAAAATGTCTATTGTCTACTGTCATCAGAAAAAGCGTAGACATTTTAGTCAGTACAACAGGAGGAAATCAGTGATTTAGACCCTTTGATTAGTGTTTTGATAATACTTTGCGGTGGAATGACACGACTCAAGTCATAAGCAGTCATCTCCTTATAGATATAAGATCAAGCGTTAGAATTAAGAAAATTCACTACTTCAAATTAAATCCGATTGCCTGTTTATTCTTTTTTAATCAATTCACTACATCAATTAAAGCAGGAAATTCAGGATATTCCACAAACGTTGTACACAAATTTTTATTGACATTAAAGTAAAATGCTTTTATTAAATAGAACAATGTGCACGCATAATTATTCTGCATTCCGAGAAAGAAAGCAATATCAAAACAACAATCTTGTGTTGATTTGTTATTGCTTTGTATGCCATTCTTGTAATTATCAGAAATTATTTTGTAAACTTAGTTATTACTTATCAGTGACAAATTCCAGTCTTGGATTATTGAGAATGTTATTCACAGACAACTGTAAGACACATATCAATATCATAATCATTTTATAAACTTTGTCTGATGAAATGCATATGATTATAATACACTTGCGAAGACAATTGTTATCCGTATAAACAGCGCTAAGTAATAACAAACTAACTAAGTAACTTCCTAAACCCATTTGGTGGCAATAACTTTCAGTTCACTTCGATTAATAATTCTGTTTTTCAGTGCTCTTTTACTTGATTGTTTCACACCACACTGTATATAGCAAGCGTCTGTGGCTTTAAAACTTTCTTTTATGTCTCTCTATTGCAAATGTTGACATACCATATTGAACTTCTTAGTTCAATTCTTTAAAAACAATATTGCTGTACATAAAATACAGTTTGAAGCTAGGTACATGTAAGCGATTGGTTTTTAAAGAGCTTAAAAGCTATATCGTAGTATGGACTTTTTATGCATTTTTGCAACAGTAAACTTCAGTTATTTTGGTTCCATAATCTGATGGGCGAGTTTCGTAAAATGCCATTGTTATTTAATACACATGAATATTGAACGTAAACGGAATAAAAGTTCCAGAATAAAATATATATGTGCTACTTTAAGTAGGGTTAAATCCGTAAATTAATGGTTCCTTGTATGCTCTATCGCTACTTAGGCAATTTACTTCATACCAGCATTTTGGATGTAATTTTTTTATGAAATTCAAATAAAAATTTTGCAGCAGATATATTAGCAGCTGCTTCATACACATAAAGGTATTTGATGCCTAATGCAGAATCTTCTATCTCAATAGTATTTATTTTCAGTGAGAACACAAAGTTTTGATAGTGCTTAGGTTCAAACACGAGGAGAGGCCATTGCTTTTTAATTTTGTCTTTTCTTTTTCCTTTTGTTTGGCCAGTTTTTATTGTTTTTTCTTATTTTTTATATAAAATCTGAAATCAAGAAAAAATAACAGTTTTATGCATAACATAGGATAGGCTTACAACTTTAAATGATTATAATTAAAATCAGCATTTCTTCATTTTTTTACAGAAATATTTTGATTTGTATAAAGATAATTATTATTGAATACTATATTAATGCCCCTATTTTATAAGACAAAATCTAACAGGTTTTCTTACCCCACTCTTTTCTTATTTGATATAAATTAACAAGTACCTGTCTCAACAAGAATTTGTAACAGAGTTACCAACGTCCCCCGCCTCGAGGAAGTTTTATATGAAGCATAAAATTGTGCTATTTCAAATGATTGAGGTATGGATCTAAGGATTTTCAGTCCAAAATTATGATCAATGCTAGATCTGCAAATGCAACAATAAAATTATTAAAGAAATAAAATGAATGTTAAGCTTTGACCTCTTAGTGTGACCTTGACCTTGGAGGTAGGGGTCCAGGTGTTGTGCATGACATATCGTCTTATTATTGTAACTATTTTTAAAATCCCTTGAACTATGAAGAAGTTATAGATGGGACACAAAATATACCCTCTAACAGACTATGTAAATCTTTGACCTCTTAGTGTGACCTTGGAGGTAGGGACCCATGATTTGGAGCTGACATATCGTCTTATTATTGTGTTTATTTGTGCAAAGTAGTTTTAAAATCCCTTGATCTATGAAAAAGTTATTGACTGGACACAAAATATTCCCTAAAACAGACTATGTAAATCTTTGACCTCTACATGTGACCTTGACATTGGAGGTAGGGACACTAGTGTTACACATGACATATCATCTTATCATTGTGACTATTCATTCCAAGTATTTTCAAAATCCCTTGATCTATGAAGAAGTTATGGACGGGACACAAAGTATACCAGATAACAGACTCTGTTTACTTTTGACCTCTTAGTGTGACCTTGACATTGAAGGTAGGGGTGCAGGTGTTGTACTTGATATATCTTCTTATTATTGTATTATAATTGTGACTATTTGTGCCAAGTTATTTCAACTATGAGGAAGTTCTAGATTGGACACAATATATACCCTTTAACAGACAATGTTAATTTTTGATCTCGAAATGTGACCTTGACTTTGTAGGTGTTGCGCATGACACATCGTCTTATTATAGCGACTATTTGTGCCAAGTATTTTCAAAATCCTTTGATATATGAAAAAGTTATGGATCAAACACAAAATATACCCTTTAACAGACTATATTAATATTTGACCTCCAAGTGTGACCTTGACCTTGGAGGTAGGTGACCGATTGTTACGCATGACACATCATCTCATTATTGTGAACAATTGTGGCAAGTATTTACAAAATCCCTTCAAAGATAAGAACGTTATAGACCGGACACGACATATACCCTCAAATAGACAATGTTGACCTTAAATGAGCAAGAGCGACCTTGACCCTGGAGGTAGGGGTCTGAATTTGCTCATGACACATTGTCTTATTATAACAAATATGTGTGCCAAGTTATTTTAAATTCCTTTGATAAATGACAAAGTTATGGACCGGACACAAAATATACCCTGTAACAGACTATGTTAATCTTTGACCTCCAATTGTGACCTTGACCTTGAAGGTAGGTGACTTGTTTTTGCGCATGACACATTGTCTGATTATTATGAACAATTATGGCAAGTATTTATAAAATCCCTTTATAGCTAAGAAAGTTATGGACCGGAAACGACATGCACCCTCAAATAGACAATTTTGACCTTGAATGAGCAAGTGCGACCTTGACCTTGGAGGTAGGGGTCTGATTGTTGCGCATGACACATCGTCTTATTTTAACAAACATTTGTGCCAAGTTATTTCAAATTCCTTTGATAAATGACAAAGTTATGGACCGGGCACGAAAGTGTGACGGACGGACAGACGGATGGACAGACGGACAGACGGACGGACAGACGGACGGAGCCTATTTCTATATCCCCCTTTTTTCTTCGAAAAGGCGGGGACAATAAACCAAAATATCTTTTCATAGATATTTGTCGTTGGTTTTATTTGTAGTTATTTAACATCTATGATATTATTTAAGAAAAATATGAAACTTGCAAAACTTTTCTTCAGATAATGAAAACAAATGCTTTGTTGTTGTTGTTGTTGTTGTTGTTGTTGTATATAACTGATACAAAGTTTATACTTCATTTGTCAATAATTTTTAGACAAGATCGTAAACTTTTATAATTTTGCAACTATGAACCGTTTATTCGGAATGAACAACACATCTCCTTACCAAGATGGAATTATGTAAACAATATGTTACAAAGAAATGTATTTCAATTAATTCAACATCTATTATAAACTGACTTTCTGATACGATTTTTGGATTCATTTATGTAAAATACCTCTTTTCGAGCATTTATTTTAAATGTTACCTTTTTATGATTCTAATAGTGCACATTAAGGATGGTTTATTCAAGATTTAGACACTTAAGAAATCACATACAGTATTATTATGGATATTCAATTAAGTTTTTCAGATTCTTATGACGAACAAGTCTACAATGGTGGCGTCCAGCTGCATTAGTGTTTCTATAATATTCCACTCTACAAAACTGTCTGCAAATATTCAATATAAACAGCATCAAGTAGATTTACATGAAAAGATGGTTGAACGATCTATGGTAAATAGGACATACGACAAACAGCTATTCCAAAGAAAAGTCAGATATTGTTATACACTTTTAGAGCAGTATCATAATTATGTATTGTTTGAAGAAGAAAAAGTGATTTAGGTAAAAATTTGGTAATTTACTTAATATGAACATGTAAAACAAACAGAGTATGGAACTTTCAACTTTTTTGTATGTGTTTCCAATACGGAAACATATTAACGACCGTATAACAGCAGTGCCAAGTTGCCCTGTTATTTATCATAGTGTTGTTACATGTATTGTCCTTCTGGATCATAGTTAACTAAATAAAATAGAGAGAAACGGACCCCCTAAAGAACGACAAAACTTTGCAGACTGGGTTTGGTTAAGCATATGCATGGACGGTCGTAGTAAATGCAAGCTACCGTCCACGCCCCTAGCACCGACATGAGAATTCAACAATTAATGTATTATTGTGACATTTTTAATTGGAAAAATCTGCATATGATTTCAGACAACGGTTATCATTTAACCTTCAAGTGACGCCGAGTTATTCCATAAAAAGCGATGTATAGGTTCCGAAGTAAAACTATTCCAAAACATTAATGTGTAAAACATGTAAGTACCTGTAAGGAGCAAAAGTAAACCATTCAATAGACTCAATGAAACAGGTTCTACAATGTCCAACTATATTTTTGTTCCCTTTGCTATCCTGTTTTAGAATATTTGTGTGTTTTTTCAAATTCTACACATTAAGCCTTGCTTTTCAAAGATAAAGATATATCCAATGTAATGTTATTTTAATAAATTCAAGTAAATAAATTTCCTTAATGACTTAGGAAACGTTAGCTGTTACAATTATAGTATGTCCCTTGTGACCCAAAATGATCTAATTATTTATAAAAAAACCCCTAGGTTTATATGTCTTGTTAGACGTTAATCATAATGATAACAATGTTTGTTAAGTTCCATTGCACAGTTTTGTCAGAGTCGGTCACCTTATCCTTTTTTCTTATAAAAGACAAACAGTGAAGTATTTAAAGACGCTCTGGAATCTTGTTTTGACTTTGATTTACGTTGTGACATATATATTACATAATGAGTTATGCTCGTTATACAGTGCTATGAGAATCACCTGCCTTTTGCATTCGTTGTTTTTTACAAACCTAGATTTTACAATTTATTTATAATAAAATGACATAATGTCCATCAAGGGAAATATAGTAAATGAAGAGGTGAACGTAAGAATAACATAATTCCCTCCAGTTTTATACCTCCTTCATATGAACTATAAATAACTCAGATTGCCAAAGGAAAACTCACTGATTCGGCCTAAACATAAATTTTGAGATACTAATTTGTCAGAAACAATTGTTTTAAATTTTGTTCAAGAAGATTGACGAGCACCAAAACGTGAATTATTAATGCAATGGTTATCTAATAAATAATGTCCAAAATAATTTGAAGCGTCTATTAAAACATGTTTGTATGAAGGTAGAAACACTTAAACATTATCTCTTATTGCTAACGAATCGTGCTAATGACATAGGACAATCACATTAATAGAAATTTAAAATTTCAGGCAAATCTTCACTTTTAATTATTGCGGAAGCTATAATATTTTTCCTGAAATGTACTGAAGTGATCTTTATTAAATAATTGTAATGAACGAACACAGACGCTCGTGATTTGTTATTATTTCTATTTTCATATTATTGTGGTTGAAATGAAATAGTTAACAATGTGCTTTTTCGTCGGATGTATAAACAATTTGTCTCTAATTTGAAATAGAATTCTACAACATTCGACAACAAGGAAGTCATTATGAAATATCTAAGGTTTGAATAATTTATCTAAACGACAAATAAATTATGAATAAAAGACAACTTTGTTGATTTTTTTGTATGGAAATTATAGAGAGAAATAGATTAAAACAATTTTATGATAGTTTTCAAAATTCGTTATTCTCAAAATATGCTTACACGGTAGACTTAACAACAGCTTTGTCAACCGACTGGAATAGCCATTTAAGAACATTTCGTTTGGAAAGGCGAAAACAAATTTAATCACCAAATAAGTCCAACTATGTTTTTTCTTGACGTGCTATAATGAAAATAGATATTAATTATTCGTGCATTATAGTACAATAATGCACCGTTTTTCTTTTAAACGCTTTGTAATTAATCACTCAGACATATTGGCCTTCGTGATCATATAAATACCACTTTGAACTCAAACCGTGCATTATTCTACAAAAATGCACAGATAATTAATATCTAATTCCTAATTATAAATATAAGACAATGAAAGAATTTGTCATTTCCTCATTTTATTTAGAAAAATGATATTAAACAGAGCTACCTAAAACTACGGATTGTTTCAACTTCTCGTTATAATTATGTTGAAGTAGGGATGTAGTTTGAATTATTATAATAAAGATGTCGTCGTAAAAGAGTTGTATTGCTATGTCAGAAATAAATCAATTTCTAGACTAATTAACATGCCGACCAATCAATGCATCCGCTTACAATTATAAGAGAGTAGACTCCAGGGATGGGTTTGCAAATTTAGATATATGATGCATATTCATGTTTGGCTAGATTGAGGTAATCAATTCGTGGACAGACAATCAAATAGGCAATGAAATCAGTTATTTAAATTAAATGATGATTTGCTCGCATTTTGGTTTCATTTGATAGAATTTTGTACTAAACGTTTTTCATGATATAGAACAAACAGACTCCTTGTCGGAATTCATCTTTATAAACATTATTGGTCATCTTAATAGTTTTGCATTATAAGTTGATTTTTACCGTTATAATCATGTAAATGTATTTTTCCAAATTGTTACATACAGTTTGAGAATTGTTTTGATAATCTCAGTTGATATAAAACTTTCGTGTATATCATGCAGTAAAACACAGAATTTACATTTTATCACAATATTTTTCCTTGTAACTAACGAGTAAGAAAACGTTTGCACATATTTTGACAAGTCATAGGACCGGTAGGTTTCATTGACAGTAAGTCCTTGTATATGAATTATCTTTGTACTCTTGAAAACAGTTTGTTTTTCTTATTTTCTTAGAGGCGTGTTTCTTTAAGGGAAGCTTTTTAATCGAACATTGCCAACCCAAACTGTAAAACGTATATTGCACAAAATCAGTGTTACAGGTTCGTTAAAGTTAATTCATATATACAGTACTGATATTTTATTGTTTATCTAGTTTACCATTTTTGTATCATTTACGTAAAACATGTCATAACTAGAAATCTGTAATCATGCCACGGATGCCCCCGCATGCAGCCAAAATTTCAGATGGTGCATTAATTATTTTTTTCATTTTAAGTTCAAAGCCCTTAAAACTTTTCAATGTTAACACAAACCATTTTCATACAATGTTCAAGGCACTGAAATTATTCAGTCTTAACCTTTTAAAAATTATAGCATTTTGCATATTTGTAGCCAAAATAATGGCTAAAAGTATGAGTGCTGAAACTGAAAGTTCAAAATTTTACCAACATTCAGGAAAGATAAGTTTATCTAAAATCATTGAACCACGACCAAATTCAAACTTAAACTGCTTATTCCTAAGATGTATCTTTATTATTTTCAAAGTGAAAGTGACATAACTCTGCCAATAAATCATCAAACCATGACCAAATTCCAACTTGACCTACCCATTCCTTTGACATATCCATATGTCAAATTTAAGTTGAATATGTAACACTGTTGGGTAGATAATGAACAGAAACTGTAAATTTCAAAGTGAAAGGGGCATTACTCTGCCAAAAATCATTGAACTATGTCCAAATTCGAACTTGGTCTGGGCATTCCAAAAACATATCCATATGTCAAATTTGAGTTGAATGTGTTGTACCATTGGGGAGATAATAAACGGAAACTGAAAATTTTATATTACTTTCAAAGTGAAAGGGGCATAACTCTGCCAAAAATCATTGAACCATGACCAAATTTAAACTTGACCTGCGCATTCCTTTGACGCATCCATATGTCAAGTTTGAGTTGAATGTGTTGTACCTTTGGGGAGATAATAAACGGAAACTGAAAATTTCATATTGTTTTCAAAGTAAAAGGGGCATTACTCTGCCAAAAATCATCGAACCATGACCAAATTCAAACTTGACCTGTGTCTTTTTCATGACATATCCATATGTCAAGTTTGAGTTGAATGTGTTGTACCTTTGGGGAGATAATGAACGGAAACTGAAAATTTTCATATTACTTTTCAAAGTAAAAGGGGCATAACTATGCCAAAAATCATCGAACCATGACCAAATTCGAACTTGACCTGTATTTTCTCATGACATATCCATATGTCAAATTTGAGTTGAATGTGTGCAACTGTTCTTAAGATAATGAACGGAAACTGATGATGACGGAATGACAGAATGACGGAAGGACGGAAGGATGGAAGGACGGAAGGACGGAATGACGGAAGAGGGTAACACTATATGCCCCGGCCATTACATGGCGGGGGCATAAAAATAATTATTCGAAACTGCAATAGGTTCAATTACCAAGTGCTTAAAATCATCCTTCAGTATAATTCATATTGAACATACAGAGAGTGGTTTAATCGACAATTAATTAAAAGGCCTCCTGTTACAAGTTTAAATGGCTATGAAACTATCAAAAATGTTTCAATACTGGTCAAACTTGGCACATTTGTAACGGAATGTTCGTTTTAAATTTCATGTTACCAATGCAACGAGGGGGGATCTCAAAATTGCCAAAAAATCACTATTTTCCGTTGAATCTTCCCATCAAAACTGATTTCAAAGTGCTTAAACTTCTCTAGGGCACAGACTTTTCAGTATTGGTTACACGTTACCTTATAATCGACTTTTGGTCATTTTTAGCAAGTCCTATTTTTTCATTGGCGATGAGGGGGATAACACCCTCTTCAAACCCCTTATCAGAAGGGGGCACAACCACCCTCTGACACCCACTTGATGTATCTTTTTGATAGGGGCGCCGCCGAAAAGGCAAACACCTTTTTAAACAACATTTCGCATACAAAAACAAGTGTTGGCAGCCTAAATGAGGCATTTTTTCATCATTTAAGGCGTGAAAAGGCATTAAAAGGCGTGTATATGAGGGAATGGGTTAAAGAACATTGAAAACGAATACGATTATGTAAACCGACTTTCCTGAATCGATAGCCAATAAAGCTTATTAGATTCTCATGAAAACGGTGACCACCATACCTACTTAATATCCTGTTTTACATTTATTGTCTGGAAATACTTTGTATAGCAAATATCAGGTCGATTCGTATCTCAAACAGAAACAATAAGTAACCAAAAGACAATTACATGATGAAATAAACGAGTATTAAATCATCAATTAATTATTATTAATAATAATAAAAAAACGACAAAAATGAAATTTTGCAGGCTTGGTTTGATTGAGACTATTCATGAACAGGGTAAGTTACCGTCCACCCCACACTCCCGGCTCGTAAGAAACGGCTTAAGCAGAATTCAATATTTAAACATGGTAATGGTGAAATTTTGAATTTTTTTGAAACATCCACAGGTCTGTCCTTACGGCAGTTATCATTGAACAACCTTCCTTCAAGTATAGGTTAGTGTTTAATAATACGTATTAACAAAAATAATTGGTCAGGCCTGCCTGCGGCATTATTAAATCTATAAAATATTTCAAATAAAACACTGGAGGTGACATGCACACTTTAAACTGATTTTGCCTAGGGACATTTCATTGACAGATACATTCAACATCGTTCTTTTTATTGCAATCAAATTGTCCTGCTATCAATGTAGCCTGTCAAAATGTATTATTTCAAATTTGATAAATGCATCATGTTCCAATGTTATCAAGTAGACAAAGAAAACCGGTGGGAAATTAAACTGCATAGCACTTGCCCTTAAGATATGTGTTCGTATAAAATACAATTTTAAATGTTCATGTACATTATTGTTATACTAAACATATAAATGTTACATCAAAATTTAATCTTGAAGCTTGATGATTGGCTGGAGATGAGTAATGTTTTATGATAACAATATAAAAATTAACAGTCCAATTTCAAAATGATGTACGTATGTAACAGAAATTTGTCTCAATTTTATTGTATGGATCAATAATCGGATTATCATATCTCAATAACAATCAAAGGTATCAAAGTTTCTGAATCTTATACAATATACAAAAAAATCATACAAGTTTAAACACGATGGAAATATTTTTTTTCTAATTTTGTTATATATAATCTTACTCTAATATTTTCCCGCCAAACAAATTCTAACATCGACCAATATCGTAGCAAATCGGTTTCTTCCGGAACGGTATTTTTTACAGTCACTTATTCTTTATTGCTATATATATATATACCGGTACCGTTGGCCTAGTGGTTAAGGCGTCCGCCTTCGGATCGGGAGGTCGAAGGTTCGAGCCCCACGGGGAGCGTTAATTGAAAGATGAATGTTTCTCGTGGGACTCGTTCCGAAATGGCCGCTTCGTGAGCCGCGAGGTAGTTAAAATGAATGGTTACCGATTTCTATCCGCCTGGCGCCTGGCATAGTGGTAGGAATTGGGAGGTACATGGTATGCAACCAAAAGGTGTCTCATAAGTCAAAATGGCTGGCCCTTTCAGTAGGGGTGACACTATAATAAACAAGACCTTTTATATACTAAATTCCGGTTATGAACGAATAAGATTATTGAATACCAAATATCGTGAATAATAAAGATATTTATTTAATTAATTTATAATATAATTAATGACTTGTCATGAAAGCAGATAATGAAACAAAAAGTCTTTATATTATGGTTTCTCCACTTATAATGTAATAGTGTATGCTATTCTAGGTTATTAACATTTATAGAAGAAGATTCGTTGGTTTTAAAGAAAATAACTTTTTTTTTTCAAGATCGTAAAAACATATTTACATGGCTTTTTTGGTCTGGTACTGCTACAGGGGTTTCTGATTCATTATTAAGTCCTTTGCAGTTTTTTTTTAATATTTATTCAAGGTAATAAATAAATGTAAATAATTTACAATTTAAGCAAAAAGGAATTGGACCGAGAGCTACAATAGCTCATGGTAGTCCTCTCCTTTACAGTTTGACAAAAGAAAATCAATCGATGCATAATTCCTGTATTTTCCCCAAATAACTAATAAAAAACGCCACTTCGCATTGATTTGAATCATTTTGTGATATTATATGAGGCAATAATTCTTGGAAAACAAGTGTTCAATAGAAAAAAGAGATAATGTATTGCTGACGTGCTGGACACATGGGATGTGTTTAACATTTATTTATGTGTCTGTAAGATAAACATCATAATTCATTAAATGCAACAAATCGTTATCACCATAAAATCAATGTGTCTGACTATGATACAATATCAAGTCTGTTGCTTTTTTAATCACTACGTATTGGAGGTTTTGGTTTTAGTTTCTATTAGGTAAAGAAATAAAAAGTTAAGCGAAGTGAAGTGAAACGGAGTGATGTAAATTATTAATAATAAGTAAAATAGTACAGAAAGTTAATGGTTTATTTGAGGTGGATGGACTGGATTGGGGTTGAAAGGGTTGGACTAAGTGTTACGGACAGGGGAGAGCTTAGTAAATTTAAGTCAGTTAAAGGATAGTTTAGTAGTATAGTAAAGAAGTGAATAGTTAAGTCATGTAGTTATAGTAATGTAAGTTAAAGTAAGGTTACGAAAAGAAAAGTACAGGACAGTACATTAGTATGACAATTGTTTTTATTGAATTAAATTGGCATGTGTTACAAGAAACTCAAATTACATTTCTAAAATCAATAAATAAAATATACGGTCTTTTGTACCTACTTGTACCTACTTGTTATCATAATCAATTTAATATATAAACATTTGAGGCATTAATATCAAGTAGACCTACATCTTGTATGAATGTCTATATTTTTTAAAAGAGAACGATATACTTCATGATATTGAAATGATACGATACTTGTAAAGAGTGCTTGACTTACCAGGGATAAAAGTTCTAAGCATATGTCATCTGTCAACCTTTTACATAGCGCAATTCAAATATGTCATTGAATAATTGTTACGTTCTGTATATAAATAAATGTGAAGCACTAAAGTTACCACCCATTTTGATTTATTGAAATATCTTGCCCAACAAGCCCGCACTTTAAAGGCGTCCTCGTGCTTCTTCAGATATAAATGTACAGCACAAGGTCGTTAATCCATCTAGTATTTAATTCGTGTCAGTATTTAAAATATCATCAGCAATAACTTTTAATGTTTCAGAAAAATTCCCAATTTAATTTCTCTTAAATTTGAAAAAAGTATCTATAGAATGTCAGTGTACATGTATAATAATATATATAATACAATCGTTGTAAAGGGGAAGTTACCTTCAGTAAGTCATAAAAGTTTTCTTTCTTCTAATATATTTGGGGATACTTTGATAAATGAATGTCAAGTTGAGGAAACACTTGGACATGCAGCGCTGTGATATAAACGTTTTTTTGATGTTGTTTTTTTATTTTTATTTTTTCGTAGTTTGTGTGTTCATTGTCCTTTTTTAGTATTGTTAATTGTACGCATGTCAAAGTTTCAGTTTTATCATTTATACAAATCGCGATTGCTAAATCCAATTTCTTTATATAATCATCGAGGCTCAATATATACTGCAATTTTTTTCAGACAATTACAAGTTACAGTTATATATATTTCATTAGTATTTTTCTCCCCAAATCTTTGTTATATAACTTTAACCGAATACCGGATGACCATAGTTAAGGATATTTATCTCATTAAGACTATAATGGACAAAGCGATGCACAAAATGTACTTTAAAGTTAACTTGCAATTCAACATTTTACTTAACTCAGCAAACGAGTACATAACAAAAAAATGTAACGCTGTCTGAAATGACAAACACAAATAATGTCAGAATATTGTGTTAGATCAGAAATATAAGTCAGACGGAAAAGAATGATTGCCCGTTTAATGTATTATGTCGTTATGGATTTGCATCAATGCATTGATTTATGTTCACATGTCTTATGGTATATCCATAAGTGTCTTCTTGGATATGCAAACAATTATTTGATACAAATACATGTAGGCAGAATGAAAACAATACAAAGTCCTTTATCAATGTAGAATTTATTTTTGTAAAGTTCATTTTCTCGTACTTCCAAAACACACTTCAAAACGAAAATGTACACATGATAGCTATATGCCGACAGTTTTTGCAATAGTACAAATCAGAATGTAGAACAAAATCCTTCACGTCACACCACAGAATTAAATAGAGTGGACAAAACCCCACACATGAATTTTTAGAGTGGACAAGACCCTACACCTTTAAAGGGACTCCACTTAGGTTTAAAAGCCTAAAAACATAACATTGGAAATTCTTACATAAATGAGCTGGGGCTCTTTAAACAGACAAATATGCAAGGCTAGTTAAGAAATATGCTTTGAAATAGATTGGGGCTTTGTCCGTCTTCCTACGAATCATGTTCCTTTTATCACTTTCAATTATTCATTTGACTTTTAACACATTTGGATTGCCTGTTACAGATCACAGACCGGTCAGAGTTTGCTCGTCGTCTACGGACTCCACCTTGGAAATGTATTTTATAGATCAATGAAAGTGTATCAAGATCAACAGAATAACGAAATGCGTTATTGCGATACAGTATGGTACATAAAGATACTATATTGAACAGTTCTCGTATGTAAAATGTGTATTGTTTAGATGACAAACAGACCCAATGAACCGGGAACTCTATTAACTGTTTGTAAGAGTGTTCAAATATGAGTGCATCTAAACGTTATGTTAGCATTACACGGCATTCATTATAATAAATCCAATAAGGTTGTGTCTATAGCTCGCTATACATTGTCTATTCGTAAACTGTTATACATTAAAAAAATATTGGTGAAAGATCAGATTATGCCATTCAATTAGAATCGTTGTGTCCGGGTGTCCTTGCCATAGGGTGTAAAACATTTGTGATGAAATCTGTTCTGTATATGGTAAGAATAAAATATGTTCATCAGTAACTGTAATTAATGGTTAAATTAATTCAAATGTAGCTTTATTTCGATTTAAGATACACCCCATACCTAAAACAACAACGTCCGTCAAGATGGTTTCCAAATTGAAAGTAATAATTCATACTGATGCGAGATATACTTGGCCAGTAGCTAGTATCGTTGGCATCTCATACCAATATCAAACGTGAAGAGAGAGATCTGTGCAAGGGAGATTTACCAGATTTTCCATTTGCTTTCAGACGAGCAGAAAATAGAGCTTACTTGCAATGTGCTAAGTTGTTGCTTAAAAAGTATTCAAATTACAATGCTGTACGATCTGCAAATATCGTCACTGGTGACGACAGATTGTTTTGATTTTGTGACCGAAATCAAAAACACCATCAAGACTTGGGCTACAAGTTCTGGTAAAAGACCATTGCAAAATGCGCCATAAAGAAGAATACGCTTGCCATTTTCTTTACAACCAATGGTCCACTGCCATTCTGGTTGCCGTTGCTTTTCGTGGCTATTTAATTCCAATCACTTTACTTATTTTTTTACTTTACTTTACTTTATTTTTACTTAAACTTTACTTTTACTTTACTTATAATTTACTTTTACTTTACTGTACCTACCAACTAGTAGCTTTTTAACATAACATCTCTTAACCTTTTTTTACCTACTATATAATAGCTATTTAACAAGGAAACCCTGTTACTTGTACAACACCAAAGCAAATGCAATTAGGATAGGAAACAGAAATAATATGAGATCATAGTCAGACACATTTATTTTAAGTTGATAGCAATTTTGATTTAATGAAACATGTTGTTTATCTGCGAAACACATAAATAAAAGTTTAACACATCCCTTGTGTCCAACGCGTCATTAATATATTATCTATTTTTCTATTGAACACTTGTTTACAATATTGCGCAATATAATATCACAAAATGATTTCAATCAAGCCAATAAACTATTTGGACAAATACTAGTCTAGAACATTCACATCGGATTGTAATAATATACCCTATTATGCATGATTCCAACGACCAATTTATTACAGCAAACAACACATACGGAATTATGAAATACGCCAGTTGTAAGTATCTACTAAATGATATATTACTTAAAAATAACCACGTGACCTTCCTACGACTTTTAACGCTATTTTTGTTGCAGACATTCGCGTTAATTAATTTTAAGGTGCTGGCAATTGTGATTTAATGAAACATGTTGTTTATCTAACAGACACATAAATAAAAGTTTAACACATCCCTTGTTAATATGTTATCTATTTTTCTATTGAACACTTGTTTACAATATTGCGCAATATAATATCACAAAATGATTTCAATCAATTGAATGAATTATTTGGACAAATACTATAACATTTAACATCGGATTGTAATAATATAACCTATCATGCATGAGACCAATGATTAATTCATTACAACAATCAACACTTTCGGAATTGTGGAATACAAAAAACGCCAGTTGTTAGTATTTGTATCTACTAAATGATATCTTACTTAAAAATAACCACGTGACCTTCCCACGATTTTTAACGCTATTTTTGTTGCAGACATTCGCGTAATTGTTTTCATTTCAATGCATTTGATTTATGTATATTATTTCCGTAAATATATACATAATTCAAACATTTGTCAATGATATGTTTTTCTAACATGTCATGCAGACATTAATAAATAATTTCAGTAAATGAATGCATCTAAAAATTATCTTTACTATCTTTACAAGAAAATGCCATATTTCTTAGACTAATGGAGGGCTACAGACTATTGTCAAATAAATCAAAATAATCGCTTATATGTATCCAAAAATAATCTTTTATGTGAATTCAAACTGTTAAAATACATTTGATATTTGCTTAAAATATAAAACATTATTTATTTTATCCAAATATCGATATCTTCATGAAACTAATAGCTGTTATTGAATATTTGGCTGAATTAATAAAACTTTAACTTTGTATAATTATGAAATGAGTGAGATGTTTTAAGTTTTCTCGGCAAAGAAAAAAAAACAATAATCGTAAAACTTTAATGCTTTCTTTAACATTTTGCAACATGGTTTTTATAATTAAATAAATTAATTAATTGATAGCTTATTACATATGTGTATGTATATAAAGCAAACATGCATATGAAACAGTTGCCTTTTAATTGTAATAATAATAAAGTAGTTACAGAGGTAAGCATAACCCATAATGATTGTGTTTTTATTGTGTTACGGCGCACCAAACCAATTTATGTGTCGTTACATGCAAATTGATATCTTCACTATAAAACAAGTTGTGAGTTATGATATTCACACACATTTATGTTATTACTTTTCAGTAATAATTATCAACTATTTACGTTAATGGTTAAACAATTTTAAAATATCGAACATAATACACAAAGAACGAAATTTATTTCCGACGTGTTCAATATCCATGAAAAATATATTACATGTACTAAGTAAAATAGAATCATGTGTTTGCCAATATAATTTGCCGTCTTAAATTACTTTTGTACATGCTTTAGGCGTTTTCTACAAAATTACGACAAGAAATGAGTTTTCTGTCTTGCCCGGACTAGAATGTGTACCTTTGGGTTTCGGTAAATTCCGGATTATGGTACCACTGTCAAAACATTTAAAACGTATGCAACTAAGCCGGCAACATGTTCATTTATAAAATAGATAAGCACCAGTAAATGCCTTATCAGCCAATATAATTTATTTACATAATTTTTCTGTCGGAAATTGAGATGAAATACTTAGCAACAAAATTTACTACACCCAATGTTAAACACGTGACAAGCGTACTGGTGAGTTTAGACAAGTTGCATCTACCCTAGTCGAAGAATATGAACAACAAAAAAGGGCGGCGTTCTATAAACAAATCTTCCAACACAGAACCACCGACAAATAGCCTAATAGGACACAACAATCAACTAATGGATCTTGCCTACTAGCAGTTGATAAAAGGCTTGGTTTTCAACCAAGGAAAATCTAGATTATTTTGTGTTTCTGGATCAGATCTTAGACTAGCTGATGGTTAACGTGCTAAATAGTAACAGTCCCGTAGATTAAAATCTCGCAGACTTTGAGTGAAAACGTATGTTGGGTAAAATTAATATTTAGAATTTTTTATGTTATTGTTATTATTATTACTACTACATAAAACTTAACGATATTCGTTTCTGCGATAACAAGTATTGGCTTCGATTTTAATTTATCGTTTTTATGCATACTAAATAAAAATATATTCGTTAGTGCATGCAGCATGCTTCTACAAATGTCTGTGCTGCTAAATATGGTAATCAATGGTTGTTACACCATCGTTTATTTCCTCATCGTTATTATATATCATTGTTTGTATAAAAAAGTAGTAAAAATACAATAATTGAAACACTTAAATTCCAACTTCATTAGTACTGTTAAAAATGGATAATTTGAAAACATGTTTTTATTTATTAGCCGTGTAAGTTTATGCAAATATTACCATTACCAACATCTAGACAAATCTATAAATACCATCTAATAAAAAGTGACAATTTCTCTTGTATGAGCAGTATGTGCCGTGTTAGAATCTATAAAATTGAATTCTTTGATTGAAGCATAATATGGTTTAGAATATCAAGTTAATAAGATGAAAAGCATTTAATACGTAAATGCTGCGCTAAACTATTATGCTCTTAATATAAATCGAAGCGGTCGCAATGACGTAGTTCGTCTGAAATAATAATTGTTTGTTAGATAAAGTATATATAAATTCCAAATATAGCTCGGACTTGGAAGAAAAGGTCAATGCGATATCAAATATTACATTATTTATATATACAGTTGACTCTCGGTAACTCGAAATCCAAGGGACTGGGCATTTTACTTCGAGAGAAACGGAATTCGAGTAATATGGAACTACCGCCATTACGTTGACATTCGTACATGTATATACATGTGCCTGATTGAATGTGTAAAGAAGTAGGTTGTTATTGTTGTTAGCGGCAATGCTGCAATATTTGACCATTGAAATGACGGTAAATAACTTACAACTACAAATTATAGATGAACAAAAATATATCATTCAAAATTTAATACATGTGTATTAATAGTGAAACATAAACGCACAATTATATTTGATTTAATTGATCATTGGACGAAAATGAAATAAGCAACTATCGTGAACCGGAAGTACAAATTAATGTATGCAATATGACGGAACATTAATTATACAAATGTTATTTAAGTTGATAACACACATCAATACCCAGGCTGTTATTTGACTAACACCCGTCAGACTGGCACGAGTCAACTTTCTTAAAGCAATGTAATTAAATTTTTATTTAGTTATCTAACTGTTATAACGGATTAAAGCCACTTTTACGACGTGTTTATAATACATCATGACCGGCAATTAAAAATTACTATGAAACGTGTAAATCACGAGTGAGAACATCTCACCTTGATGTCGCCGACCTTTGATCAGTCGGCTGGTTTCACACTTCGACTAATTGAGATGAAAATATGTTGAACTTTAATTGACGGGACCAAATTTTCTTTTCGACTAACAGGAGTCTCGGTAAGTCAAAATTTTACCTAAGCGGAGTTAAAATACAAATATAAAGAAGGAAATCTGACGGGACTTTAGAAATTATTCGACTAATGCGGAATTTTGAGTAAAGCGATTTTGACTTATTGAGAGTCAACTGTACATTATGTACTACTAGTAGAAAAACATAGAAAAATAGGTTCTTTTACTTTTTCGATATTTACTATTTGTTGTTGAAATAGTCAGACGAAAGAAGCACAAATTATTTTTTTTTAAAAAGATCACACGAAAAATTGTTGGCCATTGAATTATGTTTTTTTTTTCAAATTGTACGTATTCATTTTTTTTAAATAATTTTAAGTGCTCAATCCACGAGACGAATTGTCTATTTCTGCAAAGGATCAACGAAGTAAAATACTTAAGATAGACCATGGGTTATGCATTACCTCCACTTTGAAGAGTATTCAAATAGGCTAGAATCGCTTGCCAACTACATTGAAATTGAGGGGCGAGGGTTCAAACCCCAGAAGGGGCAACTTTTTTTTCTTTCTGTTTTTCTTTTTAACATTATTTATGTATCTCTCTGATCCCTTATGGAAGAAAAAAGGGTTTGATTTAAATTATATGATTATTGAAGGTATTCATAGCTAAATAATGTCAAAATTTATACCAAATATGATACCAGATATTTTCAAAATTTAACAAAATAAAAACTACACGGTAAAAGTATTGTATATTTCGCATGATCAACCAATATACCTTTAAGAAAATTTAGGCAAACTTTGAAAACAGCCCCTCATTATGGTAAATTTTAGAGATATTTTGAATAAGGCATTTAAGATAGGGAAATGGTAAAATAAGTGTTTAATGTGGGTGGGGTAGGTTAACATTTTTATACATATTAAGAACATTTTGTTTAGAAACAAACATTTCTCTTGTGTAATTTGTTACCTGAATGTTATTATTTGTTTCATAACAATAAACAATAGAAAAAACATGTTTTATAATGATGATATTACAGATTATTTAGACTTTCCTCATTTCTGAAATTAAGCCCTTCCAATGGCAGAGACTAAGTTCAGAAATATATCCATAACTCATAAACCACACGGTAAATTTTATTTAAATTTTGCATACAGGTGACATTGAAGACATTTAACTGTCCTATGTTGTCAATTTTACAATTCCTTATGGTGCCCATTACCTATGGTCTACCTTAATACCCTTACAATCTTTTAATCATTACAGTGACAACTATATGTACGACAAATTTCAACTAAACAAATGAACATTACAAATGAATGTTATATGAATATGTGGTTAAGATTACATAACTGTTAAATGACAACTCAATAATCATATAAACATCCCTTTAATGCTTCACACTATTCATGGGTCTATTTATATTTCTTGAAGTTCAACTCTTTTCATAACGATTCTGTAAAGAGTGTAACGGAAACACATGTTGCAGGAAAGATATTTTTTTCAACGTACTTTATTAGGTTGAAACGGATTAATCAACCTTATTATCAAGCAGTATGTCTGAAACAAGAAAGAAAACAAAAATACTTATATTCCTGCAATAATGTTCTCGAAATAATTCTCAATCATCTCTATAAAAATGCATGGCAAAATTGCGTTCTTCTAAAGATATAATCTTCGTAAAAGGCGCCGTTTGCAATAAGAACCGTTACAAAACTATTTGCCTGATTTCGTTGTTGATACAACCTAGCAATAGTTTGTAATGTCTTATTTGCGACACTATAAGCCCAAGGAAAACAACATCAAGATGACCGCGTATGATCGGCGATTTGTTCTGTCTGAATTTAATGTTTACAAGAGAACCATTTTTTGAGCCAATATAATCACAAGTTGTCTCGTTCTTTTGCACATATGGCTTGACAAAGCTAGCTTTTAGGGACAGCACGTTGCCTCGAAATAGGAAAACAATGATTATGCGGTCGTAACTTGCAAAATGGTCATATACAAACGATGATATGATTACGTATGTCTGGTTTGCAAAATTATTACAGAAGGTCAGTAACCTCGGTGATCGACCGCTGTATATATAACTGTAATTGGAAATGACAGTGTAATTACTGTCAAATTTGTCAAATATGTGATGAAATGACATGTTGCATTATTAGTTTGCGATTTGTTAAGACTTATTATGACAGAGTATTTGGCTTAGAGCTATGACTGGCAAGCTTGTATTATAGTACATGTATAAGATAAAATGTTTCCAAACATTTGAAATATACACACTGCTAAGAGTTTTGACAATACTAGTAACTGGATGAACTTGTGTTAAGTGTTTTATCCTCAACCAATAACATCTTTCGATACATTTTTAAAAAGTTTAGATATAACATAATTGGATTTTAGATGTGCACATGGAATTATTGTTCCTACGTGTTATCTTAATCATTTTATATCAACATTTGAGACAAAAATATCAAGCAGACCTACTACTTGTATGAATGTCTATATTTTTGTTTCAATTAACGATATATTTCAGGACATTGAAAAGATACAATACTTGGAAAGAGTGGGATTAAAGTTCTAAGCATATGTCATCTGTCATGCTTATTGAGAAATAAATACGCGGCACAAGGTGGTTAAACCATCTAGTAAACCATCTAACACATGTCAGTTTATATATATTTCATTAGTATTTAAAAAATATTTGGCGGTTAACTAACCGAATAACCGAATGACTATAGTTCAGGAAATTTATCTCAATCATTCTATAATGGACAACCTGATGCACGAAATGTGAATAAATATTATTTGCAATTCACCATTGTACTCTAAGGAGCAAACGAGTACAAAACAAAATAATACAACGCTGTCTGAAATAATAAACACAAATGTCTGAATGCTGTGTTAGATCAGAAATTCAATATACGTTCTTTTGGACCTACTAGTTATCTAAATTATTTTATATCAAAATTTGAGGCATTATTATCAAGAAGAACTACAACTTGTATGTATGTCTACATATTTTAAAAAGAAAACGAGATACTTCAGGATATGAAATGATACGATATTGTAAAAAGTGCTTGACTTACCAGGGATAAAAAGTTCTAAGCATATTTCACCTGTCATCTTTTTATATAGCGCAATTCAAATATGTAATTGAATGATTGTTACGTTCTGTATATAAATAAATGTGAAGCACTAAAGTTACCAACAATTTGGATTTATTGAAATATCTTCCCCAACTTGCTCGGACTTTAAAAGCGTCCTCGCGCTTCTTCAGATATAAATGTAAAGCGCAAGGTCGTTAATCCATCTAGTATTTAATTCGTGTCAGTATTTAAATATCATCAGCAATAACTTTTTCAATGTTAAAGAAGAATTCCCAATTGAATGTCTCTTAAATTTGAAAAAAATATCTATAGAATGTCAATGTACATGTATAATACTATTATAATATATAATAAAATTGTTGTAAAAGGGACAACTACCTCATTTAAGTTAAACAAGTTTTATATCAAATGGAAATTTAAAAAATAGTGCATTAGATGGTGAAATATAATGAAAAATAAATAAAGATTTATGGAGATATTTGATAAAGAAAATTTTTTCTATTGTTTGAAATCATTTGCTTTTTGGATTATGTACATGGTGTAAGACTTTATTTTACCTGGATTTTTACCTGTAATTGTAAGGATAATGGATTAAGCTGGATTAAGCTGGACTATAATTTATCACATACAAAGGAATTCTAAGGATACAATTGGACAATAATAGATACTACACTTTGAATAATTGTTTAACAGTAAACTTTGACAGCAAGGATAAGAATTGATAAAATGTCTAGTAAGGGTCAAGGATCAGGACAAGGGTCAAAGGACAACTCTACTGGTACAAAATTTAAAACATCAATGAAGGGGAACACAGGAAAACAACCTCCAGCTAAAAGAGCAATTTCAGAAGTGAGTAATGACAGCACATTAAGTAATGACAGCATGAATATGTCATTAATACAAAATCAGCTAGACTTAATGTCAGAAAACCTTGAAGAGCTTAAAGGAGACTTAAAAGGTATCATAAAAAAAGAAGACATAGAATCAATAATTTCAAGATCAATCACAAATGCCATGACCCAATTACAGCAAAAAATGGAAATCATTATAAAAAAAGAGATTCAAGAAAAAACTAAAGAGTTAAATGACAAAATAAGTTCACTTGAGTTTGAAAATAATCATTTGAAGGAAAGTCTGACAAAAACAAAGACAGAGACCGAAAAAAGGCTAAGCACAATAGAAGAAAGAATATCTCAAAATGAAAAAGCTGTCAAAGATGCCAACAAAAAAGCAAATCATAATGAACAGTACTCCAGGAAAAATAATATAAAAATAATGGACATAGCTGAAGATAGAAATGAAAATATCCAAATATTGACAGATAAAGTAATAAACCTTCTGCAACAAAAAGATGTCAAACTCGAAAAAGAAGAAATAGCAGCTATCCACAGACTACCTTCAAGGAATCACAAAATAAGACCTGTCTTAATAAACACTATCAACAATGATGCCAAGTCCAAAATAATGAGGAAAAGGAAAACCATGAAAGACGCAGGACACAAGCTGGTAGATGATGTTACAACATTAAACTCTGGTTTAATAAACCGTTTACTGTTGCACCCTTCAATAAAAAGTGCATGGTTCTTTAATGGATCTGTCTATGGACTAACTGAAATGGGTGAAAGAATAAAATTTGACTTGTATGACAATATTAATGAAGTGATAAAAACTTTCAGAGAAAGAAGACCCATGTAAAGACAACATCTACAAGATAAATGTATCATAGACAGGACGAAGAGAACAGATGAAATATATATGTAATTATAGACTAAAATATAATGATTTCTTTTTTTTCAGTTGTTTTCAAAAAATTAATGTGTCCAGCAATTAAAGACAATTATTTAAAAGTTAAAATGTACATATTTCTAGATTATTTTTCAATAAATTCTTATGTTGATATAAGCAAAAATGGCTACATTTAAGTAGCTTTTTAATATATTTATTTCTTAACTAAGTGATTTTCTAAGCAGGTGATAGTTAATTCTTAATAACATGCTATACCTATATACATGTAAATTATTTAGTTATTTATAGAATATTGGAAAATTGTATTATCATATAAGGCCATTTCATGCTATAAATGATAAATCCTATTTGCCAAGTAATGCTTAAAATAGATCTGTGGATTGAAGACCTTGACAATTTATAAATTCTTGTATAATATACATTATACGTATAAAAATTTTCTATATTTTTAAATACAATAATTGTTATTTTGATCTGGCAATAGGTATATTTATTAAATAAATGGTCTATATCTTAAATAAAGTACTTGTTATTTTGAACAGGTAATTATATATTCATAAAACTTGTGAGTGAAATATGGATGAAATAAACACTTACTTTTATTTTCATCTTTTCAAAATAGAAATCTTATTTGATTCATAATCATATGATACTTGTGTGTATTCATGTATCACTTTTAATAAAACTGTAAAGAATTCCAATTTCTCTATCTACAAAAAAACCTGTCCAGTAAGTATTTAGTTTTGCTGCTGGTTAACATCTATCCCTCGCCTTTATCGGGAGGGAGTTTTACTTTCAGTGGGATGGTTAGACTCACTGGGTAAAATATGGTATACAATATCCTGTGAGGTTGCCAGTAGTAATTCTATTACTGCTATGATAAGAGAAATATTGACTTATTACTTATAACATTATTTTTTGTCTAATATTTACTCTAAGTTTCATATTACACTTTATGTTACCATGATCACAATCATGATGTTATAATTGTTTTATTTATCTATTTGCATAACAAAGTCTAAATAAAACATATTTTCTGTTCTATATAATTTACAGAAAATTCAGTTTGTTAAATTGTTTATGAATAAAATATTTGTTTCTGTTTTTCATTTGTTTACTTGTGAATACGACAACAAGTGAAAATTGTTTGTTTTATACTCCTCTTAGAGAATGAATCACACGTTTATGAGAAAATCTTTGATATCCTCTAATTTATAATTTTCATTCATTGAAAATGTTATTCATTTAGAAATAACAATGAAAAAGAATGTTTCAATTTTTGATATAATTAGATGAAACATAAACATATTATGCATCTTCTACAAAAATTTTTTCTTCAATAAGTAAATTTTACTTGTTTATTGGCAAAATGTATTTCATTCTTTATATACAAGCAAATTTTTTTATATTTTTTGAGGTCAATATGTTATTTAGAAGTGTTTCTCTCGGTCCATGTACATATTGTATTTACTTTACTTAAGTGTAGCTATGTATATTGTAGATATAGTGTTGAATGTATTATTGTAAATATTAGTTATGAGTAGTCTTAATATTTTCTCTTACAATTGTCGAGGTTTACACGATAGTATAAAGAGAAAAGATGTTTTAGATTTATTTCAGTCAAAAAAAGCTGATATTCTCTGCCTACAGGAAACACATTTTATAAAAGAAATTGAAAAGAAAATTTATTCTGAATGGAATGGTTTATGTTTTTACAGCCATGGTAGGTCTAATGCCAAAGGTGTGGCTATTTTATGCAGAAAAGGTTTAGATATAAAAATTAATTCTGTTAAAACTGATGATTCAGGAAATTTCATAATTTTACAAATAATGCTTGATTCTATAAATTTCACATTAGTTAATATTTATGCGCCAAACATAGACAGTCCTAGTTTCTTTAAAAACATTTTTGATACTTTAGATTCTTTTGATGATAATGACTCTCTAATTATTTGTGGAGATTACAACCTTGTTCAAAAATCCTGACTTAGATTATTATAATTATAAATCAAAAAACAATAATGTAAAGGCAAGAAATTTTTAATAAGTATTATTGAAGAAAAAGACCTCATTGATCCCTTTAGAGAACTGCATGGTAATATGAAAAAAATATACATGGAGACGAACCAACCCTATACAACAAGGTAGACTAGATTTTTTTTCTTATATCAAATAGTTTATATCAGTATGTACGAAAATGTGATATTGACATTAGTTATAAATCTGATCATTCAATAATATATTTAGATTTTTGTTTTAGTTCTGTAAGTCATGGAAAAGGTTTATGGAAATTTAATAATGCTCTGTTATATGACATTGAATTCCTTGATATTATAAATAAAAAATAGATGAAGTAAAAATTACAATATTGTTTACCAGTATACAATATAGACTATGTTTTAGATCCAAAAAACAAAGATGTAAATTTTGTTATAAATGATGAACTTTTTTTAGAAACTCTTTTGATGGAAATAAGAGGTAAAAACTATATCTTACAGCTCTTATAAGGTCAAAGAAAGAAACACTTATGAAAAAAAGTTAATTGAAGAAATTAATCTTATAGAGCAAAACCTGACAATTGAAAATAAAGACAAACTTTTACACTTACAGAATGAATTGACTGAATTAAGAAAATAGAAAAATAAGAGGTGCTATGATAAGGTCAAGGTCACAATGGATTGAATCTGGAGAAAAGCCTACTAGTTATTTTTTAAACTTAGAAAAAACATTGTTCAGATAAAATTATTCCTTTTCTAGAACTTGATGATGGATCCTTTATATATGATCAAAAAGATATTCTTACAAAGACATGTAGTTATTATGAAATTTATATAAAAATGTTGATATAACTGAAGAATCTAAGATTGATATGGAATTAGAAAATTGTAATGTTACCAAGTTGTCTCAAAATGAAGCATTGAATCTTGAAGGTCTACTTTCATATGATGAAGTTTCTTTTACATTAAAAAACATGAAAAATGATAAAAGCCCAGGTTGTGACGGATTTACAGCAAATTTTTTTAAAATATTTTGGAATAGAATTGGACATTTTGTTGTAAAAGCTATAAACTTTGCTTATACTGTTAATTCTTTTTCTAGAAATCAAAAAGCTAGGAACAATAACATGCATTCCAAAAGAAAAAAAACCAAAACAATTTTAAAAAATTGGAGACCAATAACTTTATTAAATGTAGTTTATAAATTAGCTTCAGGTTCAATAGCAAATAGACTTAAACTTGTTTTAGATATTTTAGTTTCAAAGGATCAGACAGGATTTGTTAAAAATAGATATATTGGTGAGAACACTCGATTATCGTATGATATTATGAAATATACTGAGGATACCAGGTTTAGTAATGATGATAGATTTTGAAAAAGCATTTGATACGTTATCATTTACATTTATAGAGAAATGTCTAGAACTTTTTCAATTTGGTCCTATGTTTAAAAAATGGATATCTTTATTTTTATATAATACTGAAACTTGTGTTATTTTAAATGGATTTTTATCAAAGTTTTTCAAAGTTAAACGAGGTTGTAGACAAGGCGATCCTATTTCACCTTATATCTTCATTTTATGTGCAGAGATTTTAGCAATAAAAATAAGACAATGTAAAGATGTTAAAGGTATAAATATAGATGGGGAGGAATATAAAATACACAATTTGCTGATGATACTTCACTTTTGCTAGATGGATCAGAAAATTCCCTTAATACTGTTTTAAAGTTATTAAACACGTTTTCAGAAAATTCTCAGGATTGAAAGTAAATTTTGATAAAACTAAAGTTATTTGGATAGGCTCTCTTAAATACAGTACAAGATCTATTAAGACAAAATGGAAACTGACATGGGGTGATACACAGTTTAAATTGTTAGGTTTGATATTTGATGTTGATTTAGAAAAAATGATAGAGTTAAATTTTAATGAAAAACTTCAAAAAGTTAAAAATAGTATAGGATACTGGAAAAAAAGAATGTTAACACCTATAGGAAAAATTACTGTTGTTAAGTCATTACTCCTTCCTTTATTCACTCATTGCTTTACAAGTTTACCAACACCTAATTCAGCATTTTTGAAAACACTTAATGACTTATTTTTATAAATTTATATGGGAAGGTAAAGCAAAGATAAAGCAATCAGTAGTTATTAAAACATATCAGGAAGGTGGTCTAAATATGATTGATATTGATAGTTATATACATTCTATAAAGATAAAATGGTTTAAAAGGTATGTTAGTAATACTAACAGTAAATGTTATAAGCTAGTGATGGCTTTATTCAATATTGATAAAGTGTTTAGCACAGGTAAATTGTTTTGTAAATTGACAATTGATAAAATTAAAAATGCTTTTTGTATAGATGTTTTAAAAGCTTATATGATTTTTACAGATAAACTTTGTATAGACAGTTTAGAACAAGTGTTACAAATGCCATTGTTTTACAATCATAACTTGTTAGCAGGAAATAGATACTTTTATATCAAATTTTTTTATGAAAAAGGAATCAGATTTGTTAATGATATTATTAATCCCCAAGGCGATTTTGTAGATTTAACTTACTTAGAGCAGGTGACACAAAAACAAGTAAATTTTTTACAATATCATAGTTTGAAAAAAGCAATATTATTATATACACAAAAGCTTAACATTTCTATTTGTAAAGATTTTATTAATGTTCAATACCCTATTATGAGTTGTTATATAAAACCTATTTTAATTACACAAAATAACAAAAAGTATGTTTATGAAATTCTAGTTAAAAATCAAGATGTACCAACATGTCAAAAAAATGGAACTCATTTTTTACAAATTTTGATATAAATTGGAATTTAATATATAGTTATGTATTTAAATGTACCAAAGATTCCTATATTCAGTGGTTTCAGACAAGAATAATTCATAGAACTTTAGCAACAAACTCACTTTTATTCAAAATGAAAATTGTCAATAGTAAAATGTGTACTTTTTGCAATTGCCAAGAGGAAACTCTGTTGCATTTTATTTTGGGAATGTCAAAAATTCAATTGTTATTTTCAATATCTGAAAGACAAGATAGATAATTTGGATGATAATTTTAATTGTAAATCATTTATTTTAGGTTCTGAAGTTAATGATTTTAAATATGATATTTTGTTTTTAGAATTGAAAAGATATATTTATTTGTCAAAGAGAAAAATCGTGTTACCTACAATACCTGGTTTTAAAAATAGTCTTAAATTGGCGTGGAATATTTACAAAAATACAAATTTGACCAAACATGTAAATGAAGGATGGCAAATTGTAAGAACTTTAATAAACTAATAGGCTACACTAAATCAATTTACCCCAAACCAATATTCTTTGTTTGTTTTGAAGCTGTTGCATAATACATTATCATACATAATTGTTATACATATTATATGAAAATTGATTGAATGTTTGAATATAATGTATATTATAATTATATAAAAAATATTGTTATAGATGATGATTTAAATATTATGTAGATATCATGTAAGGTATCAGAGGGATGACCCCGACCCCCTCATACCTATTACGGGGTAAATAAACGGGGTTACCCAGTTGGGGCCTCAAAAAAAAAAAAAAAAAAAATAAAAAAAAAAAAAGTTTTCTTTCTTCTAAAATATTTAGGACACTTTGATAAATAAATGTTAAATTAAGGAAACATTTGGACATGCAGCGCTGTGAAATAAACGTTGTTTTGTCTTTTGTTTTTGTTTTCTTTGGGGTGTATGTGTTCATTGTCCTTTTTTAGTTTTGTTAATTTTACGCATGTCAATGTTTCAGTTTTATCATCTATGAAAACCGCGATTGCTTAATCCAATTCTTTTATATAATCATCGAGGCTCAATATATTTTTTGTGTCACTGCAATTTTTTCAGACAATTACAAGTTACAGTTATATATATTTCATTTTTTTCTCCCCCAATTTTTGTTATATAACTTTAACCGAATACCGGATGACCATAGTTAAGGATTTTTATCTCAATAAGACTATAATGGACAAAGCGATACACAAAATGTATTTTAAAGATTACTTGTAATTCAACATTTTACTTAAATCAGCAAATGAGTACGTAACAAAATAATAAAACGCTGTCTGAAATGACAAACACAAATGTCAGAATATTATGTTAGATCAGAAATTTAAGTCAGACGAAAAAGAATGATTGTCCCTTTAATGTATTATGTCGTTATGGATTTGCATCAATGCATTGATTTATGTTTCTTTCATTCATCTAACATGTCTAATGATAGATCCATAAGTGTCTTCTTGGATTTGCAAATAATTATTTGGTACAAATACATATAGACAGAATGAAAACAATACAAAGTCCTTTATCAATGTAGAATTTATTTTTGTAAAGTTCATTTTTGCAACACAAGAAATCTCTCGTACTTCCAAAACACACTTCAAAACGAAAATGTTCACACGATAGCTATATGCCGACAGTTTTTGCAATAGTACGAACCAGAATGTAGAACAAAACCCTTCACGTCACACTTCAGAATTTTATAGATTGGACAAAACCCCACACTTTTAACTTATTTTCATATGACTCTGATCACGAAAGTTACCGTAAGAAAAGATTTACTAAAGTTTGATATAATTATGTTAATTATTTTACATAGTTCCTTTGAACATGATAATTAATGCTATATTACTTTTTATTTTAATGTATAATGCAATATGATTACAGACTATACACAATTTTAAATATTACAAAACTGTTAAATAAAAATTGAAGGGTAATAATTTATTAATCTAAACGTATATTATTCTAAATGTCAATAATGTTGGTTATTTTATTGTCAATCAAAGGTCTACACAAACTAGTTATAAAATGTTAGGGGTAATGTTCACTCAATAAAATCAAAGGTATTGGGTTTTGTCAACTTTTTCATGAGCCTAATCGAAAACACCAACAAGATTTGGGTTACAAGGTCTGGTGAAAGACCATTGCAAAAAAGACCATCAAGAATATTACAACTAATGGTCCCGCCATTCAGGTTACCGTTGCTTTTCTTGGCTATTCCATTCCAATCACTTTACTTAATGTTTACTTTACTTTACTTTATCTTTATCTTTTCTTTCATGTATACTTTACTTTCACTTTACTTATATTTTACTTTTATTTTATTTTTTCTTTACTGTATCTACAAAAACGCAGCCTTTTAAACAAAAATCTCTTTTCTTAACCTACCATATAGCAACTAGTTAACAAGGAAACTCTACAACACCAAAGCAAATGTAATTTGGAAAAGAAACAGAAATAATATGCGATCATAGTCAAACACATTAATTTTATTTTAAGGTGATAGCACTTTGGATTTAATGAAACATGTTGTTTATCTAACATACAAATACGTAAAAGTTTAACACATCCCTTGTGTCCAACGCGTCATTAATATATTATCTATTTTTCTATTGAACACTTGTTTACAATATTGCGCAATATAATATCACAAAATGATTTCAATCAATTCAATGAATTATTTGGACAAATACTAGAACATTTCACATCGGATTGTAATAATATAACCTATTATGCATGATTCCAACGACAAATTTATTACAGCAAACATCACAACGGAATTATGAAATGTGCCAGTTTTAAGTATTTGTATCTACTAAATGATATCTTACTTAAAAATAACCACGTGACCTTCCCATGACTTTTAACGATATTTTTGTTGCAGACATTCGCGTAATTGTTTTCATTTCAATGCATTTGATTTATGTTTATTATTTCCGTAAATATATACATAATTCAAACAATTTTCAATGATATGTTTTTCTAACATGTCATGCAGACGATAATAAATAATTTCAGTAAATGAATGCATCTAAAAATTATCTTTACAAGAAAATGCCATATTTCTTAGACTAATGGAGGGCTACAGACTTTTGTCAAATAAATCAAAATAATTGCTTATATGTATCCAAAAATAATCTTTAATGTGAATTCAAACTGTGAAAATACATTTTGATATTTGCTTACAATATAAAACATTATTTATTTTATCCCCGTATCGATATCTTAATAAAACTAATAGCTGTTATTTAATATTTGGCTGTATTAATAAAACTTTACCTTTGTATAATTATGAAATGAGTAAGATGTTTTAAGTTTTCTCGGCAAAGAAAAAATAATATTCGTAAAATTTGATAAACAAGATCGACAAGAAAAGGCGGTGTTCAATGAACGTAAAACTTTAATGCTTTCATTAACACTTTGCAACTTGCAATATTGTGCCGAAACATAAAAGATGAATAGGACTTACCGTCGTAAAAGTAGAACAAGCACAATACTTTGACAACAAATCACATATATCTCTTGTTTTAAGTGTCGTAACATGCAAAGTCATATCTTCACTATAAAACAAGTTGTGAGTTATGATATTCACACACATTTATGTTATTACTTTTAAGCTATTTCGTAGGTAATAATTATCAACTATTTACGTTAATGGTTAATCAATTTTAAAATATCGAACATATAACACAAAGAACGAAATTAACTTCCGATGTGTTCAATATCCATGAAAAATATATAAGTAAAATAATCAAATGTTTGGTAATATAATTTGCCGTCTTAAATTACTTTTCTACATGTTTTTGGCGTTTTCTATAAAATGGCGACTAGAAATGTTTTTTCTGTCTTGCCGGACTAGAATGTATACCTTTTGGTTACGGTATATTCCGGACTATGGTACCACTGTCAAACCATTTAAAACGTATGCAGCTAAGTCGACAACATTATCAGTTATAAAATAGATAAGCACCAGTAAATGCCTTATCAGCAAATTTAATATATTTACATAAATTTTCTATCAGAATGAATTGAGATGAATTGTTAGCTACAAAATTTACTATACCCAATATTAAACGCGTGAGAGAGATGTTATTTGAATAGATTGATTACATATTGATACTATACTTATGTGTTAACAATATAAGTATGGAACTATTATTTCTGTTGTCTTTCTTTATATGTAAATCTTAAGCCTATTATAGAATTCTTTATTTGTATTCTACCAAGATAACACTATTTCTGTTGACCTGTTACAACCATATTAAACCAAATGTTGCATTCGACATACAACTGGTATATTAAAGAATAAACCAAAAGTAATCAACAGTTAAAATTATCATATTCGATTTACCAACTTTCACGGTTCGTGTTCTCCTTCATATCTGGAGTGACAACAGCCCCACTATAGCAATAGTCCCGTAAATTAAAAACACGCATACTTTGACAATGTTTGATAATGTTTATAATTAGAGTGATAACCTATATTGGGTAAAAATTAAATTTAGAATTTATTATGTTCTTATTATTCACAGAACATTTAACGATATTTGTTCCTTCGATATCATCTTTGTTTTTATGGTCGTTTGTATGCATACTAGATAAAAATCTATTCGTTAGTGCATGTAGCATGCTTCTTCAAATGTCTGTGCTGCTAAATATGGTAATCAATGGTTGTTACACCTTTGTTTATTTCCTCATCGTAATTATATATCATTAAATGTATAAAAGAGTAGTAAATGAACAATAATTGGGAAATTGAATTTTCTACTTCATTAGTACTGTTAAAATGTGGATGATTTGCAAACATGATTTTAGTTATTCGCCGTTTCAGTTTATGCAAATATTCCCATTACCTGCATCTAGAAAAATCTATTAATAACATCGGATTCCACTACAAAATGGCACTTTTTCTTGTATGAGCAGAATATGACGTATCATAAAATTAAACTAAATTCTTTGATTGAAGCCTAATATGTTTTAGAATATCTAGTTCAGATAAAGAGCAATTCATACGTAAATGCTGCGCTAAACTATTATGCTTTTAATATAAATCACAGCTTGTCACAATGACGTACTTCGTCTGAAATAAGTATTGTTTTATTGTTTGTCAGAAAAAAGTATATATAAATACAAAATATAACTCATGGTGACTTTGAAGAAAAAGCTCAATGCGATATCAATTATTACATTATTTATATATACTACTAGTAGATAAAACATAGAAAAATAGGTTCTTTATTTACTTTTTCATTTTGTTTCTATTTGTTGTTAAAAATGACAGACAAAAGAAGTTCAATTAAATAAAAAGATAAAGAACACACGAATAATTGTTGGCCATTGAATTATGTTTTGTTAGTTTTTCAAATGGTATATATCATTTTAAATGATTTAAAGTGCTAAATCCACGAGACGAATTGTCTATTTCTGCAAACGATCAACGAAGTAGATATAAAATACTTAATACTCTTACAATCTTTTAATCATTAAATTGACAACTATATACGATAAATTTCAACTAAACAAATGAACATTTCAAATGAATGTTATATGAATATGTGGTTAAGAGTACATAACTGTTCATTGGTAAAGCAATAAACATATAAACATCCTTTTAATGCTTTACGCTATTCATGGATCTATTTCTATTTTTTCAAGTTCAACTCTTTTCATAACGAATATGTAAAGAGTGTAACGTAAACACATGTTGCATGAAAGATATTTTCTTTCAACGGACTTTATTAGGTTGAAACGGATAAATCAACCTTATTATCAAGCAGTTTGTCTGAAACAAGAAAAAAAACACCTTATATTCCTGCTATAATGTTCTTGAAATAATCCTCAATCATCTCTATAAATGCATGGCAAAATGGCTTATTTCTAAAGATATAATTTTCGCACAAGGCGCCGTTTGCAATAAGGACCGTTACAAAACTATTTGTCTGATAGCAACAGTTTGTAAGTTCTTATTTGCGACACTATAATCCTAAGAAAAACAACATCAAGAAGACAGCGTAGGATCGGCGATTTGTTCTTTTTGACTTTAATGTCTACAAAAGAGCCATTTTCTTGAGCCAATATAAAAACAATTTGTCTCGTTCTGTTGACAAAGCTAACTGTTGAGGACAACATGTTGCCTCGAAATAAGAAAACAAAAATTATGCGGTCGTAACTTGCAAAAAGGTCATAAACAAACGATGATACAATTACGTATGTCTGGTTTTGGAAAATCATAACAGAAGGTCATTAACCTCGGTGATCGACCGCTATATATATTACTGTAATTGGAAATGACAGCGTAATTACTGTCAAATTTGTCAAATATAAGATGAAATGACATGTTGTATTATTTTCTTGCGATTTGATCGGTTCCAGCGGACGTACCAATTTTTCAGGTTTATGAGCTATTTCTATTGGTCTTTTCTTTTGTTTCCTTGTGGGCTAACTATTGTTTCCTAATGAGCTAACTATTATTTACTGAATGAAGTCCTTTGTTCTCTTTTGTTCCAGTGTACCGTTAGATAGCACATATACCTAAAATGTTTGTGCGTGACGACAAATTATGACAGAGTGTGCGGCTAGAGCTATGACTGGTAAGCTTGTGTTATAGTACAAAATACATTAAGTTTTCAAAAAATAACACTTACACGTTGCTTAGAGTTTTGACAATAACTGGATGTACTTGTATTAAAGCGTATAATCCATAACCAATTAAATCGTTCAAGATATTTTTAAAAAGTTTAGATATAACATAATAAGGATTTTTAAATGTGCACATGGAATTATTGTTCCACCTTAAATATGCATAGATGTAATGTCACTTCCTCGTTTTTATTTAATATGTTTTTCATAGAATATTTTGGATTTGCTTTTATGATGAGGTTCGTTTTCTTTATAAGTGAAGATATAACATTCATTTTACCCCAAGAATGTACTAAAATATTTACTAAAAGGCTTCCATACATGAGCATGCCGATCAGCATTTCATCTTAGAATAGCTAACAGCCATAAATTAATGAAATAATTAAATTCATTTAAATACGATTAACACTATGCTGTCATTGATATAATGCATTCTCATCAATTGTGATAAAAGTTTGATATAACTTAACATAGACTATTTTCTTGATTTTATTACTTCTCGTACTATGAAACAGTCAACATTTTAAAGTAGTTTATAATGAAGAATCATGACACATATGGGCATAAGAGTATAAAAAAAATTCCATAACAAACACTTAAACTAAAGAACAACAGTCTGGAGTAAATTAACACGCTTGTACAAATCAAAATATAATACATTTCTACAACAAAGAAGTTAATAATATAATTTGAAGTCAACTACATTAAGAAGAACAGAAATTAGTTAAAGTTTAATTTATTGAACATTTGTTCTTTTAAAGAAAGCTACTGATGTTACGGAAAGTGGGATTTTAATACGAAGGTAAATAACAGACTACAAGCAGTTCTGAATTTAAACAATGACAAGTCTATTCAAAACGTTTCAAGTGTATTCGTATGAAAAACACGACTTTTCGAAGAATCAGTCAAATACGAGTAACTATGTATTATAAGATTTGGTCTTGTAAAACATGCTTTACCTTTGCTTCAACATGAGTAGTAACATCAGATTAAACTAACCAATATACTAAGTAAACCAGAGTAGTGCAACATACAAACCAAGGTACAAATTTTACAATTATAATGTAAAATTTACAGCCTTTCCAAATGTTAGTTTACTTAAAAAGCGTGAAACTATTCAATGAATTTTCTTTTTTATCGGAACAACACATAAGGACTGGTGGCGGTTTAAGTGTCGATAACATGTCAGCTCAAAAGAAGACATAAGAAAAAAACCATACGTAAAACCCATGCTTTAAGAACCTTATAATAGCATAGTAATCAAATTGATAAATGTTTGCATCTGTTAGTCTAATGGTAATACAATGACATTCCAGGACATGTATCGGTTAAGAGTTGCTATTAGTGATGTTCCGACAAAAACTGTTATGCATAGCGACAATAATCGATTCACAAAATTTGTTCCGCGACGTCGTCGAAAATGTTTAAAGTATCAAAGGTAATTAAATCTGACGTTAATTGTCTTTTAGGAACACCTCGCCGTTCGAAAAGAAATGAATTTGGAGTTGAAAAGGCTCAATAAGTAATGTAAACGATAGTAATATAATGTGATGCGAATGTTATTATTTGACATCCATTGCAAAATAAAATCTATTTCGTAAAATTATGACTATATAAGGTTAAAACTGTGTTAAAAATTGCTAAATGAAGTTCATGTTATTGAAAATAATCAAGTGCCTTGGGAAGAAATGTTACTTCCATATTTCTTTTTAACGCGACTTTATTCGAAAAGTTATCGATTATGTCCCATCCGACTGAACCGATGATCGATTGGGACAAATTTCATCCGATTGCCATCACTAGTTGCTATCATCTAAGAAATTGAATTTGAAATCACCAACCAAATTACCATCAATTGTTGTTTCCGTATTAACATGTATAACAAACCGCACTTACGACCTACAGCAGGTTTTGCTAAATTACGGCAGTGATAACACTATTGTAAGCACACGAATGTAACAAGAAAAATATTCTGAGTGACATCTATGAAATATAGACATGCAAGATTTATTGAAAACAGCTATCATAACGTTCAATTTGTTGATCCTTTTGTTAAAAGTATTTGTATAATTAAATGTAATTTCGGAACCAATTCAAAATAATTCCATGGATACGGACCATTGTCTTACGTCGCTTTGTGGGGAAAAATTCAAATAATTGAACCATATCTATTTCGCTGTTATTTTTAAAAATTATTCAACTTAACAGGCTCAATAAACATTTATTTTCATATAAGGCTTGATTGAAGCAATCAGAACTCAAAAGGATCGAATTGAACAACGGTTTTTATACAGAGTGGCTCATAAAATATCTACATTTTCTGTCTCACTGTTCTTTACGTTCGCCACGCCACAAATACTCTTAAAGATTGTCATTCAGATGTGGATAGGATAAACAATGGATAGGATAAAGAATATCATTTTCTTTCCCAAACGGCATTGTGAGATGCACAAGTCTAATGCAACAAGAGAAACCATAACAACGATCATGGTAGCTACCAATCGCGTAAAAATTCTTCCCTACATTTTACACGGGGTTTTGTCAACGTTTTCACAGATTCTGAAGAAGGGATTTAACCAAGCTTTCACAAGCGTTGTCAACAAATTGGTCCAAATTTGTGTGGGTTTTTAAATTTGAAAGGTTTTGAGTTAAGTCACTGTTAAGTTTTGAAAATTGGTTTAAGATTAATAAATAAATAGGATTTATATGAAGACTATGGAACAGAACTAATGCATCGTGCTTCATGATATTAGAATTTGCATAATGCTTGATTCCATCTTGCTTTATAAGTTTTAAACTTGCATTATGCTGGATGCCATTTGCATTATTTCATTCAAACTTAGTAATGACTAATTCTTTCATTGAGTGATAACTATTGAACTTTCATAAGTCATTTATCGTACTGTTTTAGAATATTGAAAATTTAACGTCATATACCAATGGTAGGATACTACGTCATCGCGCATCGGCTGAATGCTGCCACTCGGACTATTTTTGCAGCAAAAAGACCGGTCGACTCGAAGGTAAAATACATTTTTATTATAAGAAATAGTGAGAGTATAAAAAAACAACATGTTGCGCGCGGTTTGATTGAGCCTGTTCGCACGGTTTGATTGAGCCTGTTCATTGACGGTACTGTCAAGTGCAAACGACCATCCACGCCCCCTTGCATCGGCTTAAGCAGAATTCAACATTTAACATGTACTGGTACAATTTTGAAACATTCGCACATGTGTTCATATGGCGGTTATCATGGAACCTTCAATGTGACACGTAAATGCCATTCCATGATAAGCGGCATATGGTCCCCAAGTAAAGAAATGCGTGTGCCCTAAACGAGGAAACAATGGGCGGAACTAAACAAAATGGAATTTTGAAAAGGGATCAGAGGTTATGAAGCCTGCATATCACAGATAAGACGTCAAAAGACAAATTTAAAAAGCAGGCCATATATCCTAAGGGTGATTCAACAGTATTCAAGTTAGGAACCACCAAACAAATTACCACAAGCACAACAATAATGTCGTGCTGAACGATCTATAAGGATCGGAAATATAACATCTCGTATTGTTTGTACGGGGCTACATTTTACAGCTCTCATGCGGGCGGCACAACGACGCTGATGTGGCGATAAAATAGAGTAAATAAGAATCCCTAAAGAAAGCCCAACACGGCAAAATCATGCAGGTTACCCTCTGTCCATCTGTCTCTTTGTCCGGGCAAACATCCGATTGTTTTTGAGCTTCAATCCGTCGCTAATCTTAGTTAAAAACGAAAATAAATCCAATTAACCGACTGGTTAATGCGGTTATTTTACTGGTTTATGTATAATGATCAAAGAAAAGGCACACAAACTCCACACGTTGGCATGTCCGTCTGTCTGTTAAAATTGTTCGCGCTTCATCTCAAAAACCGCTGGGGGGGGGATTTCAGTGAAACTTCATAGGATTGTTTGTCACCATGCCTACCTGTGCATAGTATCTTGATTGTTCGCATGCATTTTTGGCACAGTTCTGGCCCCTACATGGTAAACATTCGGATAAATAAGCTTGTACACGCTTCATCACCAAAAGCTTTTAAAAATTTCAGTGAAACTTCAAAGGATTGTTTGTCACCAAGCCTAGTTGTGTATACTTTCTTGATATTCTGCGTTAATGAAGCACTTTCGTGACTTTAGGTGGTAAAAAAACAACCTTTAAGTTATCATTAATAAATCATATACATGTATATACAGCAGTAAGTGTAAGATTTGTCCGTGCTATCGTTATATTTATGTATATAATTAACAACTTTGAACACTTTGCTCTCTATTTTCTATATTTGGGATATATATTAGCATCACTGTCGTCTCATTTGTTCAATATTTAAAGTCATTATGACAAACTTCATCATAAATATTTGGTTAAAGAGAAAGAAACAAGCGAAAACCTAGACAAGAAAGTTGGGAGTTGGGAACCAGGTTAAACATACTGTTATAAGTGTTATCATTCCGTCTGCTTGTTTGTCTTATCAAATGCATTTATTCGGGAAATAGACAATATCTTCTTTTTAAGTTATTCTGCATTCATTTACTTAAACTTAATGTAAATTGCATCAACAAAAATCTCAATCTGTATGGCAAATGTCTTTTGCTTTAAACAAAATCAAATGATGGAATAAATCAACGAATGTTTATCGGAAAATTACTTTTTTCCGTACAAGCAATAAATTTTACGTTGTTCTTAATTGTAGATAATTTAGCTAAATATTAACCACACTTTGGGGATCATGTCAATTTGATGTTTTACATCATTTATTTTAAAGATACCTAGTATCTTTTTTTAAGATACTTCATGTTTATAATTTATACAGATTTTTCATATTTATCATAAAACTTTTTCATTATCAATTGATGGTCAATCACAATTTCAAAAGTTATTATTTTGAAATGTCTTCTTATTACTAGTACAGCTCAACTTGACAGCGAAATCATGAGCATAATGCCATTTTAATATTTACTAATTATAACATAACGAATAGATAGTAATATCAAATAACGACGATTTGAGAATATACTTTTCATCACACTGATATGCTTAGAACATAACTTACAGCTTAAATAAATTTTCTAACAGGGACTTGTGTTGCGAATGCACTATTTGTTCTGATTGAATGCAAGTTTGGGGAACATATTGACAGTAAATGAGACAATTTATCTCCATTAGACGATTATAATACATCATCTATTATATTGACACTGACAATATATTGACACTGTGATATCTGTAGATCTTATTTATGATAGCTATATAGACATTATGCATCATCTTAGTACATTTAATTGTTGCATGTAGGAGGATGGTTTTAAGATTTCGTTAAATAATTGACGTGTAACATACAAAACCTCTACTTTTAAAAGCTTTGCAAGAAAGGTGTTTTAATATTTTTTAAGTAAATTTGGGGAACTGTTATATAATATTGAAATTATAAGCGCTATACATATCATTGGAATATACTCGTATTCCTTATTCAACTTTACAGCAAACAAATGAGCATAATGTCACTTTAATATTTATATATTACTTCCTTTGCAAGTAATGTAACGGCTAGATAATGATATCAAATCACGACGGTTTGAGAACAGATTTTTCATCAAACTGATGTGCTCAGAACATTTCTGAAAGCATAGGAACCTGTGTTGCGAATGCATTAATTGTTCTGATTGAATGCCAGTTTGGGGAACATATTGACAGTAAATGAGATAAATTTACTCCATCAGACGATTATTATACATCATTTATTATATACTCTACTGACACTTTGATATATGTAGATATTATTTATGGTAGCTATATAGACATATGCTGCTAGAATTGTCACTGGAGCTGCTTACTATCAATCCAGTGCTGAAATTCTTAAATCACTCCACTGGCTTCCAATTCGAGCAAGAATCATGTACAAAGTTATTGGGACTGTGTTTCGTGTTGCAAATGGCACCGCTCCATTGTATCTTCGTAAATTGTTCACTAAATGCCAGTGTCAGTACAGGAAAAGACTGAGATCCTCATCATCTAGCCACATTCGGTTTGATATACCATCAACAAATTCAAAACTTGCTGATAAATCCTTGGCCATTGTGGGGCCTAAATGGTGGAATTCATTGCCAGACTATATAGATAGGACATTACCAATGAAAATCAGTTTAAGGCCAAACTTAAAACATACTTGTTTGGACTGTTTTTCAACTAGAGTTGTAGATTGGCTGTGCAATCGAGACTGGGTTTGTGAGGGTCTTCAAGCATATGTGTATATAGTCTTAATAATGTACAGCGCAATCGAATATTTAATACATTTTTGCGCTATATAAATGTCTTGTATTTGTATTTGTATATAGACATAATGCATCCATTGTTTTCATAACTGATGCATGTAGGGGGATAGATTGAAAATTTCGATCAAATCCTTGGCGTGTTACATACAGACCTTTTACTTTTAATGGCTTTGCAAGAAGGACGCTTTAACTATATTAAAAGTAAATTTGTTGGGAACTGGTTTATTGCAAATATAAGCTCTATTCATATAGATTAGATTAATTGGCTTTGTTTAAATATTTTTTTGCAAAATACCAGACGCCACATCATCAGTTACAGTTAACAGAAGTTATGTGTGAAATTTTCTTTTATTGTTTCAACAATGGTACAATAGTATTTATATATCCTAATTTAAGTGAGATCGTATTGCAACACCGAGTTGCAAATACTTTCAACAATGAATTAATTTATACATGAATAGATATATTACATATATACAGGAATTAATGTTTAATCGTTATAGTTTGTAGATGTTATATTTATCAATAATTTTATATCACAAATACATCGTATGAGTGAAGCTTGCCATTAGAATTTAGAACCCATCTATCGACCTTTGCCAGATATTTTAATAGTTCGGATGTCATCAATTAGTAAAGTAGCATTTGCGACATTGTACGACAGTCAGTTGATAATATTTCAACAGTTTAAATGAAGTTTAAATAGACATATTTTGCTTCAGTATGAGTTCCAATCAAACAAGTTAATGAATTGAAATGAATTTGTTATGGGTGCAAATTTATCTTATTCATTCGCTTTAAGCTAAGTTATTACATGGCAATTTCATTTTTAACTCTTCATCTTTCATAATTCTGCTTTTTTATTTTTTAAGCAATAAAAACATTTGCTATGCAGGTATCTAGCATTTCTTGCATTAAATTAAAAACTCCTGAATATATGACATGTGCTTATAACTGACAATACATTTTAAATTACTGCAAACGAGGGACGTGCTGATATTAATTCAATTTGACATGGGACGCGTAATAATTGGATTTATTGTCAGCTGTCTGTTCAAAGTAGCACAAAACCTAGTCAAATCTTTAAGTTCAATAGTTGCTTGCCAAATGACATTTAATAATGCAATTTTTTTTCATTAAAAATTTTTACGAATCCGGGATAATTACCATTTTATTTCCTTTTCAAATCATATTTAGAGTATTTAGGCCTTTCTGTACTGGTGCATAAAAACTTGTATTAGAATTACCATTTACATGCCTGTTATATCAATAATAAAAAGACGCCGAGTCTATTTTTGATTAAATTGTATATTTATATGATGATATAATATGAATTAAATTGCACTGGCTGGATATGTTTGGCATTCGTCTAGCAAAAAATTTATTAGCAACATAAGAGATGACATTGCAAATAAACTGCAACATGCACGTATTAATGCAAAGAAGTGGATTGGAGGTATGAGTTCTAAAGTATTTCTTAAAGAATGACACTGATATAGATGGTAAATTGTGGGTATTTTTTAAAATTTGATATTGAAATGCGGTCTGAAAATCTAAAGAAAGGCTTGTGACATTTCAAATCATATTTAAATGGCTGTTTTACATGTACATTAAACATGTACTCTCATCGTCGATAGTATATTCACTTGAAATATATAGATATTTGTTTGGATTCACATCCCAGCAATACTGCAATGAAGATAATGCGGCTTTATAGCTTTACTAGCAGAGGAAGACCTTAGAAGCCCATCCGGGGAATAAACGAGGCAATAACGGGTAACTGCGTATTACCACCGACTTTCGTAAGCTAGCTCTATAATAATCAAAATACCCTAGCCGGTCGTTTGAGGTCAGCGAACTTAACCATTAGTCAACGGACGTTAGCTATTGAGCAAATAATTAACGATGTATTTATCTCATTTGTTAAGGGTAATATTGTTGCCAATTAAAGTAAGCAATTAGATAAATTAATATTATTATATTGAAGTCAACCACAACAATTTCAAGAAAATCAAATTAGTTATCAACGTTGATTTGTTGTGGTTATGGGTAATGTGAGATTATAAGCTAAACATATTAATTATCATGTTGTATTATGTGATGAAAATAAGGACATAATAAAGTCCTTGTTTTGTATTATACGTCATTCGAAACATAAAACTGTTTACTGTCGACTGCCATAGCTTAACATTTTTGAATATTTATGTATGATAAAAATGATTTATTTTCTAATAAGTTACTATGAATGCATCCCTTTTAATTGAAAGATAAACGATAATCATTAAATGTGCTGTTTTTTTTTCTTTTAAATATGGCCTAGCAATATAAAATATCACGCAATAAAATAGCATCTTATCATTTAAATCAAACTAAAGCGGCCGATTTCTATATTGATTTTGTTTTATTTCCTTTTTATTATAAATTGGTTAGCCATTTGTAAAACATACATTTTGCTGAAATGTACTGGTGAAACACAATAATTATGGATATTCATGTAAGTGATTAACGCAAAACAATGTGATCAATTGATAGATAGGCATTCTAACAAATTATTTTTCTAGAGGAGGTATCAATATGTAGAAGGCAAGACCTCTTTTGAATACATTTATTGCCTTTATTTCAATCTAAACATTATTTACTTTGTTCGCTAATATACAATTTAAACAAATTATTATACGAATAATGATAAATATTATTATTTTGCCTAATTATAAAACGGCAGTCTTTGTTTGGTTGGTCTACGGATAAGACATTATTATTATAAGGCAATGTGCAAAAATATAGTAATGTTAACGTGCCTTGTACCGTTAAAGAATACTCAAAATGATATGTAAAATGAAGTTTGAACAGAAATAAAATAACAGATATGTATCTTTTATTGGTACGCGTGTTTCTCGTTCAATATTCCTTCTTTGAATTTGCATTATCGTATATAAACAAAAAATGAGTATAATTATTGTTTGAAGACCCGAAGACGACACGATCGTAATGTCCTTCCGCCTGATATTCTTGTAAGGAAATCTTATCATCAACCACTGACTGGACGTCAAAGTAATTGCAAAATTCTTCGTTACCAATGTTGTTTTTGTTTTCAACAAAGTAATTCCGCCTATTTCCTTTATAATTGTATCTTTAACAAAGTATTGCAAAGCAACATAGTACTGGATTTTTTTAAAAAACTGTACAGGAAACTATTCTATTAAGGCGTTCCTATTAACAGCATGTTTCGGTTCAATGATTTTGCGCAAAATTATGTTTCACTGTTTAAGTCACGCCATTCAAATTTACAAAATTTTTAAATAAATAACTAATATATAACGGCTAGACAGTGGGAAACTGAATAATAATGACATAAATTGACAAAAATCACTTTTTTACCATTGCTTACACTTCTTCTAACTGGCCATTGATTCAAGTTTTGCACTTTTATATCTCCACATCATTTGTTCCAAGAATTCAAAACATTCATTCAAAAGAAAATGTATAAAAATAGAAATTGATATAGATATTTACCTCGAGGTCAGGAACTTTATAATTTTGTAGACATGTCTTTATTTAAAGACTCGAGATATGTTTGACACCCTTCTTGCTTGTCATTTCATTCCTACATTTGTTTGACGCCGAGAACAATTGTTTTACATATTTACATATTTACAATGGTTATGTTTGCCCTTTCTCTTTAAACTAAGTGTAGGTATTCTATAACGATTGTCAATATTTGATTTTTTGATTGTCAAATGATATAACTGAAATATTGCTTACTCCGCTCAAATTATTGTAAATAAATATTTATTCAAACTTATTTGTAAGCTAGAATTGTTCATATGAACAAATAAGGTTTAAAATAAACAGTGTATAGATCAAACAATACCACTATTTAAGAACGCATATAAGTAGATATTTAACCCTGAACATGTTTATTTTATCACCATCCAAAAAGCAATAATATATATTGCAAAAACACATTTTGCTTTATTACAATAATCAAAACAACAATATCAATACAAAATAAAATCAACAACGGCAAAGAAAATGAAATATGGTGTTTGTTTCTTATTTTGGTAAATATTGTTGCAAATAAACAAAATGCTGTTTAGGCGTAAAAATCCCTGCCGAAAATTAAACTATTTTGAATCGGGCTTTTGTATATGAGCGACCAGTTGAAAAAGTGTGCATTCACATACTTACTAACAAAGTGAATGAATACTTTTTCATTTTACAAGTAGCATAAATTATAGCTGGTTTCATTATTTAACTTTGGTGTTGAATCACCTTTGGGGACTTTTTTCTTCAGCTGGTTATTGAAACACCTATGTCTACATTTTCCTGTAAGTTCAATAAAGACAAGATCAATAATCTGTCAAATAAGAAGAAACAAGATATATAATATTTAGCAATTCATCAGCGCAAACGATTCATGTTTACTATAGTAAACGTAAATATTGATTCCTGTAAGTCTAGCTATTATCGGTTAATTGATTGGAATTCATTATTCAATGTCAGAATGAATTGAAACAATGCTAGTTGATAGAAGCAAAATTTAAACGAATCATAGTATAGTAAAAAATAAAGAAAACAACTGAACAAAAACACTTTATCATCAGTATCATCATTTGTCTTCTTCAAACGTTCAAGTCCTACAATTACTTAAGTATCAACCTTATTTATAAAGATAGAAACAAAACAAAGTGTTCTATGAGTTTTGCAATTTCTAACAAAACGTTTTGTTTTTAGATCAGCAGGCTATTGTCATCTGATATTTCATAGATGAAAATGACAGTTTAGGAGATGAGTGAAGTATTGCTGCATATTTCGAAGGTTAAATAAGATCGCTGCAATTAAAATGATTTTTGTGGTGCAATCATAATTATTTTTGTTCTGTAATCATAAACATGTTTAATTTTGTGCTGCAATAAGAAATATTTTTTTGCGTTGTAATCATAAATATTTTGGTGATCTAATCATAAATATTTTTGCTGCAATCTTAGATATTTTTGCGATGAAAGCATAAATAGTTTTGTGCTGCAATCATAAATCCTTTAAAGCTACAATCATTAATATATTTATTTGTTTTGCAATGTTTTGAAATTGTTTGAAATGATTGAAAGATGTATCATTAGTACCCATTAATTGTATCTTACTCTGATTGATAAAGGCCGTTATATTAGATAATAAATCCAAACAGAAAGTATATAATTATATATATACTGACAGTAATGACGAATAATTAAATTAAAAATTAAACGCGATCATGTATAATATTGAAATGAGGTGAATGAATATAATTTTCATTCAAATTCGTAAAAATAAATGTTTAAACTGGCTATCAATATAACGATTTAAACATTGAACATTGACCCCGGAACTATTTTGTCGACTTAAACTTTTAAAATGCAGTGTTTCTTATTCAAAACTACAACTCTGCATAATTTGTTTAAACTATGTTTGTATTTTTTGAACATTATTATTATCAAAATGTCTACATTTTCTCAGAAAAACAAAGAACATGTCATCAAGATGTTCCAGCGTATCACATTTCAAATAAATTGTTTTGCATTAGGAACTGTACAGGATTCTATCCGAAGTGTCACAAGTATTGACAATTTCGTGATCGAGAAGCAAGGATACTTTTAAATAACAGATAAGTTTTACGAAGAAATAAACAATCACAATGGTCACTTCACAAGATAAGTCTATTTCTGGCATGTTCTACAATATAAATTAGTCATTAAATATGTACAGTGTTCTTGACTTAACATTGTGTTTAATCAACGCACATATTTCGTGTTTTATATATCACCTTGATCATATTTGAACGTAGCATTATCCATATAAAGATAATGTTTTTTGCTGACATGAACAGACATCCCCTTCGCAGGTATTTTGCACTACCATATCTATTATAACGACGTGGCGAAAACGAATGTGTTCATTTATTTCTTGTTATTGATTGGAAAACTTTATAGTGCCAATTGCAATAACTTAGGGAAACAGATTTCTGTCGCATTTGACATTTAAAGTGTATAAAGTGTCCTGAGAAAAGATTTCTTGGACATTGCTGTCTAGGTGTTTATTGCTTTATTCGTTGGTCCTGACACATCGAAAATAATATTTTAACGACTTTTGCCCTTGCTTTACAACGTTTCCACAGTCAATACATGTCAGTATGCAAAAGGATAGTCATGAACTAAAACCTTTACAAACACTTTTATAGTTATCCTTCGGCAACGAGACATTTCTATCGTTACCGTTTATTTTCATTTATGCATGCATTGAATGACAGGAATGGTTTTTAATATAAACCAAACCAAAAAAGAACAAGACAAGTTATGTATCTCGTATTACAACATAATACACTTTTGATTTTTTTTTACCAATATAGTCTTTAAAATTTAAAATTTAGTGTACTAGATTAAGAAACTAGAGAGTCTAAAAACTCATCAAATTACCTATTTCCAAAGGTTTCAAATTAACCCTATAATAATAAACAACTCTCAGTTATCAACAATCAAATTTTGTGAAATAAGTGCAGATTGCAATACTGAATGGCATACATCTGAAGCGGTGTGTTGATACACATACTTGAATACATTACACAGTGCAATCTTGAATGGCGAACATCTGAAGCACCTTTCTGATGAGGTATAATCGAAATAAATGATGTTTCACTTACCATTTAGAATTCTAATATGAACATATCGTGCAAAACGCAACTGTGTGATTTAATATATGCAGCTTATTAAGATTGATTTAATGTGACATTTTATTCATCCAAAGGTATATAGTGAGTGAACAGGTAAAGGTAAAAATAAACTTACATTTTCCACATTGCCTGTCAATTTTATAATTTAGTTCACGAAATCAAAATAATACTCACTTGGCCCCCTCCCCAAAAATCCGTTGATATCCATCGGACTATACCTGTCGTATTTTATAAAAAAAAGTGAGGCAGTTTTTTATAATTAAAGCATAGTTATAGTTCGTCCTAAACATTTTTTTTAAAATATCAATATCAATATTTCAATAGTCAATTTGGCTCAACAATGAACATATGAGCATACTTTAAATGAATTGAAATGTCAATAATTTACACTCCCAGTTAGTGTGTTAAAACCACCTATTTCAGTGTATAATATTTATCAATTATGTTTAAATATATTCAATTTGGCTTAAATTGGCTTCGAAATCTAATTAAGCAAGTTATCAACATAAACAATCACAAAAGAGACTGTTTTGCTTAATCCATTTCAACCAAGTTACAATTAATCACTTCTTAAAACTATTTGTAGGTATACTGTCTGTTGTTCAAATTTATGTTGGCATCATATGCAATTTATTTTACACCTAATAAAATACTAACAATAAACTTTAAACTTTGAACGTTTTGATAACTTGGTGTTTCAGTAGAAAACAAATATAGGATGCAATCTTATTAATTTAACCTCGTTTCCAAAACATCAAATTGAATGTCAAATCGAAACTATTTTACCTCAAAACTCAGCCAAATAAAAAAAATGTTTCTTTCAATATACATGTTTCAGTTACTTAAAAGTCCTTATTCAACAGAGGCTGTCATGATATTCTCAGTACATTCATTCTAAATAAGTGTTTCTCCCGTATTAGGATACAACACAATAGTTTTATTGTCCCAAATGTGATATAAAAATGTATAGAAAAATATGACATCCTGATATGCGGAGAATGGTACCAAAATATCTGAAAGTGTTCCTATACATATGCCATTAAACAGATAGACATATATGACATTTATGAAAATGAACGACGTGTTTTGTCAATATGATTGCCGAATTATTATTTTTATATGTCTTCAGATACCAACGTGTCAGAAAGGATTATTGCGGATGACGTATTCAATTAGTCGAACGAACCTGTCAATTGCCTAACAATCAAGCCATGATTTAAGTGAAAACTATATTATGTGAGTGAACATCACGTGAAACGAATAACGAATTGATGAAAGAATAATTTCATCGGAGTCCCAGATTATTGTGAATCAAGACCGAAGCTTTGCCTCTGTCACAGAAAAAGGTTAATGATATAAACACAGAGACAATGGACAAAAGCCAGAAATCCCTGATGAGTCTACATCTTCTGAACCTCTGGATTTTGCAAAATTTTAATGTAAAAATCAAGTTATTACTTATTATATTGACACTTGACTAAAGGTATTGTGGAATCTAGATGTGTAATGTATGATTTGGGTTTCGATGGAAATAAATTTATGTTACGTTAATATGTGTTTGTTGTCTGTAATATAACAGGTACATTAAAACAGTCCATTAATTATAAGACTTGGAGAGAAATGAATAAATAAAAGTACTAGTTTGTGTAACTATACAATTTAGAACTTGATAACAAGTTAACATTACTTTGTAAGTTTACTTGTCACTAGATTTTCTCGATTATGACCTTACGAAACCTGTGTCAAATTCTAGAAATACGATGCGTATCTAAAAATGAAATATACTTTCAAATACTGGCTCAACCAGTACTGGTCATTTCTGTAGTGTCGACAAAATCGCAACAGTACTTTGCCAGGAGTAGTAAGAAACCTTGGCTGGAAAAAAACACTTATCTAATATTTTATCAAAATTACTGTATATTGAATGCATCTATTTCTAATAAAAATGTTTATATCTTTCCTATATATTTAGCGCTATCTATGACATACAAATGGTTCACCTATCAATACGCACTTGGAAGTAAAAAATAAAATGCAATCAATATAAAACCCTACTTTAATTTGATTTAAATGATATGACGGTGGTGTATTGCGTTATATCTAATACACACCACAAATAGAAAAGAAAAGCACTCATCGTTGGTCTTCGATCAAACAGATGCATTATGTATTATTTATGTGTTGATATGATCGGCACTATCTTAATTTATTGTCATTGACAATATTCACAACTCTTTTCATTTATGCAGTGTTATTATTTTGATGCTTTTATAGCAAAAGCTATTGTAGATAACTTTTAATGAGATTGTACTGTGAAGCTATTTTTGCCTTCATATATGAGCTCATTATGACTTGAGTACGTTTTCATGACAAGACAAAGTTCTGTTTTAAATAAGGAAGGAAGTACGCTGTTACTTTTCTAAGAATATTAGATAACACAAGCATTAAAATTAACAGTAATCATGGCAATTTATTTGTCTTATCTCTAATTGAGTGTTCAGGTCGGTAAGTATTATATGTATGGACATTTGATTTGTGGCTAAATACACTTCAATGGAATTTGTTCATCTAATAAATAAACCTTCCCCAAAAAAAGAAAATAAATAAATAAATAAAAAAATAAATAATAATAATAATAATAATGATGATGATGATGATGATGATAATAATAATAATAATAATAATAATAATAATAATAATAATAATAATAATAATAATAATAAATAAATAAATAAATAATAAATGCATATATAACACGTTCTAATAACGCAACAAAATATATCATTGCTAAGTCATATCTAGAAGCTTAAGACTTGTATCCATGTGGTGGTCAATCATTGCGGAAAAAAATAATTGGGCAACTTTTCATTACTTTATATGTCTGATGTAATCTTAAGACAGAAATTGAAATGTAACTTTCAATTAATGAACACACATAACAGAAGTACTACTAGGTTAATGTCATTCATATTTAATAAGTCTAGAAAGTTGGAATATACATGTAATTATTCGTTATTTTGTATTATTGTTTTGTTCAGAGATCACCTATACTAGATATTAATGTCTGTATTACTAGGATGTTATGTTGCTGACATTTTTACTTACTTTTATCTATATTATTATTCACATTAATCATTTATTCTTACTTGTATCCTAATAGATTAGACTGCTGCTATAATTGATATTCGCTTTTTTCAGATTAATTGTATAAAGTTTCAACAGTCATATAACTGATTGCATAGTCGAATTCTAAAATAATATAATTCCACTGAATAATTTCAATTACTCATTAATAAATAACACACGGAATTAAGATAATGTTATGACACGTAAGCCATGGGCGTATTCAGAGCATTGAAATAAACCCGATATTGAGAACCTTAAGATAAGCTTATTTGATAAATGTCGAAATACTTTAAAATTACTTTATATATAGCCAAGGGTAAATGTTGATTGCACACAGTTTGTGCCATACTTGTCTTTAATTCTATATTTTCTTATGCAAAAAAAAATCAAGTATACATGTGACTCACGGAAATTCTATAAATAATGTATCGGTATCATTCAATTTTCAAAAGAGTGTAGGATTTTCTTCCCATTCAAAGGCCGGTCTGTTTTCATTTTAACGTTCTTTAACATTTACGGAAAGAACTAAATATAAAGAACAGTTTTCATTGGTCATCTTAAAATTACAAAATGAAATGTGGGAATCTCATCGGCCAGTCTAAAACAGAATGTAAAGGATAGTTCTAACTAAATTATAAAGGATAGTTATTGTCATTATGAAATGAAATGTAAAGGGTGGTTGTAAAATAAAATTTACAGACCAGTTCTTAAACTTCCTAGTTCTATTGCTCAGATATTCAAGTTTTGTTTAACAATACTTCTTTCATTCAGATCACATTACATTTTTTGGTAAAAAGTTTATTTTACGTAAGAACTTACTGAGTTTATTTTACACAAGATTCCGAGTTTCAAATTTTAAAAGTAATGAACATTTTATCAGAACTTATCAGGTAGTCTTAGTTTAAATGATGTTCAATAAGTGTTTAATATATAATATGATTATTGATGTGTTCAAATCATATAATGTTTATAATTTTTATATACTAGTATTTCTGCATATTAATCAGGTATTTATAAAAATAATCGCCGACAGCGTAGATGTTGGTGTTAGAAATTGAGTTCAATTACCGAAACATGACAGGTTTGTTTAGAAAGACATATATCTTAAAGTGTTAAAATTTTCAAGATTAATAACCCTACAAGAAATTATGACGTCATTTTTATGCAAGCTATGCTACATTTCTACTTGACTTTGCATGGAAAACTAATATCTAACATATGCAAGCTAACCAGTTTAAATTCTTTAATTATACATGTATTTAATTATCGGTTTTTTATTAATAATAATTATAAAAAAAAGTTATTTGGCAGTAAGGAAAAACAGTTAGCAGGAAACAGTTATTTTTTTTAATCATGTACGAGTATCATCTTTACATTTTTGATTATTGTTATTATTATTATTATTATTATCATTATTACTAACTAAGTTTAAAGTCTTTTACTTTCCAACTTTTTGTATTTCATACATTACTCAAAGTGAATAGATATCTGAATGAAAATCGCTCGGAAACATTTAAACAGCAAAATTACTTGAAAATTGCAGACTCAGTTTGATTGAGCATGCACATGAGGGATAATGAAAAAATACAACACCCCCTCTCCCACAATACCCCAACCATAAAAAACATAACAAAGTACGTGGCTACTTTAGAATGGAGTTAATATTTTAATCATGTTAAAAGATAACATTATTACGATCATCTCAAATTTACATCTCTGATGGAAAACGTAACATATTGGTTTAAAATGCAGTATCAAATACCTAGTGATCTTAAGATTTGCATGACATTTAATCCCCTTGTTATATATATCATTTACCTCTTGAATAAATATTACTTTCAATAACTCGTTGCTTTTTAACTATTAAAATGAATTTCAAACAATGCATATGGTGAAAGACAAAATAATTTTAAAACAGCTAGTTTTAGTAAAAGCCAAACACTATGACAAACTGTTGATCATTACAGTAGCAAATCATTACGTGAGCTTATTGGACAACTTGTCGTTGCATAATATAATAATATCTGACAAGTTTGTGAGACAGAAACTCTAATGTCACTTCTGATAAAACAAATACAGCTTGCGTTCACCGAGGTTAATTACATTCATTAATAACAGACGAATCTTATACTTACTATATTGCCTGCTTCTAGATTTTTTTTCTGAAGTAAACTATATCTTATAGTTTTGTAACTAAGGTGTTGAAATAAACAGCTTTGACTTATTTATATTACATTTAAAAATGTAATAATACTATATGCTTTAGTTTATTTCAGTTTGATTTGAACGAAACTACAAGCTGCTTACACTCACACCTACCTAAGGGTAAAAATACCAGCTCAATGTAACAAACGTATCGAGATTGACGATTGGATAGTTATATTATCAACTAAATGCCCAACATGTCATTGGACAAATATCAACACATTTTTTTCTATATTTCAAAAGTAACTTCGAAAGTTCAAAAAGTCGAAAATTCAAACATTGAGCGAACTTAATAAAGCACCACGACCGGTAGATATTTTTATCTTAAAAATTTTAGAATAAACCTACTTTGTACCCGAAATGTGTTGCCATTGTATTTTTAATTTAGTAAAAAGTAAATTATTGGTGTTTCATTATTCCTTGTGAACAATTGTGTCTTGCAAGCCTTTTCGATTGAGGATATCCTCTATTACCAATTCGTTCATCATATAAGATTCTTCATGCATTTGAAAAGAACTATCCATCTTCCATAAGATAGCCAAGTGCTTCCTGAGAAAACACAACCCAATATCGGACTTCTACAAGCCCTTCTACAAGCCCATTTATGTAGTTGTTTTATTATTATTATTTTATTTATTTATTGATTTTTTTTGTTTTGTTTTTATATTCGTATGTTCATGTTGTTTATTTGTCTTTCATCTTTATTTCATTTCATTTTTTGTTTTAATAATTATTTCTTTATATAATTTATTGTTAATAGTTTAAAAATCAATTGTTTTGCATCCTATGCTTTGCATGATTTGTTGACTGTCGTGAATGAATGTCATTTAAGTTCAGTGTTATAGGCGGGTATTTATGCTTGTTGCATTTATGTTCTACATTACCTGTATTGCATGTTTGTTTAATTATCTGATAATTGAATTGTCTTCTTGTATTGCATGTTTGCTTACTTATCTGATAATTGAACAGTCTTACATGTATTGCTTGTATATTTATTTGTTAATAGAATAGTCTTACAGTGACGCACATTCATTCATTAAAATTTAATTATTACTTTGGTTTGAGTCATTATTTAGCAAGGATAATAATTGGACTATTTTAAATATTTTTAAAATATTTAATTATTGACGACAGCTTCTCTGTTCTGTATTCGTCAGTATTTTCTTCTAGCCTAATATTTAACAAGCTTTCTTATTGGTAGTCATATCTCGTTTTTTGATTGGTCGTAGTAGTTTATTTAACGACACTTCCAGTTATTCGCGCCACTTCTTGATTTTTGTTTGTAAGCGTCACTGTTTGAACAACATTTTAGCCCGCCCGCCCTTCTACAAGCCCATTTATGTAGTTGTTTTATTATTATTATTTATTTATTTATTGATTTTTTTTTCCGTTTTGTTTTTATATTCATATGTTCATGTTGTTTATTTGTCTTTCATCTTTATTTCATTTCATTTTTTGTTTTAATAATTATTTCTTTATATAATTTATTGTTAATAGTTTAAAAATCAATTGTTTTGCATCCTATGCTTTGCATGATTTGTTGACTGTCGTGAATCAATGTCATTTAAGTTCAGTGTTATAGGCGGGTATTTATGCTTGTTGCATTTATGTTCTACATTACCTGTATTGCATGTTTGTTTAATTATCTGATAATTGAATTGTCTTCTTGTATTGCATGTTTGCTTACTTATCTGATAATTGAATAGTCTTACATGTATTGCTTGTATATTTATTTGTTAATAGAATAGTCTTACAGTGACGCACATTCATTCATTAAAATTTAATTATTACTTTGGTTTGAGTCATTATTTAGCAAGGATATTAATTCTCTAACAGTGAAAGGCAGGTGTTAGAAAAAACAGAGAATTAAATATTTCTTCTATAGTTTAGTTTGAATTGATTTAGCCTATTCTAACCTTAAATTATTTTTATTTTGTGTATTTAATGTGTTTGCATAATTGGAAATTGTAGCTAATGTTTTAAAGTAAAGATTAAGTCAAAAAGATTTTAAAACTTGTTGCAATTTATTTATTCATTTAGTTTTCCTCATTGTTTTATTGAAACATTACATGATACATCTCACTTACCAAGCGTTATTTAGTGATTACCATTATTATTGTATGATAACAAATTGCGTAAAATTATAAACATAAACATGAAATACAAAGTTTGTGTATATAAATAGATGAAACATTATAAAAGAAATATAGTTAGATATTTTTTCAACGACGGACAAGACAACTGACTTTTACACCCATGCCAGTTGCATCTTCTTTCTATTTTACAAACGGTCTCATTGCAGTCTAAAGACAACAAATTGCGGGTCTAGAATTTACAAATTGAAGGCTTTTAGTCCCTTTTTTTCAGAGAAATATGACAAAAACGAAACCTAAATATCATTTTAATGCTGTTATTTTATTTTAAAACAATGTAAACTAACATACAGATTTTAACAATTCTTTAAAGATTTTTTCAATGTACCTATTAACAAAAGTCGGATATTACTGGGATTTTTTTATATTCATTATCACATTCTCTAAAGTTTCCCTCCAGAAAAGTATATTTAAAATTACCTATTTATTAAAAGTAAAACACAAAATGGAGTGTCAAAAAATTATTTGTTTTGGGTCATATATAAGTTCCTAGTGTGTTTTTGTCTATTTTCTTGAAACAATAGAAGCCATCAGAAACAGGACAATATGATTTTTAAACTCCAAGTGTGTTTTTCTATAATGTTGATTTTTAAGTTTTATAATTATAATTATAATAGTTACAGACATTTACTTGAAATATTTCTAAAAATAAAGAACATGTTTCTTTCAGGCAAAAAACCCACAGGAGAAAAACACTTCATTTTGATAGATTGATTGTACGATTGAAATATTTCAGCAAAAATGTGCGGATTCGATTCACTTAAACACAACTTTTTATATTTTTGAATTGTCTTATCCATCAGGGAAATGAATTTAATGTTATGAACCTATGCAAATTGATCATCCTTCATTATTTTGATTAACAAGAAACAGTTTTCTTGCACGATAGCTTTCTGGTAAATGTAATTGATAGTTTTCTTTAACGGTCGGACTTTATATCATGACATGAGTGCAAATACATTTAATATATCAAAATTTTTCGCACGTAATGTAAATTAGAAAGAAAATATGAAAACATGCCTATGTGTTCGAAACAGCTATAATGAAGTTTTTCGAATTTTGTTAAGTTTCTATATTTTCTAACGGCAACGAAATAAGTTTTTTTTGCAGTGTTTCTCACTGCAAAAAAAAAACATATCAAATTTAAATAAATCCTTTATATTTAGAAAAAGTACAACATATTAGTATACATGAATATAATTTCATCTGGAATGAAAATGAACTAGGTTTTACATGTTGCAGCGTCTTCTAATATGAAGATTTAAAAAACAAACCACGAGCTAAACAAACAGTAGAGAAACTTCTAAACATTATTCAATCAATTATTTCAATTATCTCCAATTATTCCATTATTGTGTCAAGTCATTGAAGACAATCTGCCAAAATTGCTCTGAATCAGTAATTCTAGAAACAAGATTAATTGGAGTTTTATTTAAGAGTTTAGATCGAATTGTCAAAGAAAATATGAAAAAAGCTTCAAATGCGTTTTTAAGACGTAGACAGCCAAAATTGCTCTGAATCAGTAATTCTACAAACGATATTAATTGGAGTTTTATTTCAGAATTTAGATCGAATATTCATAGCAAATATGAAAAAAAGCTTCAAATGCGTTTTTAAAACGTAGACAGCAAGCCCCAATTATGTTAAAAAATGTTTCTCCTTGTTCAATTTATTTAAATCTATAAATCTTGATATCAATATAATTTAGTAAAACAAAGAAAACAGAATCTCTAAAAAGCGCTTCAACCGGTAACATTGAACATCTAACAATCCTTGGATGAGCGCGGCAATTGCAATCTACCATCCACATACCCTAGCACCGGCTTATGCATAATTCAACATGTTAAGATGAAAACGGTGAATTTTGAATTAAAAAAACAAAACAAAACAAAAACCATTCATAGGTGTGTCCTTAGAGCGGAAATCACAGAACTTCCAAAGTGACATTTACGTGTCATTCAATAAAAAGCGTTTTATCCCCGAGTAAACTAATGGGTGTGCCCTGACCAAGAAAAAATGACCGGAAATAAACAAATAAAATCTAGAAAGAGGATAACAGGTTATTAAGCCAGCATGTCACATATAAGACTACAAATTTTACAAATTTTGGCAAGGCGATAACATATCCTTAAGAAATGAGAATACTGATCGAGAAGGCAAAGAAACAGAACAAACTGATACAAATTACCACGTGCAGCCATTTAAAATATTAATACTCATTTACTATGATGCATATATTATTCATGTATGTAGGTATGTATGTAGGTATGTATGTAGGTATGTATGTAGGTATGTATGTAGGTAGGTAGGTATGTAGGTATGTATGTAGGTAGGTAGGTATGTAGGTAGGTATGTAGGTAGGTAGGTAGGTAGGTAGGCAGGTAGGTAGGTAGGCAGGCAGGCAGGCAGGTATGCAGACAGGCAGACAGGCAGGTATGCAGGCAGGCAGGCAGGTATGCAGGCAGGCAGGTATGCAGGCAGGCAGACAGGCAGGCAGGCAACATGTATTTATTCATAGTGATATTTGTATTGAAACACTATTTAAGGTTTATAACCATGACAAAATAATACACTCTCAAATTAATTTTACTAATCATGTCTTTGAAATTTAAAATGTTGTGTAGATAAAGAAAGAAGAGAGACTCAAAACACAACAAATTACCTTTTCGTAGGTTTCAAATTAACCCTACAGTGACAAACAACTGTCACATATAAACAATTAAAATTCGTGATGCAAGTGCAGATTGCAATAATGAATGCCGTACATCTGAAGCATTTGATTTAAAAACTTGACATTCTAAAGACTCAACAAATAACCCCATTTTAGGTTTCAAATTCATTCTATAGTATATAAATAACACATGGGCTTGTGGGTAACAGTAAAAATATCATCCCGAGGAAAATACTGTTACCCGAGGCGTAGCCGAGGGTAACAGTATTTTCCTCGGGATGATATTTTTACTGTTACTCACAAACCCATGTGTTATTTATTTTATTACCCCGAACAAAAATACTTTGATGATCTGTAAGTGTCAACTAAATCTAACTGTTACAAAAATAAACCAAGAGTAACAATAACTAAACTGTCCTTACCTTTTAAGTTTTAAGTGTACTTTAGGCCTAAAGTTTTCTTTTTCTTTTATTCTTAAAGCAAGTGATGATATCTACAAATCATAAACATACAATAAGCTAAGTTTTATTTAGGAAACAAAACACTAACCCATTTACACGGTTATGATCTGTGAAATCTGGTCCTCCTGTTTCCAGAATATTCTTAGCATGGTTTTTGACAAAATAACGATGATATCCTATGTCTGTCCACCATATCTGTAACGTTTCACTGATTAAAATTGTGAAATAATCCTTTGTTGCATGCTTAAATCGTCTGCATGTTCCAGTTTGACACATAATTATTTACATTGCAATTACTTCCGTTGAAAACGGATGTTCACTTTTTGACTATTCAATAAAAAGATATTTTATACGCGAAAAGCACACCAGGGTGCGAACAACTAAATTTTATGGGTTTCATAGTTACTCCTGAGAAGAAATTGATATCCTATCGGGGTTTAACGTCGAAAATAAGAATGAATCGAGAAAAAAATGGCGGCCATTTTATTTCATTTTATTTAGAAAATAGACCACGTGACCAGATTTTATACTGTTAAAAATAATGTTACCTATGTAACAGTACAAAATTCTTAGTCACGTGGTACACTTGCATTAACAGTAAAAAATAACTCCCGAAGGCCTATGGGAAATTAGCATTACGAAAAAAGTGAGGGGTAATAATAATAAACAACTGCAGGATATCAATAATCAAATACACTTACAGTACACAGTGCAATCTTGAATGGCGAACATCTGAAGCAACTTTCCGATGAGGTATAATCGAACTAATGATGTTTCATTTACAATTTGGATTTCTAATGGTTTCATATCCTGCAAAACGCAATTGAGTCATTTAATGCATGCAGCTTATTAATATTGATTTAAAGTGATATTTTATCCATCCAAAGGTATTACTTCTTAAAACTATTTGTAGGTATATAATGTCCGTTTGTTCAAATTTATGTTGGCATCATATGCAATTTATTTCACACACAATAAACATTTAGTGTTTGTATCACGTGGTTTGTTAGTAGTAAACAATGTAGGATGCAATCTTATTTATGTAACCTCTATTCAAAAACACCAACATCATATCCATATCACACCCATATAGCCTTCTTTTCATTTTCCGAGTCCAATAAATTAATATCTATATCAAATGCAAATTGTACATAAGCTAGCCTCATTTCCATTTTCATGGTCAAAATGTTTTATCAATTCTTTATTTTACTTGAAAAAAAGAACAAAAAAGTAAAAAAAAAGTGATATAAAGAGGTAAATAAATTATACATTGTTTAATATTACTGATTATTTTGGACTCGTCAGCAGCTGGAAAATATATATTACACGCAACTAGAGCCTCGTCCAATTTAGATTAACCAGCTGTATACTTGCCAAATACACAAAAACAAAATGATTCTTTCTATATACATGTATGAGTTCCTTACACTTCCTTCTTAAACAGAGATTGTCGTAATGTTCTTGATGCATTCATTCTAGGTAAGTGTTTCTCTTAAATAAGAATACCCCACAGTTTTGAAATCCCAAATGTGATATGAAAATGCAAGGAAACATAACACATCCCAATAAGCGGGGGATGATACCAAAAGATTTGAAACTGTTCCTATACATATGCCATATTAAAAATAGACACATATAACATTTATGAAAATGAACGATGTGGTTTGTCAATATAATTGCCGGATTATTGTCTTTCTTATGTCGTTAAATACCGACGTGTCAGAATTGATTGTTGTGGATGACATTGCATTTGTCTAATAAAGTTTGAGAACGAACTTGTCAATTGTCTGACTAACAAGCAATGATTTAAGTAAAAACAATATTCTGTGAGTGAACATGATGTGAAACGAAAAACCTATCCATTATGCGCGAACACTTATGGTAACGATCAATTCTTTAAAGTTTCAATTAAATTGCAGGAGTAGAAAAAGAGAAGTAGTCTAGATCAATTTAAAAAATATTTAAAGGGCCATAGCTCTGACAAAATAATAGAGCTGGAACATGTTGACAGCACAACCAGACCTGGTACTGATCATTCCTGTAAAGGTTTGGATGGAATAGCAAAAGTAGTTTTTGAGGAGTAGAAAAAAAACTTGGGTGGGAAAAACACTTATCTAACATTATATTAAAAATACTATAAATTGAATGCAATCATTTCTAAAAAAAATGTTTTTGACTTTGCTTTCTATTTTGCGCTATCTTTGACAGACAAATTATTCACCTATCTATATGCAATTCAAGTAAGAAATAAAATGAAATCAATATAAAACTCTGCTTTAATTTGATTTAAATGATCGCTGGTCTTCGATCAGAAGAGATGCATTATGTGTTGTTTATTTGTTGATAGAATGGGCAATATCATAATTTATTGCCATTGATAATATTCACAACTCTTGGCGACTTGTCAGTTTTGCAGTGTTATTCTTTTGATGCTTTTATAAACAAACTATATTTTTGGATAACTTGTAATGAGATTGTACGGGGTTCCTTTTGTTAGAAGTTGTTTTCGCACCATAAATACATATTGTATTAATTCAAATATTAGCGTATAATGATTTGACTACGTTTTCATTACAAGACAACATTCTATTAAAAATAAGGAATTGAATACACCAATTGAATTCTGAATAATAATAATACCTACTACTACTACTAATAATAATAATAATGATAATAATAATAATAATAATAATAATGATAAATAAATAAATAAATAAATAAATAAATAAATAAATGGATAAATAAATAAATAATAAATGCATATATAACTCATTCAATGGTACAGAATATATTATTTGCAAGGTCATATCTGCAAGCTAAATACTTGTAGCCATGTGGTGGTCAATCCTGGCGAAAAATAGTAATTAGGCAACTTATTTACTTTAAAGTCATTACTTTATATGTCTGATGTATTCGTAAGATAGAAATTGAAATGTCACTTTCATTAAGGAACACACACAACAGAAGTACAACTAGGTTAATGTCATTCATATTTAATAAGTCTAGAAACTTTGCATATACATGTGATTTTTGTTCTTGTTTTGTATTATTGTTTTGTCCACATATTACGTGTGCTAAATATTAATATCCGTTTTATTAGGATGTTATGTTTTTGGCATTTTTTACCTACTTTAACTTAATATATGATTATTCGTATTAGTCATTTGTCTTACTTATATCCTAATATATTTAATTACTGGTAAAATTGATATTCGCTTTCTTTTGAGACAAATTGAATCAAGCTTTAACATCCATATTAATGATTGCATGGCTGAGTTCTAAAATATTATAAATTCACTTAGTAATATGAATTACCCATTAAAAATATATCAAAGCAATTGAGATATGATACATAAGCCGAAGGCGTATTCAGAAAATTGAAATGAAACCGAAATTGCTAACCTATAGATAAACTTTTTATTTGATAAAATGTCGAAATGTTTTAAAATTAAATAATGTCCAGCCAATGGTAAATGGTGATTGCACGGGATTTTTTCATAATTCTTCAATTCTATATTTAATTGTGCATAAGTAATCAATTATACACCTGACTCACGGATATTCTATAAAACTGGTTCGGAATGTATCAATATCGTTTGATTAAAATAGTTGGGGATTCTCTTTCCGGCCTAATGCCGGTCTGTTTAATTTACAGGGAAGAACTAAATATAAAAAAGAGTTTTCATTTGTCATCTTAAGATTACAAAATGAAGTCTGGGAATCTCATTGGCCAGTCTTAAACAAAATGTAAAGGATTATTCTAAACTTAATTGTAAAGGATAGTTCTTGCCATTATGAAATAAATTGTGACGATTGTTCTAAAACAGTTCTTAATCTGCTCAGATATCTAAGTTCTGTTTAACAATTCTTTTTGCATTCAGATCACATTGCATTTCTGGTGAAAAGTTTATTTTTCATAAGAACTTACTGAGTTTATTTTACACAAGATCTGAGTTTTCAATTATAAAAGAAATGAGAAAAATATCATAACTTATCAGTTAGTCTTAGTTTATGATGTTCAATAAGCGTTTAATATTTTATATGATTATTGATGTCCAAATTATATAATGTTTGTATTTTTTTATATATTTTTGCATATAAATCAAGTATTTATTTAATTGCCTTACCGAATGCGTTGATGTTGGTGTTAAAAATTAAGTTCACTTACTAAAACACAACAAACACGTACATTTTAAAGTGTTTCATTTCTCTAGATAAAGAATGCTACAATAAATTATTACGTCATTGCAATGCAATCTATGCTAACATTTCTAAATGACATTGCATGGAAAACTAAGAACTAACATGGAAAACTAAGAACTTATAACAGTTTAACTTCGATCGTGTATCTTTTTTTTTTTTAAATAATTTAGAAAGTTTTTTATATTTATCAGAAACATTTTTCATTATCATTTTAAAAGTCAATATTTTTAAATATACTCGTATTAATAATTTAGCTCAACTTGACAGCGAAACAATAAGCGTAATAAAACTTTCATATCTAATTATTAATTTCATAGTAAGTAACATACCGAAAAGACAATAATTACAAATCACGACAATTTGTGAATATACTTTTTCATAGTACTTAGGTGCTCAGAACATTACTTGAAGCTTAAATAAATTTTCTAACAGGGAACTGTGTTGCTGATGCATTAATTGCTCTGATTGACTGCCAGTTTGGGAAACAAAGTGACAGTAAATAAGACAAATTTACTCCATTAGACGATTATAATTCATCATTTATTATATACCCTACTTACACATTGATTTAATGTAGATATTATTTATATAGCTAAATAGACATAATTCATCCACTGTTTTCATAACTGTTGCATGTAGGAGGCTGGCTTGAAGATTTCAATCAAATCTTTGGCATACCACATATAGAACTGTTACTTTTAATGGCTTCGCAAGAAGGATGCTTTCAATGTATTAAAGTCCATTTGTTGGGAACTTATATGGAATTATTCTACATATAAGCTCTATTCATATAGATTAGATTTATTGGCTCTGTTGAAATATTTTTTTCAAAAAACAAGACGCTACATTACCAGTTACAGTTAACAGAAGTTATGTGTGAAATTTACTCTTTAATGTTTCAACAATGGTACTTTCTTTCTATTGTCAGAATTATTTATCCTAAAATATGTGAGATCACACTGCCACATTGAGTTGCAAATACTCTTCAAAATTAATTTATTTATTTATGAATTAATATATTACATGTATACAGAAATTAAAATGTTAAATCGTTATAGTTTGTAGATGTTATATTTATCATTAATTTTATATCACAAATACATTGTAAGAGTAAAGATAGCCATTAAAATTTAGAACTTCTCTTTCGATCTTTGGCAGATATTTTAATAGTTCGGTAGTCATCAATTAGCAAAGTGGCATCGACGGCAGTCAGTTGAAAATATTTCAACAGTTTTAATGAAGTTTAAATAGACAAACAATTCTTCAGTATGACTTCCAACCAAACAAGATTACGAATTGAAATTAATTTGTTATGGATGTCACAAAGTGAAAGTACGTTTGTAAAATCTTGCATTATATTTTCACGCCGAACCTCATTTTTACTCTATATTCATTGATGTGAGATTGCATCATCTTTTGTTCAATTTAGAGTTTTCGGGTGAAATTATTATTTAGAGTATTTTTATGGTTTGCATAAATTTCCATGTCTCAATTTAAACATCTTGCCGTTTATTTCACAAAAATCCTTTCAGTAATAAGAAAGTTACATTTTTGTTTTATGAACCAGATATATGTATTATGTCTGTATTTGAAGGACGGGCCTTTATTTTACATAACTATTTTCTCCCGCCGTCCCAGCTTTATTTCGGGCAAATCGATTTTTTCATGTTTTGCACGATCCGTTTTCCCGCTCAGTACTCAGTAGTTTGCTATATAATGACTAAATTTTAAGTGATATATTGCAATGCACTGGACGTTATACAGGTCAACTATGACGGTGACAGACAAATTATATTTGTCATAAATTACAGCTTGTACAAGGTAAATTTAATTTTCTAGTGATTTGTTTCATAAAAGTTTTGCTATTTCGTTAAAATACTATTTTCTATTAGAATTATAGTTTATTTGGGATTCAGGTTTAGTTATTTGGCAGTAATTTATTGTTTTCTAAATTTTTCTAAATTTTTTGCAGATTAAATTTTAAAAGCTCTTTTTATTCTAGTGTTTCGCTATTTGCAAATTTATACCGAGACATGTTAATTGATGTATGTTAATTGAAGTTTTAATTTAATTGTAATTGTATAGGAGCCATGAATATTTTATAGATATATATATATCTATTCATAAATAATTTATTATGGTTCTACCGTATTTGTGTAACTTTATGTAAAATGCTGCAGTATCGTAATGATTTGCTTCAATCAATTTAATTTACGTTATCATCTTACTTCATTTCATTTATCATCAGTTTTTGTTATAAGTATATACAACGTATCAAAACTAACGTACGTATCTCTAGAGAAGGATCTTCAGTGGCATGATTTTGGAAGACGTTTATTTATTGGTGGTTATTATGTGGCGTATATTTGAATATATTTGCAACGCAGTATTATGCGGATTGTGATTTGAAATTTGTTCCACGGAATGTATGGTGTACTATAGTGGACATTTTGTTTATTCAAAGAAAGCACGTTATTTTATTGGAAACCGACAAAGGTCGAGTCTTTTCCAAGGGACTTTATTATAACCCTTATGTTTGATTATCATGGAACTTACCATGTTTTTATACTTTGTAGCTTCTTATTTGAGGACACACCGAAGATGACACGGGCCCTCCACACGTATGTCCATGGCTTAAGGGTGACGCATTCCCTTGTTCAGGATCCTATCAACTGTGCCAACACTGTAGGAAGTACAGTTACGCTTGATAAGATTTTATACAAGATGCCCGCCATTGTGACGAATTTTGTTCAACAACGCCACCACTTTATTGAAACATCATGACAGAAACTTTACGGGAGAAATAGACTGAGATACGTTGATAGTGTTTGTTTGCGCAGTGACTTTTCATATATAATCATTTTTCATTTATAAATATTCGTTTCTTGTAAATAAATTTGTATATATTTTCTGTTCTGAGTTGTTGGTTGTTTTAGATAGCAATTGTGGTCGGTCTGGTATCCCATCGTAGTCCCTATTGTGACAATGGATGTATCTTATCTTATTTCAAGTTACTACTTGAAATATCCATTTTTAATCCTCATCTTTCATAATTCTGCTTTTTTTTCTTTAAGCAATAAAATCATGTGCCGTTTAGGTATCTAGCATTACTTGCATTAAATTAAAACTCCAGAATATATGACAATTTATGTCTTTAATGTTAAAGAAAGGATGAAAATACAGCCAAAATGTTGCATTAACATAGAATGCTGTTGCAGAAATTTGAATTCCAGAAGGTTGTAAGATAACATTTTACCTTTTATTTGACTTCCAAAAGAACGCAAGTCAATACGTCCTTTTGAAAAGGAATAAATGATGATAAATTTAAGATTCAGCAAAAAAAAGTAAATCTATTTATTATCATTATCAGTATATATATATTCCGATTAGTAAGACATTTTTCTAGGCATAACAAATAGTACATAACGAATAATCTGTTAAAAAATCATTTCGTTTGTTCCAAATATAAAAGTTTTTGAGTACTCCGAAACTTTAAACCTCATTTTCTTAAAAACTACCAAAATGCAACTAACGTCTCTTTGGAAATAGGGCGACGAATTAGCTGATATAAACCAAAGACCCTCTTCGCATATGTCTTGCAGTACGATAGCTATTATAATAATGTGGCAAGAACGAATGCGATCATTTATTTCTAGTAATTGATCGGGAAACCTTACAGTGCCAATTTCAATGACTTAAGGAAATAGATTTCAGTCGCATTTGACATCTATAGTGTATAAAGTGTCCTGAGAATAGATTTCTTGGACATTGTTGTCTAGGTGATTTTAGCTTTATTTGTTGCTCCTGACATATAAAAAATATTATTATACAACTTTCGCTCATGCTTTGCAACGTCTACACGGTCAGTTTATGTCATTATCTATGTGAGAGAAAGATAGTAAGAAAACCTATCCACATACTTTTATGATTGTCCTCCAGCATCGATACATTTCTATCTTAACCGTTTTGACACTTATTTTTCATTATACATATATTGATTAATAAGATATTTTCTTAAAAATAAAGAAACCAAAACAAAAAAAAAAGATATTTGGCAGTAAGGAGAAAAGGACCATTTGAAATGATGTCATGCATGCTATAATTATTATTATTATTACTACTATTACTATTACTTCTTCTACAACAACTACTACTACTGCTGCTGTTGTTGCTGCTGCTGCTACTGTTACTGCTACTGTAACTGCTACTACTACTTCTACAACCACTACTACTATTATTATTATCTTTCGTACAAACTAACTAGTATTGTCTGCTTCTTGGTAACTCTATTATGTCTTAGTTTACTTCAATTTTGTTTGGTAGGAAGCTATAAACTGCCTCCACACACTTACCGAAGGGTAAAATTTCCAGCTTAAGGTAATAAACGTATCAAGATTGTCGATTGGATGTTGATATTATCAACTAAATGCCAAAATATCATTCGATAAATATCACACCATTAATGTTTTACTTTAATATTTAAAAAGTAACTTATTTTCATCTAATCCGTTTATGAAAAATCAATACCTTACCTCACTAAATGACCGGTGGATATTTTTTTCTTGACAATTTAAGAATAAACCTTCATTGAACTCTACATCAGTCGTCATTTTATTTTATTACAATCGAAAAATTGCCATTTTTTCACTAAATAATGTTACTGCTGTTTCATCATTCATAGTAAATTAATTATGTCTTGCCAGCTTTTTCAATTGAGGATATCCTCTTTCACCTATTCGTTCATCATTTCAAATACTTCATGCAATTGAAAAGAATTATCCATCTCTCATAAGTTTGACAAGTGCTTCCTGATAAAATGCTGGTGAAAGTAAAATCTGTGAATTTAATATTTATTATATAGTTTAATTAGAATTGATTTAGACGTAGTTTGACCTTAAATGATATGCAATGTGTTTGCTTAATGAGTTTGCATCATTGAAACTTAGAGTTAATGTTTGAAACATAGGGAATTTTAGATTGTTGTAATTTATTTGTTCATTTTATTCCTCATTGCTTTATTTAAGCATTACATTATACATGTGTTTATCAATCGTTATTTAATTATTACTATTTTATTGTATGATAACAAATTGCTTAAAATTATAAGCATAAAAAACGGAATACGAATTTTCAGTAACAGTATATATATTAAATAGATGAAACATTATAAAAGAAATATAGATATATATTTTTCAACGACAAGCAAAACAATTGACTGACATACAAGCCAATAAAAGCTTCTTTCTGTGTTTCAAAAACGGTCTCAATAAAAGTCCACTGCACTCTTAAAACAATACATGGCGGGGCTAGAATTTACAAATGGAAGGCGTTTAGTCCCTTTTTCAGAGAAATATGACAAAACGAAACCTTAATATCATTTTCCTGTTGTCATTGCATTTGAAAACAATGTTAACTTACATACAGTTTTTAAGAATTCTTTAAAGATTTTTTAATGAACCTATTAATAAAAGTCGGATATTTCTGAAAATCTTTATATTCATGTTCACATTTTCTAAAATTTCCCTCCAGTATAGTATATATAAAATTATCTATTTATTGAAAGTAAAACACAAAATTGAGTGTCAAAGAATAACTTGTTTTGGGTCATATATAAGTTCCTAGCGTTTTTTTGTTGTCTATTTTCTTGAAGCAATAGAAGCCAATAGAAACAGGACAATATGATTTTTATACTCCAAATGTGTGTTTCAGTAATGTTGATTTTTGAAGTTTTATAATAATTAAAATAGATATAGACGTTTACTTGAAATATTTCTAAAAATAAAGAACCTGTTTCTTTCAAGCAAAAACCCTACAACAAAACAACACTTCATATTCACAGCTTGCTTATACAATTGAAATATTTCAGCAAAAATGTGCGGATTCAATTCACTTAAACGCAACTTTTTTTTAATTATCCTATCCATCAGGGAAATGAATTTAATGTTATAAACCTATGCAAATTGATGATCTTTCATTATTTTGATTAACAAGAAACAGTTTTCTTGCACGATAGCTTTCTAGTAAATGTAATTGATAGTTTTCTTTAACGGTTTTACATCATGACCTGAGCGCAAATACATTTAATATATCAAATGTCTTAGCAAGTAATGTAAATTGTGATATTAAAATGTACAAAAAATATGTTTTCAATATTTATGTTATCATTTCATTTTCGAAAGACCATGTGAAACTTGTGTTCTAAATTAATATGCATTAACTTTGACATTTTTTTTACATTTCTATAATTTCTAGCGGCAACAAAATATGTATTTTTGCTGAGAAAATATATATTAAAATATCTAAAATTGGCTATATAAACAGTAAAGCATATTGATATACATGCAAATAATTTCATCGGGAACAAAAATGAACTGCTTATCAAATGTTGCAGCGTCTTCTAAGATGATGACTTCAAAAAATCCATGAGCTAAACAAACAGGAGAAAAACCTTTAACATTATTCAATCAATTATTTCAATTATCTCCAATTATTCCATTATTGTGTCAAGTCATTGAAGACAATCTGCCAAAATTGCTCTGAATCAGTAATTCTAGAAACAAGATAAATTGGAGTTTTATTTTTAAGAATTTGGATCGAATTGTCAAAGAAGATATGAAAAAAGCATCAAATGCGTTTAAAGACGCAGACGACAAGCTCCCAATTATGTTCCAAAAATGTTCCTCCAAGTTCATTTTATTTCAATCTATGAATCAATATATCAATACAAATGCAACATAATATTGCATAATTTTGTAAAACAGAGAAAAAAACGTTTCAAACGGCAACACTGAACATCTTACAAGCCATTGATGAGTGTGTCAGTTGCAAGCTACCATCCACATCCCCTACCATAGGCAGAACTCAACATGTAATAATGAAAACGGTTAAACTTTTAATCAAAAAAAAGAAAGAAAAGAAACATGCACACGTGTGTCCTTAGAGCGGTTATCATAGAACTTTCAATGTGACATTTACGTGTCATTCAATTAAAAATCGTTTATTATTCCCGAGTTAACTTATCGATGTGTCATAAACTAGAAAACAATGACCGGAACTAAAAAATGAAATCTTGAAAGAGGATTAGAGGTTATTTAGCCAGAATGTCACATATTAGACTACATATTTTACAAACTTTGGAAAGGCGGTTACATATCCTAAAGAAATAAGAATACAGATCAACAAAGCGAAGATGAATATACAGTGTTTAAGTTGGAATCCTTAGAACGAAACAGAACGAACTTATACAAATTACCACTTGCAACCATTTTGAATGTAAATACTAATTTATAATGATGCATACATTAGTCATTTATCTATTTATCTATTGTATTGTTTTTTGCATATTACGTTGCAAGTTTATGGAAATAAACTAAACATGAGTGTCAGCGACAGATATAATCGTTTCTATCTGCTTTTTGTTTCATAAAGGATATTACGATTTCATTAACTGAAAAAGTCCACGTTCATTATAGAATGAATGTTCTTAGTTGTTATAATTTTTATTTGAATTGTTACACTATCTAGGTATCCAACTTTTACTGTACAATATGATACACTCTCAAATTGATTTTACTAATCATGTCTTTTAAACTTCAAATGTAGTGTACATTAGGAAACTAATGAGTCAAAAAATTCAACAAATCACCTCAAATTTACCCTTTAAGCAACTCTCAGATATCAACAATCAAATTTTGTAATGCAAGTGCAGATTGCAGTATTGAATGACGTATATCTAAAGCGGGGTGTTGATTTAGAAGCTATAAATTCTACAGACTCCACAAATTACCACACTTTAGATTTCAAATTTACTCTTTAATAAAACAGAAGGATATCATTAAATCAAATGCATTTGCAGTACACAGTGTAATGGTAAATGGCGATCATCTGAAGCAACTTTTTGATGAAGTATAATTGAAATAACTAATGATGTTTCATTCACCATTTAGATTCACCATTTAGATTTCTAATATTTACATATCGTGCAAAACGCAATCGAGACATTTAATGCATGTTGCTTATTAAGATTTATTTAAAATGACATTTTATCCATCCAAAGGTAAAAAGTGAGTGAACAGGTGAAGGTCAAAATAAACATACCTTTTTCCACAGTACCTTTCAATTTAATAATTTATACCACGAAAACGATAAAATACTCATGTGGCCCAAACAAATTTCGTTGATATCCATCCGAATTTACCTCTTGTGTTCAATTAATAAAAAGAGTGATGCAGTTTTTTTATGATTGAAGCAGAGTTATATTTTGTACTTAACATTTTCTCATATCAATATAAATATCTGAATTGTCAATTCAGCTCAATTTGACAATGATAATACGATACGAGCATACTTAAAATTAATGGAAATGCCAATAAATTACACTTTAAGTCATTATGTTAAAACCAACTATTTCAGTGTAATAATTACAATATTTATCAATTATATTGAATTATATGGGCGGTTAAATTGGCATCGAAATCTAATTAAGCAAGTTATCAGCATAATCTATCACAAAATGGACTGTTTTGCTTGAATCCCTTCCCAACAAGTTACAATTAATCATTTCTCAAAACTATTTGTAGGTATATACTGTCTGTCTGTTCAAAATTATGTTGGCATCATATGCAATTTAAATCACACATGATAAAATGCTAACAATAAACATTTAGTGTTTGGATCACGTGTTTTTTGTGTAGTAAACAATAAAGGATGCAATCTTATTAATCTAACCCCGATTACAAAACATCAATATCAAATCACACCCATATAGCCTTCTTTCTATTTTCCGAGTCCAATAAATAAGTATCTTTATCAAATGCAAATGATACATCATTCAGCTAGCCTCATTTCCATTTTCATGGTCAAAATGTTATATCAATTCTTTATTTTACTTAAAAAGAAAAGAACAAAAAAGTAAAAAAAAGTGATATAAAGAGGTAAATAAATTATACATTGTTAGATATCACTGATTTTTTTGGACTCGACAGCAGCTGAAAAATATATATTACACGCAGCTGGAGCCTCGTCCAATTTAGATTTACCAGCTGTATACTTGCCAAATACACAAAAACAAAATGATTCTTTCTATATACATGTATGAGTTCCTTACACTTCTTAAACAGAGATTGTCGTAATTTTCTTAATGCATTCATTCAAGGTAAGTGTTTATCTCATATTAGAATACACCACAGTTGTGAAATCCCAAATGTGGTATGAAAATATAAAGAAATATATGACATCCCAATAAGCGGAGAATGGTACAAAAGTAGCTGAGACTGTTCTCATACATATGCCATATAACAGATAGACATATATGACATTTATGAAAAGAAACGATGTGTTTGTCAATATGATTATTATCTTTATTATGCCTTTAGATACCAACGTGTCAGAAAGGATTGTTGCGGATGATGTATTACATTTGTCTAATAAAGTTTGAGAACAAACCTGTCAATTGTCTGACTAACAAGCAATGATTTAAGTTCAAACTATATTCTGGGAGTGAACGAATAACAAATTGATTAAAGAAGGATTCCACCAGAATTCCAGATGATTATTGTAAATCAAGAACGAAGCTTTTGTCAAGGTTATTGATCTAAATACAGAGACAATGACCAACTGCCAGAAATTTCTTACGTGTCTTCACCTCTTGAACCGCCTTATTTTGCAAATCCAAAATTTTACGTTATTACTTAATATATTGGCACTCGACTGTGGCATTAAATGGTATTTTAAATTGTGTAATACATTATTTAGGTTTATACGGACTGTATTTACTGTAAATGTTAATGATAGTTATGAAATGCCGATTTCTGACGTCTTAAGGTAGAAAAATAAGACGATAGCTCACAAGAGGATTTTTATGTGAAATAATTTTATATTAACACAAGCTAATTTTATTTAGTATCTGTCATATTACAAGTACATTGAAACAGTTTCTTAATCATAAGAGAAAAATGAATAAGTAAAAAGTACTTTTTTGTATATACCATTCAAAACTTGATGATTCATTTACATAACTGTGTAAGTTTCTTGTCATCAGGTTTTCTTAGATTATTAGCTTAAGAAACATTGTGTCATATAATTCTAGATATACGATGCGGATAAAAATGAAATAATTATACTTTTATATACAGGCTATGTTGTATATTGAAAATCCATTAATTATACAAACGATCAATAAAGTTTTACTCAAATTAGATCAGTAAAATAATAGAAGTAGTCTAGATCAATTTAAAACAAATATTTAAAGGGCCATCCAATTCTAATAAAAATATTTTTAACGTTCCTATACATTTAGCACTATCTTTGACATGAAGCTATCTTTACGCAATTGCAAGTAAGAAATATAATGTAATCAATATAAAACCCTGCTTTAATTTGATTTAAATGATATGACGCTGGTTTATTACGTTATATCTAATACAAACCACAATGAGAAAAGCAAAACACTCTTCGCTGGTCTTCAATCAAAAGAGATGCATTATGTGTTGTTTATTTGTTGATAGGATGGGCAATATCATAATTTATTACCATTGATAATATTTATAACTCTTAGCAATTTGTCAGTTTTGCAGTGTTATCCTTTTGATTCTTTTATACACAAAAGTTAGTTTTTAACAATTTTCAATGAAATTGTACATGTTGCACGGGGTCCTTTTTGTTTGAAGCTATGTTAGCCTCATAAATACATACCATATTCATTTTAATCACACACCCATGCCGATTTTGCGACTCCGTAAATATGGTACTGCACGGCCGTGCATATATTTTGACGTGACGTCATTAGCATTATACAAACATAGTGTAAAGACGCGCTAAATGTTGACGTTATACTATAGGCGCGTCAATGAAAGATGACTCTTATTTCACTTTAAACGGTCTTTATTTTGGGCATGTGATAAATAGAATATTAAATTCGTGTAAGTTCATTACTGAATTTATTTCACTCGTTGAATAAAATATCATTATGCTCGCCAGAGGCTCGCATAATATAATTTTATTCAACTCGTGCAATAAATTCAGTATTGAACTTACACTCATTCAATACCATCTATATAAATGAGGTTATTTGAATTTGAAAGCGTATAGCATAACAAAAGACTCCCCCCCCCCCCCAAAAAAAAAATGAATAAATAAACTAAAAAACAACTAACTAAATAAATAAAATAAAATAAATAAATAAATAATGCATATGCAACACAATCTTTTTAAGTATTTAAAAAACACCAAAATTAATAGAACGGTACAGAATATCTTATTTGCAAGGTCTAAGACTTGTATCCATGTGGTAGTCAATCATTGCGGAAAAAATAATTGGGCAACTTGTCATTTCTTTATATGCCTGACGTTTTCGTAAGATAGAAATTGAAATGTCACTTTCAATTAAGGAACACACACAACAGAAGTACAACTAGGTTAATGTCATTCATATTTAATAAGACTAGAAACTTGGCATATACATGTAATTATTTGTTCTTTTGTATTATTGTTTTGTCCAGAAATAACATGTACTAAATATTATTATCTGTATTATTAGGGTGTAATCATATTAATATGCTGTTTTACTTTATTTAGTTTACTTTACTTTAATTATTCTTATTAATCATATCTTCTAACTTATATCCTAATATATTAAACTACTGGTATAATTGATATTCGCTTTCCTTTGAGTTAAATTGTATCAAGCTTCAACCATCATATACATGACAGAAAAACCGAATTCTAAAACATTATTACTCCATTAGATAATATCAATTATTCAAAAATAAATCAAAGAAATTAAGATATGAGACGTAAGCCGAGGGCGTATTCAGAAAACAGAAATGAACTCGATATTGCTTACCTAAAGATAAACATGTTATTTGTTAATTGTCGAAATGATTAAAAATACATCTTGCCTAGCTAAGGGTAGATAGTGATTGCACATGTATGTTTTTGCCATAATTGTATTTAATTCTATAGTCTATTGTGCAAAAATAATATACACGTGACTCAAGAAAATTCTATAAATATCGTTCGGAATGTATCGGTATCATTTAATTTTTTAAAGAGTGAGGATTCTCTTTTCGGCCGAAGATCTGTTTAAACGTCCTATAACCTTTACAAAGAAGAACTGAATATAAGAATAGTTTTTATTGGCCATCTTTTAATTACAAAATGAAATTTTGTAATCTCATTGTCCAGATTAAAAACAAAATGTTAAGGATAGTTCTAAACTAAATTGTAAAGGATAGTTCTTGCCATTATGATGTTAACTACACTTCTTGCATTCAGATCACATTACATTTTCTGGCGAAAAGTTTTTTTTAAGTAAGAACTTACTTAGTTTATTTTACAAAGATCTGATTTTTAAATTTTAAAAGTAATGGTACAATACCACAACTTATCATGTTGTTTAAGTTTATGATGTTCAATAAGTGTTTAATATATTGTTGTGTTCAATTGATAAAATTTTTATGATTTTTATATACTAGTATTTTTGCATATTTATCAAGTATTGTAAAAAATATTGCCTTATCGGCTGCGTAGATGTTGGTGTTAGAATTTGAGTTCACTTACCTAAACACGACAGGTTTGTTTAGAAACACATATATCTTAAAGTGTTTCATGTTTCAAGATTAATAACCCTACACGAAATTATTACGCTACTCTAATGCAAGATATGCTAAAATGTCTATATGACTTTGCATGGAAAACTTAGAACTGCAAGATAACCATTTTAATCTAATTTTATGATGCCTATAAGTGTTTAATTTATTAATATGATTATTGATATAATGCCACTTTAATAGTTACTTATTACTTTTTGTGTAAGTAACATAACGAATAGATAATAATATCAAATAACAACGATTAGGGAATAAACGTTTCATCTACCTGATGTGCTCAGAACATATATAAAAGCTTAAATAAATTTTCTAACAGGGACCTGTGTTGCTGATGCATTAATTGCTTTGATTGAATGCAAATTTAGAGAGCATATTGTCAGTAAATGAGACAAATTAACTCCATCAGACGAGTATAATACATAATTTATTATATACCCTATTGACACTTTGAGATCTGAAGATATTATTTATGAAAGCTATATAGACATTATGCATCATTTGTTTTCATATAAATGTTGTTGCATGTAGGAGGATAGTTTGAAGATTTCGGTCAAATTATTGACGTGTTACATACAAAACCTCTTCTTGTAAAAGCTTTGCAAGAACAGTATTTTTAATGTTTTAAAAGTAAATTTGGGGAACTGTTATATTGAAAATATAAGCTCTATTCATATCCTTGGATTTTTCAAAATACCAGAAACGACATCGTCACCAGTAATTGTTAACAGGATTTATGTGTCTAAGGTTATAATAGAGATATTGGCGTAAATGCTAGAACAAGGGTAATCTCTTTCTATTGTCAGAGTTATTTAATAATATTCTAAGATAAGGAGATCGGATGCCAACACTGAGTTGCAAATACGTTTAACAATAATTTACAAGTACAGAAGTTTATGTTTAATCATTATGGTTTGTTAAGAAACACATATAACAATTTATATACTACATATACATGTAACAAGTCGGTTTACATGGAATAACTTTGATTTATGTCTTTAGTATTCCCAAAGAAAAATATCTCAGCAATTGCTATCAATACATTTTAAGTAGATGTCTAGTTATGTATATTTACATTTGTATCGTGTGCAGGAAAAATCATCATTATGTCAAGTACATTGTAATGGTTGCATAGTTTTACATGAAAAATAATCTTTCAGGTTATGTTTGTTGTTTTTTTTCAAATCGTTTACTACTAGTATATAAATAAATGAAATTTATTTGTTTAATTTTACCATTTTTTGTTAAACCTCGACTAGATAAGTAAAAAATATAATAAACTTCAGTGTGTTAAAACCGCCTATTCCAGTGTTATATAATAAATATCAATTATATTGAATTATATGGGCGGCAAACATTGGCATCGAAATCTAATTATATAAGCAAGTTATCGGCATAAACTATCACAAAAAGGACTGTTTACTTTAATCCATTTCCAGCAAGTTACTATTTATCACTTCTTAAAACTATTTGTAGGTATAACTGTCAGATTGTTCAATTTATTTCACACATAATAAAATACTAACAATAAAAATTTAGCGTTTGGATCACGTGGTGTTTTAGCAGAAAAAATATAGTATGCAATCTTTTTAATCTAACCTCGATTCCAAAACATCAATATCCAATGAATTTCTCATCCACATAGCCTTCTTTTTATTTTCCGAGTCCAATAAATAAATATCTATATCAAATGCAAATCGTACTTCAGCTAGCCTCATTTCCATATTCAGGGTATCAATTTTTTTATTTTACTTAAAAAAAAATACAAACAAAAAGTAATAAAAAATTATATAAAGAGGTCATTATGCATTGGTGAATATCACTGATTTTAATGGACTAGACAACAGCGGAACAATATATATTACACTCAAATGGAGCCTCGTGCATTTTAGATTTGCCAGCTGGATACTTGCCAAATACAAAAAAAATTATTCTTTCTATGTATGAGTTCCTTACACATCCTTATTTAACAGAGATTGTCGTAGTCTTCTTAATACATCCATTCTAAGTACGTATTTCTCTCATATTAGAATACACCACAGTTTTGAAATCAAAAATGTGATATGAAAATGTAAAGAAAGATATGATATCCCAATAAGCGGGGAATGGTATCAAAAGATTTGGAACTGATCCTATACATATGTCATATTAAAAATAGACGCATATGACATTTATAAAAATGAACTATGTGTTTTGTCAATATGATTGCCGGATTATTATCTTTATTTTGTCTGTAGATACCAACGTGTCAGAAAGGATTGTTACGGATGACATATTACATTTGTCTAATAAAGTTTGAGAACGAACCTGTCAAATGTCTGACTAACAAGCAATGATTTAAGTAAAAACTATATATTCTGTGAGTGAACGTGATGTGAAACGAATAACCAATTGATGACAGAATAACTCCACGAGAATTCCAGATTATTGTAAATCAAGAACGAAGCTTTTGCCTCAAGTAAATGATCGAAATACATTAAATACAGAGACAACGGCCAACAGACAGAAATCCATATTTCAAACCTCTGGATTTTGCACAACTTTAATGAAAATATCAAATTATAACCTATTATATTGACACTTGGCTGTGGCATTTAATAGATGTGTAATATATGATTTGGGTTTCGATGGATTTGGTTTACTGTTAATGTTTATGAAAGATATCGAATGAAGATTTCTGACGTGTTTAATCAGTCAAGAAATAGGACCAACACCTCATGTAATTGGTCGTGAATATCAAAAGATGATTTCCATGTGAAATAATCTTATATCAAGTTAATTTGTGTCTAGTGTCTGTCACTTGACAAGTACATTTAAACATTTTTTTAATCATTAGATAGAAATGATAAATAAAAAGTACTTTTTTGTATATACCATTCAGAACTTGATGATATATTTACATAAATTTGTAAGTTTTCTTGTCACAAGATTTCTTTAGATTACGAGCTTAAGAAACCTTGTGTCATACAAATTCTAGAAATACGATGCGGATAAAAACTGAGATATACTTTTATATAGTTACTGGCTATGTTGTATATAGACAATCCATTCATTATGCTAACGATTAATAAAGTTTCACTCAAAGTGCATCAGATAAGTTGTCTAGATAAATTAAAAAAATATATTTAAAAGGCCATCCAATTCAAATAAAAATGTTTTAACTTTTCTTTGTGATATTAATAAGCACTATCTATGTCATAAATAGTTTACCTATCTATACGCAATGAAATCAATATAAACCCTGCTTGAATTTGATTTAAATGATATGACGCTGGTTTATTGCGTTATATCTAATACAAGTCGCAAATAGAAAAGCAAAACACACATCGCTGGTCTTCGATCAAAAGAGATGCATTATGTTTTGTTTATCAGTTGATAGGATGGGCAATATCATAATTTATTGCCATTGATAATATTCATAACTCTTAGCAATTAGTCAGTTTTGCAGTGTTATCCTTTTGATGCTTTTATGCACAAACTATTTTTTGACAATTTTAATGAGATTGTAATGGTTATTTTTATTCGAGGCTATTATCGTCGCATAGATACATACCATATTCATTTATAAATGAGGTCATTTTAATTTGAAAGCGTATAGCACAACAAAGAACCCCCCCCCCCTAAAAAGAAATAAATAAAAAGCTAAATAGATAAAATAAATAAATAAATAATAAATAAATAAATAATGCATATACAACACAATCTTTTTAAGTATTTAAAAAACAACCAACATTAATAGAACGGTACAGAATATCTTATTTGAAAGGTCGAAGACTTGTATCCATGTGGTAGTCAATCATTGCGGAAAAAGTAATTGGCAACTTGTCATTACTTTATATGTCTGACGTTTTCGTAAGATAGAAATTGAAATGTCACTTTCAATTAAGGACACACAACAGAAGTACAACTAGGTTAATGTCATTCATATTTAATAAGTCTAGAAACTTTGCATATACATGTTATTATTTCTTGTTTTGTATTATTGTTTTGTCCACATATTACGTGTGCTGAATATTAATATCTGTTTTATTAGGATGTTATGTTGTTGGCATTTTTTTACTTACCTAAACTTATATTTTTATTCATATTAGTCATTTGTCTTACTTATATTCTAATAGATTAAATTACTGGTATAATTGATATTCGCTTTCTTTTGAGATAAATTGAATCAAGCTTCAACAATCATATTAATGATTGCATGGCTGAATTCTCAAACATTATGAATTCACTTAGTTACTAGTATATGAATTACCCAATAAAAATATATCAAAAAAATTGAGATATGATACAAACGCCCAAGGCGTATTCAGAAAATTTAAATCCGAAATTGATAACTTATAGATAAACTTGTTATTTGATAAATGTCGAAATGTTTTAAAATTAAATAATGTCTAACCAATGGTAACTTGTGATCGACGGTAATATTTTGTCATAATTCTTCAATTCTATATTAAATTGTGCATAAATACTCAACTTTACACCTGACTCACGGATATTCTATGAATATTGTTCGGAATGTATTAATATAGTTTGATTTTTAAAAGAGTGGGGGATTCTCTTTCCGGCCGAATGCCGCTCTGTTTATTTTACAGGGAAGAACTAAATATAACTAGAACTGCCACTATCATGGCGTGAATACCCCCGCATACCACTTTGTCAGAATCAACAATGGCCATTTAGAGCTCAAGGACAACCTCCCTGCTAAATCTGAGGTTACTAAGCCAGTGCATTGCTAAGTTATGTACTCTACATGCTTCATATGTGAAAATGTCAAAATCAATACATTGCGGACAGGACATTCTTTAGCAATTAAGAAGAAAAGCTTTTTTTGTCAAGGTCCCTGTGACCTTGACCTTTGACCCAGTGACCTCAAAATCAATAGGGGTCACTTTATAGTCATGATCAACATCCATGACAAATATGAAGACTGTGGGTCAAAGGAATCTTAAGTTAATGGGTGGACAAACTTTTTGAAGTCAAAGTCCCTATGACCTTGACCTTTGATCCAGTGACCTCAAACTCAAAAGAGGTCATCTACTAATCATGATCAACATCCATGCCAAATATGAAGACTGTGGGTCAAAGGAATCTTAAGTAATTGGGCAGACAAACTTTTTGAAGTCAAAGTCCCTGTGACCTTGACCTTTGACCTGGTGACCTCAAAATCAATAGGGGTCATTTACGAATCATGACTAACCTCCATGGCAAATATGAAGACTGTGGGTCAAAGGAATCTAAAGTTATTGGGCAGACAAACCTTTTGAAGTCAAAGTCCCTGTGACCTTGACCTTTGACCTGGTGACCTCAAAATCAATAGGGTCATCTACTAATCATGACTAATCTCCATGCCAAATATGAAGACTGTGGGTCAAAGGAATCTTAAGTTCTTGGGCGGACAAACTTTTTGAAGTCAAAGTCCCTGTGACCTTGACCTTTGACCTGGTGACCTCAAAATCAATAGGGGTCATCTACTAATCATGACTAACCTCCATGCCAAATATGACGACTATGGGTCAAAGGAATCTTAAGTTATTGGGCGGACAAGCTTTTTGAAGTCAAGGCCCCTGTGACCTTGACCTTTAACCTGGTGACCTCAAAGTGAATAGGGGTCATTTACTAATCATGACTAACCTCCATGCCAAATATGAAGACTGTAGGTCAAAAGAATCTTAAGTTAATGGGCGGACACGCTTTTTGAAGCCAATGCCCCTGTGACCTTGACCTTTTACCTAGTGACCTCAAAATCAATAGGGGTCATCTACTAATCATGACTAACCTCCATGCCAAATATGAAGACTAAGAGTCAAAGGAATCTTAAGCATGGACAAGAAAAAACCGACGGACAGCCGGACGGCCGGACGGACGGACAAGCTGATTCCAGTATACCCCCCTTACAACTTTGTTGTGCGGGGGTATAAAAAGAGTTTTCATTGGTCAACTTAAAATTACAAAATGAAGTCTGGGAATCTCATTGGCCAGTCTAAAACAAAATGCAAAGGACTATTCTAAACTAAATTGTAAAGGATAGTTCTTGCCATTATGAAATGAATTGTGACGATAGAACAGTTCTTAAACTTCCTAGTTAAATTGCTCAGATATTTAAGTTCTGCTGAACGATACTTTTTCATTCAGATCACATTGCATTTATGGTGAAAAGTTTATTTTACATAAGAACTTTCTGAGTTTATTTTACACAAGATCTGAATTTTAAATTTTAAAAGAAATAAGAAAAATATCATAACTTATCAGTCATTCTTAGTTTATATGATATTAAGTGATATAATGTTTTGTATTTTTATATATATTTTTTGCATATAAATCAAATATTTATTTGTTTGCCTTACCGACTGCGTTGATGTTGGTGTTAGAAATTGAGTTCACTTACTAAAACACAACAAACACGTACATTTTAAAGTGTTTCATTTTTCTAGATTAATAATGCTACAATAAATTATTACGTCATTGCAATGCAATATATGATAACATTTCTAAAGACATTGCATGGGAAACTAAGAACTAACATGGAAAACTAAGAACTAATAACAGTTTAACTTCGGTCGAGTATCTTTTTTTAAAGATACTTCTTGTTTATAATTTCGACAGTTTTTTATATTTATAAGAAACATTTTTTATTATCAATTTTGGTCAATAACCATTTTAAAAGTCAATATTTTTAAATATACTCGTATTAATAACTCAGCTCAACTAGACAGCGAAACAATGAGCGTAATGCTTCTTTCATATCTAATTATTATTTTCATACTAAGTAACATACCGAATAGATGATAATTTCAAATCACGACGATTTGTGAATATACTTTTTTTTATCACGTTTGTGAGCTCAGAACATTACTTGAAGCTTAAATAAATTTTCTAACAGGGAACTGTGTTGCTGATGCATTTATTTGCTCTGATTGACTGCCAGTTTGGGAAACAAAGTGACAGTAAATAAGACAAATTTACTCCATTAGACGATTATAATTCATCATTTATTATTTACCCTACTGACACTTTGATTTAATGTAGATATTATTTATGGTAGCTAAATAGACATAATTCATCCACTGTTTTCATAACTGTTGCATGTAGGAGGCTGGCTTGAAGATTTCAATCAAATCTTTGGCATACCACATATAGAACTGTTACTTTTAATGGCTTCGCAAGAAGGATGCTTTCAATATATTAAAGTCCATTTGTTGGGAACTTATATGGAATTATTCTACATATAAGCTCTATTCAAGACATATAGATTAGATTTATTGGCTCTGTTGAAATATTTTTTTCAAAAAACAAGACGCTACATAACCAGTTACAGTTAACAGAAGTTATGTGTGAGATTTACTCTTTAATGTTTCAACAATGGTACTCTCTTTCTATTGTCAGAATTATTTATCCTAAAATATGTGAGATCACACTGCCACATTGAGTTGCAAATACTCTTCAAAATTAATTTATTTATTTATGAATTAATATATTACATGTATACAGAAATTAATGTTAAATCGTTATAGTTTGTAGATGTTATATTTATCATTAATTTTATATCACAAATACATTGTAAGAGTAAAGATAGCCATTAAAATTTAGAACTTCTCTTTCGATCTTTGGCAGATATTTTAATAGTTCGGTAGTCATCAATTAGCAAAGTGGCATCGACGGCAGTCAGTTGAAAATATTTCAACAGTTTTAATGAAGTTTAAATAGACAAACAATTCTTCAGTATGACTTCCAACCAAACAAGATTACGAATTGAAATTAATTTGTTATGGATGTATCTTATCTTATTTCAAGTTATTACTTGAAATATCCATTTTTAATCCTCATCTTTCATAATTCTGCTTTTTATTCTTTAAGCAATAAAATCATGTGCCGTTTAGGTATCTAGCATTACTTGCATTAAATTAAAACTCCAGAATATATGACAATTTATGTCTTTAATGTTAAAGAAAGGATGAAAATACAGCCAAAATGTTGCATTAACATAGAATGCTGTTGCAGAAATTTGAATTCCAGAAGGTTGTAAGATAACATTTTACCTTTTATTTGACTTCCAAAAGAACGCAAGTCAATACGTCCTTTTGAAAAGGAATAAATGATGATAAATTTAAGATTCAGCAAAAAAAGTAAATCTATTTATTATCATTATCAGCATATATATATTCCGATTAGTAAGACATTTTTCTAGGCATAACAAATAGTACATAACGAATTATCTGTTAAAAAATCATTTCGTTTGTTCCAAGTACAAAAGTTTTTGAGTACTCCGAAACTTTAAACATCATTTTCTTAAAAACTACCAAAATGCAACTTACGTCTCTTTGGAAATAGGGCGACGAAAATTAGCTCAATACGATAGCTATTATAATAATGTGGCAAGAACGAATGCGTTCATTTATTTCTAGTAATTGATCGGGAAACCTTACAGTGCCAATTTCAATGACTTAAGGAAATAGATTTCAGTCGCATTTGACATCTATAGTGTATAAAGTGTCCTGAGAATAGATTTCTTGGACATTGTTGTCTAGGTGATTTTAGCTTTATTTGTTGCTCCTGACATATAAAAAATATTATTATACAACTTTCGCTCATGCTTTACAACGTCTACACGGTCAGTTTATGTTATTATCTATGTGAGAGAAAGATAGTAAGAAAACCTATCCACATACTTTTATGACTGTCCTCCAGCATCGATACATTTCTATCTTAACCGTTTTGTTGACACTTATTTTTCATTAAACATATATTGAATAATAAGATATTTTCTAAAAAATAAAGAAACAAAAAAAAGAAAAGATATTTGGCAGTAAGGAGAAAAGGACCATTTGAAATGATGTCATGCATGCAATAATTATTATTATTACTACTATTACTATTACTTCTTCTACAACAACAACAACTACTACTACTACTGCTGCTGCTGCTGTTGTTGCTGCTGCTGCTACTGTTACTGCTACTGTAACTGCTACTAATACTTCTACTACCACTACTACTATTATTATTTCTTCTACTACTACTACTACTACTTCTAGAAGTAGTAGTAGTAGTAGTAGTAGTAGTAGTAGAAGTAGTAGTAGTAGTAGTAGAAGTAGTAGCAGTAGATCCATTTGAAACATTTAGACAACAAAATTACTTGAACATTGCAGACACGATTTACTGAGTCTGTACATGAGGGATAATGAAATACTACAACACCCCTCCCACTCCCTAGCATCGGCTTTAGCGGAACTCAATTCTCAACACTTAAAAGTGCTGGACTAAATGATCCCGAAGAACCAAAAAACTATAACAACACTGAAGTGAAGTTCGGGGCAACTTTAGAATGGACTTATTTTTTTAATAGAGAACAGATGAAATTATTATTTGATACTCCGGTCATTTAAAATTTACATCTCTGGTGGAAAACGTAACATATTGGTCTAAAATGCTGTATCAATTACGAAGTGATCTAAATATTTGCATCACATTTAATCATCTTGTTATATATCATTTACGTCTTGAAGTAATGATACATTTTGTACTTTATAAATGATTTGTTGCATTTTAACTATTAAAAAGTATTTCCAAATAATAAAAAGAAAAAACAACAGTTATTATCAAAACCAAACACTATGACAAACTGTTTATTATTACAGCAGCAAATCATTACGTAAGCTTATTGGACAACTTGTCATTGCATCATGTAATAATATCTGACAAGTTTGTGAGACAGACACTCTTATGTCACTTCTGATAAACAAAATTAAATTTACAGCTTACGTTCACCAAGGTTAATGACATGCATTAATAATTGGTTAAACTCAAACTTACGAAAGACCGGTAGGGCCATTTCAATTTCATGAATTCCCGATTTCATCTTCATGAATTCACAATTTAAACTTCGTGAATTCCCGTTTTCAATATACGGAATTCACGAATTCACGATTCAGCCTCATGAATTCACGACTTCAACTTCACGAATTCACGATTTTAACGTAACGAATTCACGATTTCAACTTCATGATTTCACGATTTCAACTTCACGAATTCACGATTTCAACTTCACGAATTCAACTTCGTGAATTCACGATTTCAACTTCACGAATTCACGATTTCAACTTCATGAATTCACGATTTCAACTTCATAAATTCACGATTTCAACTTCACGAATTCACGATTTCAACTTCATGAATTCATGATTTCAACTTCACGAATTCAACTTCGTGAATTCGTGATTTCAACTTCACGAATTCACGATTTCAACTTCACGAATTCACGATTTCAACTTCACGAAGTTGAATTCGTGAAGTTGAAATCGTGAATTCGTGAAGTTGAAATCGTGAAATCATGAAGTTGAAATCGTGAATTCGTTACGTTAAAATCGTGAATTCGTGAAGTTGAAGTCGTGAATTCATGAAGTTGAAATCGTGAATTCATGAAGTTGAAATCGTGAATTCTTGAAGTTGAAATCGAGAATTCATGAAGTTAAAATCAGGAATTCATGATGTTGAAATGTCCCCACCGGTCTTTCGTACAAACTAACTAGTATTGTCTGCTTCTCGGTAACTCTATTATGTCTTAGTTTACTTCAATTTTGTTTGGTAGGAAGCTATAAACTGCTTCCACACACTTACCGAAGGGTAAAATTTCCAGCTTAGGTAATAAACGTATCAAGATTGTCGATTGGATGTTGATATTATCAACTAAATGCCAAAATATCATTCGATAAGTATCAAACCATTAATGTTTTACTTTAATATTTAAAAAGTAACTTATTTTCATCTAATCCGTTTATGAAAAATCAATACCTTACCTCACTAAATGACCGGTGGATATTTTTTTCTTGACAATTTAAGAATAAACCTTCATTGAACTCTTCTACATCAGTCGTCATTTTATTTTATTATAATCGAAAAATTGCCACTTTTTCACTAAATAATGTTACTGCTGTTTCATCATTCATAGTAAATAAATTATGTCTTGTCAGCTTTTTCAATTGAGGATATCCTCTTTCACCTATTCGTTCATCATTTCAGATACTTCATGCAATTGAAAAGAATTATCCATCTCTCATAAGTTTGACAAGTGCTTCCTGATAAAATGCTGGTGAAAGTAAAATCTGTGAATTTAATATTTATTATATAGTTTAATTTGAATTGATTTAAACGTAGTTTGACCTTAAATGATATGCAATGTGTTTGCTTAATGAGTTTGCATCATTGAAACTTAGAGTTAATGTTTGAAACATAGGGAATTTTAAATTGTTGTAATTTATTTGTTCATTTTATTCCTCATTGCTTTATTTAAGCATTACATTATACATGTGTTTATCAATCGTTATTTAATTATTACTATTTTATTGTATGATAACAAATTGCTTAAAATTATAAGCATAAAAAACGGAATACGAATTTTCAGTAACAGTATATAAATAGATGAAACATTATAAAAGAAATATAGATATATATTTTTCAACGACAAGCAAAACAATTGACTTGACATACAAGCCAATAACAGCTTCTTTCTGTGTTTCAAACGGTCTCAATAAAAGTCCACTGCACTCTTAAAACAATACATGGCGGGACTAGAATTTACAAATGGAAGGCGTTTAGTCCCTTTTTCAGAGAAATATGACAAAACGAAACCTTAATATCATTTTCCTGTTGTCATTGCATTTGAAAATAATGTTAACTAACATACAGTTTTTAAGAATTCTTTAAAGATTTTTTAATGAACCTATTAATAAAAGTCGGATATTTCTGAAAATCCTTATATTCATGTTCACATTTTCTAAAATTTCCCTCCAGTATAGTATATATAAAATTATCTATTTATTGAAAGTAAAACACAAAATTGAGTGTCAAAGAATAACTTGTTTTGGGTCATATATAAGTTCCTAGCGTTTTTTGTGTCTATTTTCTTGAAGCAATAGAAGCCAATAGAAACAGGACAATATGATTTTATACTCCAAATGTGTGTTTCAGTAATGTTGATTTTTGAAGTTTTATAATAATAATTAAAATAGATATAGACGTTTACTTAAAATATTTCTAAAAATAAAGAACCTGTTTCTTTCAGGCAAAAACCCTACAACAAAACAACTCTTCATATTCACAGCTTGCTTATACAATTGAAATATTTCAGCAAAAATGTGCGGATTCAATTCACTTAAACGCAACTTTTTTTAATTATCCTATCCATCAGGGAAATGAAGAGAAAAATGAATAAGTAAAAAGTACTATTTTGTATATACCATTCAAAACTTGATGATGCATTTACATAACTGTGTAAGTTTCTTGTCATCAGGTTTTCTTAGATTATTAGCTTAAAAACATTGTGTCATATAATTCTAGATATACGATGCGGATAAAAATGAAATAATTATACTTTTATATACAGGCTATGTTGTATATTGAAAATCCATTAATTATACAAACGATCAATAAAGTTTAACTCAAATTGGATCAGTAAAATAAGAGAAATAGTCTAGATCAATTTAAAACAAATATTTAAAGGGCGATCCAATTCTAATAAAAATGTTTTTAACGTTCCTATACATTTAGCACTATCTTTGACAGAAAAATTATGAAGCTATCTTTACGCAATTGCAAGTAAGAAATAAAATGTAATCAATATAAAACCCTGCTTTAATTTGATTTAAATGATATGACGCTGGTTTATTACGTTATATCTAATACAAACCACAAATAGAAAAGCAAAACACTCTTCGCCGGTCTTCAATCAAAAGAGATGCATTATGTATTGTTTATTTGTTGATAGGATGGGCAATATCGTAATTTATTACCATTGATAATATTTATAACTCTTAGCAATTTGTCAGTTTTGCAGTGTTATCCTTTTGATTCTTTTATACACAAAAGTTAGTTTTTAACAATTTTCAATGAAATTGTACGGGGTCCTTTTTGTTTGAAGCTATGTTAGCCTCATAAATACATACCATATTCATTTTAATCACACACCCGTGCCGATTTTGCGACTCCGTAAATATGGTATTGCACGGCCGTGCATATATTTTGACGTGACGTCATTAGCATTATACAAACATAGTGTAAAGACGCGCTAAATGTTGACGTTATACTATAGGCGCGTCAATGAAAGATGACTCTTATTTCACTTTAAACGGTCTTTATTTTGGGCATGTGATAAATAGAATATTAAATTCGTGTAAGTTCATTACTGAATTTATTTCACTCGTTGAATAAAATATCATTATGCTCGCCAGAGGCTCGCATAATATAATTTTATTCAACTCGTGCAATAAATTCAGTATTGAACTTACACTCATTCAATACCATTTATATAAATGAGGTTATTTGAATTTGAAAGCGTAAAGCATAACAAAAGACTTCCCCCCCCCCAAAAAAAAAAAAAAATAAAAAAAAAATGAATAAATAAACTAAAAAAACAACTAAATAAATAAAATAAAATAAATAGATAAATAATGCATATACAACACAATCTTTTAAGCATTTAAAAAACAACCAAAATTAATAGAACGGTACAGAATATCTTATTTGCAAGGTCAAAGACTTGTATCCATGTGGTAGTCAATCATTGCGGAAAAAATAATTGGGCAACTTGTCATTACTTTATATGCCTGACGTTTTCGTAAGATAGACAATGAAATGTCACTTTCAATTAAGGAACACACACAACAGAAATACAACTAGGTTAATGTCATTCATATTTAATAAGTCTAGAAACTTGGCATATACATGTAATTATTTGTTCTTTTGTATTAATGTTTTGTCCAGAAATAACATGTACTAATTATTATTATTAGGGTGTAATCATATTAATATGCTGTTTTACTTAATTTAATTTACTTTACTTTAATTATTTTTATTAACCATATCTTCTAACTTATATCCTAATATATTAAACTACTGGTATAATTGATATTCGCTTTCCTTTGAGTTAAATAGTATCAACTTAAATCATCATACTCGTATACATGACAGAAACACCGAATTCTAAAACATTATAGCTCCACTAGATAATATCAATTATTCAAAAATAAATCAAAGAAATAAAGATATGATACGAAGCCGAGGGCGTATTCAGAAAACTGAAATGAACCCGATATTGCTAACCTAAATATAAACATGTTATTTGTTAAATGTCGAAATGATTAAAAAATACATTTTGCCTAGCTAAGGGTAAATAGTGATTGCACATGTATGTTTTTGCCATAACTGTGTTTAATTCTATAGTCTATTATGCAAAACTAATATACACGTGACTCATAGAAATTCTATAAATTTCGTTCGGAATGTATATCATTTAATTTTTTAACGAGTGGGGATTCTCTTTCCGGCCGAAGATCTGTTTAAACATCCTATAACCTTTACAAAGAAGAACTGAATATAAGAATATTTTTTATTGGTCATTTTTAAATTACAAAATGCAATTTTGGAATCTCATTGGCCAGTCTAAAACAAAATGTAAAGGATAGTTCTAAGCTAAATTGTAAAGGATAGTTCTTGCCATTATAATGAAATCACATTACAATTTCAGGTGAAAAGTTTTTTAGAACTTACTTAGTTTATTTTACACAAGATCTGAGTTTTTTAAATTTTAAAAGTAATGAGAATAATACCAGAACTTATCAGGTAGTCTAAGTTTATGATGTTCAATAAGTGTTAAATATATTATATGATTATTGATGTGTTCAATTGATAAAATGTTTATGATTTTTATATACTAGTATTTTTGCGTATTAATCAAGTATTGTAAAACATATTGCCTTATCGGCTGCGTAGATGTTGTTAGAATTTGACTTCCCTTTCCTAAACACGACAGGTTTGTTTTGAAACACATACATGTTAAAGTGTTTCATATTTCAAGATTAACTAGAACTATCACTAAATGTGATTAATACCCCCACAAGACTGCTTCAGAAATGAGGATGTTACTAGTAACAGAATACCTTGTAAAAAAATTGAAATATAGAGTTATGGTTGTGGGCAATTAAAGATAGTTGTGGTTCTTGTATGTTGCATTTCCTTTCAATGTGGTTGGCCATTGATGAAGTTTTATTGAATTACTCTGTAATAAGCCCAGAAAGACATGGAAAAGAAACCAAGGGCAATAACTCTATAAATACTGAAGATGGAGTTATAGTTCTTGGGCACTGCACTTCCTCTTATTGTGCTTGACCATTGTATGAAGTTGTTTTGAATTCCAACCAGTACGTTTTAAGTTTTGCTCCGGACAAGGAAAAGTTTCAAAGGGCAGTAACTCTGTATTTTGTCAAAATGGAGTTATGGCTCTTGTGCACTGCACTTCCTTTTAATGTCCTTGACAACTGTATGAAGTTGTATTGAATTTCAAACAGTAGTTTTCAAATTATGCTCTGGACAAGGAAAAGTAACAAAGGGCAATAACTCTGTAATTGGTCAAGATGGAGTTATGGTTCTTGTGCACTGCACTTCCTCTCAATGTGCTTGACCATTGTATGAAGTTATATTGAATTCCAACAAGTGGTTTTCAAGTCATGCTCTGGACAATGAAAAGTAACAAAGGGCAGTAACTCTGTAATTAGTCAAGATGGAGTTATGGTTCTTGTGCACTGCACTTCCTCACAATGTGCTTGACCATTGTATTAAGTTATAATGAATTTCAACAATTAGTCTTCAAGTTATGGTCCCGACAAAAGAAAGCAATGGAAAAGTAACAAAGGGCAATAACTCTGTAATTACTTTAGATAGAGTTATGGTTCTTGTGCACTGCACTTTCCCTTATTGTGTTTGACAATTATATGAAGTTGTTTTGAATTCCATCCAGTAGTTTTCAAGTTATGGTCCGGACAAAAGAAAGGAATGGAAAAGTAACAAAGGGCAATAACTCTGTAATTACTTTAGAAAGAGTTATGGTCCTTGTGCACTGCACTTCCCCTTATTGTGTTTGACAATTGTATGAAGTTGTTTTGAATTCCAACCAGTAGTTTTAAAGTTATGCCCCGGACAAGGAAAAGTAACAAAGGGCAATAACTCTGTAATAAGTCAAGATGGAGTTATGGTTCTTGTGCACTGCACTTCCTCTAAATGTGCTTGACCATTGTATTAAGTTATAATGAATTCCAACAATTAGTCTTCAAGTTATGGTCCGGACAAAAGAAAGCAATGGAAAAGTAACAAAGGGCAATAACTCTGTAATTACTTTAGATAGAGTTATGGTTCTTGTGCACTGCACTTCCCCTTATTGTGTTCGACAATTGTATGAAGTTGTTTTGAATTCCATCTAATAGTTTTCAAGTTATGCCCCGGACAAGGAAAAGAAACAAAGGGCAATAACTCTGTAATTAGTCAAGATAGAGTTATGGTTCTTGTGCACTGCACTTCCTCTCAATGTGCTTGACCATTGTATGTAGTTATATTGAATTCCAACCATTAGTCTTCAAGTTATGTTTCGGACAAAAGAAAGGAATGGAAAAGTAACAAAGGGCAATAACTCTCTAATTACTTTAGATAGAGTTATGGTTCTTGTGCACTGCACTTCCCCTTATTGTGTTTGACAATTGTATGAAGTTGTTTTGAATTCCAACCAGTAGTTTTTAAGTTATGCCCCGGACAAGGAAAAGTAACAAAGGGCAATAACTCTGTAATTAGTCAAGATAGAGTTATGATTCTTGTGCACTGCACTTCCTCTCAATGTGCTTGACCATTGTGTGTAGTAATATTGAATTCCAATCATTAGTCTTCAAGTTATGCTCCGGACAAGGAAAATGCAACGGACGTCTGGACCGACCGACCGACCGCCCGACCGACCGACCAACCGACCACCGGGTGACTCCTATATTTCCCCCCAAACTTCGTTTTTGGGGGTATAATAACCCTGCAAGAAATTATTACGCTACTCTTATGCAAAATATGCTAAAATTTCTATATGACTTTGCATGGAAAACTTATAACTAACATATGCCAGTTTAGTCAAAGTTTATGATGCCTATAAGTGTTTAATATATTATATGATTATTGATGTGTTCAATTGATATAAAGCCACTTTAATAGTTACTTATTACTTTCTTTGTAAGTAACATAACGAATAGATAATAATATTAAATAACAACGATTTTGGAATAAACTTTTTCATCTAACTGATGTGATCAGAACAAAACTAAAAGCTTAAATAAATTTTCTAACAGGGACCTGTGTTGCTGATGCATTAATTGCTCTGATTGAATGCCAATTTGGGAAACATATTGACAGTAACGAAACAAATTTACTCCATCAGTCGATTATAATACATCATTTATTATATACCTTATTGACACTTTGATATCTGAAGATATTATTTATGAAAGCTATATAGACATTATGCATCATTTGTTTTCATATAAATGTTGTTGCATGTAGGAGGATAGTTTGAAGATTGCAGTCAAATTATTGACGTGTTACATACAAAACCTCTTCTTGTAAAAACTTTGCAAGAACAATATTTTTAATATTTTAAAAGTTAATTTGGGAACTGTTATATTGAAAATATAAGCTCTATTCATATCCTGGGACCACCAGATAATTGCGTATGTTTTCATATTTTCCAAAATACTAGACACCACATCATCACCAGTTACCGTTTACATAGTTTATGTATATATATAATCTAAGGATATAATACTATCTTACTTTTGTCAGCGTTATTTGTTCTAAAATTAGGAGATCTTATTGCAACAATAAATTAATTTGTTCATGAATTAATATGTACAATATATGTTATTTAGGTTTTGGAGTGATATATGTGGATATATTACCTGCCAAGATTTTATATCACCCTCGCCTGACGGCTCACATCACTCTAAAATCTAAATAACAATTTTATTACCCTTTCCCTGTAGAGTAAGACGATTTTAAAATAGATTGTAGCGGTGCCAATTGAAGACGAAATAAGATCCCCTTTAGGGTACCCCTTCACTTTACCGCAAAATGACATCACACTGAACTATGCATTGTGTAATGTAGCCAGTTGTAGGCGGCGACGATTGTGTTAACATAATTTGAAATGTGATTTCGCATGGATTAAAAGATTAAAAGGGATTTGGATGTTATAATGCTATATCTATTGAACAAGTAAGTGAGCCAATTGTCTTGAACAATTTATTTATTTTCAACAACAGTTTATTCAAACAGAAATCCAAACATTGGACCTGGATTAGTTACACGTGTGAATCAAGTTCATATTTCAACAGTTCAACATTGTTCAATTCATTTTAAACCTAACTTTTAAACAAATTAACATAGTTAATAATAACAATTATCCTCACAGTTTATGCAGCAAAGTAAAGTTAATCAATTTAAATATGTTTTTTTATTGAATATATGCATGGTTTTATATCTAGATAATAAGATATGTTACAAAACTGGAACAAGGGAAATACACCAATTTATGGGGGAAAAGGGAACAAATAATTTGATAAACAACACATTTAACAAGTGAACAAGTAAATTAAACATGAAACATTTGATACACATATTATTTCAACAAAAGAATCGAAAACTTAAATAGTTTTCAAAGAAAAAAAATAACTTTATACACATTGTTTTACACTTATTATGTACAACAGGCACACATTAAGTTTTCATTGAATGATTCATCAATTTCATGTACTGTAGAAGAGATGGAAAAAAATACAATTTCAGTCAATTTATTGGAAAATCGAAAGGGACAGTTCATAATTGTTTATTAAAATCATTATTAAAAAGTGCTGAAAAAAATATTTAACATTTTTTAGTCCAGAATCCAGGACATTTATTTATTTCCTCTTTCAATCTCAAAAGTAAGAATTTTTTACTATATTGCAGTACTGTACTGTACACTAACAGTACATGAAAATCCAATAATAATTTAAAATATCATTATGATTTCTAAATGTGTTTGTAGTTTAGCACAATTTCAAACAAGATTTTATTATCTTGAAAGGAAATCCTTTTTTCACCTTCAAGCTTGAATTAATAAGAATAATTAGATCTATAATGTATCTGTTTTTTTGTTTTGTTTGTTTATTTTTTTTTTTTTTGAAATTGTGAGTAGATCTAGGTCTACAGTAAGTATTTCAAAACTGAAAAACAGAAAAGTTTCCAGAAGTCAGAACCAAGGATGTGGTGCTGGTTTTACTTATTGTTATTTATTGTTATGTTGAAGGTACAGTTCATATAGACTGGGGCCTTGCGGACACTGAGATTTGTCTGGGAGTTCATTGTATTTGTAATTGCGTGATTATCAGACTCAAAGTCACAGAACAGTTCATTCAAATTGAGATCAGCAAGTTCAGCTTGAGATATACTTTCATTTATACTGGGCCCTGGTAAAACATTTGAATGTATTGGCAACAAAGCAGATGATGAAGGGCGTGGTGTCATTTCAAGGGCATATGTTGCTGAGGGAGACTTTGTGTCTTTCCTTTGGTAATAGAACCATTGCTGCTCACATCATCATCTCTTTTCTTAATCAGTTACCCTTTGGTACACTGAAAGGGCTGACAAAGATTTATGCCCAGTTACGAACATAATTTGTGCTGACAAAAAGCTGTATTTTCCCAGAAGTGATGCACCAGTAACACATACACTGTGATTAGTGTAAACCTGAAAAGTGACAAAAATGTGTACTGATTCAATGAAATATAACATACTCCGATAAAAGGCCTCTTCCCAATTGAAATTTTCTTTAAAATCATGCAGTTTTCCCAAAAATTTGAACTGAAACATGCTTTTTGACTTCCCAAATCAGCATTTTTAGCAATAATTTTTCCCAAAATCAAGAGGCTAAGGTCTCTTTCCAATAAAGTGAGAACAATCACTGTGATTAAATTGAAGGTCCTAAACTCATATTTTTTCTACCTACTGTTACTGAAATTTTCCTCAGAGAAAGAAAATTTATATAACTTATATATAAAGGGACATTATTTGTTAGGCTTATCTAAAGCTACTGTTCTGTTTGATCCATTTTCTTTTCATGCAAAGGTTTTCCCGAAATAGATTATACATTTTGGTTTATTTTTGAAAAATCTGAATATTATTCAAGTTTTCTTGTTAAAAATTAATTGTGGTGGAATATTTCTCATTAAATATAAATTTCAGCCATTATTAATTATGAAATTTTTTTTATCCTGCTACTGTCTATATCATCAGCTGGATAAAGCCTTGCCGGATAAACTTATCTATCTCCAGTCATTACGTCATATGATGACGTCACATATTTAGCAGCAAAACAAAGCTGCATAAAGATGCTATTTTATCGGGGAAAAAGAAGAATGAAACCATTTAATTATTCTAAAAACATGATAAAAAGCAGGATAAATCAAATACATGGTTGATGTGGGATGGAGAAGGTTTATCCGGTTCGCTGCGAAAGTGAATCTTGGCTCGCTAAAGCTCGCCAAGATACACTTTCTCGCTCACCGGATAAACCTTCTCCATCCCGACATCAACCATGTATTTTCTATAAAATTCAAATTTTGGCTTTATTAATTTGTATTTCGAATTTAGGATTGTGGCAAAACTTTCAGGATTTCTTAATACATGGAAGTATGCAAAAGTTACTTATTAAATTTTTTTAGTTGAAATTTTAGATTATCAATTATTTTTAATATTTCAATAAATTAAACATATTTTCAGTATTTGTTTTTAGAAAATTATTAAAAAATTTAGATATAATTCATATAGGATTAGAGTTCAGCATATGATAGTGTTTTTTGGAAAACTAAATTATTCATATATTAAAGTATGGTTTACGGCAAAAGGCATTATACCTTTGATAGAGGGACACTTTTACTGAGTTTTGTCATGAATTTCTGGAGTGTGTCTTTTCCCATCGGCTTGTTCTGGAACCATACATCATCGTCCGTTAGGTAGCATTCTCTTGGATATTGCCAGAGACGGTTTGTGCCAGGGTTTAGTTTCAATATGTACTTTTCATATACTCTGTTTGGGAAAAAAAAAAGAAATATTGAAAGGAAACAAAATTTAAGCATGATGATGAATATACACTAGAGTCTTTAATATACAAATGTTTGCTTTGGCTATGGTTATTTTTATTTGGTTGGTTAAGTACTGTTGCTTAGTTATAGACATCTTAGATTAAACCTGGCGACAATGAGTTGGATGGCATCCAATGATACCCCTGCAATTAAGCAGATAATACTTCATGCCATGAAAATGATTTATAGATATCTTTTCTCATTGCATGAAGGGGGACCAGGAACCAAAAACTCTTTTAAGTTAAATTTTAAAGCAACACGCCTCCAGATTCTTGTTAATTTTCAAAAAAAAATTTGGAATTGTATTTGAAAGTAAAATATTGTGAGGTGAACAAAAAAAGCAATTTACATATTGCAATCGGTACTTACAATCCAAGGAAATAACCAAAAAGTGCAAAAACAACCTTTATTGCGTTAGTAACGCTGTAGAAATCAAATATGATGATAAATTACTGCAAATTAAGTTTTAAACAGAATATAGCATGTAAATATTATTTGGATCTTGAATGTTTTCACCTTTCTTTAAATTTTAGTAGATCTTTAATGTATTTTTCTAAATATTGATTTTCTTGAAATATTTTGGCTTATCTGGAGGCGTGCAGCTTTAATATACAATCTTTACCTGAACTGTAAATGTAATTGAACTTATTATTCAAAATAACTGTATAGTCTCAAACAGAATATTATCATATAAATGTATCTACCTGACAGGGCAGAGATCACCACAGTCAGTGTCTTCTGGCATATGGCCAGAGATGAGCTCATTGTCATCTCTATGATTTTTTGTTAATTCATCCAGTTCCTTGCAGATATACTTTTTCCCGTTGGGATACGTTTTTATTTTGAATGTATCTTTTGTCATTGAATACATGTTTTCATTTGCTCTTCTGCAAAAGTAGAGACGGGTGTTCATTTGAACCCGATTCAGCAGACCTGTCGGAGTATTCGGAGACAGGTAGACACTATGAAACAAGTTAACGAGATCACTGTCTTCAATTTTAGGATAATGGTCGACAGATGCTTTTCCAGATCTTTTTATTTCACATTGTGCTGCCTTGTACGCTTCATTAGCAACTGCGAATACAGGGCTACTTATTATGTCAAAAGGTTTACTGTGTGGTGGTAATTTAAGGTTTCTATTCATACCGTAACGTAAACTTTCTAATGATTTTTCTTATACAGTTCTCCATCTTTTGTGCGTGCCTCTAGATAAAAATGTTGTAACATTTCAGCAAGTTCTTCTGCTGATAATAATTCAAAATTTTCATTCATTTTTTTTCTTTCAAGTATTCTTTAAAGGTATTTGCTGCCAGTTTGTTACATTGTGTTGTATTCTTTGCTATTACTTTAAGCTTTTTGTTTTCTATATCATTTCCAGAAAGAGTAGCAAAACGTTTCTTTTGTTGTTGAGTTTGTTCCATAATTATCTTACATCAATTACAGTATGTAAAGTTTATTCCCTTTATAATATAAGTAAATTTGTTTACAAATGTTATTATACTCGAACTCGGTATTATCGGCGCACCTCTATTTTCGACGTATTCCGAAAATACGGTAATTTACATAAATAGCACCGCCTACCACCATCCCACGTGAGTAAACAATAACAAGGAAGTTCACACTCCATCAAATCGCTAAATTTTCGTAGAAAATGTCACAAATTCAGGCAAAATTTTTCATTATTAATAAAAATCTATAAAATCCTAATAATTAATATGACTTTACCTCAACTTATTCCTTTTTTCAAAGCTTTATCCACAACAAATAACATCCGTCTGCTATCACTTTTCAATGTACACTGATGACGTCACTTTTTTTCTATGGAAGGCCGTTTACGTAATAATTACACTTACGTTATTAACCATCCTGAGCAGAGCAAGTTGTAGATATGCATTTTTAGGTAAGTTTTTTACTCTGATATTCTTCTTTCAGATTTCTCATACAGTGACTGCTAAGAGGCGTCTTTCTTTTAGTACACCACACCCAGTGAAACTGAGGCGCCAGTATGACCTAGCAAAACTTCAACGTGCCTATGATGCAACCAATAAGGGTATGTCTGCCTATCGTGCTTCAAGGCTGTATGGGGTGCCAGAATCTACCATCAAGGATAGGCGATCAGAAAGGGTTGAGACTGGGGCAAATCCGGGGCCGTTGAAGTTATTTTCATCCGAAGAGGAGCAGAGATTGGCAGATCATATAAAGCACATGGCCAGCATTGGGTATGGCTATACTAAGGCCAGCGTACAATATCTTGCTGCTGATTTTGCAGTGGCTTGTGGCAAGAAAATGAACAGTGACAAACCAATTAGTGACAGTTGGTTTTATGGTTTCCTAACGAGATGGGAAAATCTGAAAGTTGCAAATCCTCAAAAGCTCTCTTTACTTCGAGCTAAATGTGCCTCCAAGGATGTCCTTGATCAATATTTCAAGGAACTTTGCACCATTATTTCTGATAATGGACTCGAAGGGAATCCCGAGCGATTTATAACATTGATGAGACTGGCATTTAAGAGCATGCTCACCACATATAGTATGTGATGCAACCTCTCAGCCACAAGCAGTTACTCCCAAGTCATCAACTCTGACAATTATGGTGAAAATGTCTGATAGTGGTTGGTCTAGATCCTCCCTATTACATTTTTCCAGGGAAACGGTGGAATAGTGAATTTTAAAAGCTTTATACTGTATGCAATGTCTCATCTGATACTCCAACTTGGTTAATTCTCTAATTTTCCAAATGGATCTTACAAATCACATTTACCCCTGGGCTCCTTGCATTGGTCTCATTTGATACTCCAACTCCGGTTCTTTTTATGGGGTTGCGTTCACATTGAACGCCTCCTTTCCTTGTTGACTGGTTTATCATATTCTCTCTTGTTGACTGGGCAAAAGAAAAAAACATAATTCTGTTTCGGCTTCCACCTCACACAAGTCACATAACACAGCCTTTAGATGTTGGGGTATTCGGACCTTTGAAGTCTATGTACTATAGGGAATGTCAACTGTATTTACAGAAACATCCAGGTCAAAAGATCACCAAGTATGAGGTGTCTAAATTAACTTCAAAGCTCTGTGTCCTGAAAACCTCATTTCGTCTTTCCGGAAGACTGGAATATATCCATTCTCAGATTGTACCATCAAAGAGTCCCAGATAGCACCCTCTTCAATTTATCCAAGTGTTCCTGATGTGTCTGTGGTTGATCCTCAACCTCAATGTCTTCAGTGTTCTCCAAGACAAACCAATGTGCCAATAAATGCCCAAGAAACTGACAAAGAAAACATTCCAGAAGGTGTACTTAGTCCTAGAAGTATTTTCTTCAAGTCCAAGACCATCACTGGCATCTCTGATCCCAGTAGGAAACCTAGAAAGAAGTTTGTACCACCGTTTCTAGCTGGTAGTTTGTCAAAGCCCGACAACATCACAGTGCTTCAAGCTAAAAAGCCCAAAGCAAATCAAGCAACAATCACAGATAATTCCTCTCAATCTGTAAGATCTGTAAGTAAATCCTCTACTAACAACAAAAGCAGTTCCACCATCTTCTTCAAAACAACGTTCCTCATCCAGGTCCTTCTGCTTATTATGTCAACAGTTCAGAGGCTGAAACTGAGTCTGGATCTGAGGATGAATCTTCTAATTGCTGTGTGTGCCATAAATTTTCACCTCCAGCTCTTAAGCAGTGTACAAGTTTAGTTATTGTGAAGTGGGCTCAATGCGATAAGTGTCATCACTGGACACATTTGTCCTTCTGCACTGAGGTCATGGTTGTGCGGCGTCATAGTGAATTTCTATGTCCCCACTGCCAATAAATACATTTAAAACTGTAAAAAACTGTTTAAAGACTGTTGAACTGTTTCCTGTTCCATGTTGACTTTATAAATATCCAGTTAATTGTTTTGAAATAACACTTTGACATTGTTTGGTGACATTTTATTTTGAAAACCATGAACTTAATAAATCATACTCTTGACTTAAAACTTTATAAATCAACCATAATATGTGTGTAAAGTACAGAAAGATAGTTATTTGACGGTGGATAGCCAAACTATAAGGTAAGACAAGTTTTCAGTCATTTTTTTACAACAACGGCTTGCCATAGTTGATCAATGCTGAATACGTCGATAATAGAGTGTTCTCCCTTTAGGAAGTTGTGTATGCGGTAATGCGTATTGAAGCTAAACATCTTTGACCCAGTTCAGCATAAACTGATTTTCTTACGGTAAATTTGTAGAAAAGATGTCTGCTTTTTCACGCAAAATATAAATTATTTAATCTAGCACTGAAAAATAACGCGTTCATAGTGGAAACTTTAAGTACGCCGATAATACGGCGTTCCAGGCTAATGTTTAAAAGCTGATTGTAATCACTTACTGTTTTCCAAAAGTTATTTCTTTTATTTAATTTTGAATTATTTATTTAGATTTTTAATGAAAGCCATGAATTTTTGTTAAAATTTGCATTCAGTACAGATTATTTTAATTTAATTATTTGTTTATTTATTTTCAATAGTTCGTCTGTAGATGTATACATGTACAATTTACTTTGGTACCTAACGAATGTAAACAAGAGAAAAGGAGTTTCACGTTTAAATGTTGAATTCTGCTTAAGCCGGTGCTAGGGGGCGTGGACGGTAACTTGCACTTTCCAGTACCGTCCATGAACAGGCTCAATCAAACCGAGCCTGCAACATTTTCAATTTTGCCGTGTTGGGCTTTCTTTAGGGATTCTGTATTTATCTATTTTGTTTATTGAAGACACTTTTTTGTAATTAATATAAAGCTTTGACGAGATTATATTTGTTTTAAATGCTGATGAGAATGTTTATCATTACTTTAGCTTAATATCGGGATTTACATTGCGCAAAATTGAACCGTACGCGCATCTTCACAGCGCATATTGTTTACAACGTGGGGTACCCAACGGGGAAATTTAGTGTGTATATTACCCGCCTGGCTCGGTTATATCAATTTCGTTCGGCGGATCGATATCCAATCAAAAACGAGGAAAAAATCTGGAAGGGTAATAAAAGTGTATGTTTAATTATTATGGTTTATAAAGAAACACATAATTATAACAATTTTATACTACAAATAATAAGTCTGCTTACTTGAAATTAACTTGATTTGTGTATAAATCGTCTGAAGTATTCCCAAAGAAAAATGTCTCCGCAATTACTGCCAAGACGTTTTAAGTTGATGTCTAGTTTTTTTATATTTACATTTGTATCGTGTGCAGGAATAGTCATCATTATGTGTCGTAATGGTTGCACAGTTTTACATGAAAAATATCTTTCAAGTAATGATTTTGTTCTTCAAATCGTTAATCTAAATTCATTAAATCTATTTGTTTTATCTTACCAATTAAGGATAAACCTCGACTAGATAAATAAAAAGTCGGTCGATCAATAAATATCATGCTGAACGAAATACAATAATTGCATTATATATTCACGGTATCAAGTGGCAAAATAATCATAAAAGAATGACGCAAATTGTCGAAAAAAAATCGCAAAGTATCAGTTTTAATCTTATTTTTATTGTTGTATAATCATTTTGTTGTTCTTTCCTTTTTGTGTGCTTTATTGTATATTCATATGGTCATTATAAAATCATGATTTAGCCTGATAAAGCCATGTTAAGGCGTATCTAAGGACATATAATTTTTTCTACAGCAACATGCCTGACAGAAATTTTATCGATGCAATGGTACAAGTGCATGAAAATGGCATGCAAAAGATTTTGAACGAAAGTCAACAAATGAGTGTGTATATAATACATTGTCATTTATAGAATTCCCAGTGCAGTTGTGATTAATCTTAAAAATTCCATAGCGTTTTAGGAATTATTGAATAATCATTGATGTTTTATTTTATATGGTAATAAAAGGAAGAAAGCTCTTGAATATGATTGGAATACGAGATTGTACATAATTTTCATAAATAATATAAAACAAGAGCGATCAGTGATCACATGTGTCGCCTCATGATGGCCAATTTCATGTTGGGACAAGTTTTGTGACAGACAGACGGACAGTGCACAACTAGAATTGGTACTGATCATTCCTGTAAAGTTTGGATAAAATTGCACAAGTAGTTTATGAGGAGTAGCCCAGACTAGCTTTTGTATAATTGGCAACATACAGAAAAATACACCTGTTTATCAAAGGGCCATAACTCCGCCAAAATCATTCAACCGGAAAACCCGTGCTATATGCGCAAGGACTTGAGCTATAGATCAATCCTGTAAAGTTTCATTGAAATTGCATTAGTGGTATAAGAAAAGTAGTCCGGACAAACTTCAAAAATAAAAATTATTAAAGGGCCATAACATGACAAAAATCATTGAACCGGAACATGCTGACAATATGCACAACTAGACTTGGTACTGATCATTCCTGTAAAGTTTGGATAAAATTGCACCAGTAGTTTATGAGGAATAGTCCGGACAAGCTTTTGTGTATCTAGCAACACACAGAACAAAACACCTTTTTATCAAAGGGCCGTAACTCGGCCAAAAATCATTCAATCGGAAAACCCGTGCAATATGCGCAAGGACTTGAGCTACAGATCAATCCTGGAAAATTTCATTGAAATTGCATTTAATATAGTTGTATAAGAGAAGTAGTCCGGACAAACTTTAAAAATAGAAATTATTAAAGGGCCATAACTCTGACAAAAATCAGTGAACCGGTAAATACTGATAATATGCACTACTAGACTTGGTACTGATCATTCCTGTAAAGTTTGGATGAAATTGCACCAGTAGTTTATGAGGAGTAGTCCGGACAAGTTTTGTGAAGGACAGACAGACAGACGGACGGACAGACAGACGACGGAGAAGGTGATCCCTATATGTCGCCACTACTCCGTAGAGGCGACACAAATTGGCAGTATACGTACTATTTAAACATTTTCTAGTGAACAGCACAGCATATTTTACGTAAGAACTAACTGAGTATATATTGCACAAGATCAGAGTTTCAAATTTTGTCCAAAATAACGAAAATAACATCAAAACAGGTACCCTTAGTTTTTGATGTTCAGTAAGTCTCTAACATATTTTTTGATTATTGATGTGTTCAATTGATATCATGTTTATTATGTTTATATATTTTGGCATAATGTTTTCTGTTTTTTGTTTTTTTTTTGTTTTGGGTTTTACGTCACACCGACACAGTATAGATTATTTGGCGACGTTCCAGCTTTACTGGTGGAGGAAGACCTCAGGTGCCCTTCCGTGCATTATTTCAGACACGAACGGGCACCTGAGTAGAACCACCGACGTTCCGTAAGCAAGCTGGATAGCTTCCTCACATGAAAGCATTCAAAGTCCCTGTCGGGATTCGAACCCACAGCGGTGAGGGGCAAGTGGTTTGAAGTCAACGACCTTAACCACTCGGCCACGGACGTCCCCTTTTGGCATATTAATCAAGCATTTATAAAAAATAATAATTGCCACTGACTGCGTAGATGTTAGTGTTTAGAATCCGAGTTCACGTACCGAAACACGACAGGTTTGTTTAGAAAACAGATGCATCTTAAAGTGTTCCATTTGTCAAGATTAATAATCCTACAAGAACTCAATTTGTCATTATAATACAAACTATGCTAACATTTCTATATGACTTTGCATGGAAAACTACTAAGAACTAACCATAATAATATTATGCAAATTAACAGGTTTTACTTCGGCTGAGTTTCTTTTTGTAAATATTCTTCTTGTTAAGCATAGAAAAGGGTTATATAAATAATATATATGAATTTAGCATTAAAAAAGACAAAATATGGTATCATTATTGCAAGGACACATGTATGCTTAAAAGCTGTAAACATTGCACAACAAAGATCAATACTTTTCATTATTTATTTTGTCCGTCAAAACTTAAACATTTGTCCAATTGTGATTACGGAAAAAATCGATATAAAATGTTACGAGCCAGGCGTAACGAGAAAGAAAAGCCAGCAACAAACTTGTAACAATAACAAATTTATTACAGAAAAATTATTAAAGAAAAATAAAATAACAAATTATGTTTACAAATACCTGAAGTCCAAATAAAAATGTAAATTACAAATGTCTAGTCTGATCCTGGAATGATCCTTTTTGAATAGCACAGTTAAATCCAAGTTAAATCCAAGAACACTTTAGAATAAATTCCCACAATAAAATCCACAAGAATAATTTTAACTATTTTAAAATAATCCAAGCTCCAATAAATCACTTAATTTCCAAGTTGAATAATACTCCAAGATAACTGATGACTTAAAAGATCACTGATGACTTCAAAGATAAGAGTAATGAAAAATGTCTGCTTATATATATTAACTAAGAAGTTTCTAGAATAGTCTTCCATTTACTACCGTAATCATAATCTAGCAACTTCAACAATAAAGAACATTCCAGAAGTTTCTATCTAGATATAATGCATGAGTTTTCTACAACAGTTAAGAAAGTTCTAGTACATACATGTAGTTTATGTTCTAAAAATAGAACAATGATAATATTGGAAATACCAACTGGTCAGATATTAATTATATACATGTAATATGTTGCATACATAACAAAAACAAACGACGATGTTATTCAAATAACGTTCTTACCGATTTTTCTGATTTAATAAACACAAGGCAAAGTTTGAACTCGTCAAAACAATTCAAGATTTTTAAAGAAAACAATGAAAAAACTAATAAAGATACAGCATGCCTTTATTTAACTCAAAAAAACTCTTAAGATAACAGTATTGTTTTTTTTATTGATTAACTGTTGAACAATAAGAGAAAAAAGACAATAGATTTCTTTAATCGATGCCTCTCATATGCAGATGAGGGCCTTTTCGTTAAATGTTCCGTGCTATTTATCAGTCCATTGTGTTTGATGTTTCAGAGTTGTACTATTACTTGAACAATTACAAATATTATTCAACTTTAGATTGATTAATCATTCTCCTTTTTATCCATACTTTTTCTGTTTTGAGATATCAGTTTTGGTACAAGTCATTAGACTAAATATTTTCCGATGCAAATGAAAATGATATATGGGAACTCTTAAAAATGGACTTATTTTACACCCTATTTGTTACAATTTCAACCATATAACCATAATAAGTTTTCATTCCCAGTTAGTGTTATAAGACCTACGTGACATTTTCAAAGAAATTTATAACAGTAAAAATAATCTTAAAGTATCTTAATGAAAAAGGGGAACGACAATGGAAAGCCTTGCTTAGGGTGTGAACATAAACATGATACTAAAACATGGGTACTTAATTATTGTTGCATCCCTGCAAGAAAGAAAAATAATAAACAACACCAGTTCATAAGCTTTTTAAATATGTTCTTATACAGAAGAATATGTAAGAATTTAAATGAATTTTATCATATATATTTTACCACAAGCAAATGTGCATTACAAGAATTATTTCCAGGATTTTTGGAACATATAATAATTTGATGTCAGTTTGATTGCCCACCATGGTCTGATTATGTCAATCACTCAAAACATGAATATTCATAACTTTACTCATCAAATAGTTCCTGGAATTAACTTCATTATAAAATAATGAGTATAGGATAAACGTGCCTTCCAGGAAAAAAAATATAATTGAGTAAGAAGCTGTTAGCTTATTGGAACACTTTTGAATACGTTCATGGAAACAACCAGTTTTTAGGAATGAATGTAAATGTAAAGTTTCTTGCTCAAGGAAACAACGGCTTACCCTTGACAGGGTTTGAATCCATGGGGTCAGCAATCCTTAGATTACTAGTCCGACGCGTTAACCACTCGGCCACGCCACCACTCTAGTATGTTATTTAAGGATGAGCATATTATACCCTAAATAGATTAAGGGTAATTACTATCAAACTGTATAAACCAAAAGTATTTGAATTGCAATTGCAAAAAATATATAAAAAGAGAATTCAATAAAAATCAGGCTTTGATATGACGTTCTTAAAGACAAACTAAGATCTAACAAGATCATACCAACTACCAACTAGATATTCAAATTTATAACCGCTGGTTCTTCCATCTAGAGGGATGCATTGTTTGTTATTTCTGTGTCTAAGAGCCATTGATAATATTCAAACCAGCAACTTCCCAGTTAAGAATTTCATCCTATTGATACTGATTATGTAATATAATACAATGGACTCTACTGTCCTATCTGTTTGATTGGGGAATAATGTGAAGTTTGTTTGTTTGTTTGTGATTCGGTTTTTACGTCACACCGACACAGTATAGGTCATTCGGCGACGTTCCAGCTTTACTGGTGAAGGAAGACCTCAGGTGCCCTTCCGTGCATTATTTTAGGCACGAACGGGCACCTGAGTAGAACCACCGACGTTCCGTAAGCTAGCTGGATAGCTTCCTCACATGAAAGAATCCAATCTCTGTCGGGATTCGAACCCACAGCTGTGAGGGGCAAGTGGTTTGAAGTCAACGACCTTAACCACTCGGCCATGGACGCCCCATAATGTGAACATTAGAATAAACGATATTGCATTACAATAGTAACAAACAAGAAAAATAACACACCCCTACAATGATAAAAAAACGGATAGAGATACAGAATACTTTAAAGATTTTTTTATTTGCTAAGTCTAAATTTAAGTCATACTTGCTAGCCAAAGACTCTCATAAATTGTGACCATGTAATGACAAATAATTACGTAAAATAACTGGACAATTTGTTATTGCTTCATGTATCAAGCAAATTCATAAGATAGGAATTGCAACATCACTTCCAATTAAGAAACATACACATAACAGTCGTACAACTAGGTTAATGCCATTCATAAATAAATCTGCAAACCAAAGATAAACCATAGTAATACTTGTTTTTTGATACTTTTACATAGATAACTTCCACTACATTGTAATGCGTTTCAAGCAACTGAGTAGCTCTTGTCAATCGCTACTTTTTAAACAATATTTCCGTAACGAAAAAGTGCTTTAATACACGAGATAGTATGTTTTGATATAGATATTTAAGTTAAATTGTAATGGAAATTGAATTTGACAACCATTTCAATCTTGTAACCTTGTATAATTAATCACTATATGATTACTCCACTAAATTTATTATCTTTAAAACAATTATAAATCAAAGCAATATATCGAAAAGAGCTACTTTATTACGACATGACAATGAAAGCCAAAGTCGTATTTATTAAAAAAATGTACCCTATTTTCATAATGCAAAAACATGTATACATATTTATTCAATAAATGTCAACAAATAATGTAATAATATTTACTGATAACTTTCTTTGTAGTCGATTATTAGAATTAAAAAAATCCCTTTAAAAGTAACATAACGAATAGATAATAATATCAAATCAAAACGATTTGAGAATAGACCTTTTCATCACAATGATGTGATGTGAATATTTGGCTGAGAAATTCTCAAGACTTAATTATTTCTATTTTTTTTTACAGAAAACTGTTGCCGATTAATTAATTGTTCTAACTGAATGCCAATTTCAAGAATATATTGTTCAAATGAGACCAATTAACTCCATCATACGATCCATAACGATATCTACATAATTTCTTTCTTATCCTACAGACAATTTTGTAGAATTTATGATCGCTATAAGACATAATGCATCCTCCTATGCTTTTATATAACCTTTTGTATAACTTTTGTATAACTTTTTTGTTTTTTGTATAACTTTTGTATAACTTTTGTATAACTTTTGCATTTTGGAAGACACTATTGAAGATTTTGATCAAATTATTGATGTGTCACATACTTAAAATTTAGCTTCAAAGTTTTTGGAAAAAAAAATGTTTTAAATCTATCTAAATTAAATGTTCGGAACTGTTATATTGAAAATGAAACAAACTCAATTCAAATTTACTACATTCATTGCCAATGGTTTAATATTTTTTTCAAATTGCCAGGTACCACATCATTACCATTTAAAGTTACTTAATGTATGTGTCTTAAGTAATAAAGAATGTACTTGTCAATTTCGCAACATTGGTACTCTCTGTACATTTTCAGATTTATTTATTCTAAAGTAATTACATCATATTGCCACACTAAATTGCAGAAACATATAACAATGTTTTTTTTTTTTAATGAATTAAATTATCAGAAAATGTACAGACATTTATGTTTTATCACTAGGATTCGTACAGTAAAACATATAACAATTATATCCTGTACATATCTGTATACTGGGAATTACTTTGATTTATGTGCAAAATGTCTGAACTATTCCCAAGGGAAATTGTCTAAACAATTACTGCCAAGAAATTATTAGTAGATGTTTCGTTTATTTGCATTTGCATCGTCTGCAGAATGAAATCATCATCATGATAATCATTTGCACCATTTGAGCAAAATGTTTTACGTGAAAAATATACTTTCAGGTAAGATTTTTTCAACATCGTTTATATCAATAAACAGTATATTTTATTGGAGTGGTATTGTATTATTGTTTGTTTAACACTGGATAGATTAGTAATGTCGGCCTATCAGTAAATAGCATGTTGACAGTCATACACTTATTGCATATTAAATTTAACAGTTAAATCTTTTTTCTTATAGCGTGTAAGTTCCAATACGATATATCTAGGACAAATTTCGAAGACTCAATAGAAAATGTCTTGCAGAATTGAAGATTTTATATATTCCATAACATTCATGTGACATATTCATTTTATCAAACGGCAAAATATTGACACATGTACATCGAAGAAACACAAACTATGAGAACATATTCGCAAAAAAAATCAGCTTTAAATTTTGTTTTCAATTATTCTATTTTATATTATCATTTCAGAATGAATTTGTCACTCTGATGATACAAGGTTAATGAGTCAAAAGCACAAGAAAGTGTCATGCATTATGTCTTGGGTGCAAGTCAACAAATAATTGTTAATGTTATGCATTGTCATTCTGCAAACCAGTCTGTATTATTTCCAATGCAGTTGTCGCCAGTCTTGAAAATCTCACATTGTTTTAGCAAAACCCTAAATAATCAATGATGTTTCATTTTATATGATAATAAAAGGAAGAAAGTTATGCGAAAATGATTGGAATACATGATTTCCATAAATGACGACAGCATACGTATAATTAAAATATACATATTAAGGCATAGACAAGGATTATATAAATAATATATGTGGAGTTATCATAACAAACAAAATAAAATGACCTTTATTAATGTAAGGAGACATATGTCATCAATTATAATCGCTTATGTTCTTAACATACCATAATTATCATGTAAAAATTATTTCGAGCTACAAATACAAAATGACGGTATATTGCTTTTCGAATGTATCATTCTAAGAAGGTTATATATAGTTCAGATAATAACGTTTCTGTTGTTTAACCCTTTCCAACTTAAATATCTTTATTGGACTTATCCATTTGTTTTTCTAGACAAAATCGTTCAACATTTTAGGTGACTGACTGTTTCTTCAAAAAATAAATCTAAATTTAAGTGGTTAGTCTTTATTTCGGACCCGGATATTATTATCAAAGCCTTGTTTATGAATTTAGGTATTCTATCACAACATATGCCCATTACATTCTCTTCTCAACCTCTGCAGTGTTTTGTAAATTTGATTAACCTTCAGGGTAATGACTTTAGTTTTTACTCCGTGAGAAATTGCTCTTCTTCAATTAGTTTGAATGAAAAAGAGAACTGTTACCTTCACTACATTTTCCTTTATTTGAATTTATAGATTTCTCGAACTGCCCTGGATGGTAATACTGGTAGAAACGCAAAATGTTGCGAAGTTTTAAAAAGAAAACTGTTAATAGGTTTTCTAATTACAGTAATGTAAAATCTAATAAAGTAGGGAACTTGTTTTGGTTTCATTAACAAAATGAAAGATGCATTTGAAAATAGGATTCAACAAACTAAAGTAATACTTAAAATTTCATATGGAAATGCAACTTCATTTTATTTAAAAAATCTCTGTTGAAAGTTTTGTAATAGAAACAAATCGAAACACGAGGCTATCTGACTAGTACGCGGGGGCGTAAAAAGCGAGTATACATCAGATTGCCTAGTGTTTTGTTAAATTTTCTTTCCTATTTGTATCGTAGAGCTGTTGTCATATATGGAACCTCTGAATAAATACAAAACAATCAAATTTAACCATAATAAGTAAACTCAAGAAAACAAGTGTAGCCAATAAACGAGCATGATCTATTTTTATTCCCGACAGACAGTGCGGAAACTGGAGTGGTGCATGTCACTTGAATACCTGAACTCCAGTCAATGTTTATAGGTATACAATTTAACTCTGACACACTTTCAATAGAAATTTCTCCAAACTATGATACAAATATTAAAAGAGTACAGTAAATTGCGTTTGATCTCATGGTGAGCTTGATATTAAACAAACGACGAATTGTTATTTCAAGAATGTGTCCGACTATTTTTGTTATTAAATACAAAAAAGAACAAAGACAATATTTGAACTGATCATAAGACATTCAAAGATTTTCATGGAGAAAACAATGTAAAACTAAATAAAGATAAAGCATGCCGTAATCAAATTGAATAATAAAGGTCTTGAGATAACAGTTATCCAGATAAACAAACACAATTGATTACTTGGATCGACTTCTCTCATATACATACGATTTAAGGCATCATGTTTTGTAGTTTCGCGTTTTCGTATCATTAAAATGTGTTTTATTGTCAGCTGTATCAATCCTTTAACAATAACGTAATATATATGTACGTTTCTTTCGTCATTGCATTTTATTTATACTGTCTGTGAAATATCGGCATTGGTACAGGAGACTAGATATTTTCTGCAGCAAATAAAGTATAAGGCAATCTTTAAAAAAGGAACACCTTCAACTTAACAATCTATGTGTTACTTTTAATTAATAAGAAATAACCATTTCATACCCTTATAAACCAATCATCATTAGACGTATAATTATCTTATAAAATTAAAGAGCTGGATATGTGGTGGGTCCAAAACAGTTCACACATATTACCGGTTTTAAATTGCAGATAAAGCAAAACAGAAAAGCCTGGTAAAAGACTTTTTCAGAAAATAAATAAATACTCAAACGAAATAACTTTCAATTAAATAAAAAGTGACAAGTCAGCAAGACTATTTGGTAATCCTTCTAAAAATGAAAGATTAATATGATTTAAAGCAACCCTTAGTGCATGTATTTGCAGCATTTTACATACTGGTCAATATATAAATGTAAAAAAAATCACAGTTTCAAAATTCAGTAACAAGAGCTGTCAGTAGGACAGCAACGCTCGACTATTCTTACTGCTTGATAGTAAAAAAATGCTTGATACAGTTACCTCCTCCTGTTTACAGGTTGGGGTCATGATGTTGAACAAGTGTGCAAAGTTTCAAAGCCATATGTCAATGGACTTTGAAAATATTTGAACTATTACAAAAACTTTAACATAAATTCTAAGTCGAAAAAGGGGCATAATTCTGTCAAAATGCTTGATAGAGTTACCTCCTCCTGTTTACAGGTTGGGGTCATGATGTTGAACAAGTGTGCAAAGTTTCAAAGCCATATGTCAATGGACTTTGAAAATATTTGAACTATTACAAAAACTTTAACATAAATTCTAAGTCGAAAAAGGGGCATAATTATGTCAAAATGATTGATAGAGTTACCTCCTCCTGTTTACAGGTTGGGGTCATGATGATGAACAAGTGTGCAAAGTTTCAAAGCCATATGTCTATGGAGTTTGAAAATATTTGAACTATTACAAAAACTTTAACATAAGTGGTTACGCCGACGCCGACGCTCGGGTGACTGCAATAGCTCTACTTATTCTTATCGAATAGTCGAGCTAAAAATGAGTATAAATTTTATTTGTTTTTATTATATTAATTTCAACACATTGTATCGGTAAACCTTTAAATACATAACAAAAAAACAATGTTTATTTCGGAGAGAGACAATCAGATACTTTAATATTTAATTAAATTTATTAAATATCATTTAAAGATATCACTTATATGTTTTGTTAAATATTTTATTGATTGACTGACTGACTGATTGATTGATTGTTCAATGGACTGAATTTTAAATGAACAATGCCCTTAACAACGATAAATTATATAACACTGGTTTCTTTTTATTTATAAGCTACCGACATATTCTCTAAAAACATTACAAGTGAGTTCACGTTTAGCTTAGTTAATATGTGAAGCAAAAATACTAGTATATACTCTATTGATACTATTTAGCGACGCCGGTGAACGGCATGGTCTCTTATGGAATACCTAGTTTGTTTTATGCACACGGAAGGAGCTGTTATTACGAGTTTTAACAGTTGATGTCATGTTGTGTCAGTCTATTTTTATTCACAAACAGCAAGTGAACAAACATGTTGTTATATGTGTTTTAATAACTTTATTTGAAAAGATAGTGCATTGTCATATTTTTTTATGAAATGGCGGGCTCAGTTTCATAGCTTTTCCCTTATTTTCGCTTTGTTGGTAATAGTCCGAAAATTGTTGTACATGTAGTCTACATTGATGTCTATTTTGGAACACATCGGTATTTTCAGTTTTTGATATTAATCTTAGGTTTAGTTTTTATAATCTTCACTGTTTATTCATTTTATTTTGTGAAAGTTATGCACTTTTAATCGTTTTGTTATGTATACTGTTATGTCAAACCTTTTTGGTCAGATTTTGATTGAAATAAATTAGATATTAAACACAACTTTATATCTCTTACACTTCGTGTTGTTAATCTTTCTCTGTTTTTGAACGCATGTTGTCTATAAAAATGTAATGGAGTCAAGATCATGACCAAGAATCCTGGTTGATATTTTTAAAATAATAATCGCTTGCATCATCTTTGATCACTAGTTCAACGGGTTGCGGTCACAGGGGTCAAATATAGCTTATTTATTTTGGGCACAGTATTATTCAAAATATGTTACATGTTGATGTTTTGATTATATATCTTTCATACTTCTGTTACTTTGATTTGTATCCTTATTTTTTAAATTCTGTCTTTATAAGAATTATGTGTTTTCTAGCTTGTTATTACTTTTCCTCACATTTGACCAAGATTAAGGCAGTAATATGTGTAGTTTTAATAAAATTATATGAAATAAATGAATAAGAAAATGTTTTGTGTTTCTTATTGAATGCTTTAAGAAGCTTACATTGCTACATAGAACACTTCAGAGTAAGCAGGTGCGAGGGTTCTTATACACTCTGATTTACTTTTACTAACATAAAAAATTGCTCCGTTTTTCATTCCCAATAAATATACTATTAACCTTTAATTGCTAAACATTTTGATAAATTTGTTCAATGCAAGTCATGGTCAGTCTACGCATCCATTTAATCTTATCTAAATCTGCACTGTACATTAGTAAGCAATAATACTTTTTGTCTAACCATTTATTGATGATCAATTGTACTATTTAAAATGGAAGTGCAAAGCCAGTTACAGTTAAATTTGATTTCGTTGTTAAAATCATTATCTAATCCTTCAATGAGCAAAATTATCACCAGCTTTGTAGGAGTCCTTCTTGTGTATATTCAAATTTGTTAATGATATTATATAGGAACTTTACAGAAAATGTATTGTGATATAATCCTTACAAAGAAATTACCTCGAACGTTGTTTTATACATTAAAACATATGTTTCATTACTTCAACAAAAATTGTTTCCCTTAATTGATCTCATTTACTGGTGCGAATCAAAATAGCACCGGTTTATTTTGTTTGTAGACCATCAATGACTGGCATTGCAAATGTTTATTTGACCTTATAATTATGTACTTAAGTACTTATTCAAACGAAAAGTCGTAGATTCTTCATATTTACATTCTGTTATCATTTTCTACGGTGTTTTGAAAATATTACACATTGTTATCTTTTCATTTCAAAAGTGTCATATGACATGAACATTACCAAAATCTATTTATGTAACTCTCTAGGGCGTTTCAGACATTAAAACGCTGAATAAAACATTAAAATCTAATATGTGGAAGAATATTCTTTTTATCTGTCAGTGTATCTTCTGAACGATTTAATCTGAAGTGTGTATTGTAAATTGGTTTTCAATTTTATTCAAATTGTTGGAAACAAAGTGCATGATTTTACACATGTTTGTTGATATGTTTTGCGGCGTATTAACACAGTAAGGGTCATATGGCACTAAAACAGGATATATAATTTTGGCTAACCTCGGTTTTACAAAGCTCAATGCAACACAAGGAGTCACAAACACCTGACCTGTTGAAGCTAAGAGATGCATACACTCCAGTTATTCAAACCCATTTACTCGCCTCTTACGATCTTGCAGGGATACATGATGGCTGCAATTCGTATTGCAATAATTTTTATTACAATAATTAAAAGCAACCCCTAAGCCACGAGGGGCTTATATCCAGAGATGCCATGTGATGCTGATGACATTTTAATCGAATGTTTTAAAATCACAGTTTATTCAAGGTATTTCACCAAGTAGTTGGAATAATATTTATTTCCTGCTTAAGCTTTCTCCCTTTCTTAGATTTTGTTATTCATTCCAAAGTGGTAAAATGGTAAGTTGGTAAGTTTCAGGAATTTTTAACGCTGAGGCGGGTATTGTTATGGTGGATTTCCGTCAGTAAAAATTTCATTTGAGTTTCATTATAACGACAGAATCTTTCGACCGGACAGGTATAACGGGGGAGTGGATAGCTTATGGCGGAGTATGTTAAATCTAACGGCGGATTTCCGTCTTTAGAAATTTACATTGAATTATATAGTAACAGCTGAAAGGTCCCATACCGCTTTCCATACATTTTGACAGAAAATTACGACACATATGTCATGTTAGTATATTAACTGAAATAGTAAAAATAAAATGCATTGATAAAAAGTAATAAGGTATTAATTTGAATCTTTTAAAACTACTTAAAGAGCCTTGGATTAGTAATCCAGAGGTTGCCAGTTCCTCGTGTAAGGCGTATTTATCAAGGAAAACCAGTTAGGTGGACCAACTGCTGGGATGTGACTATGACATGTGTTACGTTTGGCGTAATAACAAAAAAGAACTTAACTAAAATTGACTATCATAATTTATAAAACTAAATATGTAACTACTAAAGATCTTCAAAACACTTATTTAAAACAAATCTTGAATTTCCGTCATGGAAAATATTACATCGGGATTTTCAATGAGTGCTTGCAGTAAAATTAATCTTGTTATGTTTGCAGACATGTACTATACAACCAAATAAAAGCTAATACAGTGCTTTTATTCAAGAAAACACTATTACGAACAAGATATACCATATAACTCAGAGACGAGGGCTACAAAGAATATCCCAAAATTTAAATGATACAAATTTGTGAAAAAAAGTGCAATAAACGCTTTAGAGAAAATAACGCATGCATATAGATGTTAAATTGTGGAAAGAAAAGTATGTCAATATGATTAATACATCCGATATAACACAGTTAACCTGCTGACTCTTAAAACATATTCATGAAAGGGTATCCTTAAGCTATTATTGAGAAGAACTATTTTTTTACAAATGAATATAGTGCACGTTTGTGCTTGACAATGTCTATAACTGAATAGTTGATTAACGACTAGTCCTTCAAGCAAATGATCTACCGTTTTTTACCAGTCAATTCTTAAAAGGCATATTTCCTCATTGTTAGTTTTCTTTATATATGATGCTAAATAGAAAAGTCTATGAAATGCGTCCCAGAAATGCAATCCTCTTTTATCTCAAAAACATTTCATTTTTTTGTGTCCTGTTATAGTTTTCAATAAGTTACTCATTGCCTAAACCACCTTGTCATTGTTGCCTACTGTAAAAGTACATTTAATTTAGCATTTTGTAAGGATTTCAAAATACTTATTTGTTATATTTTGCTACTTCAATGGCAAATCATTTCATATTTATCGCTACTTTCTTCGTGTGTTAAATTCCTTTTGCTCGCTCTTTCAACATTGTTCAAACGTTATTCATTCCTTTCTGGGGCATTATGTCACTTTTAAGTAAACAAAGTGCTTTCCGTACAATAGTAAAATGTGGAGCATATCTGTTCTCATATTTAATAAAGCACAAAGCAGAAACATATTTAAAACACAAATTATCACTGGATAAAGATTAAGTAATAGTGAAGAACAATTTCTATAAATGAAACAATAACAACAAGTACTTGATTATTCAATTGTTACACTAACATAAAGGTGTACTTTGACCATTAAATGCATTACATGTCAGATTTATACACATATATATTCCATACGTTAAGTATGGTAAAATGCATTTTACTTTTTTATTTCCTATTTTTAAATTTAAAAACGTTTAGCACGGCTTTATTGTATTTGTTTGTGGTACTTTTGGTAAGTGTGTAAATCGATTTCATTTCATATTTGTTTGTATTTTTACAGCTGTTGCCTTGATGTTCATGCTTAAAATAGCCGAACTGTGTTGAATAGAAGGTTTGATGTGCACCTTTGTTAATAAACATCTGGAAATAAATTGGACCAATACATTTTGCTTATGAATAAAAGCTGACGCAGTGAATTGAAGGAGGAAAACCACTGCCTCTCCAAACACTATTTAATCAATCAACGGTTTTATAGACAAAAAATATATATAGATATTTAATAAATATTACAAATGTACATTGTTTTTAATGGCTGGCCACTATAAAAGAATAAAAGATGTTTTTTTTTTGTTTGTTTGTTTTCATTTTCTATATACAAAACACAATTTATTTAGTTTTATAACTTATGTGTAACACGGTGAAAAACGAAATAATTATTTATCTTTTTTAATTTCAAGGAGTTTTTTTAGTTGTCTTCAAACGACAAAAAAGTAATGTCAAAAAGCTTTTCAAATCAATTGTCCCTGAAGCATATAAATTAAAAAACTTTATAGTGTTTATCTGTACGACACTTATTCGACTAACATGCTTGTTAATTCTATCAGATATTTGTTATTAAATTACGCCATCTGAAACAATCCTTTCTGAGACCTTGATATAACACGATAAAATAAATGAATGTTCTCTCGCATTGTTGTATTTGGGTTCATCTTAAGTGTGTCTATGTTTGTAGTGACAATGCTATAGCTAGTAAGTGTACGGATGGACCAAATTATATTAACTTGATGTAGACATAAAAGCCTGGCATAATAATTGTTTTGCACTTGTATAAGCAAACATATGAAAATGATAATTGTAAAAGAACAATTGTTCTTTTTGTTCTTGCAATACAACATAATATTTCATATTGTAATACATATAAAACATGTAATAATAAAAATATAATAATGAGAGATGAATGATTGAATGAACTAATTAATTAATTAATTAATTAAATATGTTATTATAATATGTTAAAGAATGAACGAATTAATCAATTTATTAATAAATAATTAATTAATTAACTAAAATATGCAAGTCTAGTATGTACGTGATTTTATAATAAATTAGTCTGATGATACCACGTTAATGAGTCAAAAGCACAAGAAAGTGTCATGTATTATATCTTGACGCAAGTCCACAAATACTTGTTATTACCATGCATTGTCATTCTGCAAACTAGTCTGTATTATTCCCAATGCAGTTGCCATCAGTCTTGAAGATCTCACGTTGTTTTAGAATTATCCTGAATAATCAATGATTGTTCATTTATATGGTAATAAAAGGAAGAAAGCTATTCGAATATGATTGGAAAACATAGTTTTCGTAAATGATGACAGCATACGTATAGTCAATATATACATTTTTAGCCATTGAAAAAGTTTATATAAATAAAATATATAAATGTATCATACATATGTATACATATTTATTTGATAAATCCCAAATGTTTTATATACAATGTATTTACTCATTATAGTTTTATTTGTAGCTGATTATTAGAACTGAAATATCTTCTTAAAAAGTAACGAATAGATAATGATATCAAATCACAACGATTTGAGAATAGACCTTTTCATCACACTGATGCAATCTGACTAAGAATTTAACTATTTTCTATTATTATTTTTTTACAGAAAACTGTTACTGATTTAACAATTTTTCTGACTGAATGCCATTTTTGAGAATATATTGACAAAATGAGACAAATTAACTCCATCATACGATCCATACATAATTTCTAACTTATCCTACTGACAATTTTGTAGAATTTATGATCGCTATAAGACATAATGCATCCTCCTATGCTTTTATATAACCTTTTGTATAACTTTTGCATTTGGGAAGACGGCTTTTGAAGATTTTGATCAAATTAATGATATGTCCCATACTCAAAATTTACCTTCAAAGGTTTTGGAAAAATGACGTTTTAAATCTTTTAAAACTAAATGTTGGGAACTGTTTTATTGAAAATAAAACAAACTCAATTCAAATTTACTACATTCATTGGCAATGGTTTAATTTTTTTCAAATACCAGGTACCACATCATTACCATTTAAAGTTACTATATGTATGTGTCTTAAGTAATAAACAAATGTATTTGTCAAATGTACAACATTGGTACTCTCTGTACATTTTTAGATTTATTTATTCTAAAGTAATTTGTAATATTTATGTTTTTATCATTAGGATTCGTACAGTAAAACATATAACAATTATATCTTGTACATATCTGTATACTGGGAATTACTTTGATTTATGTACAAAATGTCTGAACTATTCCCAATGGAAATTGTCTCAGCAATTACTGCCAAGAAATTGTCAGGAGATGTTTCGTTTATTTGCATTTGCATCATCTGCAGAAAAAAATAATCATCATGATACATTTTTTGCACTTTTGTAGCATATTGTTTTACCAGAAAAATAATCTTTCAGGTATATTTTCTTTTTCATCGTTTATATCAATAAAATGTACTTTTTTTGGAGAGGTATTGTATTATTGGTTGTTAAACACTGGATAGATTAGTAATGTCGGTCAATTAGTAAATAGCATGTTGACAGTCATACACTTGTTGCACATTAAATTTAACAGTTCACTTATTTTCGTTATAAGGTTTTCTATATACGATGAATCTAGGCCAAATTTCCAAACATCAATAGAAAATATCTTGCAGAATGGAAAATTTCATATATTGCCTAAAATACATGCTATATATTCATGTTATAAAACGGCAAAATTTTCATGCATCTACATCAAAGAAACACAAACTATAAGAACATGTATGCAAAAAATAGCATGAATGATGCAAGGTTAATGAGTCAAATGCACAAGAAAGTGTCATGTATTATATCTTGGACGCAAGTCAACAAATAGCTGTTACATGTAATACCATGCATTGTCAATCTGCAAACTAGTCTGTATTATTCCCAATGCAGCTGTCGCCAGTCTTGAAAATCTCACATTATTTTAGCAATACCCTGAATAATCAATGATGTTTCATTTTGTATGGTTACAAAAGGAAGAAAGTTATTCGAATATGATTGGAATACATGGTCTCCATATATGTTGACAGAATCATCACAGCCTTTTCTATGGATTTATGCATTTTATAAGAGCATGTGCACATTAAATATTCTTCTGAATCTCTGCAGTGTGTTTGTAAGTTTAATTATCCTTCAGGGTAATGACTTTAATTTTTATTCCGTGTGAAATTTATTTCATTAGTTTGAACGATTAACAAGAGAGCTGTAACCTTCGCTACATCTTTCTTTATCTAAATTTATAGAATCCTCAAAATGCCCTGGGTTTATATATTGGTAGAGACGCAAATTATTGAGACGTTTTTAAAAAACTGTTACCGGGTTTTTTCAATTACAGTAATGTAAAATGTAATCTAATAAAGTAGGGAGTTTGTTATAGTTTACATAACAAAATAAAAGATGCATTTGAAAATAGGAATCAACAAACTGCAGTTATACGTAAAATTGGCATATGAAAATGCAAGCTCATTTCTTTTTTTTAAATTCTCTGTTGAAAGTTTTGAAATAGACAAAACATCGAAACACGAGGCTATCTGATTAATACGAGGGGGCGTAACCCGGGAGTATACATCAGATTGCCTAGGTGTTTTTTTTCTCTTTTCTTTGTAGCATTGACCTGTTGTCATAATATGGAACCTCAGAATAAAAAAAAACAATCAAATGTACGACTATCTGAATCATTTACCTCTCCCCGTCATCATAATAAGGAAAGCCAAGAAAACAAGTGTAGCCAATAAACGAGCATGATTTATTGTTATTCCCGATAGACAGTGCGGAAACTGGAGTGCATGTAACTTATACTTGCACTCCAGTTCATGTTTATATATATAAGATTTTACTCTGACACATTTCAATAGAAAGGTCTCCGAACTATGATACAAATATTAAAAGAGAACAGTAAAATAAATTTAATCTCATAGCGAGCTTGATATTAAACAAACGACAAATTGTTAATTCAAGAATGTTCCCGAAGATTTTAATTAAAGAAAAGCAAAGACAATATTTGAACTGGTTATAAAACATTAAAAGATTTTCAAAGAAAACAATGAAAAACTAATAAAGATATAGCATACATATATATTTCCAAAGATAACAGTTATTATTATCTAGATAAACAAGCAATTATCATAGTATTGCAAGCAATCCATAAGTCCCCTACCGGTAAGAGCCCAAGCAACATTCTGAAGAGCCATTGGACATTCACTTATGTTTCTATTTTAAGTGATCACAGTGAACAGTTTTTATGTACAGACAGACAGACAGACTGAAGGACACTCTAAAGTTATTTTTTAAACATCCCTGTTATCAAAATATAACATTTTTAAAGCAAAATTTTAAAAAAGGAGATAACGATGTCATAAATGATGTGAGTGTAACAAAGAACAATTAGTAATGAAGGTATGAATATTGAATGTTTATTTTGAATTTGAAGTAAATGAAAGTTAAAAGAACGAATAGGAAAAATACAAAGTTTAAGGAGGAGATAATTCTGGAAATATGGATGCTAGATTTATAAACCTTGTCATATTATTGTCATATAATTATGATGTGTGAGTTTGAAGAAAATCCTATCATAATTGAAGAAAATTACCAATTTCTCAAAAAAAAGTCAAGTTCAAAAGGGGCATAATTCTGGAAATAGTCTTGCTAGAGTATTGAACTTTTTCACAAATGTTGAGTGATAATAAGAAACATTTATATGAAGTTTGAAGTAGTTCAAGTTATTAAAAAAAAACAATATTTTTTCATGAAAATTTTAAGTTCCAGGGAGGTAATTCTGATAAATTTTGTGCTAGAGTTGTAAACTTTGTCACATATGATGTGGTTGATGACTAGCAACTTATATTTTAAGTTTGAAGAAAATACCTTAAGAAATAAAGAACTTATAGTGAAAAAACTGAAAAACTAGAATCAGAAATCTTGAAATTCAGTCTATTTGTTGCCATAGCAACCAAAATTTTCAATACAGGAAGATAAGAAAAGAATGTGCATAATTTCCTTACTGCCATCTACCAATATGTCAAGTTTCATAAAAATATTTTCTGTAATTTTTGCGCTATCACTGGATCCAGGTTATGTGTAAAATTTGCCATATTTTCAGTCTATTTGTTGCCATAGCAACCAGAATTTTCAGCATAGGAAAAAAAGAAAACGACGTGCATAATCTCCATACTGCCATCTATCCATATATCAAGTTTCATAAAAATATTTTCAGTACTTTTTGCGGTATCGCGGGATCCAGGTTATGTGTAAAATTTGCCATATTTTCAGTCTATTTGTTGCCATAGCAACCAGAATTTTCAACATAGGAAGAAAAGAAAAAGACGTGCATAATCTCCATACTGCCATCTATCCATATATCAAGTTTCATTAAAATATTTTCAGTACTTTTTGCGTTATCGCGGGATCCAGTTTTGTGGACGGACGGACTGACGGACGGACAGACGGACAGACGGACGGAGGGTAAACCTAAAGTCCCCTCCGGTAAACCGGTAGGGGACTAACAAAGACAATTGATTACTTGGATCGACTTCTCTCATATGCATATGAAGGCATCCTGTTTGGTAGTTTCGTGCTTTCTAATTGATGTTTTATTGTGTTTTATTGTCAGTTGTATCAATACTTGAACGATTACATATCATATTTATTAGTTTCTTTCATCATTTTATTTTATTCACGCTATCTGTGTTTTGAGAACGGAACATAAATACTATTTTTTTTCAAAAGCAAAAAAAGTAAATGACAATCTTAAAAGAATTACCGTCACTTCAACAGTTTATATGGTAACTTAAGTAATAAAACAATTACCATTTTTAAACCAATCATCAATATTGAAATTACTTTATTAAATCAAAGAGCTAGGGATGTGATTGTTTCAAAACAGTTCAGACAATTTACGGTTTTACATTGCAGCATAAAGCAGGTTAAAAGCTCTTGCAGGAATTGAATAGCTACTCAAACTAAATAACTTTAAATTTGATATGTAAAAAATCACAGTTTCAAAATTCATTAAAAAAAAAGAGAATATAACCTGTTTTTTTGCATTATAATTTCAACACATTATACCAGTTAACCTTTATATATATAACAAAAAATATCAATGTTTTGTACTAGGAGGGACAATCAGATTCTCTAATATTAATTTTATTTTTTCAAATTTATAAAATTTCATGTAAAGATATCACAAATCTGTTTTCTTAAATATTTGATTGATTGATTAATTTTTCCATGTACTGATTGTTTGAATAAACTATAGTCTTTACAACGATTACTTATATATATTGACGCTGGTTTCTGTATTCAGAACGTGCTGGCATTTTCTCTTAAAAGTATTAAACGTTTAATCAAAAGCGATTCACGTTCAGCTTAATATGGTCAACATTAATATAATATAAGTGTATACTCTATTTGATTCTACTTGGCAACACCGGTGAACGCATTGTCTCTTATGGAATGTCTTTGTTTTATGCACATGGTAGGAGCTGTTATGTCATGTTGTGTTAATTAGATTTATTTTGATTCATCAACATCAAGTAAACAAATATGTTGTTATACTTGTATTTAACAACTTTTTTAAAAGCTATTGCATTGTCATATTAATTTTTATGCAATGGCGGGCTCAGCATCATAGCTTTTCCCTTATTTTCGCTTTGTTGGTAATACTCCGAAAATTGTTGTGGTCTACATTGATGTCTATTTTGCAACACCCTGGTATTTCCAGTTTTCGATATTTATCATAGATTAAATTTTTTATAGTCTTCACTGTTTATTCATTATATTTTGTGTGTGTTATGCATTGTTTATCGTTTTGTTATGTATACTGTTATGTCAAACGTTTTAGGTCAGATTTTTATTGAAATAAATTCGATATTAAACACAACTTTATATATTTTTCTAGCTTAGTTTACTTTTCCTTACATTTGACCAAGATTCAGGCAGTAATATTTGTAATTTTATATGAATTAATTGTATAACAAAAATGTTTTGTGAATGCTATAAGAAGCTTATATTGCTCCATAAAACACTTAAGAGTAAGCAGGTGCGAGGGTTCTTTAGTACACAATTTGATTAACTTTAACTTACATAAAAAAGTGGCTCTGTTTTTCATTCCTAATAAATATTCATAACTAATATATTATTAACCTTAAAATGCTAAATATTTTGGTTAAACTTGGTCAATGCAGTTCCTTAGTTTAACTTCCTTATTATATAAAGAGTATGCGATCGCTTGCCTCCCAGAAAAAGGCAAGTCAATATCCGGCAAAGAAATTTATTTTCTTCTAAACAAAAATAACATTACTTGACAATAAATAAGAAAATATTATTAGTTAACATATTTGCCATGATAAATAGATTTCATTCTGTTAGTCTGAATGAGGAATATTCTTTATCGCTAGGTACACAATATTTGAAAACATAGAAAAAGTAATATGTTTACTGCTCTGCGACATCCCCGTTGTGTGTTTGCTTAATGATGCTGTTTAGATTCTCAGATGAAGTATAATCAGCCTCTGAATCATACGTTTTTATTTATACAAGAATGGCCAGTTAACACACATTCAGTTATATTTGGTAAAAGGTATTTAAAAAGATAATGTATATATTCATCCCTGTGACAAAATAAACAGAACAAAATTGCTTATAATAATAGCCTTTCAAATCAAATATTGTCCCTAAATGATTAAACAATGACACACTTTCGATACATACATCCGAAAGCCACTTATAATTACGTTGTTTCTATCACGTCTAAATTTGGAATTTTGTTGGATAATTGCATCAGTCAAATCATTTCAACGCCAGAATTATACTAATGTATTCCCGCTGTCACGTTAGCATCATATCAAACAGAACGTGATTAATTTGTGAATTGTTTGCGAAACATATCTTTCATGAAGAAATTGAACATCAAGCCAGTATCATAAATCTTCAATTATGAGTAAAATTATCACCAGCCTTTTAGGAGTAGTTTTTACGTATTTTCAAATGTGTAAATGATTATAAAAGTTGTGTCAACGAAGGAAATCTCCAGAAATTATATGTATGATATTGCCTACACATGGAAATTACCTCGTAGGTTGTTTTATTTATTATAACATATGTCCCTGTTACTTCAACAAAGATGTTTAACTTAATTGACCATTTACTGGTGCGAACAAAAAAGCATCGGTTTGTTTTGTGTGTAGACCATAAATGACTGACATTGCGAATGTTTATTTGACCTAATAATCATAAAGTACTTATTCAGACAAAATGTCGTAGATTATTCATACTTCATATTTACATTCAGTATTCATTTTCTACGGTGTTTTGAAAATATTATACATTGTTATCTTTTAATTTCAAAAGTGTCATATGACATGAACATTACCAAAATCTATTTCTGCATCTCTCTTAGGCTCATTACAATTTAAAACGCTGGTGAAAATGGTAAAATCTAATATGTGGAAGAAAATTATTTTAATCTGTAAGTGTATCTTCTGAACGATTTAATCTGAAGTTTGTATTGTAAATCGGTTGTCAATTTTCTTCAAACGGTTGGAAAACAAAGTGTATGATTTAAGACATGTTTGTTGGCTATGTTTGCGGCGAATCAACACAGTATAGGTCATATGGCGCCAAAACAGGAAAGATTTTGGCTAACCTCGGTTGTTACACACCTTAATGCACAATATGTCACAAACAGCTAAGAGATGCATAGACTCAAGTTATTCAAATCCATATAATCGCATCCTACGATCATGCATGGATAAATGGTGGCTACAATTCTTATGGAAACAATTAAAGGCAATTTATCCATGAGATGCCATGTGATGCTGGTGACATTTTTAATCGAAAGTTTTAAAATTACAATTTATTCAATGTATTTCTCAAAGTTTTTTTACCCTTTTTAGATTTGATTATTCATTCAAAAGTGGTAAAATGGTAAGTTGGTAAATTACTAATATGCCTTTCTTATGGAAACGGATAGTTTACGGCGTGGCAGGAATTAGTTACTCACTGGCCGGAAATCTTGTTCCTGTTGCTTTTTGGCAATGAGTACAGAATAGTAGATCAATATTTTGTAAGGATGTCACACTACTAATTTGTTATAATTTGCTTCCTTAATGGCAATTCATTTCACATTGGAATTCACCGCTACTTTATCCGTATATCAAGCACCGTTAGCTTGCTCTTTAACATTTATTTTTAAATGTCCAAAAACTCATGACTGCTCTTTTTTAAGAAAATGATAAATATTTATTATTTTTCTGAGGCATAATGTGACTTTTAAGTAATCATAGTGTTGTGTATGCAAATGGTAAAATGGTGACTTTTTTGCAAATGGTGGTCTCAACTTTAAAAGTAGAAACATATTTAAAACGATAAATTTATTTTAGTTTGACACCAGATGATTGTTTGTTTGTTTCATTTAACGCCTTTTCCCAACAGTATTTCAGTCATATAGGCGGGTAGTTTCCTAACCATCGTTCCTGGAGAGTTACACCAGTACTAGACTTCCTTCCTCCGCGCTAAACTACCAAAGCATCTCCCGGGGATCGAACCCACGCCAGAGAGGTAACTGGATTAGAAGTCATCGACTCTAACCCCTCGACCACGGAGGCGGTTAACACCTGATGATAAAGTAGTAGAATAGAACAGATACTATAGATACAACACGTTCTTGAAATTTAATATGCTACACTTACAAAATGTGTATCATTAAATGGTTTAATTGTCAGATTGATACACAAAAAAAGTCATATATATTCAATACTTTATGTAAAGTTAAATACATTTTAAAATATTAGAAGAACCCTTAGCAAGACTTTTTTGTATGTGCTTGTTGTACATTAAATAAGTGTGTTTTCTATTTTATTTTACATTTTTTTTGTATTTTTCTTTAGTTGCTGTTTAGCTGTACAGGCTTCATATAACAAAATGTGTGAACTATAAAGTATAATGCGTACCATTATAAAAGTACATCTGCAAATACACCGGAACCACACACGAAGATAAATGTAAAAGAACAATAACATCTATTCCATATTTATTGTCATTTTGTAATGGGATATTCTTTTTCTTTCTTTTCTTGCAATACAACATAATGTTGAATATTGTAATACATAAAGCATGCAATAATAAAAAATATAATCATGAGATAAATTGTAAATAATGAAATAATTAATTAATTAATTAATTAATTAATTAAATAGTATGCAAGTGTAGTATGTACGTGATTTTAGAATAAATTATTCTGATGATACCAAGTTAATGAGTAACAAGAACGTGTTTCTTAAACACAAATGCCCCCGGCTCCGATTCTTGTCAGTAGCAATATTTCAAAAAATGTTTACCCATTCACTCAGTTATGGACAGAAACATTGCCAAAAAATTGTAAACACAAGTTACATAGCTTGACAGAGTCATGGCATTTTGTAATTGTGAAATATATAAGTTGCCAAGTCATTGCTATGACTTGTGAAGTGATAAATATTCAACTTTATCAAATATAAATAAATGTAAGAAATCTATACTTGACACCCTTGACCTTGACCCACTGACACCTATAGAATATCATGCAAGTTATCTTCCTACCAAATATGAAATACACCTGTCAATAAATAAAGGCTGTATGGGCAAAAATGTTAAAATCTATTTTGAGCATTGATGACCTTGATCCAACTGACCCCTAACTCCATCCAATGGAAGAATACCATGCAAGTTATCTTCCAACCAAATATAAAATAAATCTGTCAATAAACAAAGGCTGTATGGGCAAATGTGTAAAAAATCTATTTTTAGCACTAGTGACCTTGACACACTGATCCCTAACTCAACCAAAAGGAAGAATACCATGCAAGTTATCTTCCTACCAAATATAAGTTACACCTGTCAATGAATAAAGCCTGTATGGGTAAAAGTGTAAAAATCTTTTTTTTTAGCACAAGTGACCTTGACCCACTGATCCCTACCCCAATCAAAAGGATGAATACCAAGTTATCTTCCTACCAAATATGAAATGTATCTGTCAATAAATAAAGGCTGTATTAGCAAAAGTGTAAAAATCTATTTTTAGCACTGGTGACCTTGAAAATTTTATGTTCCTATCAATTATAAATGACAGCTGTCTATAGAATATGGTTAATACACCTGTAAAAATGTAAAAATCTATTTTTAACATTGGTGACCTTGACATTGGTGGCATTGACCTTGACCCAAATGACCCTTACTATACCCAAAGAAGGGGGAACTCCCTTGGCATGTTTGTATTAAACATGAAAGACATCAACCAAAAAATAAAGGCTGTATGAGCAAAAATGTTTAAAAAAAAATTCTAAACCAGTGACCTTGACCTTGACCCTAGAGACCAATTACTCCATAAGAAATTAGAGGACCATTAAAGGTATCTACCTACCAAATATGCAATATATCATTAAATAAATTAAGCAATTAAGAGAAATTAACGATAAATCCAACTTGCCGGAATAGGTTACCCAGACAAGGCCCTATTTTCAAAGTGAAAAAAGGGAAGTAACTGGAAAATATGGATGACACAGTTATATAACTTGGCAATATCGTGTAATTTGTATTGTTAAGTAAGTCTGGAAGTTATGTAGCCATTAGTATAGATAGAACTTAAGATATTTCCAACTTGCCGTTTTAGGTTAACCATTATTCATTTTCTAAGTGCTGAAAATGGCAATAACTTGGTAAATATGGAAGCCATAGTTATGTAACTAGATCAGATCATGTACGGCGGTCATGTACTTAGTATTGATTAGTGTGTAAACTAAGAAGCCATTGGTACAGGTAGAACTTAAGAAAATCCAACTTGCCGTTCTAGGTTAACCTCGTACGGACAGACGGACGGACGGGCGTACCAACTTTTGATATTTAAGAGGCAAATCAGCTCATAAACTACACCTGGACCAAAGTCCATAAGCAAAATTAGCTCATAAAAACAAAAAATAGCTCTTAATTTGAATTTTATGAGTTTTGTTCTTTATTTTAAGTACGGAATGAAGCTAATAAATATCAAATGTTTGCTCGGACAGACGGACGGACGGTTCAATTACTATATGCCCGGGGGCATAAAAATTACTGTGACAACAAACTGTGGTGTTTTATATATATCTCGGAGGCAAGTCAACAGATATTTGTAATGCAATGCATTGTCATTCTGCAAACTAGTCTGTATTATTCCCAATGCAGTTGTCATCAGTCTTGAAGATCTCACATTGTATTAAAATCATCCTGAATAATCAATGATGTTTCATGTTATATGGTAACAAAAGGAAGAAAGTTATTCGGATATGATTGGAATGCATTATTCCCGAAAATGATGACAGTATACGTATAATAATATATACATTTTAGGCATAGAAAAAAGTTAAATAGAATATATGAATTAACCATAAAAACGACACAAAATGGCATTAATTAATAAAAGGAAACATTCATTTTTATAAGTATCAACTTGAAGGCTAATTGATCATAGACACACGTTTCCCGATAAAGATTTATTCTACTTTTAGTATAATGACTATATTTGTTAGCCTTCAGACGCCATGTTTGCAGTTACACGTTGAACACCTACAGCGTTGTTTAATTACCAGCTTAATGTAAAGATATTTTAATCAAAGTTTACGTGCACGAATTTTCTAATCATGAGCTGTAATTTTATATACCTTTACACTTATAATCGCTCATGACCAATATCATACTATAAAAAAAAATGCAAGCTACAGAAACAATATGACGGTATTTTGCTTTTCAAATGTATTATTTTAAGAACGAAAGATATAGTTCAGATAATGACGTGTCTGTTTTATTTTTTCATTTGTGTAAAGCTTTTCAACTTAAATATCTTTATTGGACTTGTCAAACTTTTTATTCTAGGCAAAATCTTTCAACATTTTAGTTGACTGAATGTTATGCTCCGAAAACTGTTTTCAGTTTTAAAGTAAAAGGGACCTTGACCTTTGACCTTGTGTCCCCAAAATCAATAGGGGTCTTCTATCCAATATGGACAATCATCCTATGAAGTTTGAATATTGTGGGCCAAAAGGAACTTAAGTTATGCTCCGGAAACCAAATTGCTAACGGACGGACACACAGACGGACGCCAGGGAGTATAACATAATATGCCCGAAATTCTTACGAGCATATAAAAATGGCATGTTAACAGACATTCAGTAATATTTGATCAAGCGTGTTTAAAAGATAATGTATACATTCATCCCTGTGACAAAGTCCTAAGCAGACTAAGCAGAACAACATGGCTTATAATAATAGCCTTTCAATTCAAATATCGACCCTCAATCATTTAACAGTGACACACTTTTGATACATACATCCAAAAGTCACTCTGTCATATCCACATATAATTACGTCGTTTATATCACGTCTAAATTTGGAATTCTGTTGGATAATTGCATTGGTCAAATCATTTTAACGCCAGAACTATACTAATGTATTCCCGCTGTCTTGTTAACGTCATATCTAACAGAACGTGATTAATTTGTGAACTGCGAAACAATTATTTTATGAGAAAATTGAACATTGAGTAATTATCATAAGTCATCAAAGAGTAAAATTATCACCATTCTTTAAGTAGTCATTCTTGCGTATTTTCAAATGTGCTAATGATAATAAAAGTTAAATATATTTGTGATATTGTCTTTACATGAAAATTAACTCGAAAGTTGTTTTATATAATGTCACTTCAACAAAAATGTTTACCTTAAATTGACCATTTACTGCTGCGATTCAAAAAATGCACCGGTTTAATTTGTTTGAGGACCATCAATGAGTGACATTTTGGATGTTTATATGACCTTATAATTATTAAGGACTTATTCAGGCATAATGTCTTAGATTCTTCATGTTTCTATTCTGTTTTCATTTTCTATGGTGTTTTGAAAATATTACACTTTGTTATCTTTTCATTTAAAAAGTGTCATATGACATATACATTACCAAATCTATTTCTGTTATTCTCATAGGCTTTTTCGACATCAAAACGCTGATGAAATTAGTAAAATCTAATGTGTGGATGAAAATTCTATTCTTGTTACCTATCAATTTATCTTCTGAACGATTTAATCTGAGGTTTGTATTGTAAATCGATTGTCAAGGTTATGCAAATGGTTGGAAACAACATGCACGATTTAACACACGTTTGTTTATTATGTTTTAAGGCGCATCGACAAAGTACAGGTCATATGGCGCCAAAACATGAAAGATGATTTTGGCTAACCTCGATTGTTACAAACCTCAATGCAACACCAGACGTAACAATCACCTCACCTGTTGGAGCTAACAGATGCATAATTAGACTCCAGTTATTCAAACCCATTTAATTGCATCTTACGATCATGCAGGGATAAACGATGGCTACAATTATAATGGCAACCATTAAAATCAACCCCTCAGCCACAAGGGGGGCTTTTATCCATGAGATGTCATGTGATGCTCATGACATTTTAATCGAATGTTTAAAATTACAATTTAATCAAGGTATTTAACCAAGTAGTTTGAATACTATTTATTTCTTGAATAAGTTTTTTTACCCTTTTTAGATTTGGTTATTCTTTCCAAAGTGGTAACATGGTAAGATGGTAAGTTACTAAAATGCCTTTCTTATTGAAATAGTTAACGGATAGTTAACGGCGGGGCAGAAATTTTTAACGCCGGGGCTGGTCTTTTAACGGCGGATTTCCGTCAGTAGAAATTCCATTTGAGTTTCATTATAACAGCATAATATTTTGGCCGGACAGATATAACGGCGGAGTTAATAGATTATAGCAGAGCGGGCATTTCTAACGGCGGATTTCCTTCATTAGAAATTTACATTGAATTATATAGTAACGGCGGAAAGGTCCCATATCGCTTTCCATACTTTCTAGACAGAATATTGCGATACATATGTCATGTGTGTATTTTTACTGAAATAGTAAAGAATATAATGCATTGGTGAAAAGTAATACTGTAATTATTTGAATATTTTAAAGCTACTTAAAGAGGCAGGAACTAGTCATCCAGTGGTCGCGAGTTTGAATCTCGTGAAAGGCTTTTTTATCCAGGAAAACCGATTAGGTGGACTAATTGCTGGAATGTGACGAAATAAATTAACGATTAATCTTGTTATATTTGCAGACATGTTCTATACAAACAAATAAAAGATGCTAATGCAGCACATTTATTCAAGAAAACACTATTAACGAAAAAAATATACCATATAACTCAAGGACGAGGAGTACAAAGAATAGTCTGAAATTTAAATTATGCAAATTTGTGAATACAATCGCAATAAACGATATAAAGAAATTAACGCATGCATATAATTGTTAAATTGGGGGAAGTAAATGTTGTTGATTGAAACATCCAATATAAAACTGTTAACCTGTTGAACTCATAAAAATATTAAGGACATGGTATATTTAAGCTGTGATAGAAAAAAGGTATTTTTCGTCAAATGAATATATATTGCAAGTTTGTGCTTGACATGTCTGTTACAAAGCAGATGATGGTTTAAACATATTTATTTATGCTCGATTGCGAAACAAGTTCTTGCAACTTATATTAATCACTTTCGAGAAAGCAGATGATAACGACTGGTTCGTCTTAAAACAACTTATTTATTGGAACTGTTGTTTTACCAGTCAATTTTAAAAAGGCATATTTCCTCATTGTTAGTTTTCATTTTTATATGATGTTAAAAAGAAAGTCTTTAAAATGCGACCTTTTTTCATGTCTTCTTCTTTTTTTCTTGATGTCCTGTCACAGTTTTCATAAAAATTACTCATTGGCCGGAATCATCTTGATCCTGTTGCTTTACGTAATGAGTACAGTTATAGTACAAAAGTAATTTGTTAAAGGATGTCAAAATACTTATTTGTTATATTTTGCTACTTTAATGGCACATCATTTCTCATTCATCGCTACTTTCATCGTGTGTTAATTACCGTTTGTGTCGCTCTTTCACCATTATTAAAACGTTTTAAAACTTATATCGGCACTTTTTTTTAGAAATTATCCATTCCTTTCTGGGGCATAATGTGACTTTTAAGTTATCAAAGTGCTTTCCGTACAAATAATAGAATGTTGAGCTTATTGCAAATATCGGCGCTAACTTTATTATTTCTCATATTTAATAATGCACAAAGCAGAAACAAAGATTTATTCAAAACAAAAATTAACACTCGATAAAAATTAAGTAATAGAGAAGAACAATTTATATTGATAGATATCAATTGTTAATGGATTGAAAATTACAACAATTACTTAATTATTCAGTAAGTTGTTAAACTTACGTAAAGGTGTACTTTGGACATGAAATGCATTAAATGTCCGATGTACACACATATATATATATATATATATATATTCCATGCGTTTTGTAAGGTTACATACGTTTTAAGATTATATTTCCTATTTTAGAAGAACCTTTAGCAAGGCTATTTTGTATTTGTTTGTGGAAATGTTTTGTTTTTCATTTTACATTTTTGTTTTGTATTTTTACAGTTGTTTGCTGTCTTGCTGTTCAGGCTTCAAATTGTGTGAAATAGAAGGTTTAATGCGCACCAGTGATACCATACATCTGCAAATACATTGGAACGACATTTTTTGCATATGAATAAAAAAGCTGACGCTGTGAAATGAGGGAGAAAAACCACTGTCTCTCCAAACCAACAGTTTTATACACAATCATATAAAACCATATAAATTATATAGATATTTGATGAATATAACTTTATTTTTAATGCTGGCCATAATATTTTCTTTCAATATACAAAACACATTTATTTAGATTTATAGTAAAACATGGTGAAAAATGAAAAAAATAATTTATCTTCTTTAATTTCAAGGAGTTTTTAAAAGTTGTCTTCAAACGACAAAAATGTTGTTATGTAGACAGGCATTTCATATCAATTGTCTATGAAGCATATAAATTAACGCAACTTTATAGTGTTTGCCTGTAAGACAATTATTCGACTGGCATGCTTGTTAACTCTATCGAACATTTGTTATTAAATTACGCCATCTGAAACAATCCTTTCTGACACCTTGATATAAATGAATGTTATCTCGGAAATCATATTGCGCATTGTTGTATTTGGGTTCATCTTAAGTGTGTCTTTGTTTGTAATGACAATGTTAAAGCTAGTAAGTCTACGAATGTACCCATTTATATTAACTTTGATGTAGATATTAAAGCGTGGCATAATAATTGTTTCGCACTATAAGCTAAAATATGAAGATGATAATTGTAAAATAACAAGAACATCTATTCCATTTAGATTGTCGATATGTAATGAGATATTCTTTTTCTTTTCTTTTTCTTGCAATACAACATAATATTTCCTTTTTTAGTACATACGAAACTTATAATTATTAGCTAAATTTGGATTTAATTATGATAAAAAATAAATATATAAATGTGTAAATGTACTTCATACGAGACTTATATTTAATTATTTCCTAAATTTAAAATTAAATTAACTATCATGATCAGAATGCATGTTTATTTCAATTGATTTGTTTTGAAAAGTCATAGTTCATCAATTAAATTATTTACTTCTGTGTTTATAAAACATAATAACACTGGCTAGTTTTTGTTGTAGTTTTAAATGAAGCACACACTATTATCATTTCAAAAGTTTGAAGTATGAAACTGAACATTCAATGCAAAATTTGTATAGATGCCAGAGGCTATAATTGAAATAATTTATGTAGAGTTTTATAAGATGATGCAGCACTCAAAATGTCTAGTTTTTGGTCTTGCACTTTCAGAGAAATGAATTCTTAAAGATTTATTTAAAAAATCTATTTATAGCCCCGTTCTGACCCAGATGTAAAATGCAGCCGAATCATTTGAAAAATTTTAGTAGATCCTTTTATCAGAAACATCCAATGACAATTTCAATTAATTTGAAAAAAAAATACGGACGCACGGACGTATTGGCAGATAATGGACAAATTGTAATAATAAAATCTCACCTTGAGCACTATGTGCTCGGGGTTAACTAAAAAAAAAAAATTCCATAATTTATATAGTATTTTTTCTGTTAATTTATCTTTTATTTTAATTTTTTATTTATTATTATTATGACTATTATCATCACTTTAGTTGTCATGAAAGTAGATAATATGTTAAGAAAATAGTATTTTGACTTCCATGCATATTCATAGTTTTGTTTGTAAAAGAAACGAGATAAAAACAAGACTTTAGTCTTATTACATGTCTGTTTCTTTAGTCAAATGTCCGATAAATGTGAGATCCAGGTCAAGTTAGCAATTTGTTTCAAGCAACTTTATTAATCTTTCTTTCTGTGGATGATGATGGGACAAGTTTGTTAACATTTGTTTGAACTCGTTGCTACAGTAGGGTGAACGTGTCAGTTTACACGCAAAACGCACGTTACACGCTATACGAACGCACGTTACACGCTATACGAACGCACGTTATACGCACGCAAAACGAAACGAAATACGCAGACGCACGCAAAACGATATACGCTAAACGAAATACGCTAAACGATATACGCACGCTAAAACGCACGCAAAATGAAAACGTTTCTAAACCTTTATTAAAACATCGTAATCATTTTAGGTTTTTAACAACTTTAGCTACATGTAGATCGTTTAGCGATAAATTTTGATTATCATATAGATCTATACTGTATGGTAGCTAGAAATGTATTTTAAATAGAGGATATTGAATGAGTGTAAGTTCAATACTGAATTTATTGCACGAGTTGAATAAAATTATATTATGCGAGCCTCTGGCGAGCATAATATTATCTTATTCAACGAGTGCAATAAATTCAGTATTGAACTTACACGAATTTAATATTCTATTTATCACATACTAAAAATAAAGACCGTTTAAAGTGAAATCAGAGTCATTTTTCTTTGACGCGCCTATAGTTTAACGCTAACATTTAGCACGTCTTTACAATATGTTTGTATAACGCTAATGACGTCACGTCAAAATATATGCACGGCCGTGCAATACCATATTTAGGGAGTCGCAAAATCGGCACGGGTGTGTGATAAGTTTCTATATAGCGCAAATGACGTCACGTCAAAGTGTTATTACACTAGTTTATTTCATGCTTTCCAGTGTTTTATTGTAATATACCAGATGATTATATTCTGATAAACCACTAGTGAAATTTATAAAATATAATTTTCACTGTAGCCGGACTATATCTGAATGCGGATGAAAAGAAAATCATAACTAAATGGAATAACAGGCAGAAATTAATGCCGTCGTGCGTAAATTTTGCTTCTTTAGGAAAAGAAAGTCGATGTCATCATACATCATGTTAAAAACGTAACAAAATTAAAGAAATTTAACAGACCTATATTTCAAAATTGATTATGTGACGTCATGATGTGATGACGTCACAAAGGAGAATGCGTGACGTTACGCGGCAAAACCAGTAAAAAAAATACTTAAAATCACTTAAAAAGCATGAAATAAAAAGAAAATTTATTTGTTTTACATATAAGATTGAAAAATATTTCATTCGTGAACACCAGCTAATGAGCTATTATATTTTCACTCGTGGCTACGCCACTCATGAAAATATTGCTTCTGGTGTTCACTCAGTGAAATTATATTTCAATCTTACATGCAAAACAAACAAATATCCTCTATGTAATATCGTTTTTATTAAATGGCTTTATTACTCTCCTGCGCTAGGGTTTATGTGATTAAATGCTTTATCACACACCGGTGCCAATTTTGCCACTCCGTAAATATGGTATTGCACATCTGTGCATATAATTGACATGACGTCATTAGCGTTATACAAACATTGTGAAAAGACACACTTTAAATATGCAGCCTGACTGGGACTTGAGCCCGGGACCCCTTGAATACAGTGTCGAAGCTGACTACCGGCTAAGCTATCAGTCCGCTTGCATACTCCTCCCCTCAATAGTGAACAGTTCTTAGTTGTAGAAATGAAAAAAATCAGTTTTACAGTATCCTTGTTGTGATTCCATATACCATGCCAGTAATGGTCCCCTGACAGGGAAGGGAACACTTCCTTACTGATATTGGATCTGAACACCTCAGTGTCTGCATTATAGAACATTTGCCATACCTTTTTTTATTTTTTAATGAAATTTGAAGGATTTTTTTCCATATCAATCAAACAGATGTAATTGTTACTCAATATTATAGTAATATGTTGCCTTACTAACTTAGTTTCATTTCCTAGGAGGTATAATAAGGTAAAATTACCCCCATTTTTAAAGATGTAATGTATTTGCTTGAACAAATAGGCATCTTAGAAAATTTACCCTATCTTTCTTCATTGTCAATATAATTCAATGGGGTTTTCTTATTTTAGTCAATTAGATGTAGTTGTACTTGATACATGTAGTATAGCATTTTTTGGCTTTACTTGACCAGAAGGTTATAACTAGGTAAACTTACCCAAATTTTCAATGATTTAGTGTGGTAAAGTTATTAATAAGGCATTATAGAAAGTTAGCCATTATTTCTTAATTTTCAATGAAATTTTTTGGGATTTTCTTATAAGTCAATTTGATGTAGGTATTACTTAATATAATAATACTATGTTGCTTAACTAACTTTGATTCATTTACCATGAGGTTATAATCAGGTAATATTACTCCCATTTTTAATGAATTAGTGTGTAAGCTTGTATAGTTATACATAATAGGAAATAAGCCATAATTTTTTTAATATTCAATGTAATTTATTGAGATATTCTTACTTTAATCAATTAGATATGCTTGTTAATTAATATAATAGATTTATGTTGCACTTATAATTCTGTTTCATGTCCTAGGCTGTTATAATAAGGTAAAAATCCCCATTTTGTAGTGAATTAGTGTTCTATCTTAAGACAGTAAGGTATCTCAGGAAATTTGCAATAACTCTTATATTTTGTAATGAAATTTGGTGGGACTTCCTAACTTTAGTCAATTAGATACGTTTGTTAATTAATATGATAGATTAATGTTCCTCTTATAGCTTTGTTTAAATTCCAAGGCTCTTATAATTAGGTAAAATTTTCATATTTTGTAGTGATTTAGTGCATTATCTTGGACATTTAGGCATCTTAGGAGATTTGCCATAATTCTCATATTTTTGAAATGAAATTTGTTAGGACTACCTTATTTTAGTCAATTAAATATGTTTGTATATTAATATAAAAGATTTATGTTATATAAAAAATTCTGTATCATTTCCTAAGAGGTTAAGTTTAAGGTAAAATTACCCGGTGTATCAACATTTTATGTGGCACTGCTTTCTTTAATAGTTGGGGTCCACATGGAATTTACTATAACATTTATATTTTTCATGGACAATTATTGAAATCTTCTTTTTTAAGTCATCTAATTAATGCTTTTAATTAATAAAGTTTATTTGGATTGAGTTATCAATTACATTACTTTTCATAGGGATCTTGTATTAAGCTCTTTAATGAACTGACCTACCTATGAAGCATAAAATTGATATTGTAGGAAAATTAAAATTACAATCAATTGAAATTGTACAGGTCCCAAAAGATATAAGTATGCAAAATGGGTTTTTGTAAATTTAAATAAATACATAGGTGATATTTAAGTATATTATAGTTAAAATTTTATCAGTTTTGAGGTTATAACTTACTTGAGGGAAGTTAAACAAGTGACTTGGGACTACAGCATACTTTAAGCTGAGAAAAATCTTCAAAGAATTATATGGTTATATATGGATAGGTTATATACTTTTAAGTTAGCAAAGGGCGACACAGGCTCATCTCGGGTATCTTAAAGGGGTATTATGTTAAGTAATGATTACGGATTGATAAATCTTTAAAGTGATTTTAGATAATATACAGAATAAAAATAAAAAAAGCTATATATGTTTATCAAAGTGGGTTATAATATGGACCTCATATAAGATTAAGATATATTTGAGCCGGGTCACGATAAAACCAACATAATAGGTTTGCGACCAGCATTGATCCAGACCAGCTAGCCTGCGCATCTGTTCGCTAACAGTGTCTCTACTTGATATACAGTTTGTAAGTGAACAGCATGGATCCTGATCAGACTGCGCGGATATGCAGGCTGGTCTGGATACATGCTGGTCGCCATACCACTATGTTGGTTTTGTCGTGACGCGGCTCATTTAACTTTTAACATGTAAACACTGAACTGGATCAGGAAACAAGGATTGACAATTTTATTAAGATTGCTAAAATAATAATTGTAACTGTTTTTTATTGTACATAATAGGAATATTGCTATATCATTGTATTCTCTTTGTTTGATTGGACTGGTTGAAATTCATAGAAATCCCTAATCAAGGTATCATTATTTAACAAAACATATATTTATTAAATATCACAAGTAATAACAATACATCAATATGACTGTCAGACAGATCTTGAAACAAAAATAAAGGGCTTTAAAAAGCCCAGGCCACATACAAAAAATAGTAGTCTATGCTTTGATAATGAGCTGACAGATAGGGGAATTTTGTAAAGGGTGGCTTAGCCTGTCTGTTGTGATTACATGTCTAAAAAGAACATCATGGTATATTTTTAGCCACCATAGAATTTATCTAGAAAAAAATATAGCTATTTTTATTTGTACAAAAATATAGAAATAGTACAATGTATGATTAGTAAATGTTCACTATACATGTACAAATAATGAAACTATTAACAAATGTCGGTACAGCCGCGGTACGGTATTTACAGGGTCACGGGTTCGAGTCCATGTCAGGATGCACTTTTTTTCTCACCCTGTGACTGATATAACATTTGTATAGCCCAGGTAGAAATTAAATCACAATGCTAAGTAACCCTGGGAAATTCGAAGAAATATTTGCATACACAGTAGGTTTATAACGATTCAGTATTTTAACAAGTAAAACGTGTAAGCGGCCGAATAGCTCGGAGGAACTCAAGAGCCGCAGAATGGTATTCCGAGTGTCAGGGGTTCGAGTCCCTGCCAGGCTGTTACATATCAATATAAATCTGTCAAGAAAAATAGGGAGGAACTGTCTAAAATAATTATCACCCTAAATAGGATTCGGATCGGGTTCGGACAGTCTTTGATGAAAAGTCAGAAGATGAACTTGTAAAGGGGGTGGGGTGCTAGTCTGATTACCATCATTTGATGTCTGACGAACCCTCATATCTAATATATATTGGTACGCATATAAACACCTGTTTGCTGAATTTAATATCAAAAAATGTTTGCAATTAATTAGTAACTAAATCTTATATGCGTATGTAAACTAGGATTAAAAACTAATTAATCTTCGGCGTAAAGCATGTAGAAATCTGACCAGTATTCACCGCGAGGTCACAAACTTTAAAAACTTTAATGTAAACATCACAATAATACTTCTTTATATGATATTTCTATTCTTTGACAGGGACACAGAACATCTCTTACAAGTTTTAAGAAACAAGAAATTTACATAATATATCTATCTAAGATATTCTTTTTACTTCTGAATAGTAACAGACGCAAAAACACGGTACTTAAGCGCTTAGACGAACGCAGACGCACGCTAAATAGAAACGCACGCTTTCAGACGCACGATAAACGAAAAACGATACACGGAAAACGAAAAACGTTAAACGCTTGAAAACGATGCACGCTTGAGAAAGCGTTTCAGCAAACGCACGTTGCACGCTATACGCACGCACGTTACACGAAAAACGGACGCACGAAAAACGCTATTTTTGACAACCGAAACGTTCACCCTACTGTACCTGAATACAGAAAAACAGAATTTCTTTAGAAAACCCAACGCTGCAAAATAGTAAACTAAATATATGCCGCCTGTATAGTGGGTACATTTTTGTGTCATTTATGTGAAAACAAGTAAGAAAAAGAACTGACAAGTATACTTTATCCAAGACAAGTAATAACAGAAAAATAAAAAATGTAAGTATTATGCTGAATCAGACTTTAGTTTGTTATTTTAATCAATCCGACTTTACATATTATGTATGTGAACTTATACAATGCTGAATATGCAACGTGATAGCCAAAAGAAAAATGTGCAGACTATATCAGACTAAATAATGACATTTTCAAGTTCCGGTCAGACGTGTTATATATAAAAATATTATGATATATTTATCATTATCATTATACAATAACATTATATAATATCTCTTTAGCATAATATAATATTTAGTAAACCTCACATTTTGTAGTTTATCTGAATGTTTCAAATCCATTTGAAGACTAAAAACTGTAGTATTCTTCAGAAGACATGCATTTATAACTTTGTATCTTTAAGCATTTTAAGTATGAAAACAGTAAACATTTAAAACATTACAAACTTGGTGATCAATAGATTCGACTTCTTGTAGATTTGTTGCTACACATGTTAAGATGCACATTTGAAAATTGTTGCTATGCTTCTAGGACGATATATTATAATCGCTCAGAACATTTTATTATTTCCTTTTAAAGCATGCATGCCTCTACTAGTAGATGAATTAATCTATTTCAATAAAATCAACCTTGAGAAACATGTACTTAGATTTTAAGAAAAGTAAAAAGATGATGGTTATAATTTGCATCTTATGTGCGATAAATTAGTGATTTTGAAGTATTTATTACAATATATCTAATGCGTGACAAACGCAGTTAATTTTATGTTCTGTTCCTGTTTTTTTTGTAATTTACTTTGATTGTAGGTGCCATTTGCAATGCTCTAATTACTTTTTGTTCACTTCACAATATTTTCCTTTTAAATAAATTTTCAATTTTTTACAAAAATATGCATGAAAATAGAGGCATGCAGCTTTCAAAATTATCACAAGCAGCTCATGTATATGCTTCATATGATTGATTTTTAGTATTTACAGTTCGTTCCAATTCACTTACTAGATAACATTTATCATAGGAAATATAGTCCTTCAACGTGCCAAAATCCCTCGTCATTTACATCGTTACGTAATATACTATTAGACGTATCAGCAATCTATATTTATTACGTTCAAATCCCGATGGATAATTCGAATCAAATCATTATGATGACACGACGGAATAATGATACAGTATTACCGCTGCCTGGTTAACGTTAAGTCTTAGACTAACAAACGTGACTTATTCGTAAAATATGCGCAAACAATTGTATCTCTTGAGAAAAGTGAATATAAAATCATTAGTTTAGAAGTCTAGAGGGAATAATAAAACAAGTTTGTTTTCTGAAATTTTTTATGATTAATATATGTTATGTTATTATACAAGACGAGCATTTTCAGCATACCTGAGCAAACTTAGTGTGAGCTACTTTCAGCATCAATGGATATATTTCGTCCGTCGTCGTCGTGCCATACTTAGTTTGTTAATACTTAAGTGGTCATTTTTTTTAATATTGTTGTTTGGTACATATTTAGCTCAGGTTCAAAAATGTGTCAACTTGGAATTCTTTAGGAATGGGTCAACTTTAGGAATTCTGTTTTCTCTATTCTAGTTGGGTCTAAAACAAGGTCTAGCAGCCAAAATGTGGTAAAATCTTTTTCATACGGTAAAGGCAACATTGTTAGCCAAACTATCCTTTGAATTTGTCAGAAATATTGTTTATAGCTCATTTTTAAATGTGTGTCATCTGGGGTAAAAACTTAAACATTACCACACTCAAGATATAGAAAAAAATCTTGTTAATAACACTCTAAGGGTATTTTTCAACCAAAATATCTTGGAAATAGATAGAAGAAATGTTGCGATTATTTTCAAGGTCAGTTCAAAAATGGGTCATCTGTTATCAAAAACTAAATCACACAGCGCAAGCATGGAAACTCTTCGTTTTTGTTTTATATTTGTGTAACAGTGAAGCAATTTATATAAGTAACAGAGATAATTTGCACAGCTGCTTTTGATTTTATAGATTGATAAATTGAAAATGTGAAATATCAAATTGTACACTTACATGTAATCAATATGTCTGGCATTCGAATTTCATAGGGGGGACAGATTTTACAATTTCTTTAGTAAACACAAATATTTCATCAATGTCATTGTTATGTTCCTAGATAAGAAAAACATGGCAGTAACAAGTAACATTGTTTGTCTGACACTGCAATCAAGTCCAAGAAATGTGAGATATATGTCAAGTGAGCAATTTGTTTCTAGCAAATCATTAATGATATTAAATTGTGAGAAGGGAACTACTTTATTGACATTTATTTGACCTTATTGTCGCCTGATTACCTTGTTTCTAAATAGCATGTACATTAAGCATCGCTATTAAGAAATGTATTTTTAACTTTTAACTGCTAAACAGCCATGCAGTTGTTCAAAAATAGCTTATTTTATCTTTCATTACAGACAAAGTTAAAACCATTGAGTTTATTCGAATATTTGAAGCTAATACAAACTAAAGCATGGCTATTAGTGCAATTGAAAAACGACTATGGAAAGTAACATTTAGATTATGACATTTTTATCATAACATGACATTGAAACATCGATACTTGATTATTGTTTGACTCCAAGAAACGGGCAACTGTGAATATAAGGTCAAAATTGTTTAAACATTTAGTTTGTTTAAAATGTACATACCAGCAAACTTTTAGAATATGAATTTAATATAATTGTAATTGTATAATGTTTGTTTTTGTTACACATTATAGTAAGAATAAGTAAGTGTGTCTTTTAGCATTTGAAATGTCTTTTATTTAAATTTCTCATTGTTTCTTTATCTTTTGTTATTTCAGTTTTTATTTGTTTCAAAATAGTTAAGCATTCTTTTTCAGACATGCGTTTAATATTCTTTATCGTTAGGTACATTGTATTATAATACAATATTTAAAAAAAAAGCATAGAAAAAAATGGTATGTTTACTGCTTTTAAAATATGTATGCAACATCCCTGTTGTGTGATCGCTGTTGTTTTAGATTCTCGGATGAAGTATAACATACGTCTTTCTCTATTACACAAAAATGGCCAGTTAACAAACATTCAGTAATATTTGAAAAAACGTATTTAAAAGATAATGTATATATTCATCTATGTGACAAAGTCCTAAACAGATCAACATGGCTTATAATAATAGCCTATCAAATCAAATATCGGCCCTCAATCCTTTAACAATGACACACTTTAGATACATACCATTAGAAAGTCACACTGTCATATCAACATATTATAACATTGATTCTATCACGTCTAAATTTGGAATTTTGTTGGATAATTGCATCAGTCAAATTATTTAACGGCATAATTTGTCTAAAGAATCCCCTCTGTCTTGTTAACGTCATCTCTAACAGAAAGTGACTTATTTGTGAATTGTTTGCGAAACATTTATTCCATGAGGGAATCGAACATAAAATCATTATCAAGGAGTAAAATTATCATCAGCCCTTTAGGAGTCATTCGTACGTAGTTTCAAATGTGTGAATGATAATAAAAGTTCTGTCATTATAGAAAATCTCCAGAAAAAAACATTTGTGATGTTGTCTTTACAATGAAATAAAGTTCAACGTATTTTCTTATAAATTATAAAATATGTCCATGTTACTTCAACAAAAATGTTCACCTTAATTGATCTCATTTAATGGCGCGAATCAAAAAAGCACCGGGTTATTTTGTTTGTAGACCATGAATGACTGACATTGCGAATGTTTATTTGACCTAATAATCATAAAGTACTAATTCAAACGAAATGTCGTAGATACTTCATATTTACATTCTGTATTCATTTTCGGTGTTTTGAAAATATTACAGATTGTTATCTTTTAATTTCAAAAGTGTCATATGACATGAACATTACCAAAATCTATTTCTGCAGCTCTCTAAGGCTCATTTATTTACAAATTAAAACGCTGGTGAAAATAGTAAAATCTTATATGTGTCAGTGTATCTTCTGAACGATTAATCTGAGGTTTGTATTGTAAATCGGTTGTCAATTTTCTTCAAACGGTTGGAAACAAAGTGCATGATTTAAGATATGTTTGTTGGCTATGTTTGCGGCGACGCCAAAACAGATGATTTTGGCAAACATCGGTTGTTACAAACCTCAATGCAACACAAGATGTCACAAACAGCCAAGAGATGCATAGATTCCAGTTATTTAAACCCATTTAATCGCCTCTTACGATCATGCAGGGATAAACGATGGCTACAATTCTTATGGCAACCATTTAAGGCAACCCCTCAGCCACAAGGGGCTTTAATCCATGAGATGCCATGTGATGCTGATGACATTTTAATCGATAGTTTGAAAATTACAGTTTATTCAATGTATTTCACAAAGTTTTGATTTTCATTATAACGGCGGTTTCGGCCGGACAGGTATAACGGTGGAGAGGATAGCTTATTGCGGAGCGGGTACATGTATTTCTAACGGCAGATTTCCGTCATAAGAAATTTACAATGAATTATATAGTAACGGCGTTCCTTTAACGCTTTCCATACTTTCTAGACAGAAATTTGCGATACATATGTCATGTGTGTATATTTACTGAAATAGCAAAGAATATAATGCATTGTTAAAAAGTAATAATGAAATTATTTGAATCTTTTAAATCTACCTCAAGAGCCTGGGACTAGTAATCCAGAGGTCGCCGCTTCAATCTTCGTGTGAGTTGTAATTATTTAGGAAAACCGGTTAGGTGGACTAGCTGCTGGGATGTGACTATGACAAGTGTTACGGTTTGCGAAAAACAATTCTTATACAAAATTGCATTGGAATTTTCATTAAGTGCTTGCAGTACGATTAATCTTGTTATGTTTGCAGACATGTTCTATACAAACAAATAAAAGATGCTAATACAGCGCATTTATTCAAGAAAACACTATTAACGAACAAAATATGCAATATAATTCAAGGATGAGGGGTACAAAAAATGACCTGGAATTTAAATGAGGCAAATTTGTGAATAAAATCGCAATAAACGATATAAAGAAACTAACAATGCACATAATAGTTTAATTAACAGAAAAGTATATGAATATGATTTAAACATCCAATATAACAAAGTTAAACTGTTTAACTCTTCAACATATTTAGGAAAGGGTATCCTGAAGCTGTTATTGAGATGAGCTTTTTTCAACAATAGAATATACATGTATTGCACGTTTATGCTTGACATGTTCATAACAAAACAGTTGATAACAACTGGTTCGCCTTCAAGAAAACAATTTACAGTTCTTTACCTGTCAGTTCTACAAAAGGCGTATTTCCTCATTTTCAGTTTACTTTTTTATATGATGATAAATAAAATGTCTATAAAATATGTTTCAGAAATACATTGAATTTCCTCCTTTTATCTCATAATCTAATCAATTTTTGGTGTCCCGTTATAGTTTTCAAAAAGCTACACATTGACCTTAAATATATTGATAATGATGCTTTTTGGGCAATGAGTAAAGTAATAGTACATTAGTATTTTGTAAGTGTGTCAAAATACTAATTTGTTATATTTTCCTGCTTTAATGGCAAATCATTTCAAATTCGAATTTACCGCTACTTAGCACCTTTAGCTCACTCTTTCACCATTATTTTAACGTTATAAAACTTATATCGGCCCTTTAAAGGAGGAAATATTCTTTCATTTTTAGGCAAAACGGAGTTTTAAGTAATAATCAAAATGTTGTGCATGCATATGATAAATTGTTGAAATTTTTGCAAATGTTGCCATTTTGTTATTTCTTCAAATGTAATACAGCGAAAAGCAGAATTATATTTGAAACAATAATTTCATTTTAGCTTGACACTGCATTAAGATAAAGTAATAGAATATAACAGTTATTTTAGACACAACAATAACAACAAGTAATTGAATGTTTAATTAAAGGTGTACTTTGACCATTAAATGCATTAAATGTCAGTTTAAACACATATATATTCCATACGTTAAGTATGGTTATATACATTTTAAAATTTTATTTTCTATTTTTGAAGAATCTTTAGCTAGGCTAGGTATTTGTAATACATTTAATAAGTGTGTTTTCCATTTAATTTAGCATTTTAAGTATGTTTACAGTTGCTGTCTTGCTGCTCAGGCTTCAAATAACCAAAATGTTATGAACTACACTTTTTGCATATGAATAAAAGCTGATGCTGTGAATTGAAGGAGGAAAAACCACTACTTTTTCAAACACTACTTAATCAATCAACAGTTTTATACACAAAAAAACCATAGAGAATTTGATGAATATTACATTATTTCTAATGCTGGCCACTATGAAAGAATAAAATATGTTTCTTTTATAAAACACGATTTAGTTTGATTGATAACTTATGTGAAACACGTTGAAAAACGGAATAATTATCTATTTTTTTTAATTCAAAGAGATTTTAAAGTTGTCTTCAAACGTCACAAACGACAAAACAAAAATTCTATTGTTGACAGGCATTTCATATCAATTGTCCATGAAACATATAAATTAACGCACTATCAAAGTGTTTGGCTGTAAGACAATTATTCGACTGGCATGCTTGTTAACTCTATCAGACATTTGTTATATGTTATATTTGATATTAAATTTCGCCATGTGAAACAATCCTTTCTGACACCTTGATATTACACGATAAGATAAATGAATGTTCTTTCGGAAATCATATTGCGCATTGTTGTATTTGGGTTCATCTTAAGTGTGTCTATTTTTGCAATGACAATGTTATAGCTTGTAAATTTATATTAACTGGATGAAGATATTAAAGCGTTGCATAATAATTGTTTTGCACTTGTATAAGCTAAAATATGTATGATAATTAAAAAAGAAAAATAACTTCTATTCCATTTAGATTGTCATATATATATGAGGTAATGGAATAACTTAAATGTTAATTATTTTCATAAATTAGCACACGTTTGCCTGTTTTGTAAAAAATATTTCCGTTTCGCCTTTATTGCCAAAAAAATCTCTGTTGCGTAATTTAGTCATACCCCTTGTTCCATGCCCGAATTTGATTCCCGTCACTTAATGGTTGAGCTAAGCGTACTTTCTTAACGGTTGAGAGAGAACCGCCTCTCTGATAGTGGGCGTGATTTAGGCTTTGTAACATACATCCTAATGCTGTAGGAAAGTGAAATTGAGTTGTCCTGGTTCCTACCCTCCGTCAACGAAGACTAAATGCTAGCATACAGAGCATCATATTAATTTTTGCGGAACTGTACTCCAATAGAGGCGGAGCAAACGAAGTGAGTGACACTGCCTCAGTCGTTACGTCTCTCGACCGTTAAGTTTTAGAACGGTCGACTATAGACTGGCTCATTGGCACGTTATTTATAAGTTAAATATTATTAGATATTGATAAAAAGAAAATGATATTCAAACATGGTACTATCACTTGAGTTAACGTTTATTTTAATTCCTTAAAGCTCGGTGACATGTTGTACATCAGAAAAAGCTTTTTTTATTACAGTGTGATGTTATTAAAACGTAACAAACAAAAAAAACCCCACAAAAACAATTTTCCCAATTGCCGAATAAGCGTATGCATATCTACTAGACGCCGCGTGCACGCGGTGTCTAACAAGCAACTCATGTATTTGCTCCTGATTATTGATTTCGAGTAATTACAGTTCGAATTCACAACTTCCTACGGCTTGATACTAGATAAAATTTATCACAGGAAATATAGTCTTTCAATATGCCAAAATCCCTCGTAATTGGCATCGTAACGTTAAATGCGTATCAGCAGAGTATATTTGTTTAAAGTCCCTTGATTACATCACGTTCAAACCCCGATGGATAATTTGTGATTTGACACAATGAAATAATGATACAGTGCTCCCGCTGTCTGGTTAACATAAAATCTAACTAAACGTGACTAATTCGTAAAATATGCGCAAACATTTGTATCTCTCGAGAACAGTGAACATAAAATCATTCATTATGAAGACTAGAGGGAATAATGAAATAACATTGTCTTGTTGAATGTTTTATGATTAATGTATGTTATGTTACTGCACAAGACAAGCTTTTTCAGCTCAACTAAGCAGACTTAGTGTCTGATTTCAGAATCAATGAATATATGTCGTCCGTCGTCGTGCCACACTTAGCTTGTTGTCACATTTTTTTCTCGCAATTGTTACTTGGTTCATTTTTAGCTCAGGTTCAACAAGAGCTGTCACATAATACAGCGAAGCTCGACTATTTAAATTCTGGACGCAGTAAGGGAGACAAAACTATATCAGAAAAATCAACTATAATATAAATATATCTTCTTATGACATAAAGTTATAGTTGTGAACATAAATCCAAGGGGGGGGGGGGGAATTCTGGAAAAAGTCACGCAAACGTTATGGACTTTGTCACACAACATGTGTGTAATGATGAGAAATATATATTTGACGTTTGAAGAAGATACCTTAAAGCTAAAGAAGTTATAACACTTCTTAAAGAAAATTCTAAGTTCAAAGGGAGATAAATCTGAAAATATTGCTTCAAGAGTTATGAAACTTGTCACATAAGATATGGTTGATGATTTGAAGTTTGAGGTAGTTATCTTTACAACTAATGAAGTTATAGTAAAAATAACATTTTTCAAGTAAAACAATATATGTTAATGGGGAGATAATTCTTGCAATATTGGTGCTAGAGCTATAAACCTTGTCACATAAGATGCGATTAATGATAAGGAACGTATATTTGAAGTTTGAAGTTGATACCCCGAGAAATGAAAAAGTTATAGTGAAGAATATTTTAATGCACCAAAACTTTAATATGAAATTTGGACGCGGTCGCAGACGCCGACGCCAGGGCGAGTAGAACAGCTCTTCATATACTTTGTATAGTCGAGCTAAAAATTGGTCAACTTGGGTCAAAAACAATTTCACACAGCCAAAATGTGGTAAAATCTTTTTAACACTGTTGAAGTAACATTGGTAACCCAAATATCCATTGAATTTGTCAGAAATATTGTTTAGATTATTTCTAGCTCAAGTGTAAATATGGGTTATCTTGAAGTAAGATGTTTAGCTCAAGTATCACAATATTCAAAATTTTGTATCTACTCTGTGCCCATTGGACCGATAAAACGAATGTTCAACTATGTGACAGAAATGTTTCTTATAATGTCTGAGATAATGTGCAAAAGCAAAACGATGTCCTACACATTTATTGTATTATTTTGAGTACTTCTTTCATATTTATTTACTTCGTTCATTTTTGTAACAGTATTTCTTTCATATTTATTTATTTATTTTGTATCAGTATGTCTTTTATATTTAATTACTACGTTCTTTTTTGTAATAATATTTCATTCAATTTTATTAACTTCGTACTTGGTTGTTACTTTTTTTCGTGACACTGCTACATTCATACTTGTGAACCATACTGTGTTAACATATAACATCTATGCACCTTCTAACGACTTAACATCAAATGAGCTATTGCTTTTAATTAGACGCCGCGTGCAAGGGATTATAATAAACGTTTAACTGAAGTGATAGTGTCATGTTTGAATATTATATTCTTTTCAATATTATCTAATTTTATCTACATAATAAATAACGTGCCAATAAGCCCGTCTATGGTCGATCGTTCTAAAACTTAACAGTTGAGAGAGGAAACGACTGAGGCAGTGTCACTCACTTCATTTGCTCCGCTTCTGTTGCAGTTCGGCTTCGCCTTAAATTGTCGCCAAATTTTGCATTCAGTCTTCGTTGACGGGGCGGAAGGGAGCCAGACAACTTTGATCAAAATCACTTGTCGAATAATTGAATTACAAAGCCTAAACAACGCCTATCAGAGAGGCGGTTCTCCCTCAACCGTTCAGAAAGAACGCCAAACTCTGCGCACTGGATACGCTACAGTAAGGGGAGATCACTGCAGAACAATTAGTCCTAAAAATCATTCGAGCATTATGCAATTCGTACCAATATTTAAATGTACATACTCTCGGCACATATTATCTTGAATTTATTTTAAGTATACCAATCATTTCAATTTTACTTGTTATCCGATTTATTTTGCTTCGACCAGACGTTTCAATCTTTGTCGCAACAGACAAATATTTCAGAATTTCAGACATGGCATTACTTTGTGATTTTATGCATTTGATTCCACTGTTTCACAAAAATAGGCAACTTAATTATAAAACAACGAACACATACCAAGAACATGGAGAAAAAAATTGATTTGTGCTTCGGATATTCAACTGTAATAGAGAACGATTTCCAATGCTGATTGACTGTTCACATCATTTGGCGGCGTCTTTGATGTACAGCATCAACATTTAACTTGTTTTCAAAATTATACATTTTTCGTAGCCCATACAACATGAATTTCCTTTCATTTATGAAACAGGAAAGCAATTTATAGTATTATATTACTAACAAAAATTATTCAAACACAGCTGCTTTTGATTTAATAGACTGATAAATTAAAAATGTGAAGTATCATACTGCACACTCAATCAATATGTCTTTTATCCTAATTTCATTAGATAAACACATTTGACAATTTATTTAGTAAACAGAAATATTTCATGTCATTGTTATGTTCTGAGAGAAACATGACATTTCCAAGTAACATTTATTGACGGATACTGCAATCAAATTCCAGATATGTGAGATTTAGGTCAAGTGAGCAATTTGTTTCTAGCAATTCATTAATGATAATAAATTGTGAGAAGGGGACTACTTTACTGACATTTATTTGAACTTATCTTAGCCTGATAACCCTGTTTCCAAATAGCACATAATTTAAGCATCGTTATTAAGAAAGCATGTTATGACTGGAAAAGTTTAAAAAATAGTAAAGTGACACTTTAGCAACAATAAAATTCTTTATTTACTTGAAAGTTTATGCACACATTCTAATAATATTAAAAAATATATAATCAAGACCGCCGCAGAATGTGTGTGGTTGGGGCGATTTAAGTGTCGTAGGATTACAATTTATTTCCAATCAAGTACGGTAGTGTTAAAACTTATTTTCGTTCAGTTGCCGTATATTATGTGTCTATGAACTGTCGTTTTCGACCGTATGTCATATTCAACAAACTTTTCTATTCGACTATATGTTTTTCGACGAGATGTTTTTTCGACAAAATATCTTGCATTGTTTCGTGACAAAATGAAACCTATTTCGTAACTTTAAGATGAAAAAAGTTTCTTTCTTGTTTATGTTTCTTAATTAGACACTCGTTATAATATTGATCAAACCTTTCTGTCCGTGCGTTATTTACACGGATAACCACACTCAGCTAAGAATATTTATGAAAGTAGTGATGCTACTATGATTCAAATGTTTTTCAACTCACAGCTTTATAATAATTTCCAACAAAGAAAAGTCCAACTTTTGAGCTGAGTTTATCATAAATTTAGCATAAAAGATGTTTCTGCAATTTATTTCATCTAATTAAATTTCAATTATTTGTTTATTTCTTTACTTTATGTAATATTTCTGGTTTACAATGCACATACATTCAAATTAATTATAAACATAGGCATTTGTTCACATGACACCATACACATGAAACACATTTAGATGTTTTAATCGTATCTTTATTATTTCATCTTATTTAATATAGATAATATAAGTCATGTTACGATCATATTGAAAATAAACATTGTTAAACAAAAGTATAAATGGAGAATGTTAAGTCCATATTTAAACAATACAAAGTTGGCATTACTCTTATCAATACGATGCAAAAATGACTTTCATATATTTAATATGTAGTGAATCAACGTTTCACAAACATGATAAATACCATACTGCTGCTTTTTAATGAGCAAAATTACCATGCACATACTGGTAAAAATAGTTTTTAAATGGTAATATTAATTAGGTCATATCGACGCTTAGTAGCAAAGATGATGTATTTAGCAAGTCCAATTATTCGGATTTATTTTTTGACTTCAAAAGCTGCAAAAATTTAAACATACTCGGCCTTCTGTAAAAATATGGCTTAATGAACTCCCTACGTAATGCAGTATAAAAATTGCAAATGATTATAAAATGAAATTCATCCTCAATTTCTTGAAGATTCACATTTTCTTTCAGAACGTGGATGTCTATTAGGACCATACCCCTCTGCCTCTATCTTTAATTTATGAGAAGATAACCTAATACGAGATAAATTTTGTCTGTAGGATTTAATGAATAAATTATCAAGATACTATGCGGGTTCAAATTTGTCAATCAAATGTACATAAAGATTAGACAAAAGTGGACTAGACTGAATGTCTGCGTTTACCTTTTGTATAAAACAATCAACTACTCTACGTTTGAATATTTCAACAAACTCTTTTGGACTGTACTGCAATGGATTTAGCCATACATCTGTGAATCCATATTCATTTAAAATAGAATGAACCTTAGCTGCCCAGGAGTTATAACCATTATCATGAAGACTTATTGATGAATAAAAAGCAGACTTTAAGATATTATTAACTGAATGAAGACTATGTAACCAGAATCTTATTATTTGAACATATCTTTGAACATAAAGAGGATATCGGCCTTACTCCGATATAACCTGTTCTGTTTCAGTCCCCATTTTACATACAACACGTTTATGTATTTCGAAAAGTAATAAAATGTACAATTTAAATCAGTTTTATACAACCGATAATTCCCCCCTTTTTAAATATTCCAATGACACAAATATAAAAGTAAACGTGTAAGATAATCATATATAATCTAGAAAATGACCACACTTTCTACTTTGTTATGTAACAGGTTTAATTACTTCTTGCGTAAGACGTAAATTATCTGCTTAATGTATTTTTAGTGAATAGCAAAACAGGGGGCAAAAAAAAATAGCTTATTAAGTGTTGAGAATTGATTAACGCTCAAGTCGGTGCTAGGGGGCGTAAGGGATGTTGCACGTATTCATAACACCTCATGTAAAGACTCAATCAAACCGAGTCTGCAATTTTCATGCAGCGCTGTTGTGATTAAGCTTCCGAGGGATCACATTATATCCAGATTATTTTTTACTCCACAGGAGAAGGTGTCAAGTGCTATGTTGCAACTGTAAATAGTTGCCCGTACTTATATTTTTCTAGTCCTTCAGTATCATTGATTGCAACACTTTTAAGTTTTTGAGATGTGTTTTAGTGTTCTTAAATAGGTAGGTCGATACAATATTGAGTGAATAGTGTAGCAGTATTTAGATAATTAAATTACCATATTCAAAGTATTCCCAGGTAATGTTATTGTGAATGTCTTTATATCTTGTTTTCAATTCAAGAACATATTAAAATATAATTGAAATTATATTAAATATTTTGCAATACTTTATACATGGACAACTCTGTCTTGTTGGTATTGCAAAAATGTAAAATGGAACATACATGCATCTAAAGTACATATTTAAATAATAATTCAATAGAAATTATAACTATTTGTTCCAACATTTTTAGGTATCATGAAGGTAACAAAAGAAAATACGGTTCAAAGATGATTCAGATACATGATTATGATAAACGGACATAATCGCAAACCCATGATGTATCGTTTAAAGCTGCACTCTCCAGATGAGCCAAATATTTCAAGAAATTCAATTTTTAAAAAATGTATAAGATCTTAAGAAAAGTAAAAAGATTCAATATTTAATTAATTATTTACATTATGTGCGATTAATGACTGATTTTGCAGTATCAATCACTATAATTCTACTGCGTTACGAACGCAGTAAGAGGTATTTATGTATATTTTAATACACTTTCAAAATTTTCATGAAAACTAGCATGAATCTGGATGCATGCTGCTTTAAACGTTATCTTTGCACTAAATTCGAACATAAACAAAACAAACTCTCAAACACAGAATGTCCTATCTAAAACACTAGGCTAGCATGATTATATGAACATGATTACATATATTTGTTAAACATGGTCTGTATGAAAAACATTTATACAAACTACAAGATTCGTTTGGAAGTTCAAATATTATAGTCACTGTGATGTTTAGATTCTACAGCGATATAAAGTCTCTGGTGTGAAGCACCTTTCATTTCAGAAAATTATGTTTATATGTTCTGGTAAATAGTACAAGTTTATTGAAACACATGTTTAAGGTATCAAAGAAAATACACACAATGATACGAAACTAATGAGATAGTTTAAGAAGAAGACGAAATGCCATGAGCCGAGGGTATGTAAAACAGAGCAAATCTATTTATTTGATGCCGGTAGTTAAATAAAACAATATTAATAATCATATAATTTTATCAATTTAAAAAAAATAAACGTTTTGTACAAAAAAGTGTCTTTTTACAGCATGTTTATTACTCAAATTAATCTAAAAGTTAAATGAGAGTGAAGCTAGAAAATCAAGTTCAGAAAAGCATATATGTTTCTACCACGATGATTTAGTCCAAACTTGTAACACTGTCACTAAAAATCTGGAAAAAGTGTGATCCTTCAGAAGCACTAACCACAACAAAATTACATGAACATTGAAGACTCGGTTTGATTGAGACTGTACATGAGGGGTAATAAAAAAGTGCAACATCCCTCCACTGCACTGCACTGCACTGCAATCTACTTCACTCCGCTCCGCTCTGCTCCTCTCCGCTCCTCTCCGCTCACTGACTCACTCACTGACTCACTCACTGACTCACACACTCACTGAGTATATTTTCTATTAGACTGCATAGGTTTCATTGTAAACTACATATAAAATATATTAAATGACGATTGGATTCTAGTCCATTCCAAATCTTTTTTAATGTTTGTAAGCACAAAAGGAAACGCCTTAAAAAGATAAATATCAATAATTAATTGATTAATTAATTAATTCCATTTTATTCATTCATTCATTCAATCATTTCTTCCGTTTCATTTCTTCCATTTCATTTTTTCCATTTCATTTTTTCCTTTTCATTTCACTACACTGCAGTGCACTGCACTGCACTGCACTCTACTTCACTCCGCTTAAAAAAAAAATATTCAAAACCATTACTGTTTTATGTTTTCAATATGACATTAACATATTACAGCATAATATTTTGTAAAATTAAACGATTTAACTTAAAATCTACAGATGTCTTATAATCAGACAAATTCAGATGGCGAAGGTCTTAGTTTTTAATTTTTGGAATAACCAATTTCAATGCCTTATAAATATCGTAATTATTTTCGTCCCTTATTATGACAGATCCATAAATCATATCTTAAACACTGTCATTTATTATAATTTGTATTCATTTAATACAAATTTAAAATGAGATACATTTTATTGTTTTTCTCCTACAAATGCCAATTAAGCTTAAAGTTTAATATAAATTAATGCATTCTTGATAAAGATTAACTACATATCGATTATAAAATTAAATTTAATTTTTGAATGCTTGGTGTTGTGTTAACTTTAAGACACATTATGCCTAAGAGATCCATATTTATGAAATTCTTAAGAAATGTCAAACATGTGATTAATGATGTTTAAACAATGGATTTAGAGCATGTTAGATTTTAAACATCAAAAAAAGTAGCGCTGACTGTGCAGTAATGTGTTAAAAAAGTAGCAAAATGATGTAAACAAAGTAGTACTTTGACTTCCATACAAAATACTCATTAACTATATTCATACCAATTTGCCAGCAAGACAAAAAGACCAAGGATACAAATGAGTATTGTTGGTAATTGTAAAGAGATACAAAAAATAAAAAATAAAAATTTTGGAGGAATAAAAAATGATAAAGCATTTCTGAGACATATCGGGCCTTTAAGAATATTTTAAAAAAATAACTTGCTCTTTATTATCAATGTGCAAAAGCTTATTACATGTATTAGTGTCAAATAAGATTCGAAAGGAGGCGTGCACCAATGAATTGTATATGTAGTATGCTTTCTAAGGTTGAACAAGTATGTTAATATACAGTAGGGTGAACGTTTCGGTTGTCAAAAATAGCGTTTTTCGTGCGTCCGTTTTTCGTGTAACGTGCGTGCGTATAGCGTGCAACGTGCGTTTGCTGAAACGCTTTCTCAAGCGTGCATCGTTTACAAGCGTTTAACGTTTATCGTTTTCCGTGTATCGTTTTTCGTTTAACGTGCGTCTGAAAGCGTGCGTTTCTAATTTAGCGTGCGTCTGCGTTCGTCGAAGCGCTTAAGTACCGTGTTTTGCGTCTGTTACTTTTGAGAAGTAAAAGAATATCTTAGATAGATATATTATGTAAATTTCTTGATTCTTAAAAATGTAAGAGATGTTCTGTGTCCCTGCCAAAGAAAAATATTATATAATTAAAGAAGTGTTATTGTGATATTTACATTAAAGTTTTAAAGTTTGTGACCTCGCGGTGAATACTGGTCAGATTTCTACATGCTTTACGCCGAAGATTAATTAGTTTTAATCCTAGTTTACATACGCATAAGATTTAATTACTAATTTATTGCAACATTTTTGATATTCAATTCAGCAAACAGGTGTTTATATGCGTACCCCACCCCCTTGACAAGTTCATCGTCTGACTTTTCATCAAACAAAAGACTGTCCGAACCCTATCCGAATCCTATTTAGGGTGATAATTATTTTAGACAGTTCCTTCCTATTTTTTTGACAGATTTATTTTGATATGTAACAGCCTGGCAGGGACTCGAACCCCTGACACTCGAAATACAATTCCGCGGCTCTTGAGTTCTCTGAGCTATTCGGCCGCTTACACGTTTTACTTGTTAAAATACTGAATAGTTATAAACCTACTGTGTATGCAAATATTTCTTCGAATTTCCCAGGGTTATATAATTACTATATAAGCATTGTGATTTAATTTCTAGCTGGGCTATACAAATGTATGTCAGACACAGGGTGAGAAAAAAGTTCATCCTGACATAAACTCGAACCCGTAACCCTCTAAATACCGTACCGCGGCTGTACCGACATTTGTTAATAGTTTCATTATTTGTACATGTACTGTATAGTCATTTTACTAATTATACATTGTACTATTTCTATATTTTTGTACAAATAAAAATAGCTAGATTTTTTTCTAGATGAGAAAATTCTATGGTGGCTTAAATATACCATGATGTACAAAATGTACTTTTTAGACATGTAATCACAACAGACAGGCTAAGCCACCCTTTACAAAATTCCCCTATCTGTCAGCTCATAATCAAGGCATAGACTAATATTTTTGTATGTGGCTTGGGCTTTTAAAGACCTTTATTTTGTTTCAAGATCTGTCTGACAGTCATATTGATGTAGTGATGTAGTGTTATTACTTGTGCTATTTAATAAATATATGTTTTGTTAAATAATGATACCTTGATTAGGTATTCCCTATGTAATTCTGTGTTTCTATTAAATGTGTAATAATCCACAGTATTGAGATTGTCATTTTTATTGTTCTATTAATACTGCCTGCCTTTTTGGTATGCAGTTCGGTCAAAATATTAATATAATCCAGCATATTTTTTCCATGCGTTAACAAATATTATTCTTATTTTATATTAAATTCACCCCAACTGGATTTCTATGAATTTCAACCAGTCCAATCAAACAAAGAGAATACAATGATATAGCAATATTCCTATTATGTACAATAAAAAACAGTTACAATTTTTATTTTAGCAATCTTAATAAAATTGTCAATCCATCTTTCCCGATCCAGTTCAGTGTTTACATGTTAAAAGTTAAATGAGCTGCGTCACGACAAAACCAACATAGCGGTATGGCGACCAGCATAAATCCAGACCAGCCTGCATATCTGTGCAGTCTGATCAGGATCCATGCTGTTCACTTACAAACAGTATAACAAGTAGAGACACTGTTAGCGAACAGAGGGGCAGGCTGGTCTGGATCCATGCTGGTCGCAAACCCATTATGTTGGTTATATTGTGACGCGGCTCAAATATATCTTAATCTTATATGAGGTCCATATTATAACCCACTTTGATGAACAATTATATAGCTTTCTTGATTTTTATTCTGTAAATTATCTAAAATTACTTTTAAGGTTTATCAATCTGTAATCATTACTAATAACATGATACCCCTTTGAGATACCCGAGATGAGCCTGTGTCGCCCTTTGCTAACTTAAAAGTATATAACCTATCCATATATAACCATATAATTGAATTCTTTGAAGATTTTTCTCATCTACATATGCTGTAGTCCCAAGTCACTTGTTTAACTTCCCTCAAGTAAGTTATAACCTCATAACTGATAAAATTCTAACTATAATATACTTAAATATCACCCATGTAGTTATATTAATTTACAAAAACCCATTTTGCATACTTATATCTTTTAGGACCTGTACAATTTCAATTGATTGTAATTTTAATTTTCCTACAATATCAATTTTATGCTTCATAGGTAGGTCAGTTCATTAAAAAGAGCTTAATAAAAGATCCCTATGAAAAGTAATGTAATTGATAATTCAATCCAAATAAACTATATTAATTAAAAGCTTTAATTAGATGACTTAAAAAAGGAGATTTCAATAATTGTCCATGAAAAATATTAATTTTATAGTAAATTCCATGTGGATCCCCAACAATTAAAGAAAGCAGTGCCACATAAAATGTTGATACACCGGGTAATTTTACCTTAAACTTAACCTCTTAGGCAATGATACAGAATTTTTTATATAACATAAATTTATTATATTAATAAACAAACATATTTAATTGACTAAATTTTTTTTTTTTGGGGGGGGGGGGGGTTTACATCACATCAACACAGTATAGGTCATATCGCGACGTTCCAGCTTTACTGGTGGAGGAAGACCTCAGGTGCCCTCCCCTGCATTATTTCAGGCACGAACGGGCACCTGAGGAGAACCACCGACGTTCTGTAAGCTAGCTGGATTATAAGCTTCCTGACATGAAAGAATCCAATGTCCCTGTCGGGATTCGAACCTACAGCGGTGAGGGGCAAGTGATTCGAAGTCAACGACCTTAACCACTCGGCCACGGACGCCCCTAAATGACTAAAATAAGGTAGTCCTAACAAATTTCATTACAAAATATGAGAATTATGGCAACTCTCCTAAGATGCCTAAATGTCCAAGATAATGCACTAAATCACTACAAAATATGAAAATTTTACCTAATTATAAGAGCCTTGGAATTTAAACAAAGCTATAAGAGGAACATTAATCTATCATATTAATTAACAAATGTATCTAATTGACTAAAGTAAGGAAGTCCCACCAAATTTCATTACAAAATATAAGAGTTATTGCAAATTTCCTGAGATACCTTACTGTCTTAAGATAGAACACTAATTCACTACAAAATGGGGATTTTTACCTTATTATAACAGCCTAGGACATGAAACAGAATTATAAGTGCAACATAAATCTATTGATATATTAATTAACAAGCATATCTAATTGATTAAAGTAAGAATATCTCAATAAATTACATTTAATATTAAAAAAATTATGGCTTATTTCCTATTATGTATAACTATACAAGCTTACACACTAATTCATTAAAAATGGGAGTAATATTACCTGATTATAACCTCATGGTAAATGAATCAAAGTTAGTTAAGCAACATAGTATTATTATATTAAGTAATACCTACATCTAATTGACTTATATAAGAAAATCCAAAAAAATTTCATTGAAAATTAAGAAATAATGGCTAACTTTCTATAATGCCTTATTAATAACTTTACCACACTAAATCATTGAAAATTTGGGTAAGTTTACCTATTTATAACCTTCTGTTCAAGTATATACTATCAAGTACAACTACATCTAATTGACTAAAATAAGAAAACCCCATTGAATTATATTGACAATGAAGAAAGATAGGGTAAATTTTCTATGATGCCTATTTGTTCAAGCAAATACATTACATCTTTAAAAATGGGGGTAATTTTACCTTATTATAACCTCCTAGGAAATGAAACTAAGTTAGTAAGGCAACCTATTTCTATAATATTGAGTAACAATTACATCTGTTTGATTGATATGGAAAAAAATCCACCAAATTTTATAAAAAAATAAAAAAACGTATAACAAATGTCCTATAATGCAGACACTGAGGTGTTCAGATCCACTATCAGTAAGGAAGTGTTCCCTTCCCTGTCAGGGGACCATTACTGGCATGGTATATGGAATCACAAAAAGGATACTGTACTGCATTTTTTCCCAATCAGTCTGGTACCGGCACCATTCCCAAAGTACAGGAAAAAAACACTGTACTGTAAAACTGATTTTTTCATTTCTACAGCTAAGAACTGTTCACTATTGAGGGGAGGAGTATGCAAGCAGACTGATAGCTTAGCCGGTAGTCAGCTTCGACACTGTATTCAAGGGGTCCCGGGCTCCAGTCCCAGTCAGGCTGCATATTTAAAGTGTGTCTTTACACAATGTTTGTATAACGCTAATGACGTCATGTCAATTATATGCACAGATGTGCAATACCATATTTACGGAGTGGCAAAATTGGCACCGGTGTGTGATTAAGCATAATATTATCACACCAGTGCCGATTTTGCGACTCCGTAAATATAGCATTGTACGGCCGTGCATATACACTGTATTTTGACGTGACGTCATTAGTGTTATACAAACATAGTGCAAAGACATGCTAAATGTTAGCGTTAAACTATAGGCGCATCAAAGAAAAATGACTCTGATTTCACTTAAAACGGTCTTTATTTTTAGTATGTGTTAAATAGAATATTATATTAAATTTGTGTATGTTCATTACTGAATTTATTGCACTCATTGAATAAAGTAAATATTATGCTCACTGGCTAATTTTATTCAACTCGTGCAATAAATTCAGCATTGAACTTACACTCATTGAATATCCTCTTTTTAATACATATTAAGCGCACGTCAATAAATTTCAATTTTAAGTGATATGAAAAATAATTTCTGTTGCGCTGTCTTTGCAAATCAATTAACTTTACATCACAACCGGTTTCCTTATTTTCCTCATTTTTTTACTCTCGACTACTGTTTCAGACCTAAAATAAAATTGCGTTCTTAATATTTATATATACTCATGTAATGCCCTAGAAATTTTACCTTTTTTTGTGATTTCACTGGATTTCAGTAGACTGTTTATTTCTACTTTCACTTTCGTTTTGAGAAGATTTTACTGGCGACAAGACAAGATAAATCATGCGGTGTCCTAATGAAATATACAGGACATCAACTTAAATCTACGTATTGTGCCAGCAATTTAATCATTCCTGATTCTGGAAGCTTTTGCCTTAATTTTATCCATTTCCATTAATGTTATCCGTGGTAGAATCCTGTGTTTTTAATCTGTTTTCGTGACTTCTGTCAAAATAGTTTATTCCTTTATTTTACACTCAAGATTATATAGTTCGATTGTTTATGATGCAGCCTAACTTAATATATAGATATGCCTCATAAATCCATCTGAATTTAATTGTTAGCACTGTATATCTATAAAAATTTGCAATGCATAATTCAATGTCGGCCATGTTGGACTATTACGTAGAGATTACGTAGTGAATGCAAGGGATAGTTCTTTATTTGATTGCGCATAATTTAAAGGAACACGTTATCCTATTAACTATTTTACTTTCGATATTAGCGCACGATAGCTTATAAATATTTCTAAAAATCATTTGTTGAGGCTGTGACAAAAATTAATTTCGGTGCTTCAATTTGAGTGCATTTCAGTTCTTATACATAAACTCGTTTAAAATACATTTCTAGCTACGTACCATATAGATCTATATGATAATCAAAATTTATCGCTAAACGATCTACATGTAGCTAAAGTTGTTAAAAACCTAAAATGATTACGATGTTTTAATAAAGGTTTAGAAACGTTTTCATTTTGCGTGCGTTTTAGCGTGCGTATATCGTTTAGCGTATTTCGTGTAGCGTATATCGTTTTGCGTGCGTCTGCGTATTTCGTTTCGTTTTGCGTGCGTATAACGTGCGTTCGTATAGCGTGTAACGTGCGTTCGTATAGCGTGAAACGTGCGTTTTGCGTGTAAACTGACACGTTCACCCTACTGTATATGTGTTAATTTTTATTTACTTTTTTCTAGTTATTTGTATATAAAGTAATACCTTCTTCATGTCCCTTTTGATGAGTATAAGTAAAGATAGATCATGATAATTGATAAACATATTTACCATATCAAAGATACGAAACAGAAACACACTCAATTACTGTATATACAACTGTGATTAAAACATGCCTTGAACTGGCCGAAACTACCAATATTAACCAAGATTAATTTTTCTACATGTTTTTCATAATGACCTATCGCAAAGACAAATATATATACAACCTGTCTATTATTTATGCTACAAACATACTTTTACAATTGAGTATTTCTTACCAATGGCGAAGTAATGTTACAACAAGAAATGTTAGCAAAACAGATATTCAAAAATCACAATTCAACATGAACTATTAAAGGCACATTATGCCTCAGAAACAATGTAATCTTTTACTTCTTAAGAATGGGCAAACTTGAATTTCATAATATTTAAAACATGGTTTAAGGGAACATTAAGACAGTGTGCCTTCAGATTCATGCTTATTGTCACGTATTTCAGAGTAAGATATTGTGAAGTAAACAAACACAGTATTGTACACACTGCAAGCAGCATTTTCACGTCAATTAAATAAAACACGATTCAATATAATTATGCAAAGGTAAAACTATAGTAATATGGTGAATAATACAAAATCAGTCAATGATCGCACATAACATGTAAATTATTTCTTTAATCTTGACTATTTTATGTTTATTAAAGTCTAAGTATATTTTTCACAAGTTTGATTTCCTTGAACTATTATGACTCGTGTAAGGCAGCTTTTAATTTTCTCCTGATTTCAAAACAACCTGGAAAATCATATTGGGTATGTGTGAATATATAGTAAACCATTGACCAAAGAACATCTCAAAGAGAACATGAACGAAAATCACTATAAAATATAAACATAGAACGCTCATAAACAAAACTATATAAATAAAGAACTTTATCAAAGATATTATCTCAAAAGTAGATTAGATTATTATAATAAATCTATTTTTTTCTGGAACTGTTCAGACAAAAATATGTTGACTAGCACAGACCGGTACGAAGGCGCTAAGGTGACATTTTCCACATTTTCCCCGGGACTTACTCCGTTTTTAATAAAAATATTAATTCGCAATAACGAAATATTAATTCGTTTTTACGAAATATTATTTCGTTTGTTTTTGAAATGTTTATTCGTTTTTTACGAAATATTTATTCGTTTTTACGAAACAATTATTCCTTTTACGAAGTATTGTATCGTTATTATGAAATATTAATTCGTTTTAATTTACTGAATAATATTTCCTAAAAATGAGGTAATTTTTCGTAAAAACGAATTAATATTTCGTAAAGACAAATTTATATTTCGTAAAAACGAATTAAGACCCCGGACAAAATATGTGGAAAATGTCACCTGAGGGGCTCCGTAGACCGGGGAGTTCATGTACTATCATACTAAACATTATTGATTATAAACATAATGTTCAATAAAATTAAAGCATCCATACAAATTTAAACATATAATTATTGTATTTCATTTTTTTAACTGAAATCGAATAATTTTATATCTAATTTAATAGACTATTCAAAAAAAGATTTGCATTGAACTGTTAATTTGAAATCATTTAATGTTTTCATTTATATTTGTTTCTGCTTAAGTCTTTTGATCATATGCAGTTATTTCATTTGTCAATTCTTATAATTCTCATATATTATAGACAAACTAAAAAATGAATTGAAAATCATGCTGGTTTATAAATTTATTTATCAAACATAAATTTCAAATTGTTGTTTTTTGTTGTTGTTGTTGTTGTTGTTTTTACTTTAATCTTAACACATTTAAGGTATACCTCGGCTGTCAGTCAACATATCAATAACCAGCTTTCCTGGATAAATTACAAGCAATTATCAATGTCTGACACAATACTTAACTCACATAATTTCTGGGTCATCCATTAGACACGAACGATCATTAGACTGAATTTCCGAGATCAATGTTTAATTAGAGAAATTCCTCTGGCTCGAGGCTCGAGCCAGAGGCCCTTGAATTACAAATAGTGTCTCTGTTGAGATATCGGTCGGACTAATATGTTATTATAAAATACAGAAATTTATTTGGACGAAGCTTTATTTCATAACAGTCAGGTCTATATTCTTCAGACGTGTTGAATACACTATTCGAAATAAATGCGGATGTGTTCGCTGTGAATGGATGCTATCCTTAGCGAAACATTTAAAACGTGTAATGCGATACTTTAGTAATATTAATATAAATAAATGTATTGACCGGTCAAAAGGAACAAAAGGAACACTTTATAAGACCTGATTAAATGATTTGTATCGATGTAGGATCTAATCATATTTTAACTGTTTTAATTTCAAACAAGTATGTTAGATTATTCTTCTAAAAGCTAAAAAAATTGCAGTAGATTCTGCATGAAATTAAACACAATTACAATATGAATGGAAGTAATTAAGGGGGATTTGCTTTCAAATGTTTCCTTTTTATTTAAATAGTTTTCGATAAGTGAAATGCAGGCCTTGGAACAAAGCTAACCAACTGGACGTTTTTTCCGCTCTTTAAATAAAAAGCTATTAAGCATTTAATTTTTTTTTTCAGTCGCATAGATATAAGTTGGAAAATTATATTTAAGAATCACCTGAATATACGATTTTATTACATGCTTTTCGGTGGTTTATAGAAATATATCAGTGATATAAAATTGGTAATTTCACTGTTTGAAACAGTGAAATTACCACTTTGATAATTTCACTGTTTTGAATTTAAGCCCCTTACGTTGTTTTCAGTGAAATACCAGCGTGCACAGTACTGCTGGGTACCAACTTAATGACGTGACGTCGTAAAATGACGTCACGTTGTATTATTATTTGGCGCGCTTTTCATTCAGTATTAGGTTAAATGTCTTTTTAAAACGTTTCTTTGCATGTAATAAAAAGAAAATTTGCTTAGTTTTGTGTAAGATCGAAATATATTTCACCTTGTGAACACCAAAAGTTTGTATTTCACTCATGGCTGCGCCACTCGTGAAATATACCTTTTGGTGCCCACTCGGTGAAATATATTCCGATCTTACACTGAACTAAACAAATATCCTCTATATAATTGATACATAAAGTATTACATATTTGAAATAAATGAACTGTTCTGCATTTCCAAAACAATATAATCATGATCTTGTAAATTATAATTCATAAAACTCCGAAAAAGAAATGCTAGAGAAAGATATTTCAGGGACTGTTCTTCTTAACGTACGTCCGAAGGGAAAATATAAATTGTGCCAACAAATGAAAAAAAATCAGAATCTTCTTCATGTATTTATGTAAGTAAGTATTTTTAATCAAAATTCTGTACGGTAATGAAGTCTCTGGTGTAAGACACTTTTTATATCCTGATAATTATGTTTACATGGGCGTATAAATAGTACAGGTTAATTGATACAAACGTTTTACCGTATCCAAAAAACCCCATATCAAATGGTATGCATATAGCAATCAAAGAAAATACTGTAATTTAACGTGTAAAATTCTGACTTCTTGTTGTGTGATGTAAACAAAGTAAAGTTATTGTATGGTAAAGTTATTCTTAAATAACGTTAAGTACACAAGCAACTTTTTGTACACTTCATTTTCCTGAATTCTGCAATATTTTTGTTTAGTTTTACATGCATACATTAACGATTCAGCTTTTTAAAGGTGGCGGGAAAACCCGACGAAAGTTTGGCCCTCAGTTTTGAATACTGGGCTGAGTTTTCGTAAAACTTTGGTGGATGGGTTTTCCCCTTTGGGAAAAAATTTAAAATCCCCGGCGCAAAATTTTACTCACGTATGTGAGGGCAGGTGGCTTTAAGTTAACAATCATAACCATTCGGGGAAAAGGGACGCCCTTTGCCCGGGTAAAACTGTTGGAAAAAAAATTTAAACCCGGTTTGTATTTTGAAAAAAATAAATTTCAGGAAAAATTCTTTATACACTTTCCCAAATCGCGTTAAAAATAAATCGGGATTACTGTGTCGATGGGGCCCGAAAAACCAAATCACATAAAAATAAAGAATTTTTATCCCCTAAAGGGCTTTTTAAAATTCTTTTCACACATTTTAATAGACTTTATTTTCTCAATTTATTTATTAAAAATATTCATATCTATGTTACTTCCTTTACGTCTCAAGTGAGCTAAAATCTCTTTTGACATGCAAAAATAGAAAATATTTAAATAATTCAATCTTCTTACAATGTCTATGAACACGAAATGTTAACGACCTTAAAGGCAATTCAATAATAAAAATTAATGAGATTTCTTACCACGATACAGCTTATGTAACTGCATAGGAAAAAGGAAATGAGCCGCGTCACGACAAAACCAACATAATGGGTTTGCGACCGGCATGGATCCAGACCAGCCTGCGCATCCGCGCAGTCTGATCAGGATCCATGCTGTTCGCTATCAGTTTCTCTACTAAGTCTTGTAATAGAGTTGGTAAGCGAACAGGATCCATGCTTGTCGCAAACCCATTGTGTTGGTTTTGTCGTGACGCGGCTCAAATGTTTTGTAAGATGTCCGTGTTAACATGATGGTGACAATCATTTTTACGACAAATTGACTGTATAAATTGCACAGTTTGATTGCGTCGACATCTTAAGATTTGAGCATAGATTTCCTAAGTTTTGAGCATAGAATTAAACTTTTAAATTACATAATTTTAATTCTTGAGACGTATTTCTTGTAATAATTATTTTTTTATTATCAAGTCAAAAAAAATCAAAACGTCGAGGGGAAAAAATTTTTTTTTAAATTTGCAAAAAGTTAGAACATAAAACACAAATAATTCCCAATTTTTACGCATTATGAAAAACGTGCGACATTTTTTAGGTTAAAAACTTTAAATGTTGGCCTATCCTAAAAAGTTTAAAAACTGGGGATAATCGTATTGAAAGGGAAAATAATTATTTTTTAAACATTGCCCTAGTTTAAAACGCTAAAACAAAAATTTAAAATTAAAAGGGAAGAAAAAATTCCATTAAATGTGTATTCATCTTACATTGGATTGGATATATAAACTTATCGTTTTCTCAATTCGACTTTATGTCGGATCTATGAGAATTGCTTAAATTAAAGATTTCGTGCAAAACGTGATTCTCTCATTTATTACTAGTTACACGACTATACCCCCAGCAAAGTTATTCAAAAAGGCGTGCGTCTGTAACAATACACTTTTATATAACAGTAAACTTCCACGTGGATTTAGTGTAGCTGAAATATACGGATGGATCCTTTATTAGGCCCAGAAAAAATGCCCTGTTTTAAACGGCAAGAATTTTTTCTGACCCAAATTTTAAAATTTTTTAAAATGAAATCATTGGCCCCATTAAAGATTTTAAACAAAAATTCCTGCGAAAATAAAATGAAAAGACAAATTTGGCGTAATAACCCTTTAAATTCTCCATTTTTTTCTTCAAAACATTTGTAGCTTAATTCCCATTTAAAAATGATATAGTAAAAGTTCTTGGGGAAAGGGAACGTTATTCTCGCTACTATCTTTAAAAAAAGCAGGGGCGTTGGGATTTTAAAGTGCTTAACATACTTTGGCCTGAAAAAAGAAAGAATTTTTCTTAATTAAAAAATTTCCCTATTTTCTGTCAAATCATAATTACGTAATTTTATTTGGGCCAAATTGACAACCTATTTGCTCTCGAATAAGTGTGAAAGTTTTAATCAACTGCCCTTCAACTAGTTTTGTATAGCAAATTACGGTAACCAAAATGTGACAAAATATCGACACCATCGGCCTTATGTGAAGATAAAACTCTACCTATTATTCAAGAGTTTGACTTAAAATCAAGAGATTTTAGTCAAATCTAAATCTTAAAAGCATGTAAAGAGGCGATAGTTTACTGTGCTCCATAGGACCCATAGAAAAACGGACGGAAATGTGGTAGCAAACATGTAATGTATGGTCATTTCATGGAACAATGTAACTGTTGATTTAAGCATTTGAAACAAAATTGTTTGACAAAGCGAACAGTTGTGCGTTTTGGAATAATTCCGAAACTCAATCATTTCATATATCAGAAAACACAATAAACACTAAAAAATATCCCCTCCACCAAAACAAGTAAAGGAAACTCACCCAAAGGTTGACTCCAAAAAGCGTTATCATCTTAATAACATTGAACATGCTTGGTGTTTTTTTTTCCAATGTTGATCGACATAATTGTTTTTAGTAAAACTGACAGTCTATTGCAGGTAGCATTTTAACATGACTGTTTGTGAATGCAAGGGAATTGTGTCCGACTGAAATAAGTGCACGAAAATTCCGTGCAAATACAATTCGCCTCACCTTGCACTGCTAAACGCTTATAGGCCATGCAAATATTTTTATAGCTTTATATTTTCAATAAAAACTTACATAATTTTCAATTAGATCTAATTATTATTAAATGCGTTTATGACTTTATCTGTTTTATATCGTCGTATAAGTAAGATACAGTTACTTGTATTCTCTTCAAAAGGGTCTTCTCACAGACGTGACGAAGATCGTCCGCAGGGACAAACAACAATTTATCCTCGTCTTTGCCTCGGACCATGTTTATCCTAGCATACTCTCTTCTTACGTCTGTAAAAAGACTCTTGTGAAGAAAACCTCGAACTGTATTCATTACTTGATTATAAATATTAAATACACAACGTATAGAGTGAATAAAACATTAGTAAATACTTTTAGTTGAATGCATTAAGTGACTCGGTATTTACGCGTTTTTTTTCTCTTTTTGAACAAAAATGTTTTTAAACACATAAAAATTATGGGGACATCACGTTTTAAATTTTCCCATTTTAAAAAATTTGTTTTTTTGGGTTGTAATTTTTTATTTAAATAATGAAAATTAATCATTTTGAAAAAAAATTTAATTCGATAAAAAAATTTTGGTACTGCAAAGTAAAATTCTTTGGGTTTGTTGTAATTTTCAAAAAGTAAGCGTATGCATTAAATTTAATTTGCACGGAAACTAGAAAACTATTTTGCTAAATTAAATATTGACCTTCTAAAGTAATTTAAATTTGAAAAACACGTTAGAAAATATTTTTAGAAATCGTAAAATTATGAGCGTTTCTCATCCTTAGGGATTAAAATTAATCGCCTTTTTTGACAGGCAAGCGAAAGGTTTAAGACCTCATTCCTTTATTATTCAAGTATTTAAAAATATTTTGTAACAATAAATTTCAGGACCCTTTGATTGTAGTAGATCGAATAAACTGGGGTTTTATACACGTCCATATTGGCAAAATCTGCAGCGTTAGTTTTCATAAAAAGTCAAATGTGTCTGGGCCTTTTTATGACCCAATTTTGCAAAAAGAATGAATGTGTTTTTTGTTTTTTTGTTTGTTTGTTTGTTTGTTTTTGTTGTTGTTTTTTTTTGGCGGGATGTAAAGCAGTTTACTAGTACTTATTGCCTTCACTTTCGCAAGGAACTGTAATTTCTGTACATGCCAGAGCAGAGGTACAGTAGAAGGGATTTCATGGGAATCACAACGAAAGTGACCTGCACCGTCCGGAATTAGAACCCGGGTCGCCCGATGTTTTGTAAGAGTATAGCACGTACTAAGATTTACATACTGACATACTTTCCTTGTAAAACTACTTAACAAGTTGTAGAATATATCATCTCCCTCATAACTTTATACCCGTGAGGAAAATGATCTATAAGATAGACAGAGACAAATGGAAGTTAAGTGCGTAGACGTTATGAGTTTAAATTTACACATCATTTCTAACAATCATTTCTGACAAGCTCATACCTGATAAAATAAATGTTGGTTTTATCGTTAATCATATTGACAAAAATGAAACGTTAGTTTTCCTGATTGTTGAGTTTCACGATCTTTTTATGACACGTTTATACCAAGGGCATTTTACTTAATCGATAATATAATGTTTCGTTTGTATAATAAACTGTTTAAAGCAGACTTTATATACTCTCAAACCACTTGCCTCTCACCGATGTTGGTTCGAATATCGACAGAGACTTTGGATTCTTTTATGTGCGGAAACTTTCCAACTAGCTTACGGAACGTTAATGGTTCGACTTAGGTGTGTTTTGTTCGTCCCTTTAAGTTAAAGAACGGGTTTTTAATTTTTTTTTCCCCCGGTTTTTAAACGGGAACCGGGGGTTATTTGACATACACTTTTAATTTTGTGTCGGTGTTGAAAGTAAACCCCAAACAAAACCAAAAAAATGTATTAATTTTGCTAGTTAATCCTTTTTTACCATAAAATGAAATCTGCGTTGACATATTTTTATTGACAAGTCAGTTTGATAAGTTCCGTCTTATTAACCGATTAATCTATTGATTTTTAAGTATAAAAATTTTAATTTTTTCATCACCCAAAAGTTTAAAGGGAAAATTTTTTGATTTTAAAAAAATAATTTCTGGCACGATTTTGGAATACATGTATATTTAAAAATTTTAAACCCGTTTTTTAAAGTGTTTCCAGTTTTCAAAGTTTTTGAGCGTCAACGAGTCGAGGAATAAGAAAAATAATGCATTGTGTGGTTGCTTTTATGCTTTATTCAAAAGCAAAAATGAATCAATATTTAACAGAAAAAAAATCTGAATGTTATCAAAGGTACATGGTCATTTAGAAATCGGAAATCTTGATTAAAATGAAATTATGTAAAAAAGTTTTTTTCTATGAAATGTCAAGATTGCATATAAGTTAATTAAAATTAAATAATTTCATATTAAGATAAGGGAATAAAGTATAGACTTATGAATCATGATATGAGATTAAATAATATGTAAACCGCAAGTAAGTAACAATTTGAATTTAAGTACTAATTCAAATTAAAAAAAAATCGTAGATGATAAATAACTTTACAAGCATACATTAATGTAAGTATAAATTTTAGAATGTCAAAATTAATGTCAATGGAACGTTTCTGTAGAGCTATGTAAATTGCTAACATAAAAATCTACTATTTCTACGCCAAAAAAGAAATATTCCCTCCAAAAATAAAAAATAGCATGTTATAATAAAAATACATGACTGTATGAATTGTTGAAATACTTTGTTTATTAGAATAAGTACTTATATCTCAAGGCTTAAGTAACATTAAGATTTAGACAATATATATATATATATATATATATATATATATATATATATATATATATATATATATATTATATATATATTTGGAGAAAATAAACGTTCATACAGTGCTAAAGTATAAATACCCAAGTACTTTCGGCGTATTATGCCTTCATCAGGGGTGTATTACATGTATAATGTGCACACAATCGAGCACAAAATCTCAATACGTGTGCACTGTATAGTATCAAAAATTGAACTGAAACACAGTCGCTAGAAAGGTGATAAAATTACATCGATTATGAATGGACCGTTATTGAATGGTCATTGTGTAGTACTTTACAAAAGAGAATATAGCCATGATATACTGATCATAAATACTTGACGTATTGAAGCGGAATTGACACACATATACTACATGCATATGTGTTGGATTACACAGTTAGGCTTTGTTGTAAAATGCTAAAACATTCTGTACATGTATAATCTATAGAATAAATAAAATTTGAAGTAAAACAATTGTAATAACATTACCATACTCTTATTATATTTATGTTTTCTAATCTAGTAAATGGTACGTATTTGGATAGTCGATGTTCATGTTTTTCATATGGGTATGACTATTATTTAACAGATTTTGCTAAAAAAGAATGACAACTGTTACAATAAATCTATCAAACATGTCCATATACAACAAAATTTCAAAAATAAATGAATAATTTATGAGACCAGAAATCCTTCACATTTCATTAATGAATATAGTTACGATGTTATCAACTGTTTTGAACTTAAAACCCGTATGCTTACAGGGTGCCGGATGATAAATAGAGATATTACACAATAAAAATTCAATAACTGTATTATCATGGTCTTCTTTTATTCTTCAGGTCAAATTTAGAGATAGAAATGGTTGGGTGCAAGCTACCATCAACATACCCCCTAGCACTGGCTTTCAGCTTTATACCACATTTCAATATGAAATAGTTAAGTTTTAAAATCTTGAAGTCATGAAATTCCCAGGAACACTGACTCAATTATTCTGGGTACATGACTACCATGATACATGTAGGAGGAAAAGACACAAGTGTTAAGCATGGGTTACCCGTTTTGTCAGAAACATACAACACAAAAGAAGAGAAAAAAGCACTAAGAAATATTATATCGATTACGAACACCCTGTCTAGTTTTATACATGTATTTTATCCTACAACAGATGTTTCTAAACCAATATATCTCGAACCTATATAAATTTAGAGTTTCAACCATATTTTCAGAAGGAAAATATTGGTAATATTTTAATGTTAACTGGTTAATGTTGGCGAGCGGACTTAAACACTTTTTACTGTGCACAACAACGCCTTTCATATTACTGTTGTGAATTAAGGATGTTCATTCGTTAAATATTTTACCGCAATTTATCCGTCCATCTGTTATAAATATCAGATCACACATAACCAGTTTTGAATCCTGTGAAAGGTATAAAGTAAAAATACTTTATAATAATAGTTTATAAAAGGCAAATTGCTCTGTCTTTTGTTGTTTTTTTATAAATTACCAGAATTATATACTGAAGGGTTTTCTGTTGCTGTTTTCTGACAAATTTTCCCGAGAAATAAGCAGTTAAAAGCCCATATGTAACAAGTTGGTGTTTTTTCTTTTGCCTGTTCGTGTGTACATAATGATGCTTCTTTAAAGCCTTTAAAATGTGTTGGTTAAAAAATGCATGTATATCTAGAATTTATTTATAGGATTTTATGCACTGGAACAGAAGTGAAAACAATAAAAAGCATTTAAAACTTGAACAAAAACGTTGTTTGTGACAATTACTTGTACCCATAAGGATAATAAGGTAGTGTGTATTAAGTTATAATTGTAAATTCTTCTGTGCACATGGCATTTCTGAAAGCATTAAGTATTAATATTGGCGGGAAACCTGTTTTTGTGGAAATAATGTCGTTTGTTTACATTGTAATTCGACATATATAAGCTGTACACATTTATAAATGTCAGGTTGTTGAAGAATTTTAAAATGTAGTCTACGTTTAAAGAAATTTTGATGATGTCATAATCCAGTTTTACGTGACATGTATGACATTATCCTTTCTAAACAGATGATACGCCACGAGAAAGAATATTTTCAAAAATTCCAAATATAAAAATCAAATAAACGTATTAAGTATGACTGCTGCACCTTGTAGCTAAAACACCACAGTTCTTTCTACTGATTCATTCATTGTAGAAAAACGAATTCGAATCCCTTTATATGACCACAAAATCTGGATAATGAAACACTTGTCCATGGAGAGAATCCATTTTAACACCTGCCTGCATCAGTTTTGTCAAATATAGCAAAACTATGATTAACAAACACAGTTCTTGTAATGTTAAACAGTCATTTAAGTAATGTCTTCAATTGAATTCATTTTGTTTCACTTCATTTGTGTCAGTAAGTGGTATTGTTTCTGCATTTCCAGATTTACCAGTGTTTGGTACACGATGATTAGGATCTAGAAGTGCTCCGTTGGCAAGTGTCACGGTGTTGGTAAAGTCACGACTACCTCTAGACCATCCGTAAGAAGTGCGCGTGTATTTCGTGCTGAGAGATCTAGCATCATTGAATCTGGATATTTTCTTTTTTAACACTCCTTTCACCTAGAAAATATTGTTTATTTTATTTTCTTTTTCAATACTCCTTTCACCTAAAAAATATTGTTTATTTTATTTTCTTTTTAACACTCCTTTCACCTAGAACATATTGTTTATTTTATGTTAAATACAGGAGAGAAATAAGTAGATATTCTTCGAATAACATGGACAACAACCAAGCGATGTAACAGATATATTAAATTTCAAAAGTATAAATTTGATCTACAACCTACCTCTCCATTTAAGAAGCAATAAAATATGGCCACCATTAACCCCTGCAAAATAAAGAAATTACATGATTTACGAACGATTCAATGTAGGTTTTTCTTTAATGATTTCTGATTTAATATATTACAAATATAACTTTTCATGTACAGACTCAATCAAACCGAGTCTGCAATTTTCATGCAATTTTGTTGTGATTAATGCTTCCGAGGGATCACTTTGTTTCCAGATTTTTCACTAATTCTACAACAAAAAGTCCAGCACAGGATTTTGACATTGTCAAAATAATAAAAGACAACAATACCATTATTTTACAGAACAAATATTTAAGTACCCCACAGAATGTATATGCTGTGTACTACAGTTACTGTAATAATGAAGAATGATAATACAAAGGGATTTCACTTTTTGTAGCACAACCGTTTCATTATAAATACAATTAAATTCACTGTATTTTGGAATATTTCTTTTTAAGAAATCCGTTTCTATTTTGGTACATTTTTGTCTTCATTACTGTAATTTAATAAGTAACAATACTGTTAAAATGTTATGCTACCGTATGTCAAAATGTTACAGTTATAATAAGCAGTAAATCAAGCACTTACACTCAGAAACCACATATCTCAAGTGGAAACAACTTATAATCTTTACCTGGAAGGATTGAAGAACGGCATTGATGTATCTAAAGACGAGTTTCACCTGTGGATGATCACTGGGTGGTATAATGAACAAGACGTAGGTTATTCCAAGCAAGGGGAATAGTATAATCGTTGCTTTGACCGCTTTGCTGAAAACCAACACAAAATTGTATGAATCGAACAAGCAAATATTAAAGGCAAGACTGTGATGAACTGTTCTCCAATTATGTATACGTAAGAGACATTATATTTTACATAAACATGGACTAACTTGATTAACAAACGCTATAAAACAAAAGAAACGTTGGGTGTTTAAAATAACAAATTTAACAAAAATGTCTGCAATTTGTAAATATTATGAAACCTGATTTATACGGAAACATCACCGTTTATCAACATGCATGTATAAAAAGTATTAACTCTTCATAAACAGGGTTTGAAATACGACTGAGTAAATCATTCCAGAAGATATATTAAATGCATGCTTTGTAGTATATTAGATATACATATCACTCCGATTGCATTTTGAAATTTGCTCAAACAAATGATTTCAAATACAGGGTTTAATTCATTGTTGACGTTTGGAAATACACCTATTGTTTCACAAGTTCAGGTAAATGTACAAACTAAGACAAGTTAGTAAAGTTATAGACACGGTTTTCAATTATGCCAAAAATTGTCTTAAAGATATAATATGCTTATCTTTGAGTAAAAAATTTTAATCACAGAAATGTATTGAAATCCAAGAAGTTTTAAATGAATTTTGTGTAATTTGAAAAAAAAGAATGAATAACCTATGCACAGGAAGCTGTGTTCCCTATTACAGGTCAAGTAAAGTTGGTCTTTTCTTAAAAAAAACTGCCAGTTATTTTAATGGCACTATATATTCATTTATTCATACTATGACAACCTAAAGTGTATACAATTTTAAACATAACATGTCTTTTCCGTGTGAAATCAAAGCATGTATATTTTATATTTACAAAGAGACTATGTAGAAATTATCAATATTTTTAATATCAAATTTGAGCATAGTATATCTTCAAATTCTACACGAGACGTTTGGTGCAGTAATGATTTTCTTTCTTATTGTTGTTTTGTTTTGGTTTAAGAATGCGTGTTTAAAACATAGGATTGTTAGGATCATGTGCTAGCCTATTTGTTTAGAATGAGTTTAGTTATATTTGTAATAAATTAAATTAGAAAGTTTTGTTGGCCATAACGACTTTTGATGAAATAATGTTTAAATGTTAACTGTAAAGCACCATCAGCTGTTTGTTAAACGTTATGTTGTCGATATATCACTAGATATAAAGATTGTTAACAGGTTATATGGCCCTATATAAACGGCTATTTGCAAATATAAACCGAGCCGTTTATATAGGGTCATATAACCTGTCAACAATCTTTATAACTAATAATTGAAACGTCACGATCATCCAATGAAAAACGACGTTACAAACGTGCAGTATTTTAAACGTATATATACGTATCAGTTTAATCACAATTGCAGAAGAATTGAAAATAAATAAAATGCTTCTACTAAACCTACCGGTATTGTGTATCCAGGGAATTTGATGCCCTCAGTTTCGTTATCAATACCCACACAATTGTTGACAAGAAAATTATGTTTGCCTGCAAAAAAGGAAGAAATGAAGTTCAACAATGCTCATCGTTTGTATGTCAAAAAAATTTATATATACTCGTTCATAATACGATATAAATATCCTCTTATTTTAATATATTGACAATATTACTTTCTTAATATAATATTACTTATACATTGCATGTGTCACAATATGTGTATTCAAAATGGAAAAAACTCATGATGTGTTTCATCCGTAGAACTTTTTAAGGCTTTCCAGCAAAAAGGTCAAACGTAATTATACTCCGTTATTGCAACATTCCTTTTTTATAAATCATATTTATTGCGTCGTAAAAGTACGAAAGCTACAATTAACCGTATACATTTGACATGGTAATAATATATTACAACAAATTAGAAACTTGAGCAGCATAGCTATTACACAAACAAGTATATACTTATAATTTGAGACGTATTGCGTAGAGAATTAACTAAATCAAATTAACCTTTTGTTGTAAAATTATATCACACCGTTGTCTGAGTTTAAATATTATAAATGTACTTACAAGAAGAACAAAGAGAATTGGCCCGATGTAGACGTAATCATATACAGAATTACCCTCTGGGTGAGGAAACCAACAACTGAAGTGAAATTACGAAATAAAATGATTTCGAGAAACAAAAACTTCGAGAAAAAAAGACTTCCAGAAATAAAGAGGTTATTATTTAGAAAATAACTATTTGTCGTATTATTATTTTACAGTAATTTTCATTCCCGTAATTTATATTACGAAACAATAATAACATAGGGACGCGTTAAGTAAAATCTGTCTTTGAACTAGAGCAAATTGATACAAATAGATTCTTAAAAATGGAATATTGTATTTCTTTTCTGTATCCTTGAACATAAAAATAAAATGATATTATTGTAAACATTCCTCATAACATGATATGAATCTTGTTTTTTTTTATTATTTTTTTTATTATTAGTTTTATTTATTTTTTTTTAAATTCAATACTCCTCTTAACTTTAGATAAAATTTAAAATATTAATTTGTAAATCTGACATTGATAAGTCTTAAGTACTTATAATACAGTTTTATCATAATAAAAGATGTACCATTAAAGTATCATCTAAAATAAAAAAGTACAATCTTAAGTACTAATAGTGATAAAATGTGTATAATTAAAGTAAAAAAAGTAAAATCACTTACTGATCATTGTCATACACAGCCCTTATTATAACCCATGCGATTATATTAATCGAAGGCAAACCTGAAAAATAATATGGGCCGTGTCACGACAAAACCAGCATAGTGGGTTTGCGACCAGCATGGATCCAGACCAGCCTGCACATCCGCGCAGTCTGGTCAGGATCCATGTTCTTCGCTTAAAAAAACCCTATAACAAGTAGAGAAGCTAATAGCGAACAGCATGGATCCTGATAAGACAGCGCGGATGCGCATGGCTGGTCTTGATAAATGCTGGTCGCAAACGCACTATGTTGGTTTTGTCGTGACGCGGCTCAAATAATGAATGAAATTGCTTTTCCTCTCTTCTAAAATATCTGGCAAACGGGAGATCCCTAGAGAGTAGCAAATCAAGCTAAAATACATCAGACTCGAAAACTCTGTTTACTTCTGAGAGGATAATAGTCAATGAAACATCCCCTACGCCCCTAAGCACCGGATTAAGCAAATGTCAATGCTAAAAGAATCAATGGTTTAAACGAACAACACATAAACATGTATATAGTGTCTTTTCCTGACTTTTCAACTTGTACGAACATTTATCAATTAGAATCTAGTTCGAAATATTTTTGTTTGTTTTTGGTTAAACATGTATTTATATGTGAAACGTTCCCTACAATACCTGCAGACTTTAATAAGTCTTTAATCTTAATACGCCATTATATTTCAAAGAAAGAACGAAAAAGTAAAAATGTGTATTTATAGGTATTGCACACTTAAATTGATACACAGTAATTGTGTCCTTTATTATATGTTAAAAGGAATCTTATATGGCTTGTCATTTAAGAAAGTCTGACATTAACATTGTTCGATTTTAAGCACCAAACAGAATTATTCTTTGCCGATCAATACATAGTGTTTTTAATGCAATGAAGATTGTAGTATAAATGTATTTATATTTTGAACATTTAATCGATTTTGCATATATTGCAATATTACATGGTCATTTAATAACCATTGTATGTATTTATCGGTACATTATAACCAAAACGTTTAATTTCAAGTACAAACGTTAAAGCTACACTAAATAAATATGTAAAAATATTTTACCGTCGGCCTAAAAACCAAGCATTCTACAGATTAATTTACCTTTTTAACAGTATTGTTGTAAATCTCATCAAATATTGTTCATAAATAAGGATTTTAAACGGAAAACCCCACGGTAACACTAAAGTTCGTATACGAATTTTAACATGCAAATCAAGATTATAATCAGCTCGTGTATGCGCTACGTCACAATGTTATAACTGCTATCCGGAACACAACAATTATGAGATTTTCTTGTGCAAACACATTTTAACCGTTTAACTTCACGGTGCACTAGGCCCGAGGTTCAGTAAAAAGTAATCATCTCATAAAAAAAGATTAAATTTGTATGAAAACATCCGTTACAATGAGGAAATATACCGTTAAATTAGGACGGCTACTTATAGTCATGTTTGTTGATTTAATATTGATGTACGGATGATCAGAAGGCGGAGTTTCTCATGCAAACAAATATTGTACTTCCGATTTCGCCACAATGAGGTTGTCCATTTTTTATGCTTATAAAACACATTTTGGTTGTCTGGACACCAAAATAAGATCTGAAGTCGATATGAAACCCAATTTATCAATGAAATGTCGCTATTTCTGTTTTTATGAAATTTATTTAATGTAACTTTAACCGTCTTGTATGTAAACGAAAAGAAAATAATGAAGTACTTCATGAGAAATATTCCACCCCTCCTCTTTTTATAAAACACTCGAAGTTATAATATTAATGTTTAAAATAATAAAGAATATGCAAAGAAGTTTCTTTGATAATAACTTAATACCTATATAATACTCGTCTAAGATAATTTTCTATATCATAACCTAGAATTTATAAACAGTAACAATATAAGCAAAAGAAATTAAATACGAAGAAATTTTGTCATCCTTTACATAATTATAGTTATACAATATATTATCATATTTCTTAAACGTAGCAAAATCTTTATAAATTCCACTTTGTCTGTATGAAACCTGTTAAAAACGCACATTTTAATCGTTTTAATTTAAAATGCAGATAATGTTGATTTGCCTGAAAGTGCTCATCGAGAACATTTTAAAGTACTGTGTGAAATTCTTATCGTGAGAAACAAATTTTAAACGGGAGGGTAGAAAGAGAACACTGCCGGCAATTGAAATTGCACATTTTATAGACACTTAATTGCGTTTGCTCATAAAAGGAAATGACTACGGAGACACTCCTTACACCCTTTCCTTGATCATAGACGAGAGGGGGAAATTTAAATTTATATGATCAGTTAAAGCCAGGCAATATTATACAATTATTGACTAGTGAGCCATTGAATAGGATGTGATATTCACCGGCAGATTACATATTATTTCTGCCGGTTAATATCGCCTCATTTTTGGCACACTAGTCAATCATTGTTTTATTATGCATGTATGAATATGCTATATCTTTTAAAAAATCACAGAAAGTACAACCTTATACATGTACAAGTTTTGTCTGTTTCGTTGAAGCGCGGGAAAAAAGACGCACGTGGAAGGCGTGCAACAACTACGCTAACGTTGCGCATACAAAAGTAATTCAAGTTTATACTCATCATTGCGATGTAACTTTTAAGTATAATAGTGAAGTAATGATATTTTAATCGAGAAATATACCATTAAGAACAAAACGCAACAATTATTGTTTTGATAATCACGCGTAATTAACAGTCTACGATATATGGTCTCAATCTATTTTAGACTGGGAAAATCCAATTTAGCCAGTGAATATGATACTACACCAAGTGAATATGATTGTATAAAAAGTTCTGTTGACTACTGTTTGGACCAATGTGATTGCAGTTATATTTAGATCATATAATAAAAGGCAATAGAACTCACCCCATCCAATAAAAAGCAGATATCGTAGTTTTATTTTATCTGCCGAGTATGTCCAAACAATAATGACGTGAAGATACAAGCCTTCAACAAACATCCAGAAGAAGTTTGTGGCGTGCGCAAAATTGAATATGCTGGTAAGTGTCTTGCAGCACCACTGCAATATCAAAAAACATGTACAGAAAATATGAAACACTATATGCTGGCCTTAAAGACATATTATGCCTCTGAAACAAATAAATATCTACTTTTTCAGAAAGGGAAATCATGAATTTTATTATGTTTAAATAATTGTTTAAGAGAATGTTATATGTTTGTTACATGAAAAAAGTAGCGAATACATTTAACATAATTTGCCATAAAAGTAGCAAAATTTAAACAAAGCAGTATTTTGACTTCCATACTAAATGTTAATTCACTACAAATGAACTTAGTGCCAAAAAGCAACACATGAAAAAGATGGCTGAGGTAATTGGCCAAGTAGTAACTTTTGGATACAATTAATGTACACATAAATTAAAAAGCTTTTGAGAATTAGAGATAAAAGCATTGCTAAGACATTATGGGTCTTTAATATAAATTTAAACTATTTTTTTATAAATATTTTTTGGTGGTACGTTTTTGATAATTACCTATCTTTGTTGAAATAATTTAAAAAAAATCTAATAAATCAAACAATTATAACAGCTGACTTATAAATTAATAAAGCACTATATAATGTTAGTGTATTATTAAAATACTTTAATATCTTAACCATAGTTTTGTGCATTGGTTTGAAATATCTTTCTTGTAAAAAGTAATTGCATAATAAACGTTCAGTAACAAATCATAGCACATGAGAAGAGGAGTGGTTTGTTTTTGTTTCTCTCAAACTTTTGTCTACAGCATAGACACAACAAAATCAAACATGTTTACAAAAGAATAAAGCCAATCGTGAGTATACAAACTATTGTTAAATAACTGTAGGTTCCATCAAATTGTACTGTTAAGTTTCATGTAATTACACTGTATTATAGAAGCATATCTAATAAGATAACCTTCAGCTAGAAGAAGTCTGTATACATATTTTGTAAATCAGACGCGTAAATCGGTAAAACTGGCGCTTTCTTCGAACGAAAAGGATTTAGTGTGGTACCAAGTTTACTACTGCACTGGCGTTTTCGTCTCATTAAGTCACAAAACTATGCAAATAGTTGCTATTATAAGATATAGTCATAGTTTATGCAAATTTCCTTTGTAATATTATGCAAACATCGCTTTTAACAATCGCTTAAGAATCCGCTTGGCACGATATGATGCGATGCTCTATATGATTATGTTATGGAAAAGAAACCTTGTCATCATTAGAATATTTAGCTGCGTAAAACAACTATATATACACATATTGATTTGTACGAACGTTTAAATTGTTGTAGAGAAATATGAAAGTGCCTTGACAATAGAATAAGAATCAAAAACTTGACTCCAATGTTAAATGAAAGGCTGTAGAAATGTCAGAACTATTGCTTACTGTGTATATTTTCCCACTGATACCAAACTATTTTACCATTCACCAAAGAGTAAAACACCTCTATCAATACGGTGTGTCTATTTCTACCAAAATAGTGTATCATTCACCACAGATTAAAACACCTACACAAATACTGTATTTCTATTTCTTCATTAAAATTTTCATTGATTTCTTAATTTCTGTAGACGAAAATGTAGCAGTCGTATATAATAATAAAAGAAAGAATGGTGCGTTTGGTCAATTAACATCAGACCACCTAACCAATCTATTACACACAAAAATAAAAAATGAATAAAATTTAAGTTTGTACTTACAGAATAAGCGGAATCTTGCATGTACATAAGAGAATGTCTCATAATAATCCACACGATGTTTTTGATAATGAAAGTAACAATTAAATGACAATGTATGCTATTCCTAAGGCACCGGAGACTCCTGAAAAATAAAATACTTAAATAAAATCTAGTCAAAAAGGTAAAGGTTTTGTTTGTTTGATTTGGTTTTACGTCATACCGACACAGTAATAGATCATTTGGCGACGTTCCAGTTTTACTGGTTGAGGAAGACCTCAGGTGCGCTTCCGTGCATTATTTTAGGCACGAACGGGAATCTGAGTAGAACCACCGAAGTTCCGTAAGGTAGCTGGATAGCTCTCACATGAAAGAATCCAAAGTCCCTGTCGGGATTCGAACCCACAGCGGTGAGAGGCAAGTGGTTTGAATTAAACCACTCTGCCACGGACGCCCCACAAAGGTACAGGTTCAATATACATGTATCAGGTGTTTACGTTTTTGATAGAATAGAATGATGTAATTATTTATTGTCGAGTACAATACTGAACGAGTACACTGCCGGCCAACCTATATATTGGACCAGGTGCTATTTGAGTCTTAAATAGCTTTTGCAGCTGTGTAGGAGTCCAATAAAGTCAGTAATGTATTTAGCAATGCATAATGTCCCTTTTATATCATAATTCATTTCATAAGTCAACTTGAGAAAGTTTGTTACTTCTTGCACAAGGTCTTGAATAAGAAATCGAGCACAAGCCATTATGTAGTATAATAGTGATATGCCTTGTTTAACAATGGACATGATGGAAATGTAAGCAAATCATTAAGTTAAACAATTATTATAGGCATGTTACCATATTCTAATTACTCATCATAATATTATATCAGAGACAACAATCATTGAAACGTGTCTGTCTTATTTTTAAAAGATTAAAAACTTTCTTAAACAAGGGCTTAAATATTCTAAATATTCTTCAATCAATCTTTTAATTGTATTAAAAAACGTTCTTAAAATTAAAGCCATGTTGTCGTTTTCTTGTATTCGAATTTAATTCATTTGAATTTAATCGAGGAATGTGTCTAAAACATATAATTGTATTTTAATAAACAAGGAGCGCTTGTAGAAACCAACATTAATCACATCTCAAAAAGAATTTAATCAGCAATTACTGTTCAAATTAGGAAAAGAAGAGGTTCGTTAAAAGCAAACCACCAATTAGATACGGTTTCTCATTTACAAAAAAAAACATTTTTTTCTCGTTTTATAAGGAAACCCACATGTCTTGTAACTCAGCTATACATACAAATACTTAAACGAGCGTCCGTGGCCGAGTAGTTAAGGTCGTTGATCTCAAACCACATGCCCCTCACCGCTGTTTGTTCGAATCCAGACAGTGACTTTGGATTATTTCACGTGAGAAAGCTATTAAGCTAACTTACGGAAAGTCAATGGTTCTACTCAAGTTCCCGTTCCTGCCTGAAATAATGCACGGATGGGCATCTTACGTCTTCCTCCGCCATTACTTTGGCGGTGTGTGGTAAAACCCAAAATCAATCAAACCAACAACCAATTACTGTAACAGGGGCAATCAAATCTAAGCAAGCTGAAACGTTATGTATTAAAAGGCTTTCTAAGTTTGGAAGCCTTTTAATACAAGTTGTTTTCTGCTTTATCGTGGCATGTACCATCCTGAGTAAATTGATATAAAATTGATTATATAAAAGTAGTCAACTAGTCATTTAAGTGTCCAAACAAAAAACAAATAATTTCAATATCTTATTATCACCAAAACTGCTTTTAGGTAAAAAAATGAAACTTCACTGTGAAATTTAAAAAAAAACAACAAATGAACAAACCTTTCAAGTTTTCGAACTCACCTGAAGTAAATGAATATAAAAAGAGCTATAATCAAAGCTAAAGTTGAGATGCAGAACCCGACGTTGTAAATAACTCGTATTGCCATCAAATGTGGCATCTGAAGATAAAGGTAATGGTATTTATTAGTTTGACTTGATATATTTTAGTTAACAAGACTAAATGAGTCTCTATAATTCATTCCACTTGCCGATTAATGCTATCATGTAGAACATTGCTATGAAATGAACTTGAAATTAAAAAAAGATGGTACACAAAATGTTTTGTTATACATATGCTTAACAATACCAGAACTGAAAACTCTCAAAAATATAAAAAAACGCAATAAATATGTACTTGTGAACTGCTCGTTCGTAATTTTAAATTGTGCTTGAAAACAAAAACAAAGTCCAGAGTCTGGTCTTTGTGTTATTTTTGTTAACTTATGACTATTTAATTCAAACGCTCTGACGATTGCAAGATTGCCATGAAAGCCATTATTGCAAAATGCATTAACTAATCAAGACATATTTAAACTTTAAAAAAGCATTCAATTCCCAATATGAAGATGACATATTAATTAAGTTTAAAGCATATTACGTCTGAATCCATTTGCGCATTTTCATCTTCAATAACACAAAGATCGTAAACAGCTTTTTCCGCCCATGTCCCGTTTTCATTGCAATATTTCGTGGCATTATCTGAAATAAATCAAATATCGTAGGGACAAACAAAATTGAGATAAACAGAATCGCTAAAGAACGCCCAACACGGCAAAATTGAAAAACGTTTCAGACTCGGTTTGATTTAGCCTGTCCGTGGACAGTAGTGTTATTTGCCAGCTACCGTCTGCGCCCTCTAGCACCGACTTTAGCAGAATTCAACATTTAACAAGTCTTGTTCCTTTTGTATTGTTTTATGAACACTACAGCTATGGTAAAGAATCAAATCTAACTTTTTTGAAATCTCAATCAAATGAAGCCTGCAATATTGACTTTAATTTTCTTTCAATGCTCCCGAGGGATCCCTTCTACTCCAGAATTTTAATCATGACAATAGATATCATTTTCGCAAATCAAATGCAGTTATTAACGTTGTATTTTACTTATGTTTTTCAAGTATCATTTTATAAAACATTAGTTGCGGTCGTTTTGGCATCTATTTAGTAATCTAGACTAATGATTGATGCTTTTTATGGAATATCAAATTGAAGGTTCCATGACAACCGCCGTATGAACACATCTGCGGATGATTCTAAATTCAAAATTTCACCATTACTATGATTAAATGTTGAATTCTGCTAAAGACGGTGCTAGGGGGCGTGGACAGTTACTTGCATTTTGCATTACCGTCCATGAAAAGGCTCAATCAAACCAAGCCTGCAACATTTTCAATTTTTTCGTTTTGTGGGTTCTTTGGGGATCTTTTATACCAAAACGGCGTTTGCATTTAAAATGAAATGAATTAAAGGTAAAACGTAAATTCTAGTAAAAAAGTGACATCAAGAAAACGAAAATCTTATAATTAGTCAATAGTTAACGATCTTGACTTTATTGAATATGGTATTTACATACCACTGTGAAACTAATTCATATGAAAGTATAAAAAAAAGAGTGTTAATATATGAAACATAAAGAAAAAAATGAAACGTAAACATTACAGCTACGACTTGAATGAAATCAACTTTTAGTTTTTAGTCATACTGTTGTAAATAAGTATATTTGTCTTAATTCTGTTTTACAGATAAGCTATATTTAGAACATATAATAAGCCTTTAAAGAGGAAGAACGAAATGGTAAGAATGTCTATAGGATAATGTCTTACTATTTTCGTTGATACCGTCCAGATAGCCAGGGCACGGGATCATGGCCGATGTACCAGCAAGTGTTCTCGGCCAACAGGAAAAGTTGTCCCAGCTACTATTGCAATATAACCGTCCATCATCTGAAATATACAAAGGATGATATAAATATAAGAATCTGAAATGTGAAACCCCGTGGGGGACCGATGTATCAATATGATTTGTTTAGCATGACTTTGTTTAAGCCGGATTAAAAACTATTGTAACAGCTTCCGTCTTTGCATAGGCTACAGTTTTATTACACGTACTAAGGTAAAAGAATTTTACTACACTATCTCGAGACACTAGGAAAATAGTGCACTACTTTTCTAACAGTGAAGATTCTACAATTCATATCACAATGTATAACTGCATCAACGAAGCTGAAATGGAGACGCCTATGCAAGTGATAGCAACAACACAACTGTCAATAAAACATGAATTTTAAAGCATTTAAAGAATTTCATATTAAACCACTTCCATCCTTCAGTAAAATTAAATTGTTTATGTAAATACTCAAAGCGTTATATATATTCATTTACTTGTTGCAATCAAAATGACATGATGTTCGTGTATAACTTTAACAACAGAGACACTATTTGATATATTTCCTAGGTTGAACTTTATTAATCCTTAATCGATGGCAAACAAAGCTACGATGTTATAACAGCCATAAATAATGCGAATTTTAACGCACTGTATAATCATCTAAAAATCTCCTTAAACCGTCTGCAGTGATTTTGTTATTCAAACAAGACCCTGCAGAGAAATAAACTTCATTTAAGAATCTTTTAAGAAGCCGATGGTAATTGCTCCTTTTCCATTAATTTAAAATTTTAACAAGAAGTCAGTTATGACAAGATGCTTTTAGTAAATATTTGTGATATATTGCTTAAACCATGTAAACGTAAATTATAAAATATTTGGCTGGGATGAAAATGCTTTGTTAGAGAGATTTTTATGTGTGTGATTTGCTCCTTTGCGAAAATACAGGATTTTATTTTTATTAATAAAGATCATGCAAAGAACATTTATTATTATTATTAGTAGTAGTAGTATCATTATTATTACTATTATTTATTATTATTATTATTATCATTATTATTATTATTTTATTTTTCTATCATTTTTTATCATTATTATCATAATAATACTAAAATATACCGCTAAAAATATAAGCCCGATTTTAAATTTTAATATCATTCTTAACAAAATGAAAATTTTAAATTTTAATGTCATTCTTAACAAAATGAAAAACAAAGCAAACAAAAAAAGACCATCTGACGACAAAGTGGTGGTATTATAAAGCAAACAACTGTTGTTGAAAATACAAGTCACTGCTCCCACTTTGATACATGCTGTTTTGTGACAGTTATCCTTGTATGCCCTTTTTTCGCAGATAAAAGTAACAATTGTACTATTAAATAGTTGTTATCATTCGAGCATTGCCGTTTGAATTTTGAACGTAAACAAATTAAACAAATGAAGTAAAATACCTGTAGAAATATGGAAAAATCAGCAAATGGTCAAAAACATTTGTATACATCTTGTTCAAAAGCATACCATTTTAACAAAGAAACGTGCAGATGGGGTTTTAACAAATCGTTTGTCGTTAGATCTTCTTGTTTATTCAAATCTATGTTACAGCAAATACCGAATTCACTACTTAAATCGACGAAACCATTCCTGATTAAGGAAGAGCAGGTTTTATTTTCAGACAAAACAAAGATAATTATTATAGTAAAATATAAGTTATGAGTTTAAATATTTCGCCCACGTTCTTGGCATAACAGTTGTATTTTTCTTTTGTGTCTTATGTAAGGAAATTTTACTTTTTTATTTACATTATAGTTTGCTTAATCTAAAATAATGCCAAAATTACAAACATGAAAATATCACACTTCCGCATTATGATATTTGTATAATATTTAAGATGCACAGGAAACAAGGGAGAAAATCTGAAATAGTTCTGTTGTAGTAGGATAAGGACCGTACAATAACAATTTTTTTCAATCACAGAACATACAAAACGTTCTTCTTTACCAAAATGATAAAAGTGAGATATTGAAGAATATTGACCACGCCATCGCAAACAATATTGCCCATTAGAGAATAAAAGTCTTCAAAAATAATGTCAACTTCCATAGAAGTGTCCCGCGAGCACATAATTATTAAATCTCTAATACAATTCTAAAATTGATGGCATTTCCATGCATTGATTAGCCCAATCAAGCCAAACATGAATATTCATTACTTATTAAGATCTTGCCGAAGGTCCCTAAAGTGAACTCTATAATAAACTAATGGCTATGCAATAATTTGTCAGAATAGATAAATGTGAAAGACTTGCCATATTGGGCAATGTCAATTACAACGGATTCGCTAAGGCTTGTTTTAATGATTCGATTTATTCGCGACAAAGCAAGAAATTATCTCCGAAAAAAATCTTTCAGACCGGCGTTCTAAGGAGATTAAATTGGCATCCCTAATCTTCATATTCAGTCTTTCAGGGCATCTTTAAAGATCCGTTTTAGAAGTTGTGCGTAGACGTTTTTAAAAGGCATACCACTGTATAGGGTAAAAAAATTTAAGATATAAGTGCAATTTTGATATAACTGCATTAATTCAAAAAACATTTTCTAGAAAATATAAGTTCAGACTAATTCTATGTTTTGATAATTTTGACAAATTTGCAAATTTGAAACAAACAAATTTCTGAATTGACACAATTTAATTCATTATGACGTGGCAAAAGTAAATACTATAGAGGTATCAGGTCATAGAAATAATTGAAAAATATTAATATGCATACATAACCATTTCCGTATCGAACATGCCAAAACATTTTGATACTTGTATATCTATCATCGAGAAAGCACGAACTATCGAACTCCATCAGAAGTAACCTTTTCAAAAGTAAATAATTATACGCTATTGGTGCTGTCAAAAATATTGCTATAATTTGAAAGGTGATTTGCAATAACAAAACAACAACAACAAAAAAACACGAAAAAAACAAAACAAACAAAAACAAAAAAGAAAACAACAAAACACACACATCTACATCATCTTGACTTCAACCATACTGATGTCATCGAAGAGAATCTAGGTTTCGAAATGGTTGTTTTAATCACGTTCAAGCAGCCAATGTCGTAGAATAATGAGAATAAAATCATTTTGACGGCCATATTACAATTATTTCACGGTATGGTTGCTGTATTTCTAACGTCAATACTAAAGAAACGTGACTAAATTGTGAACATGTTTAGTAAAAATTTTATTCCTCGAGGGAAATGGAAATAAGACTATGTTAGGTAATACCGAACAGAAACTTTAATTACGACTCGCTCTTACAAAGCACACAATCATAGAAAAAACACACAATCATTTCAGTTTTAATTCACAGTCTAAATACATACCATAGTTTTAAAAAAGTAAAAGGATAGTCTTCATTATTCAATTTATAAATTAATTGTGACAGATATCTTATATTGCCAATATTAATAAATTAAGGTTTACTCGTTACAAATTATGCAATCACAGTTTAAATCTTACGCTATATAAAAAACATCTGACTCATCTTGATTTTGAATAAAATAATTAATGGCAAACACGAATATAAAAATATAATATATAAAAAAGAAAGATTAACCATTAATTCAATGATTTGTGACTAATTGTCTCATAGTCAGTACTTCCAGAATGTAGAAAGCCAGATGACGAAAATTTATAAAATCATTGTCACTACAATGATATGAAACATTTGTATATGCTAGGACTGACAATTCGACTGTGGCAAAATATATTGTTGAATTTCTTTGAAATTCCTTAAATCTTTATATAAAGTTATGAAATGTGAAACAAATTGTTATCTAAATTACATCATTCACTAGAATCATACTTTAAATGAATAAATTCTTATTTCTAGGTGCAATAATTATGTTCATTTGTAATCGTCTCAACAAGTTGTTTATACTTGAGAAACGCATGTCATGTTTGCTTTTGCATTATTTCTAATGTTAAATCATGCTTTAAGATTTGGTAATGAAGACAATTCTTTGTATTATAGTTTTAACATCGAATACATAGGCATTTTAGCTGCATGTTTGTATCATAAGTCACTTGTTGCTGTTTTGCTTGTTTCATACATTCCTTTTAATAGATATGAAAATTAAATATTTGACCATTCAATACATGTAAGAAAGTTCCGCAAATGTAGTGATTTTTGTTAATTGTTCCTTTGATAACAGTCTTATATTAATCACTGTAAACACTGTTATCTTTAATTACAAAATAATCAATAACAGCATCACAATTCTAATGTGCTCATACAATTTGTTAGAAATATTTTATACCAACTCTTTAATGAACGTAAAAGGAAGTTCGTCAACAAATAGCAGTTGTTTCTAAGAAGTGTAGGCATTTCTTACCATTCTACTCGTTAAATGAATGATGTAATGTTCGACAGACAGTATTCAACGTTGAAGATATTAACTTAGATAGTTTCCTAACCATCGTTCCTGGAGGGTTACACCAGTACTAGACTACCTTCCTCCGCGCTAAACTACCAAAGCATCTCCCGGGGATCGAACACACATTGTTCTTTTAAAAAAACAGAGAACACAATTTATCCAAAATAGATATATCTTTGGCATTACAACATCCCAATTATCAAGGAAACATATAAAAATAAAACCAAGCGATGTAAATAAAATAATAAATGGCAAACATTCACATTGAATTGAAAATGAAATAAATCAACACACTTTGTGAAATAATAGGTAGAATAATTCCTTTTGTAAATTAACTGAATTGGTTGTAACAAAAGCTTTTAATCATACTTTTGTTAAAAATACTTTAAGTATGTAACCAAAGAAGTATATTATGAAGAGTTTTCTATTTGTCTATTTATAACAAAGCTATTTTTATTTAATATACAAGTGGTATATCTTTTTTGTGTTTTAAAGATCATTATATTTCAATTCAAATTACTTTTAGAAACAAAACACCGATTCAATATAGAACTATAAAAAGACATCTAAAGATCATAATTATGAAACGATGTTTTTAATAACACGAGACTGGAAATTAACACAGGAAAAGGATATAAAGGTAGGGAGATATTCATTTGAACGATATAAAAATGTATTCAAAGGGTATTTAGAGAGTGAAAATCTGAAAGTCAACCAATGTTTAAATTTTGACATATTTCCCTTCTATTAAATAATTTACTTTGCGTGAACAATAGATAACTCACATCATTGTTTTTATAAATATCCATCGGATTTAACTGTTACGTTCAAACTATAAAATGAGTGGGGCTTTTTATATTTCAGGTAGATTTTTATTTTATCCTTACCATTTTCAAATACCAACTGTTAGTCAATCTCCATTGTGATAGTCAATCATTAATAATGTATAGTCAATTCTGCTCAATTACAAAATGAGCATATGAACATAATGCCACTTTAAAGTTTCAAAACAATTAAAAAAGTAATATGTTAACGTTAAGTTAAAAGTATTATGTCTGAAATCATATTTTGTATTTTGTATTTACACATCATTTCCTATTATGTTTAATAATAGAATCAGCGAAACAGCTATATTTCAAAAACGCTCTTTCGCATTAACATGAATAAGTTGTTAAAATTTAAATTGGTTAAATACTTAACATTGAAGTAATGTATCCAATACAAAAATTATAAATGATAATAATAATTAAGATTAACAAAAGAAAATTGAACGATATACATATCGATTTTTTCAAACTCTTTGTTTTCTGTTGTAAAATAAATATAATATGTAATTAGCATATTTATAGTTCTGTCGTTATTTTCACGTCTGCGTTTTGATAAAATCGTCTTTGTCATGCATGATAGTGAAAAGCTTATTCACAGTCATTAAGATAAAAGAATATTCAAATTATTGTTACTTTTATACTGTCTACATAGACTTTCATAATAACGATGGGGAAAGGAAAACTCGCATGCATTATTACAAATTTTCCTGAATTTTAAGATTGCTACACATCTAACATAGACTTACAGGCAAAATAGAAACTGTTCTATAAAAATAATTTAAAGCGTTTAATTGAAGAAAGAAAATGAAAGCAAATAATTATTTTAGCGAAAGAAATTTTGGACTTCTTCCTAATAAGGCTTTACCTATGTCCAGGTATTTTTTACTACATACTTTTTCATATTGTCAACTCGTACATATGTCTCTATGAAACTCTAGGAATTGTCCTTAATTAATCCCGAAATTATGTTATTAATATACTACTTTCACAAGCCGTAAAGCATAATCTAAAATCAGATTGAACTCAGCTCTGGAAACAAAAATGAACTGGAATCAATTTAAGGATGTAATAACACACATTTTATGTCTGTACTCATTTGTCTGGTTAACATCATTCCAAATTGAACGTTTTTACGAATTTGAAGATATTCCCTTGGGGTTATTACTGTTTAAGCTCTTATGGTTAAGATATCTAGAAGAGAAATCCATTGCTTGTTTTTATTACAAGTCTCAGGAGGGGAATAACACCATATGAATGACAAGCACTTTTCTTTGAAGAATTGCATGTTTCAGGTATTAAACAAATGCTTAATCTTTTCGTGTGTTGCTTAAGCAGTCAGTATTCTTTTACTAAATAGCTGACATGATAACACCGAGGTTTTGAAAGATTGTGACTATACCTTATAATGATTCCTCGTGTATTTTCACCAATGGTGTTGATAGCGCCAGTAGAAAGTGTTTTTTTTTCTAATCACAAATTACATAATAGGAGTATTATAATACATGTCTATATTTAGTTCGATGTAAATGTTTCATGAATTCGAATGTGATGTATTCAGCCTGGTAAAACAGCACAACATACTGTAATGATATTCGCAGAATATACACAGACTATAAACTATTCATTTAATAATGCATACAGCATCTTTTAACTGACACTGAAGAGAAACCGTACAATCTTATGCTGACTTCTTTTTTTACCTCCTTCAGTCGCAAACAAAATATTTTAACATTTCAAAAAAAAAAAAAATAAAGATTTTAAGTACATACTTTCAACATAACATCTACTTGCACGGAATAACACAAATACTTCAACATTCATTTTGCAAAGAAACCTATCAAAGTCTGCTTTTCATAGAAAGAATTTAGGATATTTGCCGGTATGTAAAGGTTGGATGTATAATTTACATACTTTGACAGTGATACAAAATGACATTTCTTTGCATGCTTAGAGTTTTCAATATAACTGGGGATTACATTTATCTGTGTCAACGAAAATAGCTCTCCATTTCTTTAAACATAAATTAAGGAAATAAGACAAGATAAACATGCTTCCTGTTTTTTATGGAATATAGCTTTTTTTGCATTCAGGCTTTTTAATATAGGTTTCTTTACTCACTTAAAAGCTTAGAACATGTAGAATATCAAATAGTATTCTTTTAAAATCAATAAATGGCTGCGATTTATATCGGTAATTTAAAGATAAATGTGAATTCCTTCGCAGCTCATAATCATATTACATATAAAAGGAATAAAGAAAACCTGGTAAAAAAAATTTGCATACAATATTTTTGGAATTTTTGCATTTTCTTATTCTAAATTTAAGGCGTCATACATGTATAAGTTAAATGTATCACAAAAACGTATTATTATAATAACAGTATCTGCCAACATTACATATATATTAAAAAAATAACAATAATAAAATACTCAGTTTGAGATGATAAAATAGATATCTTCATAACAAAAAAAGCAATGCAAATAAATGCTTTTTACTCAAAAAATTGTTTTCGAGCTAACCTTCTCACTTTTTTTCAAATTTGCGACAATAAACAAAATACACCATATCCTTCTAAAAAAACGTGACAAAAGCAATTCAATATATGAATCGCAGTCACTCTAGTGGCATGGCAACCAGATTTTTAAATACACTTTTATGTCTTCTAAATAGAAGAAATTGTTCAAAACAACTTAGTATAAAAGTCAAGGTAGTGTAAATGGTTCAATTGAATGAGTTGTAATATTCGCATTTAATTATAATTTTATTTAACATTCTTCTATAGATCTTTTCTTTCATTTTATTGATATTATTTCCATTATTATTATCATTATGTTGAACATTCAATTTTGAAAAATTTGCTCAATCTGCCGAATAAAGGTAACACCATTTTCAAATTAGATGATATTTATATTAACGTTGCTTAAAAGCTCTAAGTGTCTAAGCAAAGATTGTGCTTTTTCTTGTGCCTTTGGGTATTTATTTATCATTTGTTTTTTCTTAATTATTTTTTTTCTTTTCTCTTTTTTTCTTGTTTTTGTTGTTCTTATTCCATTTTTTAGGGGCATTTTTTATATTTCTGCTTATTTTTTTGCTGTAATTCTTTATTCAGATTGACACAAAATTAAATTGGTTATAGGACTCATTCCGTGCGAACAGAAAACATTATATCCAGGAAAACAGAACTTCTACCTCATATAAAGCTAAACGATCTCTTTCCTTCTGGGAACACGTTTAAAATCGCTGTGGTAGTTATATAAAGTAGTTCTACTAAATAAAATAAATCTTCAAAGCAGCTTTTCCATGATAGTAAATAAAAATTAGAGCTTTCGTTAAGAAGGAAGAGAAGTATATTAATTATTTAGATATTGACGATGATTGGCCAAAAATAATCTGTGAAATTTAAAAGATATTGATGCTTAGTGATTTTTACAGTTTTGTTATATTTTGATAATGAAGGAATTGATATATTTATGACCTATTTGGTTGCGGACTAATTTAACAATGCGTCTACATGTCAACTGAAAAAAGTTACGTTTAAAGTGATTTGATTCTAATTAAAAGTCAAATACAATTCATTACCTTTAATAACATGAACCATACTGTTCGGCGCCCGATATAATCACAATTAGCATTTATGGTACTATTATCTGAATTCACACTGTGATTTCTTTTACATAATATAAGAAAGACACTTTACTTACTTTCTGCTTTTCCATAATAAGCCTCAAACGTACTTATGCACAATTGTTCCGCGTCCGATGTTGTGTTCATTTCCACAGATCTCATGGTAAAGTTTATGTGATGTTTTAATGTATTTAAAACAGAATGAAAGTATCTATACACCTCAGATAAGTTACTGAGTTCTATATTATGAAACAAATAATCATGTGCAGCCGCCTGTTCTGAATTACGTTTCCTTCTCTCATGCACAGAACTACTGGATTTGACAGAACTTCTAGGTCTTCCGGAATAATTTCCATTTAAAGAAAATCCTTTTATTCCACTCAGATGTGTTGTAATTTTCTTTCTAGATGTTTGTTGATTGGCTTTAATTGCTTGGAGTTCATCCAAGAAATTGTATGATTGTGTTTGTAATCTTGTTGCATTGGAAGGAATTAACTCCTTGTGCTTGGTGTCTACTTCTGTTTTCTTTGGTATAAGACGGTCTTGGCCTAATTGGGTACTATTAATTTCTTTTAGAATGTTGTTCTCCGTAGAATCGAAATTGATTGTACCTAATACAGATGAGATCTTCGTCTTATGATTTTCATACGATTTTGTAATTGACTCTCTTTTATAAGAAGTAGAATCAACAGGAAAAATGACATTAAGTTTGTCAATTTTCGTCTTTCCTCTCTGGAAATTAATTATTCCAGGAAAATTCATTACAGCGGAATCGGCTGACCGCTGCTGTTCAATCTTAAATTTATCGAATACCACCCTAAAAGAAATAGACCAATTCGTAATAGATTGTAACATTTTGTTTTTTCCTTTGCCAAACGGAAAGTCAACAAAATCTCCCCGCACATGATAGAAATACAAATTCAACATCAAATAAACGACTATTACAGTTACGCGTCTATTCATTTTGCGAGTAATTAAATACAAAAAGGAAATCAGTAAAGAAACTCCACATCCGAGACAAATCGACGGTCTAAAAAATCCATGCTCGGAACACAGCACCAATATATCTAGGCAAGTTAGTATTTTTAATCAAAGAAACAAACATCGAACGAAAGCGTGCAACTCTCTTAGCGCACAGCACGAGGCGAGACTGAAGGCTCTCCGATAAACATAACTGGTTTTATGTCTTGAAACAAAATTCAACAGCGATAGGAAAGCTGCAGACGTTACTGTTTTTACAATAATTTAATTAACAGAGCTTGTTATTGATAATCATTCAGCAAAAAAAAAGTGTTAGCATATACATTTGATATGCCAATAGTGTTCTTCCGATTTATATTTTATACGCTCATATGTTTAAAACTAATCATATCAAAACTACACATGCAGTGGTGTTGTAATAAAATTTAATTAGAGACTTCTATACTAATTACAACAAGTGATATGTGTTTTCTTGGTGCTGTAAATACGTTCACAGTCAAAATTTTCAGTTTAAATATCAGTTAAGTTGCTTTTGAAACAGCGATTGCTACGCTGTGACTTAAAATGTCACCAACTGCCTTCGTATTTGTTCGTTCTTTTATTTATCATAGTCATTATTAAAACTCGTAATAAACGTTACGTCATATATTAAGAAATAATCGGAAACACTTGAAGATTACAATCACGCTTTTAAGTATTTATAGGTGTTAATTTAATCTGTGTGAATACGGAAAAGTCAACTCATTTCTTGCGTGTTCTATAATTGGAAACCAAAGAGCCATTCATCAAAAGTAATTTAGCAAAACAATGTGTCTTAAAGTGATAAATTATATACATTAAAACCCAAGCTATGGCTTGCGACATTTATTGCATTGCAAAACTACGAACTTGTAGATATTATTTTCAAAAGTAAAAAACTTTAGACTATTTTAAGGTATCCATGAAATATAAATGTTTGAAATGTTCAAAATTTATTAAAAGGTTGAATATAATTGTTGTTCAAAACACCTGTTCTTTATTTAAGAAACGTGACAATCTAACAATAGGTATATGGCTGACAATCCTTCTTTCCTTTACATCAAATAAAAGTTCCTTTTGTTGCTAATATAAGAAACAATATGAGAGAGGTACATCTGAACAAATAATTGACTAAATAATTACACTTACACATATTAATTATATGACTTATCAATATTTAATTGGGATCTTAAATAACAACTGCAGTTAATTTTCAGTGTTACAATATCAAAATTTGCTTTACTCAATATATCGCGTAAATCGAAAATTTTCAAAGTTCAGTCAAAAATCCTTGTATACTTAGTATGTATGTTATCTCCGTTTGCATCAAATTTCGTTTATCTGAGATATCGAGAGTAATCTATATTTAAATTTCTTGTAATGCCCTGACAACAAACAAAACCACAGTTCGATTTATCATTGAACACATATACAATTTGCACATAATATCATTTTTTCATGGAAGCAATTGTTTGAATAGTCTTTTCATGTTATTGTCACTGTGTTTGTTTCATTAAGTTTTTTTAAAGGATTTATTTTGTTCGGTTGACGTGAAATAAAAGCTAAAACACGTTCGAATCCATTCTGTACACATATCAATACTAAACAATGAGACTTGTTTTGTGGACAATAAGTTTGTATACATGTACCAACGCGTCTAAAAAACAATGAAAAAATCACAAACTGTATGTTTTTTAAAGTAGGCCAACAAGTTTGATAAACAAATATATTTGATTTTTTTTTAAATATTGCAATAATGAACTTCAAGATAAAATTTTATAACTATTTAAAGCATAAAATAGAGAAAACAAGAATCCCTAAAGAAAGCCCAACAAGGCATAATTAAAAATGTTGCAGGCTCGGTTTGATTGAGCCTGTTCATGGACGGTACTGTTAAGTGCAAACTACCATCCAAGCCCCCTAGCACCGACTTAAGCAGAATTCACCATTTAACATGAACTGGTACAATTTTGAATTTTGAAACATCCTTAGATGTAACACACAATTAAATACATTTTTTTCTGTATTTTGTAACACGCACAATTTGTATTTACTTTTAATTTAGGGATTTTTTTCCTAAATGGGTTGTATTGTTAAATGCTTATAAATTTAACGAAAAGTATTTTTAATTAAGCAGATGGTATTAACGTCGTGTCGACGATCATACATCAACTTTAGGTAAATGATGTTTTATATATAGTATTCAAAACTCTTTTTTTTCTCATCTGCGTGTATCAAATGAAAATATATATTGTGTAGGCGCGATTTTATTTATTTGTAAAGCAAACTGTCAATTTTGACACTGTTAATATGCTCAAACATATGCCTCGTTATTTCTAATTGCGTAACACATGATAAAAACAATATTCTTTTATTATAGTATTTCAATTTGTGCTTAAAGAATCGAGTTACCTAAGAGCATTTCTTTATATTTGAAATCTAATTTACGCATGTACCGGTATTCAAGAATATTCCTGTCACATTTGACGGGTATATGTGATATATCATATTAGTATAGTATTACGATGTTTGTAGTAGGAATCAAGATACACGCAGTCAGATTTTCTCACTTATTTGTGACTCTTTATACCGTTAAGATGAAATCTATTCTGGAGAGCTTTTAAGTATTTCTTCCATAATTGCAAGAAAGTATAAGTTTACTCCGTCTGGGACATAGATAGATAATGATAAGGTTGACTGCGTAGTGATCGTTTCTCAATCAATAATAAGATATTGTAGGGGTTAATGTCTAAGTAAAGTTTTTGTAGCTACCTATGCTTCTGGGCGTTATATAAACATGTACATGCATGCGGTTGCTTCAATAAGGCTAATTTCATATCATAAGCTTTGTTTTTTACGAATATGAGAATACTCATTTCTAGTATGAAAGGTGTTATTGGCGGAGTTCGAAAAATAATGGAAATGTTTTGAATGATATCATCTAGAAACGGTGACTGCGCAGATTCTTCCGAAGGAATATTATCTAGAAGGTTTAAAAAATGTAATATATATTCTTGGTCTATGTTTTGTACGAATTCTTTACTTGTACCTGATTGTCATTTAAAGTGCTGGGGACTTGTCTCGGTGGTGCTATCACCTGGACTACTTTTTAAGACCTCTGTCTCAAATCCGATAATTGTTGTAAGAAGTGAGTGTCCGTCGGACAAAATGCTATCAGTTCAGTAATGTAGAAATCTTTGACATATTTTAATAAGTTTACAGAGGCTATAGTGTAATCTATAACGGAGTTATTTTTAAATGTACAAGCCGCTTCTAGGCTATCAATCCCAAATCTACCATTGAGTATATACAAGTTATTATATATACAAACATCATCCAGTTGTGTACCTATATTATTGCTATTAAAGTCTTTAGACGCTCTTTTTACATTTTATGCCTCCGTATTAATACATCCGTCTGATTGAAAAAAATCTATCATATTTTCATCAAAATCAAAACAGTTTGACAAAATTTCGTCTGGTTAAGAGAAATCCTGTAACAACCCAATATGAACATAAGCATCCTCAGTAAACATAACATTTTCATATAAGTTACACATATCAACAACTTCATTTTCAAAAATTAATAATTCATCTTGGTTGAAGAATCTTGAGGACTCTGGTGGGATATACACAATACCTAATATCAAACATTTATTTGACTGAAATGGATTTTTATAATATATTGATCCAAAATACGTAATCTGATGTAGAATCGATTTTTTCCAACATGTTTACAAATATCATTTTTAATAAAAGCCCCCACCCCACCAGAGCGTCTCAAGACTTAGAAATACATGATAATAATTAATGTCAATGTTTATTTCATCTTACATTTTGTACAACAAGAAATATCATAGTTTGATACTAAATTTATAAATACTGGGAAGTTTGATCTTGATTTAATACCACAGACGTTAATCGTTCCCATTTTAGTTCACAACTTTTGAGGTTCTTTTGTTTGTATCACTGCTATTACTGGCATGAATATTGTTCACTGACCCCTGTCTATCCCATGTGACGTTAATCGTCGATTGCGCTGTTTGAGATGTATTTTGGTCAACATCGCCGTTATACTGGTTGGATGGACGGCGATCTCGCGTGAAACGTTATTGGGGAAAGTTGACGTCGGGGAACACTCACACAACGGGTTAAGGATCTGCTACGCCGATGTTCATCTTGCGTGTTTACATCAATGGGTGCAGTATGTTGTTTATTCGGATTATAGACCTGTTTTACGTTAGTGTCATCAGATTTGTTTCCGGGGATATTTTTTGTACAAAAGAGATTGTTGTAAAGTAGTGGAATTGGTGTTTTGAAATAATGGGTGATTCATAGATCGAGCCAACATGTTACTTTGATCATTTAGTGTGTTCGCTATTCTTTCATTCACAATTGTTACTCGAAGTTTGGAAAGCATTGAGTACCAGTCCGGAAAGAGAATTTTATGTTTTACATGTACTTTGTTTACAATGATCGCCGACAGAAAAGTTAGTTTGGCGTTTTCGGCTTCATGTTAAGAACGCTTGGCCATGGATAGTCACGTAATATGCTTATGCCTGTTTCTTTAAGTGTTTTAGCTTTACTCAGAATATAGTGAACCTGTCTCACATCACTAAATGTTGCTAAGGTACTACACGGCTTTGAATTAATTGGGGATTGCCCTGGAACAGAGGGTTTTTGTTTTCTATACCACCCATTCTAAACGCTCTTACAATGTTAAAGTTTTTAGCAAGGTTCACTTTCTTACCTAAAAAATATTCAACAATGGATTCTGGTCATTCACCTTCTTTATCTGGACACCCGGAAAAGATTAAATTTCCTTCATGTTGACAGGTCTCAATGTTCAATTGTTTGTTTTCGAGTAATCTTATACGCTGGTCGTTGACCACTGTTGATGCACTGTTGAAATACACATAACGTTCAACATTATCTATACGAGACTGTTAAACATGTAAATTTTGCATTCCCTCTAATATAACATTTAACTTTTCGTCCATAGCGAATCAATATCGTTTGCAAGGGGAGTTTAAATGTCACTCCACTCGTTGACCGGTGGAACGCCTGGCACGTTTACTTGCTTGACTGTCTTGAATCCATCCGATAAGGCCAAATATTTACCTGCATAGGACACATGTTTGAAGTTCATATCGTTTGATGAACTTGTTGCCATTTTCAAGAGCTATATAATTCGAATAAAGTGATTTTTTCCGCAAAAATGCTAAATTTAAACAATAACATAAATAAGACTGCCATTTTGGGATACACACAATTTACATGAAAAGAAGAATATTAAATATTTAGATATTGACGATGATTGGTCAAAACAAAATCTATGAAATTTAAAAGATATTGATGCTTAGTGTTTTTTACAGTTTTGTTATACTTTGGTAATGAAGGAATTGATATTTTATGACCTATTTCGTTGCGGCCTGATTTAACAATGCGTCTACATTTCAACTGAAAAAAGTGACGTTGAAAGTCATTTGATTCTTATTAAATTTTAATACAATTTAGTATTTTTAATAACATGTATAACATACTGTTCGGAGTCCGATATATTCAGAATTAGCATTTTTGATATTATTATCCGAATTCACACTGTCGTTTGTTTAACATAATATAAGAAAGACACTTTACTTACTTTCTGCATTTCCATAATAAGCCTCAAGCATGCTTATGCACAATTGTTCCAAGTCTGATGTTGTGTTCATTTCCACAGATCTCATGGTAAAGTTTATGTGATGTTTTAATGTATGTAAAACAGAATGAAAGTATCTATACACCTAAGATAGATTACTGAGTTTTATATTATGAGACAAATAATCATATGCTGCCGTCTGTTTGAATTACGTTTCCTACTCTCATGCACATAACTACTGAATTTGACAGAGCTTCTAGGTCTTTTAACTGGTTATCGGTTATGATAATAATTATATTAATTGGTCTCGAAGAGAATGTTTCAATAATACAGATCAAAAATGTCTATTATAATAGTTTAACGCATGGGAAAAGGTCGTAAATGGTAATTGCTGCAATTGATAACAGAAAATGACATTCCAATGTAAGGTTAATTATCAATCATCATAAAATAGTAAAAATACTTGGTCAACATATAATTGTGTCAAACCTGTCAAATGAAAGCACGCGTGGGAAAATATTTCTCTAAACTTTAACCTTAAAGAGAATTATAATCTGTTATCGCCCCATTTGAGCAAAACGGTACCAAACAACTGTTTGACCAAAATTTAATTTTTAATGTTATCTTTACCCTCTAGAAATATCTTTTAATTATCATATTTATTTACAGACGTATAAGGTTACGTTAAAAGGTACAATGTAAATAGTTTTTCCATTTAGAAATGCAAAAAGGAACCATATGCATACCAGTTTGAGCAAAAAGGTAACAAGTTTAAAATGGAACTCTTTTGCTTTGAATGACTATATAAGTTTGGAGCACTTATTCTAATGCAAAAAGGAAAAATATTTCACATACACAAAAAGCTTACAACCTTAAAGATTATTTTATATAAAAAATTGTTTGATTGGAACCTTTTAGCTATTTAATGAATACACAATCTAGATAGATGTTGATAAAGACATCAAATATAACAATGTTTTCCAGATCATTGTTTCTCTTTTAATTAAATATTTATAACAGTGTGAAGATTAAGATAGTGTAGGAGACTTCTTCACAAAAACATTGGACGTAAAAGAACGACAACAATTGACTATACCTTATGATACAGTTAAATTGGTGAAACAGCAGATAGTCATTTCCTAAAATGGGACATCACTAATCAAGAAAAAAAGAACTGACAGAAACAAGACCTATCCCATGACTTATACATTAAATATATTCCCATTGAATATGAAAAGACGGAAATAAATCCTGTTTAGCAACATATGTATAGGAAGATCTTTTGTTAACATTACAACCTTTCATTTTACAAACCCAAGAAAGACCAATGTTCATTATGTACACTGTATAATAGACGAAAGGCATCAGGCACAGTAGATGACAAGCTCAAATAAAGAACTAATTTAACATAAAAAGAGAATGAACATGCACAAGAAGAAAAGGCTAAAAATAAAGCTGGGGCAAAAAGTGGCACATGCGTTTATGTTGCATGTTTTGATGTGCAGGCCGTCCTAACAACCCCTTGCTCATTAGTCAGTGAGCTTTACTATCAAGGAAACTTTGTTGCTTCAACTTGACAGTATATCCCTAAGGAGACAAAAGTGTTGTATGTCATGTATGGCATAAAACCAACTTTAAACGATGAGCATGTAAAAAAGTTACTTGCTTGTAAAACACCCTTCTCTGTTTGCCGGAGTGGTAATGTGAAAGAAGGCATATATTTTTCAGTGCCTTGAGGGAGACAAAACAGAAATCAGTTCGTAACTGCGTCTCTTCTTTTTATATAACTACAACTTCCAAATTTCAGATTAATAAGTCACAAATTTCTTGTAACGTGTAACTCACAGAGGGAGCGTGATTCTGTTCATTCGGCTACTAAAGGGGCAAAGAAAGTAACAGTATATAATAATTATTCTAATACTAATTCTCCTACAACAACAGCAACAACTAATAATAATAATACATTGTATTAATAATGATAATAATAATAATAATAATAATAATAATAATAGTATATGTACCATCTCAGTGGTGTACATGTACTCTTGTATCTCTGGCCAGAAAAGCACAGCCATATGGAACATATCCATGTTATTGATTTCAAAGACTTAGTGAAAAACAGTGTCCGCAACTCTAAATATCCGTTAAAGAACAAAGAGTAAACTGGCAACAGGTGAAATAGATACAGGTACGGAAGGAAAATCCCAAGTCAGTATTTTTAAATTATAGTGATTTTATGGTAATAGAAGTTCGGAACAAAGAATCTACACAGAAAGTAAATATGTATCAGTGACCAAAAAGTGAACAATCTATGAAGTAATGTTATGATACCAAACGTCCAGTTTCAGTTCAAAAATAAAACGACTTGGTTACTTTGTGTGCAAAGAAAATTATCCCAGAAGAGTTCCGTAACTATTATGCCACTTTACCAACGAGCAAGAAAGACACTTGATACTGATTTAGAATAACATAATGTATATGCATTAACGTTGATTACAGAGGAAGACGTTAGAGACATGCAGTGTGATAGTCGTATCGGACATATTTTCTTATTATTATTTGAATGTGTAATAAAACTGTAATCAAATGATGCTTTTTGTAAGGATTGTTGGGACAAAAAGGTGCCAAGTGCCATATGGTACCTTTCTGCGATATATTTTACAGCAAATGTTAAAATTCATACAATGGAAAAAGAGGCCATGCAATTAAATGGTACATTCTTGCTAAAGCCAGGTCGGCACCATCCTTTTTTTTCAAATTCATTAGCAAATGGAATCGTAAATTAATGGTTTCATATAATCACCGATGTATGTCATGAACGGGTAATTATACTAATTGCAATCATAAATACTTTGACAGGAGAGTGAACATTTGCACGAACCATTATTAAAGTAATTTGTTACGATTGTTGCTTATTTATTCATTATACTTTCAGTAAATAGGACACCATTGGGTTTAGGCTATAATATATTATAAGTAACTATACTGAAATTTTTTTTTTAGTTTTCAATCTATACTTATTTGATAAAAGAGACATGACTGGATCTTAAATCTAGACAGACGAAATCAATATTCAGATAATTAAAAACTTAAAGCATAACTTTGAAACGACTAGCAATATAGAATTTTAAACTTAAACAAATATACAGAATCCATTTTTTTCAACGAACTATAAGCATTTCAATACTTCAAACTCGTATTGTAACCAATTCTCATTTGCAAAGATTATACATTTTTGTCAATTTTTAAACTTTATCTGATCCATTTTGTATTTTACGAGTAATCATAATCATAATCCATTTATTTAAACCATCTACATGTAGTCGTAAATAAAAGCAAGTATATCAATATGTTTGGAAATGCATGTGAAATTTATCAAATTGTATTTATTGATGTTAAGACACGGTAATCTTTTATGAACACGTTTTCCTGACGGTAAAACATGATAGACCTACAGCATGTTTTGTAAAAACCGATACAGTTCTCTTTAAATGTTTTAATTTAAATATATGACTAATTGAAGATAACAATCATGTTTATTGTTGTATTTATGAGTCTACAAAGATAACCTTTATAGTAATATATTATCATACATGTGGGCATAAGGACAAGTCTACTCATTTCGTGCATGTTCTATTATTGAAACCTAATAGCTGCTCGAAAGAACGAGCCATTCATCAAACGTTATTTGGCAAACCATTGTGTCTTAAAGTGAAAATAATATACATCCAACCCTTGACAACCTAACTATGCATTAACATATGTCCCTTGATATATAAGGGCATAACAAATCATTGTTTGTTACAGTATTTCATTCCGTTCTTAAAATATCGAGTTATCTAAGAGCATTTTTTCATATCTGAAATGTTATTTACACATGTAACGGTATTTAAGAATATTTTTGTCACATTTGACGGGTGTGTGTGATGTATTCTATAAGTATACGACACATGCAATCAGATTTTCTAAATCATTTGTATCTCTGACTTCATACCGTTAAGATGGCATCTACGTTGGAGAGCCTTTCAGTATGTCTTCCATAATTGCTAGAAAGTAATAGTTTACTCCGCCTGGTAACGTTAAGATGGACTGCCTAGTAATTGTTTCGCAATCATTAATAAGATATTGTAGCCATTACCGTCTAAGTAAAGATTTTGTTTCGACCTATGTTTCTGAGTGAAATATATACATGTATATGCATGCGGATGCTTAAATAGGGTAAACATGATTTCATATTAAGAGCTTAACCTCAAAATCTACAATTAAATAAACTAAACTAGTTGATATACAACGACCTGTTTACCTTGAAAATTTAAAAATACTGATGCACATTTTCTGAAGAAAAAATCTAATTTATTTTTGTAGACGAATGACTAGGGTATATGACTATTCATACAAAAAAGTACATATGCATTGGTTAAAATAGTATAAACATCGTGTTGAAGATCATAAAAGAGCGCAGGTGTTTGTAAAAACTATCAACTTTAGATAAGTGATGTTTTCTATATTGGTCCCAAAATTGTGTTTCTCAGTTGTTTTTTTCTGATCTGCGTTTATCAAAGGAAAAGACACATTATGTAGGCGCGAATTTAAATATTTGTAAAGCAAACTGCCAACCTTTTGACAGTGACAAAAATACATAAACATACGTCTCTTGATTTATTATTGCATAACACACGACCAAAACGATAAACATTCTTTTGTTATAGTACTTCATTATGTGGATATAAAAACGAGTAACGTAAGAGCATCTTTTAAATCTGAAATTAAATTTACGCTTTTAGAGGTATTCAAGACATTCAATACTCTTGTCACATTTGACGGGTATGTGTGATATATTATATAAGTATACGATGTTTGTAATAGGAATCAAGATACACGCAATCAGCTTTTTTCAATCATTTATAACTCTTCATACCGTTAACAGGTTAAGATGACATCTATTCTGGAGTTTTTTTAAGTAAGTCTTCCATAATTGCAAGAAAGTATAAGTTTACTTCGTCTGGGGAATAGATTGATAATGTAAAGATTGGCTGCTTAGTGATCGTTTCTCAATCAATAATAAGATATTGTGGCGATTATTGTCTAAGTAAAATTGTTGTAGCAACTATACTTCTGATAAACATATCTGTGCATGCGGTTGCTAAAATAAGGCTAACACTATTTTATAATAATTAAGTGCTTTACTTTAAAATTAATTAAGAAATGAATTAAACTTACTGAAATTACAATATTGTCAATATAAAGACTTTTTTGACCTTTTGATAAAAAGACTGATGCATGTTTTTCTAGAAACAAATATAATTTATCTTTGTTGACAAATTACTAGCGTAAATAAGTAGTTCTACAAAAGTATGTGGCGAAAGTGTTTGTGTATATGTTTCGTACCATTTAAATGTGACAAAAAGAAATGAAAATTCTGTATTCAAATAATTGAAATGACTTCAAAAGAGGTTGTACGACATAATATTTTTCACCTAAATATTTTCAAGTCTAACAGCTCATTAAGTAATACTTAAATGTATACGTTTGTGAACAAAGAGTACACTGGCATATTTGCAGCTTTTTTTGTGTTGAAAATTTTCACACCTTCAAGTGACTCCGTTATTAATAACATTTCTAAACCATTAACACAATATCTATTAAAGTAATATATATCAAGTATTGCAACGACAACGTGTACATTTATCTTTGTCTGCAGGCAGTTAAAATTATATCATATTTTTACTTTCTGTTTGCTCCACATCCCTCCACAGAACAACAACGACAACAAAACAACAACATATGATTTAAAATATAAATACTTCTCAGAAAGGACGTAAATTAGGGCTACATTTAGTAACAGCGATATCTTGTCAAGGCTTGCTGAGTAATTTTATTATATTTGACAGAACTAAAACACAATTTACATAAAACAATTTAGTCTGATAATGAGGTATTCGCGTTAATGAAACGTAGGGAGCAACATTCTGATTTACGTTTGAAATGTTTTCAAATTCATGTAGAACTTATTAGGAATTTAAATTGTTTCTGGAAAATTTTTCAACCACTCATCTCCACCCCAGCACGAACTCTTCAAAATGATATGATAAAAAAACGTGACAGCTATTACAGCGTACTTTATCTATAACTTTTCTCATTGGTAAAGTAAAACAACTAACTTATAAAATCTCCCCAAGTCTATTAGTAACTAATTTTGTAAGAAGACAAATTAAATTATATAGAAACATATATCTTAACATTCTTTGCAACGATAACTTTATTTTGTCTCAGAAGAATATGCCATTTTGTTCATTATACAATATTTACCCTCTTTTTAATATGAAATAATAAATCTTATATAATAAAACTGGATAAACAATTAATTCATAACAGTATAAAATATATGCAGAAAAAAAGAAAACTAGAGCAACTCATAAAATCACTTAAATCACATAGCAAAATCTCATAAGATGACCAACTGGTTATCAGTTATGATATATCAAATGTTCTCGGAAAGAATGTTTCAATAATGCAGATCAAATATGTTTAAATATAGCTTAACTAAGAGGAAAAGGTCCTTGGAAATTGCTGCAATTTATAACATTTAGAAAATAACATTCCAATATTAAGTTAAGTATCATGCATCATAAAATGGTATGATTAATTGGTCATTTATTTGTGGCCAATGAAAGCTCGCGAAAAATGACATTTCATTGGCATATTTCTTAACAATCTGATATGACCTATTTGTTATTGAAACAACTTATGATAATTAATGATTAATAAATTCATGTCAAGGGTTGATATTTTTGTAAAATGTTATAAAATAAAATCTTTTTTTGAGATACCGTTAAAGCCTGATCGGCACAGTCGTATTTAAAAATCCATTAACAAATGAAATCGTAAATGGATGGTACCATATAATCAACGATGTCATCGAGGCTATGAACAGAGTCTGATACATGTAATTATACTAATTGAAATCACAAGTACTTTGACCTGAGAGTGAATATTTGAACGAACCATTATACAAGTTACTATTTGTTACTATTATATTTTTTAATTATACTTTCCATAAATACGACATAATTGGATTTAAAACAATAACATACTATTGAATTTTTTTTTCTGTATTTTGTAACACGCATATTCGTTTTTTTTATTTTAATCAAATGAAGTTTATTTTCTCATCAGTTTGTATAAATATTCTTTTATTTCTCAATAAATATTAGTAAACGGTATTCAGGTCCTGTCAACGAACATACATGAGCGCAGGTGTTTGTAAAACCTATGAACTTTAGCTAAATGATGTTTTCTATATAGTTTCCGAAAATCCGTTTGTTATTAGTTTTTCCTAATCAAATGAAAACACAAATTGTGTAGGTGAGACTTTAATTATGTGTTAAGCAAACTGTCGATTTTGACAAAGAACATAATTATGCATAAACACATGTCTCTTGATTTATTATTGTATAATAGATGATAATAAACATTTTCTGCACAGTATTTATTCCGAGCTTAGGGAATCTGGTTACCTGAGAGCATTTCGCTATAATTATTTGAAATCTTATTTACGCATGTAGCGGTATTCAAGAATTCTCTTGTCACATTTGACGGGTATGTGTGCTATATCATATAAGTATACAATGTTTGTAAAAGGAATCAAAATACACACAATCAGCTTTTTGCAATTATTTGTAACTCTTCATATCGTTAAGATGACATCTACTCTGGAGAACCTTTAAGTATGTCTTCGATAATTGCTAGAAGGTATAAGTTTACTTCGTCTGGGGTTATAGATTAATAATGTAAAGATGGACTGCCTAGTGATCGTTTCTCAATCAATAATAAGATATTATAGCGATTACTGGCTAAGTAAAGTTTTTGACACAAGCTATGCTTCTGAGAGAGATATAGACATGTATGTGCATGCGGATGCTTAAATTAGACTTATTAATGATTTCATATTAAGAATAATACAATGTTTTGTACAATTATCTTCTACTTCAGTTTAGTATTATATCATATATTTTATATTCTCTCCACCAAACCCCCAAAGCAAATACAAAAAGCAAATAAAAAAAAATTGAATTCAAAATATGAATACTTTATAAGAGATGATGTAAATTAGGGCTACATTTAGTAACAGTGATATCTTGCTAAGTCTAGCTGAGTAGTTGATTTATTTTGACAGAACTAAAACACAATTTACATAAAACAATTTAGTCTGATAATGAGGTTACTGCCTAAATGAAACGTAGGAAACAATCTTCTGATTTAATGGTGATTTACAAATTCATGTAGCACTTTTAAGGAATTTAAGTTGTTTTTGGAAATTATTTCAACCAAGCCATTCATGTACATACCCTTATATCGTTCAATAAGAAAACAATAATTAATTAGAATTAAAATACTAACGGTTTGTGATTTAATTACGTCCTTTTCAGTTGTTAAAGTCAAATGATTGTTAACTTTCCCCACTAATTTTGTAAGAAGACAAAATAAATCATGATCGTGATTAATATATAAAAATATTCTCATTAAACATAAAATCTTTTTGTTTTTCAAAGAAAAAGGTGCAATTTTGTCCATTATGAATATGTATCCGCTTTATTTAGGGCAAAGATCAATAAATGATATTAAATAGAATAAACAAATAAGTCACAACGGTTTTTTTTTCATACATGCAGAAAAAACTACAGCATCGCAAGAAATATCTTGAAAACACAGAGCAAATCCCTTGGGATGAAAAACTGGTTATCGGTTATGATCAAATAAATGGTTTTGAAGAGTATGTTTCAATAATACAGATCAAAGATGTTTACTAAAGATTAACTCATGGTAAAAGGTCGTTAGTAATTGCTGCAATTTATTACAGAAAATGACGTTCCAATATTAGGTTAAGACACATGCATCATAAAAATTTTATGATTACTTGGTCATCATATGATTGCGATAAATGAAAACAGGCGGTGAATGATATTTCCCTAAACGTTTAGCTTCAAGTAATAAAACTAAATAAAAAGGATGATGGATAAATAAATACATTAACAAAACGGTTAAAAAAACAAAAACAAAAAAAAAGGTAAATAAATGAGCCTTTCCAAGGAAGGCATTGTTAAATGTAATGTATGCATTTTCAACAAAACATGAGTAACTGAGAAATATTAAATAAATAATGGGTTTTGATGTAATTTAACTGTTTTTAAAAACATTCTTTCCTAGAAATGAATACCTTTATAAAAATTTTAAATTCATTAATTACAGCTGTATTTAATTGAATCTTTGGCTTCTCTGTAAATCAATCGTTTAGAATGTATTATCTGTTCATGCTTTAAGTAGATTTTAAATTCTGTCTGCATTATTGCAATATTTCAAACAAAATAGATCCAATCTGTCAGTATATCAATCGTTTTGGCGTACTTTAACAGGACATACAGTTTGAGATTTTTTTACACCACTTTACTTTGTTGTTGAAGTGAAATAATTTACAAATTATTCTAAGGTCTACTTGTGACTACATGATAAAATTGATATAATTATATAAACATTCTTTGTAAAAAATTATAAATTTGTCAAAGAAAATGATATCATTTTGTCAGTTTTACAATATTTACCCGCTTTCTAACATGTCAGGATAACTATATGATAAACATTGATAAACAACCCAATCATAATCCTTACTGTAAAAATACATGCAAATAAACAACAAAGAAACAAAAAAAAAAAACAACAAAAACTAGAGCATCACAATCAATCTCTTAAATCACTGAGCTAAATCTCGGGGGATAACAAACTGTTTATCGGTTCCGATTTTATCTAATAGTCTCGAAGAGTATATAATTATCAATAAAACAGATCAAACATATTTATTCTAGCTTAACTCAGGGGAAAAGGTCGTTGGTAATTGCTACAATTTAAAACAGAAATTGACGTTCAAATATTTTATTTAGGTAAAGATTCGTGCATCACAAAATGGTAAAGTTACTTGGTCATATATCTTTTTCTAATGAATGCACGCGAAGAATATTATTTCTCTTAAATTTAAGTAAAGTATTTATACAATACGCAAAGGGTTAATTAATTAATTAATTAATTAATTAATAATCAGTTAAGAACGACTTAAAGGTTTCATTAAGGATGGCAGTGATAAATGATATATACTGTCCACCATTAAAAGCTTCGGCTCCTGTTTATGGTTGTTATCCTCCTGCTGGGCTCCTTGTCGGTAGTCCTATGTTGCTGGATCGCGTATTGAATGTTACCGTTCCATGTTGATCAAGTCTTTTTAATATTTTATATATTAACTTTAAACATAACATTAGTAATTGTGAAATACTAAATGTCAAATATTTTCCTAGAAATGAATACCTTTAAATTATAAACTTATTAAGCAGAGCTGTTTTAATTGAATCATTGGCATATCTTTTGAGAAATCTTTGATGACTTACATCCTACTGAAACAGCTATTCATGTCGTGGGGTGACATTTTTACATTTTTGTGAAACAGTTTGAATGTATTTTTTATAATTGCATATAATTACCTTATCATATAGAATCACAACCAAATGTGTATTGTCGTCTTAATATAAGATTTTGTTAAAACCAGATCGTTTTACAAATGCATTAGCAAATGAAATCGTAAATAGATGGCTTCAAATAATCACCGATGCCATTGATGCTAGGAACAGGTAATTATATTAATTGAAATTACTTTGACCTGAGAGTGAATATTTTCACGAACCATTATTAAAGTTATTTGTCACGATTGCTGTTTTTTTTCCATTATACTTTAAGTAAATAGGCCACCATTAAGTTAAGACAATAATATGCTAGACGTAACTATACTGAACAAGCATTGTAGTTTTCAATCAATGATTATTTGATAAAATATACATCACTGAATCTTAAACCTAGACATTCAGATAATTAAAAACATAGAACTGTTAACCTTCCAGCAATATTTAACTTATAGCTTTAACAAATATACATAATCCATGTTTTAAACGACTAGAACTATTAGAATATGTTCCGACTTGTATGCCAATTTCAACGTTGTTACCAGCATTCATTTTCCTCTGAGATTTGATCCCTTCCTTGCAAAGAGTATATGTTTTGGTTCAGCATTCAACATTTGTTTTTATCAAGTTCAAATTCGAATTCCTTTTATGTTCATCATTTTTTATATCTACTCGTCAATCAAACCGAGTATATCATTATGTTTGAAATGTATAGGAACTTGTTTTATTAGTTAGTGCACAGACACGTTTTATCTTTTATATACATGTTTGCGTGAGGGCAACGCTTGATAGAAATAGGGAATATTTTGTAAAACCGGTACCGTACTACTTAGGTTTACATTTTAATATTTGAACAACTGAAAATAACACTGAGACTTGGTCAAAGGAATAACAATTTGCCTCTGACGAGGAATAAACCAATAAAGCTAAAACGCTAATGCAAAAAGATCTCACAAAGTGTATGTTCTTTTGCCCAAATCTTTGATAATCTGACATATGCTATTTATTTTGTTTGAAATATTACAATAATGCAGATATAATTTTATTACTATTTGAAGCATGAACACACTTTTTAAATACAATGCCTTTCTTTATTTTGTATTATAGGTATTCATTTTTTACTTTTAATGAAGGGTTGACGTTTTGTCAATAATTTGTATTATTAACTGCTTACAAATGTTACTAAAATATGTTTTATTTGTCAATACAATATGGTATAAACGTCATGTCGACCATCATAAGTGAGCGCAGGTGTTTGTAAAACCTATCAACTATAGGCAAATGATGTTTCGTACTATATAGTTCCCGAAAATGTGTTTGTGCGTTTTTTGGCATCTTATTTCATCACATGAAAGAAAACACAAATCATGCAAATTGTGTAGGCGCGACTTCAATTATGTAAAGAGCAAACTGTCAATTTTGACAAGGTAAATATGCATAAACATATGTTTCTTGATTTACAACAATTGTATAATAGGTAATAACAGATATTTTTGCTCAGTATTATATTCCGTTCTTAAAAATCGAGTTATCTAAGAGCATTTTTTTATATTTGAAATCTAATTTACGCATGTACCAGTATTCAAGAATATTCCTGTCACATTTGACGGGTATATGTGATATATCATATTAGTATAGTATTACGATGTTTGTAGTAGGGATTAAGATACACGCAATCAGCTTTTCTCAATCATTTGTAACACTTCATACCGTTAAGGTGACATCTATTCTGGAGAGATGTTAAGTATGTTTTCCATAATTGCAAGAAAGTTTAAGTTTACTTCGTCTGCCGTAGGGCATAGATTGATTATGTTAAGACGGAATGTCTAGTGATCGTTTCGCAATCAATAATAAGATATTGTTGCGATGACTGGCAAGATTAAGTTGTTGTAGCAACTATACTGTCATTTAAACATGTATTTGCATGCGGTTGCTCGAAGTAGGCTAAATTATGTTCATATTAAGAGCATGACCTCAAGATTATCAAAGATAATAAACTTAACTAGTTGATATTACACAATTAAAATAACATTTAGTGTAGATAAATGACTAGTATTGTAGATAAATGACTAGGTTAAGAGCAAACGTACGTGGTGACAATTTTTGTGTTTACAAAATGTTTCGTAATATGTAAATATGACTTAAACAATTTTAAACTTTTGCATAATATTACCTGACATGACTACAAATGACATTGTATTATCACTGAAGTATCTTCTAGTCTGACAGTAAAATAATGAATAATTAAATATCCAAATCATTAACACAATAACAAAATCCACCCACCCCATCCAACACGCACAGAATAAGAACAACTAAGAATACGAAAACACATAGAATTTAAAATATTTACTAGAAACGTCTAAAAAATGACGTAAATTAGGGCTTCATTTAGTAACAGTGATATCTTGTCAAGTCTAGCTGAGGAGTTGATTTATTTTCACTGAACTAAAACACAATTTACATAAAACAATTCAGTCTGATAATGAGGTATTTGCCTTAATGAACAGTAGGGGCAATTGTCTGATTTAATGGTGATTGATGAAAGTAGTGTTTTCAAATTCATGTTGAACTTATGAGGAATTTAAGTTGTTCCTGGAATAAATTTCAACAATGCCACTCCCACCCTAGCATCCTTCAAAAAGAAATTAATGTGACAGTTTGCGATTTTCTACAACTCTTTTCATTTGTTGAAGTAAAATAATCAACATATACAATTTTCGCAAATAGTAAAGACTTTTGTAAAACAAAAACGTAAATTATAATTATAAATATATAGAAATCTTCTTTGTAACAATCATTTTATTTTGTGACAAAATAAAGATTCCATTTTGTTCGTTATACAATATTTATCCTCTTTCTAGCTTGAATCGATACATATATATTTAAAAAATGGATAAACAAATAAATCACAACCGTTACGGTATAAAAAAAAAACACGTGCGGAAAAAATGAAATATCGCATAAAATATCTTAAGTCACATAGCTAAATCCCATAGTATGACAAACTGGTTATCGGTTATTATATATTAGATGCTCTCAGAGAGAATGTTTCAATAATACAGACCAAAATGTTTATCAAAGCTTAATTGAGAGGAAAAGATCGTTGGTAATTGCAGCAATTTATACCGGAACATGACGTTCTAATATTAGGTTAAGTTTTACGCCAAACTAGAAATGTGTCATCATGCTACGGATGCCCCCGCATGCAGCCAAAATTTCAGATGGTGCATTAATTATTTTTTTCATTTTAAGTTCAAAGCCCTTAAAACTTTTCAATATTAACACAAACCGTTTTCATACAATTTTCAAGGCACTGAAATTCTTCAGTCTTAACCTTTTAAAAATAGCATATTGCATATTTGTTGCCAAAATAATGGCTAAAAGTATGAGTGCTGAAACTGAAAGTTCAAAATTTTTCCAACATTCAGGAAAGATAAGTTTGTCTAAAATCATTGAACCACAACCAAATTCAAACTTAAACTGCTTATTCCTAAGATGTATCTATATTATTTTCAAAGTGAAAGGGACATAACTCTGCCAAAAAATCATCAAACCATGACCAAATTCCAACTTGACCTGCCCATTCCTTTGACATATCCATATGTCAAATTTAAGTTGAATATGTAACACTGTTGGGTAGATAATGAACAGAAACTGTAAATTTCATACTATTTTCAAAGTGAAAGGGGCATTACTCAGCCAAAAATCATTGAACCATGACGAAATTCGAACTTGGCCTGGGCATTCCAAAAACATATCCATATGTCAAAAAAAAAACATATCCATACGTCAAATTTGAGTTGAATGTGTTGTACCATTGGGGAGATAATAAACGGAAACTGAAAATTTCATATTACTTTCAAAGTGAAAGGGGCATAACTCTGCCAAAAATCATTGAACCATGACCAAATTTGAACTTGACCTGCGCATTCCTTTGACGCATCCATATGTCAAGTTTGAGTTGAATGTGTTGTACCTTTGGGGAGATAATGAACGGAAACTGAAAATTTCATATTATTTTCAAAGTAAAAGGGGCATAATTCTGCCAAAAATCATTGAACCAGGACCAAATTCGAACTTGACTTGTATTTTCTCATGACATATCCATATGTCAAATTTGAGTTGAATGTGTGCAACCGTTCTTAAGATAATGAACGGTCACTGATGATGATGGAATGACAGAATGACGGAAGGAAGGAAGGACTGAATGACGGAACAGGGTAACACTATATGCCCCGGCCATTACATGGCGGGGGCATAAAAATGGTATTGTTCCGTGGTCATTATATACATCTTAACATTTGCTAAGGATCACCTTTTGACATTGCATATTTCAGTCCTAGTATCATCATATCAAAATCACATTTCCGCTTACGATACACTTGTAACGGGGACCTGATAATCTTGTACTTAAGTTATCGATTTGTCATGTACACCTTGCATGATAAGCACGTGGAAAAGCAAACCTATGGAAATGTGGTGTTTTATGGCCATGTGCTTTCACTTGAAGCAGCAACACTTTCTCGTTTTATTGTAAAACAACTGTGTTCGAAATTAACAAACTATGGCAAATCGACAGGTAAGACGTCGTCTTAGTGAAGATGAGATGTACAGGGGTATTGGAATGTTGGAGGCTGGCCATCACACAAAGGCACGTTGCCCGTGTCCTTGGGTTATCCCAGAGCGTTGTATCCAAGATATGAACCGATTCCAAATGACTGCAAATGTCTTGCAGGGCCACGCTTGAGGTCGGGAACATTCAACGACTCAAGCCCAGGACCGATTTATTTTGGTCCAGAAATATTGTAATAGTTTTCCAGGAATTCGCTTCTTGCTTTCAAAGCACACACAACCGTTATGATGGCCCGGTCTCTGAGTCAGTTTTGTGTGGACCCGGAGTTTATAACGCGTTTTCAGGCGAAAAAAACGTGGACCCCAATCCCACCACCATTGATAACGGTACACTGATGGCAGACGTCCATGCACGCACGTACGCTGGCGCAGTCGGCCCTGATTGCATTCTAATGTATATCAACGCCCGTGCACACAGAGCCCAAATCACAAACCGATATCTTGAAGAGGCAACTTTAGTCCGTATGGATTGGCAAGCGAAGTCTATTGGATTTAAATCCAATTGAGCATGCTTAGTATATGCTGCAGAAAGCCACTTCTTCACGCCACGTCCAACCAACAACAGTCCAGCTAAGACATGCAATCATAGAGGGACCCAGATTCCTCATCACAAGGTTCGCAGGCTCATCATCAGCATGCGATGTCAGGCCGTAATTAAATCATGCTCGCGGACACCATACTCGGTATTAAACACCCTACACAAACCATTTCATGATTTTCAAGATTTTTTTATTCCACTGTGTGATCTCCAAAATGTTGATTTTTGTCCAGCACACACTTTCCGCAACAGGCAAACGTCAAGGAACACTTCCATTGTCATTATTTACATAAATATCAATTCCTGACTTATTATATTTAATTCCTTTTTATCAATTTTCACATTTATTACGCAAACACAATATTAACGCATTGTAGAAAAAGTGATCCTTAGCAATTTGAGTATATAATTGTGTAAATTAAAACCCGGGAAATTTTGCTTTAAAATTTAAAAATCGAAAAAAAAAAAAATAAAAATTTTCCCTATTAAATTAAAATTTTATAAACAAGTTTTTAAAATTAAAAAAATTCTAAAATTTAATAAAAATAATTGATTAAATGCAATTTATTACATGCTTTTCGGTGGTTATATAGAAATATATCAGTGATATATAAAACTGAAACAGACAATGAAATTACCACTTTGATAATTTCACTGTTTTTCTTGAATTTAAAGCCCCTTACGTTGTTTCAGTGAAATACCAGCGTACACAGTACTGGGTACCAATTAAATGACGTGACGTCGTTACATTAACGTCACGTTGTTGTATTATTATTTGCGCGCTTTTTTCATTCAGTATTATATAAATGTCTTTCTAAAAACGTTTCTTTGCATATATATAAAAAGAAAATTTGTTTGGTTTAGTGTAAGATTGAAATATATTTCAACCTCGTGAACACACAAAAAGTTCATATATTACTTCGTGGCTGCGCCACTCGTGAAATATAACATTTTGGTTTGCTCACTCGGTGAAATATATTCCGATCTTACACTGAACTAAACAAATATCCTCTATGTAACGTTAACCCTTTAAAGCTCTGGCTCCTGTTTTTATTGGGTGTCCTGCTGTGCTCCTTGCTGATAATCCTGTATTGTTGGATCATGTAAGGGGATGCTTTTATTGAATGCTACCATTCCATGTTAATCTTAATTTTTTTTGTTTTTTTTTTCCTCAATAGTTTATAAATGAACTTTCAACATAACTTAAGTAATTGTGAAATATTAAATGTCAAACATTTTTCTAGAAATGAATACCTTCATCAAAGATATAAACTTATTAAATTAAGCCGTTTTTAATTGAATCATTGGCTAATCTTTTTAACAATCTCTGCTGACTTGCTTGTTTTTGAAACATCTATTAATAAATTCATGTCGTGGGGTGACTTTTTGGTAAAACATTATAAACGCACTTTTAATACTTACATATTATTAGCTTTACATATAGAATGTATAAACAAACCAGATATTTTTCGTCATTTTTATTTAAGATTAAAACCAGATCGACAAAATTCATTAGCGAATGAAATCGTAAATGGATAGTTTCATATAATCACCGATGCCATCGAGCTTAGGAACAGGTAATTTTACAAATTGAAATCATAGTTACTTTTACCTTACATAGAATATTTGGAGGAAAATCTGTTATGATTCTATTTCTTTAATTATATTTCAGTAAACATGACACAATTGGGCTTAGAAGATAATACGTAATACGTATACTGAACGAGAAATATAATTATTCGATTAAAGACAAACAGGTAATTTTACCAACTGAAGTACTTAGACCTAAGACTGAATATTTACAACAACGATTAATAAAGTTACTGTAACTTGTTACGATTGATTTTATTATTATTATTTTTATTATCATTTTCATTATTATACATTCGGTAAATAGGACACCATTAGGTTTAGACAATAATATGTCAGACGTAACTACACTGAACAAGCATTATAGTTTTCAATCTCTTATCATTTGTATTTAACAAATTGTATTTATTAGAATGTCCAGACTCGGTAATCGTTTATCAACACGGTTGCGTGATGTTAAAACTTGTAAAACCGGTACCGTACAGCTTAGGTTAACATTTAAATACTTGAACAACTGAAGGAAACAACGATACCTGGTCAAATAAATTACAGTTTGCCTCTCACAAGGTATAAACAAGGCATCTAAAAATAAAGCAAAAAGTCTCAGAAACTGTATATTCTGTTAAAGTACGCCAAAACGTTTGATAAACTGACATATTGGATACATTTTGTTTGAATTATTGCAATAATGCAGACAGAATTTATAACTATTTTCAAGCATGAACACACTAGATAAATACATTTTTCTGTATTTTGTAACACGCATAATAATTTTTTTTTACTTTTAATTAAGTGATTTCTTTACTAAACAGTTTGTATTATTAAATTTAATGTGTACACATATAACGAAAAACATTCTTTAAGTTCTCAAAACTTATAAGCGTACGGTATTAACGTCGGTTCGACGCTCATACACAAGCGCATGTTTTTGTGAAACCTATCAACTTTAGATAAATGATGTTTTCTATATTGTTCCAAAAAATGTGTTTCTCATTTTTTTTCTCATCTGCGTTTATCAAAGGAAAAGAATCATTGTGTAGGCGCAAATTTAAATATTTGTAAAGCAAACTGCCAACCTTTTGACAATGAAAATATGCATAAACATATGTCTTTTGATTTACTATTGCATAGCACATGATCAAAAGAAAAGAAAAACATTCTTTAGTTACAGTAAATCATTATGTGCTTCAAGAAACGAGTTACTTAAGAGCATTTATTTATATCTGAAATCTAATTTACGCATGTAGAGGTATTTAAGAATACTCTTGTCATATTTATGTGTGATATATCATATAAGTATACGGTGTTTGTAATATGAATCAAGTACACGCAATAAGCTTTTTCTCAATCATATGTAACTTTTCATACCGTTGAGATGACATCTATTCTAGAGAGCTTTTAAGTATGTCTTCCATAATTGCAGTTACTCCGTCTTGAGAAAAATTGATAATGTTAAAATTGGCTGCCTAGTGATTGTTTCTCAATCAATAATAAGATATTGTATCGATTACTGTCAAAGTAAAAATTTTGTAGCAACTATACTTCTGATAAACATGACTTTGCATGCGGTTGCTAAAATAAGGCTAACATGATTTATATTAATTAAGAGCTTAACTTCGAAATTAATTAAGAAATAAACTAAACTAATTGATATTAATACACAGTCAATATAACGCCTTGTTTGACTTGTAGATATAAAAGACTGATGAATGTTTTTTGTAAAAACAAATCTTGTTTTATCTTTGGTGGAAAATGACTAGCGTAAATAAGTATTTGTACAAAAATATGCGGCAAAAGTGTCTGTGTATATGTTTTGTACCATTTAAATATGACAAAAAGAAATGAAAATTATGTATACTAATATTTAAGATAACTTCAAAAGAAATTGTACGACATCATATTCTGTCACCTAAATATTTTCAAGTCTAACAGCTTATTAAGTAATACTTAAATGTATACGTTTGTGAACAAAGAGTACACTGTCATGCTTTCAGTCAAATTTGTATTGAAACCTTTCGCATATTCAAGTTACTATATTAAAAATAACAAACCATTATCACAATATCTATTAAAGTAATATATATCAAGTAATGCAACGACAACGTGTACAATTATCTTCGTCTGAGGTTGATATTATATCACATATTTCCTTTCTGTATGCTCCACACCCTTTCACAGACAACGAAACATGAATTAAAAACAAACAACGACAACAAAACAACAACATAGGACTTAAAATATAAATACGTCTCAGAGAAGACGTAAATTAGGTGATATCTTGTCAAGTCTTGCTGAGTAGTTCAATTTATTTTGACAGAACTAAAACACAATTTACATGAAACAATTTAGTCAGATAATAAGGTATTCACGTTTTTGAAACGGAGGGAGCAATATTCTGATTTAATGGTGATTTATGTTTGAAATGTTTTTAAATTCAAGATGAACTTCTGAGGAATTAAAGTTGCCTCTGGAAATTATTTCAACCACAACACCCCACCCCTGTACGCACTCTTCAAAAAGATAAAAAAAAGAATATTAATGATAAAAAATAACGTGACAGCTATGACAGTGTAACTTATCTATAACTTTTCTCAGTTGTTAAAGGAACATAACTAACTGATAAAATTTCCTCAAGTCTATCTTTTACTAATTTTGCAAGGAAACAAATTAAATTATAATAATACATATATATAAACATTCTTTGCAACGATAAATTTATTTTGTCTCAGAAAAAGATGCCATTTTGATCATTATACAATATTTATCCTCTTTCTAACATGAAATAATGAATTAAATATATTAAAAATGGACAAACAATTAATTTATAACAGTATTAAATGTATGCAGAAAAAAAGAAAACTAGAGCAACTCATAAAATCACTTAAATCACATAGCAAAATCTCATAAGATGACCAACTGGTTATCGGTTACGATATATTAAATGTTCTCGGATAGAATGTTTCAATAATACAGATCAAATATGTTTAAACATAGCTTAAATAGGAAGAAAAAGGTCCTTGGAAATTGCTGCAATTTATAACAGAAAATGACATTCCAATATTAAGTTAAGAATCATGCATCATAAAATGGTATGATTAATTGGTCATTAAATTGTGTCCAATGAAAACTCGTGTAGAATGATATTTCTCTAAAATTTAAGTAAAGTAATTATACAATATGCAAAGGGGTAGTTAGTTAGTTACTAATTAATTAATTACTTAATTAATAAAGAACGACTAAAAAGTAAACAAATGAGTGGATGGCAGCGATGAATGCAATTTAACGTCAACCCGTTAAAGCTTCGGCTCCTGTTATTGTTTGTTGTCCTGCTGGTTTATATTATGACAATATTGTCCTATTGTTCTTTTTTGTTAATATTTATAATTAAACTTTCAACATAACTTAAGTAATTGTGAAATATCAAACATTTCTCTAAAAATGAATACCTTTATCAAAGTTATGAACTTATTAATTGAAGCTGTTTTTTAATTGAATCATTGGCATATTTTAAACAATCTCTTATGACCTATTTGTTATTGAAACAACTAATGATAATTGATGATTAATAAGTTCATGTCAAGGAGTGACATTTTTGTAAAATGTTATAAAAGTATTTTTAAACTTGCATATTATGAGCTTAACATTAAGAATAATAATCAAATGTGTATAAACGATCCCGAGATTTTCGTCGTCAATATTTGAGATACCGTTAAAGCCAGATCGGCACAGTCGTTTTAAAAAATCATTAACAAATGAAGTCGTAAATGGATGGTATCATACAATCAGCGATGTCATCGCGGCTAGGAACAGGTAATTATACTAATTGAAATCACAAGTACTTTGACCTGAGAGTAAATATTTGACCGAACCATTATAAAATTAATTTGTCATTATTATATTTTTCATTATACTTTCCATAAATACGACATCATTTGCTTTAGGGGAACAAAAGCTACATGATTGAATCTAGAGAGAAACTAGAAATGTGTCCATAGGACACGGGTTCCCCCAACCGCGCCACTGTTCTGTCAATCTTATGACTCTAGGTCAAATATATTTTGAAAACTAAAAATCTTTTACTAAGTAAAGGGCAAGAACTTTACAAATACTGAATAAATCCACAAGCAAACCCAAGGTGCATAAGAACACATGCTGACCAACATTCTTGTAAACTTTCAGGTCTACAAGTGAAATACTTTTTGAGCTATGCATGAACAAGTAGAAAATTGCAAATTTATACAACTATAAGTCAAGAGCAATAATTCTAACAAAACTGAAAAAATCCACATACAAAGTCCCAGGTGCATAGCTTCACAGTGATGTGAATCATTATTCCTGTAATTAAGTGATGTTGATCATTATTCCTGTAAAGTTGGTTGATTCTAACTCTAGCACTCAAGAAACAAATGCCAACATAATGAAACGGTTTTTACTAAGTCAAGGGAAATAACTCTACAAATACTGGATAAATCCACAAGCGAAACCTCAGGTGCAAAACTAAATATGCTGAGCAACCTTCCCGTAAGGTTTAATGACTCTATGGCAAATCCTTTTTGAGTTACATGCGACACAAGTTGAAAATTGCAAAAAAAAAAATAAGTCAAGGGCAATAACTCTAAAAATACTAAATAAATCCAGACAAAAATACACAGGTGCACAACTACACATGCTGATCAACATTCCTGTAAAGTTTCATGACTCCAGGTCAAATACTTTTTGATTTACATGCGACACAAGTTGAAAATTGCAAATTTTTACTAAGTCAAGGGCAATAACTTAAAAAATACCAAAAATATCCAGACGAAAATACCCAGGTGCACAACTACACATGCTGATCAGCATTTCTGTAAAAGTTCATTACTCAAGGTCAAATACTTTTTGATTTACATGCGACACAAGTTGAAAATTGCAAACTTTTACTAAGTCAAGGGCAATAACTCTAAAATAACTAAAAATATCCAGACGAAAATACCCAGGTGCACAACTACACATGCTGATCAACATTCCTGTAAAGTTTCATGACTCCAGGTCAAATACTTTTTGAGTTACATGCGACACAATTTGAAAATTGCAAAATTTTACTAAGTCAAGGACAATAACTATAAAAATACTAAAAATATCCAGACGAAAATACCCAGGTGCACAACTACACATGCTGATCAACATTCCTGTAAAGTTTCATGACTCTATGTCAAATACTTTTTGAGTTACATGCGACACAAAAGAGAACGGACGGACGGACGGAAGGACGAACGGACAAGGGTTAATCTAAATGCGCCACTAAAATGGGGGCACAAAAAGCAATTTTCAGATAATTCAAAGCCTTTAATACAACTTATAAACTAGTAACAATACTGAAGTCATAATGTTACAAAATACATAGAATCCATATTTAAACTAGAAGTATTTCAATAATTTTAGACTCGTATTCACATTTCTACGCTGTGTCCAACTTCCATCTGCGACTTGTTCCTTTCTTTGCGACGATTATTCTATTTTCAATCTTTAACTATTATTTTTTATATAATCAATTTTGTTTATTACGAGTAATCATATTCCGTTTATATTCAACATCATTTACATGTAGTCGTTCATAAAAGCATGTCTATTATTATGTCTAGAAATGCATGAAAAATTGTTTCATTTTGTATTTATTAGTAAATGTCCAGACACGGTTATCTTTTATGAACACGCTTACGTGACGGCAAAACTTGATAGACATACGGATTTTTTTTGTACAAACGGTACCGTACTGCTTAGGTTATCAACAACGGACGGAAACGCCGAAACTTGGTCAAATACATAACATTTTGCCTTTGACAAGGTATAAACAAACGCAGCGCTAAAAGAAACAATTAACGCAAAATAAATCTCACAACTGTACGTTCTGTTTAAGTTTAAGTCAAACAATTTGATATACTGACAGATCGGATCTATTTTGTTTGAAATATTGCAGACAGAATTTTATTCTATTCAAAGCATAAACACACTTAATACACTTTTCTTTTTTAAGCATACTTATTATTTACATTTACTCAAAAGATGACGTTTTTCAATAGTTTTAATTTTTTTAAATGCTTACAAATGTAACGAAAAGTATTTCTTAGATATTAATACATATGGAGTTAGCGTCGTGTCGACGATCATACATAAGCGCAGGTGTTTATAAAACTTATCAACTTAGGTTAATGATGTCGTTTTTTTCTACATAGTTCCCGAAAATGTATTTTTGCTTCTTTTCTCATCTTCGTTTATCAAATGAAAACAAAAATTGTGTAGGCGAGACCTCAATTTTGTGTAAAGCAAACTGTCAATTTTGACAACGTAAATATGCATAAACATATGTCTCTTGGTTTATTATTGCAAAAGTCATAATAAAAGAATTTTTGCACAGTATTTTATTCCTAGCTAAGGGAATCAGGCTATCTTTGCATTTCGCTAACATTATTTGAAATCTAATTTACGCATGTAGTGGTATTTACATTAAAGTTACATTAAATAAATATGTTAAAATATTTTGCCGTCGGCCTAAAAATCAAACATTCTACAGTTTCATTAAGCTGTTTAATAGTATTGTTGTAAATCTCATCAAATATTGTTCATCAATTAGGATTTTAAACGGGAAACCCCACGGTAACACTAAAGTTCGTATACGAATTTTAACATGCAAATGAAGTCTATAATGAGCTCGTGTATGCGCTTCGTCACAGTTTTATAGTTGCTATCCGGAACACAGAAAATGTGATATTTTCTTGTGCAAACACACTTTTACCGTTTAAGCTTCACGGTGCACTAAACCTGGGGTTCAGTAAAAGTAATCATTTCGTAAAAAGATTAAATTTGTATGAAAACATCCGTTACAATGCGGAAGTATACCGTTAAATTTGGACTGCCACTTATAGTCATGTTTGTTGATTAAATATTGATGTACGGATGATCCGAAGGCGGAGTTTCTCATGCAAACAGAAATTGTACTTCCCATTTTTGCCACAATTAGGTTACCTATTTTCATGCTAGTAAAACTCATTTTGGTTGTTTGGACACCAAAATAAGACCTGAAGTCGATATAAAACCCAATTTATTTATGAAATGTCGCTATTTAGTTTCTTATGAAATTTATTAAATGTAACTTTAAGAATACTCTTGTCACATTTGACGGGTATGTGTGATATATCATATAAGTATACAATGTTAATAATAGGAATCAAGATACACATAATCAGATTTTTTCAATTATTTGTAACTCTTCATATCGTTAAGATTATCTACTCTGGAGAACCTAAGTATGTCTTCGATAACTGCCAGAAAGTTTACTTCGTCTGAGGTTATAGATTAATAATGTAAAGATGGACTGCCTAGTGATCGTTTCTCAATCAATAATAAGATACATGTATTATAGCGATTACTGGCTAAGTAAAGTTTTTGACACAAGCTATGCTTCCGAGTGAGATATACATGTATGTGCATGCAGATGCTTAAATAAGACTTAGTAATGATTTCATATTAAGAATAATGCAATGTCTTGTACAATTATCTTCTACTTCAGTTTAGTATTATATCATATATTGTATATTCTCTCCACCAAAAGCAAAATAAAAAAGAACAACGACAAAAAATAGAATTCAAAATATGAATACTTCTGAGAGAAGATGTAAATTAGGGCTACAGTTAGTAACAGTGATATCTTGCCAAGTCTAGCTGAGTAGTTGATTTATTTTGACAGAACTAAAACACAATTTACATCAAACAATTTAGTCTGATAATAAGGTATTCGCCTAAATGAAACGTAGGAAACAATTTTCTGATTTAATGGTGATTTACAGTAGTACTTTTTAGGAATTTAAGTTGTTTTTGGAAATTATTTCAACCAAGCCATACATGTACATACCCTTATATCGTTCAATAAGAACTTGAAATACTAACGTGACGGTTTGTGATGTATATACGTCTTTTTCAATTGTTGAAGTTAAATGATTAATTGTTAATTTTCCCCAGGTCTATTTGTAACTAATTTTGTAAGAATTAAATTATAATGATGAATATATAAAAACATTCTCATTAAACATAAAATCTTTTTTTTTAAGAAAAAAGATGTAATTTTGTCCATTATGAATATGTATCCGCTTTCTTTAGGGCAATGATAAATAGAATAAACAAATAAGTCACAACGGTATAATGTACGTGCAGAAAAAACTAAAGCATCGCAAGAAATATCTTAAAAATATAGAGCAAATTCCTTGGGATGAAAAACTGGTAATCAAATAAATGGTCTTGAAGAGTTTCAATAATACAGATCAATAATGTTTATTAAAGATTATCTCATGGTAAAAGGTCGTTAGTAATTGCTGCAATTTATAACAGAAAATGACGTTCCAATATTAGGTAAAGACCCATGCATATAAAATTTTATGATTACTTGGTCATCATATGATTGTGACAAATGAAACCGGCGGTGAATACGATTAGCTTAAAGTAATAAAACTAAATAAAAAGGATGATGGATAAATTAATACATTAACAAAAGGTAAAGGACAAAAGGTAAATAAATGAGCCTTTCCATGGAAGGCATTGATAAATGCAATGTATGCACATTCAACAAAACATGAGTAATTGAGAAATATTAAATAAATAATGGGTTTTGATGTAGTTTGACTGTTTTAAAAACATTCTTTTCTAGAAATGAATACCTTTATAAAAGTTATAAATGCATTAATTACAGCAGTATTTAATTTTTTATCTGTATATCAATCGTTTATTTCTTACGTATTGCTCCTGACACAATTATTAATAAATGTCTAAGCCAAATACAATTATTTTTATTGTTATCTTTACATATAGAATCCTAAACAAATGTGTATAAACAATCCCAAGGTTTTTCATCATCCTTTTTTATTAAAGATGTCGCCACAGTCGTTGAAAGATTCATTAACAAATGAAATTGTAAATAGATGGTATAATATAATCACCGATGCCATCGAGGCTAGGAACAGGTAATTTTATAAATTAAAATCATGAGTACTTTGACCTGACATAGAATATGCGGACGAAAATCTGTTATGAATATATACTTTCATTATATTTCAGTAAACATGACACTAATGGGCTTAGAGGATAATACGTTATATGTATACTGAACGAAAAATATAATTATTCGATTAAAGACAAACAGGTAATTATTATTAATACTAATTGAAGTATTTAGACCTGAGAGTGAATATCTACACCAACGATTATTAAAGTTACTTGTTACAATTGTTTTATTATTATTATTATTATTATTATTATACTTTCGGTAAATAGGACACCATAAGATGTAGACAATAATATGTCAGACGTAACTATTCTGAAACAAGAGCCCGGTTTGAGCCGGGTGATGCTCCCCGAATAGGTTTTGGACACAGGAAAGTACACCTCTTGTAGTTTCAGAGTTACGTCCCTGGAAAAAGTTCAAATTGCAATAATTCCAAAATTAGGCAAGGCAGGGTTACTGTTCTTTGCACTGCACTTCTTATCAATGTGATTTATCAACCTGCAAAGTTTCTTGTTGATATCTCTAATGGTTTCCGAGTTATGTCCCGGACAACTTCAAAAAGTAAAAATAAACAAAGGGCAATAACTCCAGAATTAGGCAAGGCAGAGTAATGATTCTTGTGCACTGCACAGATATATCTACCTACAAAATGTCATGTTGATATCTCTTATAGTTTTACAGCTATGTCCTGGACAAGATTTTTCTAAAAGGGGAGACAATTCAAAAATGAGGATTAACAGAGTTTTGGTTCTTTTACACTGCACTTCTACTCAATGAGATCTATCTACATACAATGTTTCATCTTGATATCTCTTATAGTTTTACAGCTATGTCCTGGACAAGATTTTTCTAAAAGGGGAGATAATTCAAAACGAGGCTTAACAGAGTTATGGTTCTTTTGCACTGCACTTCTACTCAATGAGATCTATTTACCTACAATGTTTCATCTTGATATCTTTTATAGTTTTAGAGTTATATCCCGGACAAAGTTCAAAGTGTTAAAATTAACAAAGGGCAATAACTCCAAAATAAGGACAAAAAGAGTTATTGTTCTTATGCACTGCACATCTACCCATTGAGATCTATTCACCTACAAAGTTTCATGTTGATATCTCTTATAGTTTGAGAGTTATGTCCCGGACAAGATTTTTCTATAAGGGGAGATAATTCAAAAACTGGGCAAAATAGAGTTATGGTTCTTTGACACTGCACTCCCCCTCAATGCCCTCTATTACTGTATGAAGTTTAAACAAATTATCTCTAAGGGTTTTCAAGTTATGCTCCGGACAAGACAACGGACGGACGGACGTACAGACGGAAGTTCTCACAGAACAGTAATTATGTGGTTACTCTATTGTTCTCTCTATTGTTCTTTTTAGCCACACAAAAGAAAATAGCCACATAAAAGCATTACGGAATGAATGACATCAAAGAGAAAGAACAGTTACCTATTGTCCCTCTAGCAAAATAATTACTCTCCTGTGAGTGCGGACGGACGGACAGACGGACAAGGCGCCGACTATATGCTCTCCCAAAATGTTTCGGGGAGCATAAAAACATTATTGTTTTCAATCTATTATTATTTGTTTCACATTGCATTAATTTGTAGTAATCTTTTATGAACACAATTGCGTGCCGTCAAAACTTGATAGACATAAAGAATGTTTTGTCAAACCACAACCGTACTGCTTAGGTTAACTGAGATTTGGTAAAAGAAATAACAATTTGCCTCTGATAAACCAAAGAGGCTAAAAATAATGTAAAAAAAATCTCAAACTGTATGTTCTGTTTAAGTACGCCAAAACGATTGATTTACTGACAGATTGGATCTATTTTGTTTGAAATATTGCAATAATGCAGACAGAATTTTAAAACTATTTAAAGCATGAACAGATAAATACTTCTCAAAGAAGAAGATGTAAATTAGGACTACATTTAAAAACAGCGATATCTTGTCAAGTCTTGCTGAAAAGTCCGATTAAGTTTGACAGAACTAAAATGCAATTTACATAAATAATTTAGTCTCATAATGTTGTATTCGCCTTAATACAACATAGGGAGCAATCCCCTATTTTCATGGTAGTAGCATTAACAAATTCATGCAGAACTTATGGGGAATTTAAGTTGTTTCTGGAAATTATTTCTACCACGCCATACCCATTCCAGAACCCTTCAAAAAGAAAATAACGTGACAGCTTGGCTTGTGATTATCTACCAATTCATTTGGTTGTTGAAGTGAAATAATTTACAAATTATTCGAAGGTCTACTTATGACTACATGATAAACATTTATATACATGTAATTTTATAAACAATCTTTGTAAAAAATCTAATTTGTCAAAGAAAATGATTTGACTGTTGTACAACATTTACCCGCGTTCTAACATGCAAGAATAAATATACGATAAAAATTGATAAACAACCCAATCATAATCCTAACGGTAAAAAATACAAGCAAAAAAAACCAAAGAAACAAGAAACAACAAAAACTAGAGCATCATATTCTATCTCTTAAATCACGGAGCTAAACCCAATAGGATGACAAACTGCTTATCGGTTTCGATTGTATTAAATTTTCGTTCCGAAGAGTATATATCAATAAAACAGATCAAAAATATTTATTATAGCTTAACTCAGGGGAAAAGGTCGTTGGTATTTGCTACAATTTAAAACAGAAAATGACGTTCAAATATTTAGTTTAGGTGAAAAATCTGGAAACAAAGTGATCCCTCGGAAGCATGAATCACAACAAAATTACAAGAGAATTGCAGCTCGGTTTGATTGGGTCTGTAAATGAGGGATAATGAATACGTGTAACATACCCTTGGGCTCCTTGCCGGTAATCCTGTGTTGCTGTATCGCGTAATGGGGTGCATATATTGAATGGTACCCTTCCACGTTGATCAAGTCTTTTTAATATTTTATATAATATTGTTATTAACTTTAAACATAACATTAGTAATTGTTAAATACTAAATGTCAAATTTGTTTTTGCTAGAAATGAATACCTTTAAGTTATGAACTTATTAAGCAAAGCTGTTTCAATTGAATCATTGGCATATCTTTTGAATAAACCTTGATGACTTATCTCCTATTGAAACAGCTATTAATATATTCATGTCGTGGACATTTTTACATTTTTGTGAAACAGTTTAAATGTATTTTTTTATACTTGTATATAATTACCTTATCATATAGAATCACAACCAATGTGTATAAAAAAAACTTTTCGTCGTCTTTATTTAGGATCGGCACAATCGTTTTACAAATGCATTAGCAAATGAAATCGTAAATGTATGGTATCATATAATCACCGATGCCATTGATGCTGGGAACAGGTAATTATATTAATTGAAATTACAAGTACTTTGACCTGAGAGCGAATATTTTTAGGAAACATTATAAAAGTAATTTGTCACGATTGCTGTTTTATTTTTTATTATACTTTTAGTATATAGCACACCATTAAGTTTAGACATATTAAAATATGTTAGACGTAACTATAGTGAACAAGCATTGTAGTTTTCAATCAAAGATTATTTGATAAAAGATACATCACTGAATCTTGAATCTAGATATTCAGATAATTACAAACATAGAACATTTAACCTTCAAGCAATATTTAACTTATAGCTTTAACAAATATACAGAATCAATTTATTAAACGACAAGAAATATAAGAATATGTTTCGACTTGTATGCCACTTTCAACGTTGTAACCAGCATTCATTTTCCTCTGAGATTTGACAACCTTCCTTGCAAAGAGTATACGTTTTGGTTCAGCAATTAACATTTGTTTTTATCAAGTTCGTATTCGAATTCCTTTTATATTTATCATTATTTATATCTACTCGTCAATCAAACCGAGTATATCATTATGTCTTGAAATGTATGAGAAATATGAGAAATTGTTTTATTAGTAAGTGCACAGACACGGTTATCTTTTAAATACATGTTTGCGTGGGGGCAACGCTTGATAGAAATAGGGAATATTTTGTAAAACCGGTACCGTACTACTTAGGTTTACATTTAAATATTTGAACAACTGGAAATAACACTGGGACTTGGTCAAAGGAATAACAATTTGCCTCTGACGAGGTATAAACCAATAAAGCTAAAACGCTAATGCAAAAAGATCTCACAAAGTCTATGTTCTTTTGCCCAAATCTTTGATAATCTGACAGATTGGATTTATTTTGTTTGAAATATAACAATAATGCAGACATAATTTATAACTATTTGAAGCATGAACACACTTTTTAAATACAATGCCTTTTTTATTTTGTATTATGGGTATTCATTTTTTACTTTTAATAAAGGGTTGACGTTTTGTCAATAGTTTGTATTATTAACTGCTTACAAATGTAACTAAAATATGTTTTATTTGTCAATGCAATATGGTATAAACGTAATGTCGACGATGATAAGTGAGCGCAGGTGTTTGTAAAACCTATCAACTATAGGTGTTCTATACTGAAGCAAAAAAGAAACTTTCTCCAAGTTTGAATGTAGATCAATCCTTTTGAAACTCGATTTTTACCTTGAATAAACATATCGGGCTTTCATACGGGGATTAGCTGACCGATTTTGCAAACAAAACGAGTTTTACAAGCTACTACATGTACATCTAAGTGGTACCCTTGAACAACTGGCACATACTTTGCGAAAGTTTCTTTTTTGGTTCAGTATATATAGTTCCCGAAAATGTGTTTGTGCGTTTTTTGTCATCTTAAAGAAAATACAAATTGTGTAGGCGCGACTTCAATTATGTGTAAAGCAATCTGTCAATTTTGACAACGTAAATATACATAAACATATGTTTCTTGATTTACTATAATTGTATAATAGATAATAACAGATATAATTGCTCAGTATTAAATTCCACTCTTAAAGATCGAGTTATCTAAGAGCATTTATTTATATTTGAAATCTAATTTACGCATGTATCGGTTTTTAGGGATATTCTTGTCATTCTTTGACGGAATTATATAAGCATAGGATGTTTGTAATAGGAATCAAGATACACGCAATCAGCTTTTCTCAATCATTTGTAACTCTTCATACCGTTAAGATGACATCTATTCTTGAGAGATGTTAAGTATGTCTTCCATAATTGCAAGAAAGTATAAGTTTACTCCGTCTGCCGTCGGGCATAGATTGATTATGTTTAGACGGAATGTCTTGTGATCGTTTCGTAATCAATAATAAGATATTGTAGCGATAACTAGCTAGGTAAAGTTGTTGTAGCAACTATATTGTCATTTAAACATGTATTTGCATGCGGTTGCTTAAAGTAGGATAAATTGTGTTCATATTGAGTATGACCTCAAGATTATCAAAGAAATAAACTTAACTAGTTGATATTACACAACTTAAATAACATTTATTGTAGATAAATGACTAGTATTGTAGATAAATCACTAGGTTAAGTGAAAACGTAAGTGGTGACAATTTTTGTGTTTAAAAAATGTTTCGTAATATGTAAATATGACTTTAACAATTTTAATGACTACAAATGACATTGTATTATCACTGAAGTATCTTCTAGTCTGACAGTAAAATAATGAATAATTAAATATCCAAATCATTAACACAATAACACAATACACCGCCACCCATCCAACACACACAAAAAAAGAAGAAATAAAAAAAACCAAGAAAACACATAGAAATTAAAATATTTACTAGATACATCTAAGAAAAGACGTAAATTAGGGCTTCATTTATTAACAGTGATATCTTACCATGTCTAGCTGAGAAGTTGATTCATTTTCACTGAGCTAAATTACAATTTACATAAAGCAATTCAGTCTGAAAATGGGGTATTTGCCTTAATGAACAGTAGGGGCAATTGTCTGATTTAATGGTGATGTATGAAAGTAGTGTTTTAAATTCATGTTGAACTTATGAGGGATTTAAGTTGTTCCTGGAACAAATTTCAACAATGCCACTCCCACCCCAGCATCATTCAAAAAGAAATTCATGTGACAGTTTGTGATTTTCTACAACTCTTTTCATTTGTTGAAGTAAATTAATCGACTTATACAATTTTTGCAAATAGTAACTACTTTTGTAAAACAAAAACGTAAATTATGACTATAAAAATATATAAATCTTCTTTGTAACAACCAATTTATTTTGTGACAAATAAAGATGCCATTTTGTTCGTTATACAATATTTATCCTCTTTCTAGCATGGATCGATACATATATATTAAAAAAATGGATAAACAAATAAATCACAACCGTTAAGGTATAAAAACATGTGCGGAAAAAATAAAATATCGCATAAAATATCTTAGGTCACATAGCAAAATCCCATAGGATGGCAAACTGGTTAACGGTTATGATATATTAGATGTTCTTAGAATGTTTTAATAATACAGACCAAAAATGTTTATCATAGCTTAATTGACAGGAAAAAATCGTTGGCAATTGCAGCAATTTATAACGGAAAATGACGTTCCAATATTAGGTTAAGTTTTACGCCAAAAATTGTATTGTTCCATGGGTATTATATACATCTTAAAATTTGCTAAAGATCACCTTTTGACATTGCATATTTCAGTCCTATTATCATCATATCAAAATCATAATTTCCGCTAACGATACACCTGTAACGGAGACCTGATAATCTTGTACTTAAGTTATTGTCATGTACACCTTGCACGATAAGCACGTGGAAAAGCAAACCCATGGAAATTTGATGTTTTATGGCCATGTGCTTTCACTTTAATGTGTACAAGCAGCAAGACTATTCTCGTTTTATTGAAAAACTGGGTTAGAAATTAACAAACTATGACCAAACGACAGGTAAGACGTCGTCTTAGTGAAGATGAGATGTACAGGGGTATTGGAATGATGGAGGCTGGCCATCACACAAAGGCACGTTGCCCGTGTCCTTGGGTTATCCCAGAGCGTTGTATCCAAAATGTGAAACCGATTCCAAATGACTGCAAATGTCTTGCAGGGCCACGCCGGAGGTCGGGAACATTCAACGCCTTTATCACAGGACCATATATCGTCCGTCCGTCAGACTAGTCGCCAACGGTTCACGAACGCTACGACATTACGTTACGACTTCCAGAATGCAACTGGTGTGCGTGTAAGCACACAAACTGTAAGAAACGGGTTGCATGATGCTGGGTTGAGGTTACGGAGGTCAGCAATTCGCATTCCTTTGACACAACGCTATATTCAAGAGCGTTTGCAAAGGGCGCACACTCATGTCACATGGACAGTTAATGATTGGACCCCGGTCCTCTGAGTCAAGGTTTTGTGTGGACTTCACGGAAAGACGCCTAGGGTTTGGAGAACTCCAAATGAACGCATAATTCAGAATGCGTTGCAGAACACAACTGTTTTGGCGGGGGTTCAGTAATGGTGTGGGCCAGAATAAGCGCTCGGGCGAAAACGGACCTTCACATCATTGAAAACAGTACACTGACGGCAGACGTCCATGTACGCACGTACGCTGGCGCAGTCGGTTCTGATTTAAATCCAACTGAGCATGCTTAGTAAATGCTGCAAAAAGCCATTTCTTCACGCCACGTCCAACCAACAACAGTCCAGGATTAAAGACATGCAATCATAGAGGGACCCAGATTACTCATTACAAGGTCCGCATGCTCATCAGCAGCATGCGATGTCAGGCCGTAATTAATGCTCCCGGACAGCATGCTCGGTATTAAACACCCTGCACTAACCATTTCATGATTTGCAAGATTTTTTTTATTCTTGAAAATGTTGATTTTCGTCCAGCACACACTTTCTGCAACAGGTACACGTCAAGAAACACTTCCATTGTCATTACTTTCATAAACATCAATTCCTGACTTATAATATCTAATTCCTTTCATCAATTTTCACATTTACTATAAATACACAAAATTAACGCATTGTAGAAAAAGTGATCCTTAGCAAATTTTGAGTAGTATAATTGTGTCAAATGAAAGCACGCGGACAATAAATAACAGTTTGCCTCTCAAAAGGTATAAACAAAGCAGCTAAAAATAAAGCAAAAAGATCTCAAAAAACTGTATATTCTGTTAAAGTACGCCAAAACGTTTGATAAACTGACGGATTGGATACATTATGTTTGAAATATTGCAATAATGCAGACTGATTTTTTTTTACTTTTTAAAGCATGAACACACTATCTAAATACATTTTGTTCTGTATTTTGTAACACGCATAATATATATTTTCTTTTTATTTTACTTTTAATTAAAATAGCTGCCGGTTTCTTTTTGCCGCGCCAGTTTTTGGCAAATTCAACCCCTATTTTTACGCGCTTAAAAAAATGAAAACTATCTTAAATTGTCATATTTACTAAAAGGTTTAAAAGTTAATATGTTTTGTTTTTCTATCTTTAATACTTTTTTGTAAAAATGCATTGAAAGTTTGCATTTGCCATGGCAAATTGTGTTTTGCCATGGCATTTCGGCATATTGCCATGGCAAATTAGAATTGCCATGGCAAGATTTTTCCTACTTTTGCCATGGCAAATTTGCCATGGCAAGTATTTTTTTAAAATATCACAAAACATTCTAAAACTTATCCTTTGACATGTTGTTGGTGCTATTGTTATGTTTTTATTGCAATCTCTAATTTTTTTCATTTTGCCATGGTAAATTTTTGCCATAGAAATGCCATGGCAAATTTCTGTCATGGCAAATGTGCCATGGCAATTCCATGGCAAAAATTTGCCATGGCATGTCCATGGCAAACATTTGCCATGGCAATTACATAAAAGTTTGCCATGGCAAAATATTATCAATTAAAAAAAAACATTTTGTCTTTGATTTTTTTTTTATAAATTTATACATGGCAAATGACATATAATATTATAAAATAATATTTAAAATTTTAAAGTTTACGCAAAGAATATCTTTTCAACCTATTAATTAGAATACATTGTATATGACATTTTAAAATGACAATAATTATGAGATCAAGGATCAAATATAATCATTTATGCTAAATGATAATAATAAAGCTTGAGTGAAAGTTATATAACAGAGAAAAATAAGAATCCCTAGAGAAAGCCCAACACTGCAAATTTGAAAATCTGAGCCTGTTCATGGACGGTACTGGTAGTCCAGTGGTAGGACGCGCGCTTTGGGATCGAGAGGTCCTGAGTTCGAACCCCACCAGGGGCACTGCTAATTTCCTTGAGCAAGAAATTTACCTGCGATTGCTTCACTTCACCCAGGTGTAAATGGGTACCTGCGAGGGTGGTATAACTCCGTTGCGCCAAAGTGTCGGCTGCACTAAGCGGAGATAAAAGTCTCCCTAGGGAGATTGATAGATAGATACCAGTAGCCCGATGACCAGGGGTAATAGCTGTAAAGTCGGTGAACGTGCGTAAGCATGAAACTTAGACTATAAAATGCAATTACTTTACTTTTACTGGTAAGTGAAAATTACCGTCAACGTCCCCTAGCACCGGCTTAAGCAGTATATAACATTTTAACATAAACTGGTAAAATTTAGAATTTTGAAACATCCGCATATGTGTTCATATGGTGGTTATCATGGAACCTTTAATGTGACACGTTAGTACCATTCCATGAAAAGCGGCATATTACAATATACTTATAATAACATAAATAACAGACTTTACTTGTTAACTATATATAACTTTTAAACCTTTAAACTTTTAGAGAAACACTCTCTAATCCGTTACTGGAACCAACCAGTACTATGCAATGCATATAAAGTGTCCTGCTCTATGACACAACAGCTTGCCCCTGATAGGATTTAAACCCACACCGTCAGCAATTCTTAGATTACTTACTAACCACTCGGTCACGCCGCCACACAAGGTTCTGTTTCTCTCCATATCAAATATTGGATTACATTTGCTTTGATAACTTATACCAGGAATTGTGAAGTTATTGTGAATTAAACTTCAAGATGAATTAATTCTCTTAATAAGTGATTTCTTTACTAAACAGTTTGTATTATTAAATTTAATGTGCACACATTTAACAAAAACATTCTTTAAGTTCTCAAAACATATTAGCGTACGGTATTTACGTCGTGTCGACGCACATACATAAGCGCAGGTGTTTGTAAAACCCATCAACTTTAGATAACTGATGTTTTCTATATTGTTTCCAACAATTATGTTTCTCATTTTTTCTCATCTGCATTTAACTAAGGAAAAGAATCATTGTGTAAGCGCGAATTTAAATATTTGTAAAGCAAACTGCCAACATTTTGACAATGACAATATGCTTAAACATATATCTCTTGATTTATTATTGCATAACACACGATCAAAACGAAAAACATTATTTTGTTACGGTATATCATTATGTGCTTAAAAAACGAGTTACGTGAGAGCATGTCTTTAAAATTAGAAATTTAATTTACGCATGTAGCGGTACTAAAGAATTCACTTGTCACATTTGACGGGCATGTGTGATATAATATATAAGAATACGGTGTTTGTAATAGGAATCAAGATACACGCAATAAGCTTTTTTCTCAATCATTTCTAACTCTTTATACCTTTAAGATGACATCAATTCTGGGGAGTTTTTAAGTATGACTTCCATAATTGCAAGGACATATAAGTTTACTCCGTCTGAAGAATAGATTGATAATGTTAAGATTGACTGCCTAGTGATCGTTTCTCAATCAGTAATAAGATACTCTAGCGATTACTGTCTTAGTATTTTTTGTAGCAACTATACTTCTTACAAACATGTATGTGCATGCGTGTAGTATAATAAGACTTACATGATTTCATATTAATTAAGAGCTTATCTTCAAAATTAATTTAGAAATAAACTAAACTTATAGATATTACACAGTCAATATAACGACTTAATTGACTTTTAGATATAAAAGACTGGTGCATGTTTTTTGTAAAATCTATTTGTATTTATCATTGTTGGCAAATGACTACGTTAAATGGGTAATTGTACAAAAGAATGTGGCGAAAGTGTTTGTGTATATGTTTCGTACCATTTAAATATGACAAAAAGAATGAAAATTATGTATACTTATATTTTAGATGACTTCAAAAGAAATTGTACGACATCATATTGTCACCTAAATATTTTCAAGTCTAATAGCTAATTAAGTAATACTTAAATGTACACGTTTGTGAACAAGAATGCACTAGCATGTTTTTAGCCAAATGTGTGTTGAAACGTTTTCACATATTCAGGTAACTCCATTATAAATAACATTTCCAAACCATTAACACAATATTAATTAAAGTAATATATATCAAGTAATGCAACGATAACGTGTACAATTATCTTCGTCTGCAGTTTGATATTATATCACATCTTTCCTTTCTGTTTGCTCCACACCCCTACACAGACAACAAAAAAAAACAAATTAAGAACAACAACGACAACAAAAACAACAACATATGACTTAAAATATAAATACTTCTCAGAGAAGACGTAAATTAGGGCTATATTTTGTAACAGCGATATCTTGTCAAGTCTTGCTGAGTAGTACGATTAATTTTGTCAGAACTAAAACACAATTTACATAAAACAATTTAGTCTGATAATGAGGTATTCGTCCTAATGAAACGTAGGGAGCAATCTCCTTATTAAATCGTGATTCACAGTAGTAGTAATTTCAAATTTCATGTAGAACCTTTTATGAATTTAAGTTGTTTTTGGAAATTATTACAACCAAGCCATACCTACCCTTATATCGTTCAATAAGAAAACAATAATTAGAATTAAAATACTAACGTGACAGTTTGCGCTTTATAGACGTCTTTTTCAATTGTTGGGGTCAACTGATTAAATTTTGAATTTTCCCCAGGTTTACTTGTAACTAATTTTGTTAGGAGACAAATTAAATCATAATGATTGATAAATAAAATTATTCTCCTTAAACATTAAATCATTTTTGTCAAAGAAAAAGATTTTTTGATCATTATAAATATTTATCCGCTTTTTTTAAAAGGCAATGATAAATATATAATAATATAGAATATTAATAAATAAATCAATAATATACATGCAACTACAGCATCACAAGAAATATCTTAAATATACAAAGCAAATCCCTTAGGATGACAAACTGGTTAGAAATAAACTAAACTTATTGATATTACACAGTCAATATAACGACTTGGTTGACTTGTAGATATAAAAGACTGGTGCATGTTTTTGTAAAAACTAATTTTATTTATCATTGTTGGCAAATGACTAGGGTAAATGAGTAGTTGTACAAATTATGTGGCGAAAGTGTTTGTGTATATGTTTTGTACCATTTAAATATGACAAAAAGAAATGAAAATTATGTATACTAATATTTAAGATAACTTCAAAAGAAATTGTACGACATCATATTGTCACCTAAATATTTCCAAGTCCAATAGCTAAGTAAGTAATACTTAAATGTATACGTTTGTAAACAAAGAGTTCACTAGCATGTTTTCAGCCAAATTGTGTTGAAACTTTTCACATATTCAAGTGACTCCATTATAAATAACATTTCCAAATTATTAACACTATATCTATTAAAGTAATATATATCAAGTAATGCAACGACAACGTGTACAATTATCTTCGTCTGCAGTTTTATATTATATCACATCTTTCCTATCTGTTTGCTCCACACCCTTACATAGACATTGAAAAATAAATTGAGAAAAACAACGACAACAAAATTACAACATGGGACTTAAAATATAAATACGTCTCTGAGAAGATGTAAACTAGAGCTACATTTAGTAACAGTGATATCTTGTCAAGTCTTGCTGAGTAGTTCGATTTATTTTGACAGAACTAAAACACAACTTACACGAAACAATTTAGTCAGATAAGGAGGTATTCGCGTTAATGAAACGTAGGGAGCAAAATTCTGATTTAATGGTGATTTACGGTTGAAGTGTTTTCAAAAAAATTAGAACTTTTGAGGAAAGTTGTAAAGTTTGCAACCCCACCGCAGTGCGCACTCTTCAAAATAAAATAAACACATATAAAGATTTTAAATAAAATCATTCTCTAGCTTTTTTGAGTTGTTGAAGTAAAAAAATGAACAAATAAAATTTACCCAGGTCTATTTGTCACTAATTTTGTAAAAAGACAACGTAAATAATACTTATAAATACTCGTAAATATAAATATTATTTTTGTAAAAATAATCTTTATGTCGTCACAGAAAACAATGCCACTTTATTCATAGTACAATATTTTTCTGTCTTTCTAGCATACAATGATAAATAAATATATGATATAAAGGGATAAACAAACAATTCATAACGGTATCAAATACATGCAGAAATAAAACATCGCATGAAATCTCTTTAGTACCAGAGCAAAATCTCATAGGATAACAAACTTGTTATCGGTTATATTAAATATTCCCTAAGAGTATGTTTCAATACATACAGATCAAAAATGTTTATTATAGCTTAACTCAGAGGACAAGGTCGTGGGTAATTGCTGCAATTTATAACAGAAAATGACATTCCAATATTAGGTTATGTATCATGCATCATAAAATGGATGGTATCATTAAATCACCGATGTCATTGATGCCAGAAACAGATTATTAAACTTATACTTAGACATAAGAGTGTTTTTGCAGCAACACTATTTAAAGTAATATGTTATTATTATAATTATATTTTTTCCATCATACTTTCCGTAAAAAGAACATCGTTTCGCTTAGAGAATTATACTTTGTCATCATTAAATTGTGTCAAATGACAGCACGCAAAGAACGATAAGTCTCTCAATTTTAGATAAAGTAATTTTGCAATACGTTAATTATTTTATTAATTAAGAACGAATGAAGGTAAATAAATAAGTCTCTTGTATGAATGGCATTGATAAATACAATATTCCGTCCACTCTTTAAAGCTTCAGCTCTTGCTTTTATTCGTCCTTGCCTGTTGGCTGTGTTGCTTGATCGTGTAAGGGGATGCGTTCATTGTATGCCAGACTTCCTTGTTTTTAATAATTTATAAATGAACTTTCAACATAAGTACTTTTGAAATATTTTAAATGTCAAACATTTTTCTAGAAAAGAATACCTTTATCAAAGTTATAAACTCGTTAATTGGAACTGTTTTTAACTGAGTCATTGGCGTAACATGTCAAGGTATTTTTTTTGATTTACTTGCTACTGAAACAACTATTAATAAATTCATATCGTGGGGTGACATTGTTTATAAAACATTATGAGTTTACTTTTAATACTTGCATGTTATTAACTTAACATATAGAATCATAAACAAATGTATATAAACACACACGAGGTTTTCGTCATCTTTATTTAAGATTATATTAAAACCAGGTCGGCACAACAGTTTTACAAATTCATTAATAAAGGAAATCGTAAATGGATTGTATCGTTGTCATTGTCATTGCCGATGTCATTGAAGCAAAAACAGGTTATTATACTAATTGAAATCATAAGTACGTTGACATGAGAGTGTTTCTTTGCAGCAACGATTATTAAAGTAATATGCTATTATTATATTTTTCCATTATAATTTCCGTAAATAAGTACGTCATTGCGCTAACTGTTTAAAATATTATAGGTATACTGATAATAAGAATTTTAGTTTTAGATCTATAATTATTCGATAAAATAGACATGAATGAATCTAGCGAGATGAAAACTATATTCAGATATTAAACAATACTTTTAACCAACTAACAATATTGATCTTATAACTTTGAAAAACAAATAGAATCAATATTAAAACAAACAGGAATTATTGCATTATTTTCAGACTTGTATGCAAATTTCTACATTGTTACCAACATTCATTTTCCTCTGAGAGTTGATCTCAGAGTCTCTTGCAAAGATTATACGTTTTTGTTTAGCCTTTATAAAGCTCGTATTTAAATTGTATTCCTTTAATATTCATCATTATTTATATCTAGTCGTCAATCAAAGCAAGTCTATAATTATGTCTGGAAATGCATGGGAAAACTTTTTCGAACTGCATTATAAGTAAGTATACAGACACCGTAGTCTTTTATTAACACGCGTGCGTGACGGCAGAACTTGGTAGACCAACTGAATGTTTTATAAATATTTTAAAGCGAAACCGTGCTCCCTAGGTTTAACTTCATTATATTAGTCTGTGATATTCTTTATTTTTACATGAATATCTAAGCTACCTTACATGTGAAGAACTAATGATTTAAAAAGGTACATAAATATAAGACATGGTATGTCGCCCTTTAAAAATATAAAAACATGCAGCATTGAAAGGGTACACACTGTACTCGTTATAAAAGGAGTCCAACCGTTATCGTTATAAAATGAGTCCCAATGAGGTCAAAAAGTCTAAAACATAAAATTGAAACTTTTATACATAACAAGTGAAACACTTAAAACGGAAAAAATCTGAAAGGCAATCAAAACATGTACCAAACATTAAATTGTGAGGCGAAAGATAGTCCAATACTCGGTCCGATTTGAATGCAGAGCGTTGCAAAATTAGTATTCATGAAAAGCAGGGCGAGGAAGCGATCTTTAAATGTGCACATTAGTAATTAACTCAGACATGTTTTAAATGGTACACAAATCTTTGACAGGTATTTCAATCTCCGCCATGTCAAAATCAGTGAAGCCCCTTTGAAAAGGACTCTTGGTTACGTAAATTACTGAAGTTCTGCATAATTAATCCAAATTATCAGTAACTCACAATCTCCTTTTAATTTTTCTAATGATCCAATTATGTCAAACTAATAAAACAAGTAGTGATAAATCAAACTAGTATCTAAAAAAATATGTAACTTTATACTCATTTTATTTTGCATTTGATTGTTTTTATATTGCGAAAATATGTTTGATTGCAATAAAAAGGGTAGTATCACTCTAGTAAAATAACAAATTTGATATAATTTACCCTAACAGATTTTATTTGCTTCTTTTTTGTAAGCTTAATACATGGAATTGCACCACTTACAGTTCTTAAAATTGCCCCTTAAAGCACATTTTCGCAAATTTAATTTCTTTTTAAATGCATAATTATATTTATTTTTGATGCACTTGATTGTAAAACATAGTGAATATCTCTAAAGTTGAATCGATAACGTTGAAATAAAATCCACTTTAACTAAAAGCATATAATCTTTATTAACAAACCTTTGTAAAGCTTCAAAAAGTAAAAGCCGGTTAAATGTAATTTATAATTATATGTAATGTCATCTATATATAAAAAGCACATGATTGTAAGCCTTAAATAAGATCAGCAGAATCAAGCACCGTAAGCAGCATATTTTTCTAAAAATATCTAGAATATATTAGTACAACAATTAGCAAAATATCAAAATCATCATCCCTTCTTTGTAAGGTACCCGATCATTTGCAATAATATTCAGATATATGAATATGCATATAATCCCCTCTTTGGAATAAATAAAAGGTAAAGTAAAACAAGTGTTATCTTCTCGACATATTTTGTAATTGACTGTATCAAAATATTGAAAAGCAAGTTGATCTTTTCATGTACATAAAGGGGTACATTAAGTTAAGTTGTTAGAAAAATATTTTTTTTATAAAATCAATTAAAAGGTACAAATTTGAAAAGTGGAAGGACGTTGAGACAATTATCAGACATATCAGCATTTGTATCTCATAAAGCTAAAAGAAAATGCGCAAAAATAATATAAGTTTTACGTACGAAGATTTAATAACATAAAGTATCTTAATCAATTGTGCAACGGGTGGTTACGAAATTGTTTTCCTTTGACATTTCAAGTTCATAGAAAATGAGAGAATCAACTGACCTTTCTGAAAGACGGGATATACTAATAATTACTACAAAGGCTTTTATCATTGTTTACTGCATTTGTAAATAAGTTTACATTTTCGGGCTTTAACAATGCCTTAAACGGACTTGTAAAGTAAATTCATGAGAACATCTGAATTGCTTTTAGCTCAAAAGGAAAAACACCAATCTTGCGTTAATGATCATTTAGGGCATACTGGTTTTCCATTACTTCAGTTGTTTCCATGGACAGAACAAAATCGTTGGCTAATCTGTAACTAACTTTCCCAATATTAAACAAGAATCGTTGTAGGATATTTTCAGAATTGACACAGAAAGTACGCCTCAATAATACAGGTCAACGATGTTTATCTAGGCTAAGTACAAAGATTAAGTTTGTTGGTTATTGCTTTCATTAGTACAAGTATAACGCACGACATTTCCCCATTTCGTTCATTGACATGTAGGGGTATTATGGTTTTATCTTGATACTCATAATTTCCAAAATATAACGATTAGGGGGAATATTTTTTTTTTTAGAATTAAAAGGAAAATCTTTGAATAAAAGGTGATCTTCATTAGGTTAATTATTATTTCTTTACCTATTACTATTCATTTAAGTATTCATGTTTGTGTAATAACACAATTTTGAGGATGCAAATGTGGTCGAACATTTTCCTTTACTCCAGTCCTGTTGATTTTACCATAGCGTCTAGTGTCAACACGTACACGAATGTAAGCATGTGTTTCAGTCTGCTTAATTTGAATCATCTATTAAAAGACGAAATAAAACGTCATTGTACTTCATGAAATGTCACATTCCAGCAAAGTGATAGTGTGTTATATTTAGCTTGAAAAAAGATATGACAGAATATAGGTAACACAAAAGATACATTATGTTTCCTTATGCTGGCGAAGAAAATATTCACCTATCATTTATGAAAAATAAGATATAATCCGACGACGGCAAAGGTTTGAAACATCTCGGAGGTATTCATCTCTCTAATTAACATGTCGTTTGTGCCCAATTTGTACGTACATTTTACTATATTAGCAAATAAAATCCTAAATGGATGGTATAATTTGATCACGTATAACATGGAGGTTAGGGACTGCGTGTCTCTGGATAATTATTCCAATTGAAACCACAAGAGCTAAGACCAGAAAGTAAAGACTGACAGCAAAAAACTATACAACTATTTGAATTGATTGACCAAAGAAATCATTGTTCACAAAATTAACTTTGGAAAAGATCGTATGTTCAAAAACATTGCTAAGAATAAATAAAAATGCATCAAAGATATACAACCAAGTAGTAAATATAATTCAAGAAAAAAAGTTCTTAGAATAATTGAACTAATTGCAAACTTTAAATAATGCTTTACTAGTAAGAGGTTAAAATATTTACCAGAACTGAAATAAATGTCTCACAAACTCTTATAAATTTGAAAGAATTACACTATATAACTATTTAATCAGAGGAACGTTGCCAAATTTACATAAAAAGAAGGCCTAATTATTCAACAAAATGTAAATTGTGTTTAAGTTCTGTCAAAGTTAATCAACTATTAAGAAAAAGTCTTGATAAAAGATTCTCTTACTAAACGCTTCCCTGATTTATATCCCGGTCAATAGGCCGATTTAAATGGGAGAAATCTTTATTTAGAAAGTCGTATAAGGAATTCAAAATATGCAACGAAACTTAGCTTAAACTCTCTTAAACTTAGCTTATTCTCCTTTTTTGGCATCCAAAATATCCCAGATAGCATGCCAAGTACGTTCACACTTACTTGTTAGAAACAACTTGATAGAAACAAAACGATTTTCTGACCTAATGGTGAGACAACATTATTTTGTTTCTTACTTGTAAGTTCACCTAAATTTGCTAAATGATATCATTTATTAACCTTTAGATACACCCTATACTACTATGTAAAAATAAATCTGGAAACAAAGTGATTCCTCGGAAGCATGAATCACAACAAAATTACATGAAAATTGCAGACCCGGTTTGACTGAGTCTGTAAATGAGGGAAAATGAATAAGTGCAACATCCTTAACGCCCCCCTAGCACCGGCTTGAGCGGTACTCAATTCTCAACACTTAATAGTGCTGGCATCATTGATCCCGAAGGACCAGAACAATATAACAACACTGAAGTGAAGTACGGGCAACTTTTTACAGCTGCCACACAGCACTTGACACCTGCTGTTGTGAAGTATAAACATTTGGAAACAAAGTGATCCCTCGGAATAATGAAACAGTTAAGGATTGGTATATTCATATATAAACTCACTATAAACATAAACTAAATGGAGTATGTTTTTTTCGTTCTTATCATTTTCCTTTTAATGATTATATAAAATAAACCATAAGGCAATAGATAATGTTCATTTGTATATTCAAATAACGTACAAGATAATTAACAGTTTGCAAATTTCACTGATTTCTGAAATTGATACACGTGCTTTATATGAGAAAAAAGTGTCTGTTGTGTTAGCATTTGTTTGTACTACAGTCACTGTGTAAATTGATACACTGAAATGAAATATACGATACAGACAACTGTATGTGAGTTCATGCTTCAGATAGTCATTTATATGCATTACAGTAACATTGTTAGTTGATACACACGCATGAAACGATATAGACATGTGTATGTAAATACATGCTTCAAGTATCATTGTGTATCTTTATCAGGGTGTTAATTGATACAAACGCATGTTATATATTCCACCATTAAGTGTCTGTTAGTCCACGCATGACATATACGATACAGACAATTGTATGTTAGTCAATGCTTCAGATAGTCATTTGTATATATTACTGTAAATTTGTTAATAATTATTGATAAACACGCATGGAATATATACGATACAACAGATAAGTGTCTGAAAATGGATGCTTCGGGTAATCATTTGCATGAATAACAGTCACTGTGTTGATTGATACACAGGCATGCTATATATAATACAATAAAGTTTATGTTAGTTTATGTTTCATATATTTATCTTTTTGTTACAGTTACTTTGCGAATAATGCATACATATATGCATGATATGTATATGATACATATTAGTGTCTGAAAGTACATGCGTATTGGTATGCATTTGTATGTATTTCAACACTGTGCTCATTGATACACACGCATGAAATATACGATACAGACACGGGTCTGAAAGTGCATGTTTCAGGCAATCATTTGTATTCATTACAGTTACTGTGTTAATTGATACCCACGCATGGTATATAATTCGACAAGTGTATGTTAGTGCATGTCTCAGGTAATCATGTATTTGTTAAACAGTTAGTGTTAATTGAGTCTGAAGGTTTGTTGTGAGAAACACAATTATGATGTCGAATGTTAATGCATACCATTTGCAAAAGTAATTAGGCACTTAGGAAATATTTCATTGCCATTGTTATCATGATTGTTATTATAGCACTACCAAAAAAATATGCGCACGGCGTTACATTGATTCAAAATAATCTTTCTGCAAATATCATGCTTATAAATTAATGTATTTCATTATAACTGATTGAGTGAGTGAGTGAGTGAGTGAGGGAGTAAAGTAAATTGTTTATCAAAGTGACATATGTTATGAACAATACAATAATGAAGGCAAATATCAGAGCACGCGAGCCAGTGGGCCTTAATGTCACCTTTTATATTTACATATTACATAAACGTCTTGCAAAACGATTTAACATTTAAGGTGTAAACAAATGTTTGGTTAAAATCAAATTATTCTTAAGTTAATTTACACTTTGAGTGTAATTATTATTCACGCATTATTATAAAATTGATTACGAATTTGCATCAGTACAAACTTAAAAGTGGCATGAGCAACGATGTTCCATTTAATCCGATAACCATAATTCATCGAAATGTAAAATACTAACACTGAATTGCAAAAGGTCGTTATCATGTCAGATCGAACAGAACACAATAGTTCATAAAACATTTACAACTTTTTTTGTCTAAAAATAACAATAAAATGTCATTTCCAGTTCAAACACTTCTTCGACTTTATTAAAACAACGGTCTTTTAACGTCTTTTTCATACACAATCATGTACAATGAATACTAATTATATTTAAATAAGGTCAGAGAGCAATCATACAACACATTACATCAAAAGCTTTTAGCATTTTGTTTCTGTGATTGTAAAAAGGTATAAGTGTTACTCTGTTGGGGCTTGTAAAAGAATTTATGTGAATATCTAAAGTGCTCGTTTTCTTTGCAATAAAGGAAGGAAGACATCGGTCTTGTGTAAGTGATCATTAATGCTTTAACACTGTTCATTGAATGAACCTATAAATATCATTCTGGCTAATAATCATTACTTCTACTTTTCCGGTTAAATATTTACATCTTTATCTATTTGAACAGTTGTAAAATTTTGCTCGCAATATTACTTTATATCGTAGAATTTGTACAGTAATTAATAAAATAAAAATATACCTCTGCGTATAAAATTTGAAAATTCTACAAATCGTTATTTGAAAAGCTTTAAAGTTTTAATTATTTATTTATTAAAAAATATAGTATAGTTACACAGTTTCTATCTTTCGAATGAAAGCTGAAATAAAGACAAAACACTTCAGTTTTCATTGCGCTTATTTATGTTATTATTTAAATATTCATACAGTACAGACTAAACTATTTTGACGAATATTTGGATTTATTACCCTATTTATTTCATCAAGTTTTATTCATTTCCTTCATAAATGAGTGCGTTAGGATAATTTCACTTCTCATTTTGAAGACATTCCTTCTAGAAACAATAGATGTTTGCATTTATTTACTGACTGAAATTATTATTGTAAATTATATAATTCTTTTCCAAATGTAAAACTAACAACACTGACGTTTTGTCACATTTTCTGATTTATTTATCTTTAGTGTACATGTTGCTTGAGCTAAAGCTTAGCACAGTCTTAAGTTCTACAAAATCATTAGCGAATGAAAATGAAAATGAACGATATTATTTTGTAATCACTTTCGACACGAAAACAGGGAGGTGCGTATCCTTAGGTAATTACACTTATTGAAAATACGAGATGTTTAAACAAGAGTGTGAATATTGGCACTGAGTTATATAATTGCTTGATATAACTGCAGATATTGTAACCGTACTTTGTAAAATATACAAAAACATTGCTTCATTTAGTTTCTTTAGACTAAATTAGTTGGAAGGTCAATTATAATATTATAAAAAAAAACAGTTACATGTACTACAAGACCTTTGAATAGGATGAAAAGTATATAGTAATAACGTATAATTATGTTTGAGAAAATATAAAATGATAAGCTTAAATAATTAACCCTTAGTTTATATTTATAACTTACATTTATATGATTTATTGCAATACATTTGTATGGCAATAGGAAATAATATAATGCTACGTTGTTTCTGTATATAACTCTCCAACATTAAAGGCACAATATGCCTCAGCAATCCATATTCTGTAATTCTTATGAAATGTAAACCATGTGTTAAAAAAATGTTTCAATAATAGATTACGAGTATATTACATGCTAATGTACTGAAGGAAGAAGTAATGTTTCACAGAGGTAGCAAAATGTAAACAAAGTAGTATGTTGACTTCAATGCATTATACTAATTCACTTTAAGTATACCAATTGCTTGCAGAACAAAATCAAAATATAGTTCACGCTTATGCAAAATTAGTATAAGTTTGGAAACTGTAACAAGATATCAAAAATAAAAAGAAGTTTTTGAGAAATAAAACTCATAGCATTTTCGAGGCATAATGGGCCTTTAACATACTAAACTGGTGTACGCTGACGTGTGTTATTTACAAACTAGAACGCGTTGATCAATTTTCTTTATCCATTAAGGGATTCAAAATATGAATTATATCTTTAAATAGCACGTGTACACGTGTGTAATTCAGTTTTCTTGTCCGTTACAATCGTGACAGAACATATATATAATATTCAAGTCTTCCGTATTGGTTAATCGTTTTAGAATACTAAATGCAACGAAGTAAAACTTGCTTCATCATCGATTATAATTGCGTTCATCACTGTGTCTGGAAACGCCGAAAAGAATTGTTTTAAAATGCATTTAAAATCATTACGTGACAGCAAAATGTAAAATACCATAGGTATTTTCGGGAGACAAGAAATACCGGGTTAATTTTAGATTCAATTTTCGATATCTGAATTAATCTACCAAAATGCGTCTGATTTTGAGATATGAAAATGTTTTAAGAGCGTAATTGAACATTTGAAAAATTAAAATCTCTTTGTTTTGGCTGGCGGTATATCTATATTTAACATGTATTGATCATTTCTAAAATACAAGTGCAAATCCGAAGTAATATGTTTCTTGAAAATGTGTTTTTTTTTGCGACCTTTACAATAAGGCATTCAAATGTTGCATTTTGAACGATCATGTATATTTTTTAAGTAATCAAATCATTTTACTTCAGGATAAATAAATTGTGATCATAACAATTTAACTAAATAATATTAAAGCATAAACATCAATATCTTGAACATCTACCACGTCCAAAAATCAGATTCAATCACATCATCAAGTTTGCCATGTAGCGCGTTCTTAAAGGATTCAAGTTGTCTTCATTCATTGTTACGTTAAAGCTAAAGCGATAAATAAGTATGTATAAGAACGAAAGTACTTGAGGCTATCATAATGAGTACCTCTTAATTGTATTGCAAAAACAAACATTGAAAAGAATATTTCTGTATTGCTCGTATTGTCTGTAAACGTTATAATCTGGAATAGAGAATTTGTTAAAATGTGATGTTTTTGCATTTATAATTACATTGCTTTGAAATTTCGAAATAAGAGCTGAAACTGTACGTTGTGCGATTGTGATAAGGTAACTGATACAGTAGAATACACTGTGAGATTATATGTAAAAATGATGACACACTCAGTTTATTGCTTGTTATCATTTCAGATTTCTATCTCTCTCGTACATTATGTATCTTCTTTCATTCTTACACGATTTTGTTTACTTTTTCTCTTTTGTGAAATATAAAAAAATGATATGGCGACCTATTTTACCATATCGTGCTTTTAAATAAAAACATGATGTACTTTTATTTATTTATACACTTATTTATTACAAACAAATAGCATTGTTGACACTTATGATAAATAGGTTAAGGAATCGTTCTGTAATTTTCTTCTTTCTGGTGCTTTTGGGGCGCTAAGTTTGCGATAAAATGTAACACAAATGTTTTTAATATATGATGCTAAATCTCAATAAAATATATGATATAGTTAAGTTGTAGCAACCAGTTCCTACTGTATTTGCCGGTGTGTATTAATACAACTTTTTTTCGAACTTTGTAGTCAGCATCATATCAATCATTACCCTGAACGTATTTGTTTTAATATGCCAAAGGAATACTACAGAGACAAACCAGAAACCCTAAAGAACGCCCATATCGGCAACACTGGAAATGTCTACGGTTCACGTATCCTACCACCAAATCCAGAAACATTGAACGTGAAGTGGTGAAATTGGATTAACAAACATTTATACCGCGTTGTTCATGTAACCTTCAATGTGACACGTTTGTTCTGTTCCAATATTAGCGACGCTATATTATAGTCTTTAAGTAATAGTATACGAGAAAACAATAGCAAAAAACTAGATTCAATCAAGTTCTGGCGTTACGAAGCCTGTACATCATGTAAAAGTCGTCAAAGGACAAACTTAAAAAGCAGGAAACATATCCTATGTGTGTTTATACTATACTCAGGTAAGAATACAGGAACCACAGAACATGAAATGGTCACATAAAAAGGTTTAATATTAAGTTAGCACATTCTCAACAAAAGTGTTACACTAAACGAACATGAAGCATCGGAAATAAGTTATTACCTTTTACCTATAAGTATTGTTTTAGGCGGCTTGTTAAAAAAGTATTTGTGTAACTATGCAACGAACTTGCTTTATCTACTGGTCAAAATGAAACACATTGATTTTCCGGCAATAGTCATTAATGTCTTAACACTGTTCATTACTGTCAACTGTATCCATTGACCAAACATCATTCTTGACTGATATTTAGTTTGGTTTTTTTGATAAAGGGACGAATAATTTTGAACCATTGTTACAGTAAATGTGTTTGAAAGAGAGTGTCAGTGTGGCTTTCTTTTATGAATTGTAAGTTAAAATATATTGTGCTTTTATCTAGCATATACCTCTTAGAGTTATCAATGCTGCGTTCATAAAAAAATGTTTAAGATTTTTACAGTCAAACATAAAAATCAGAAATGCTTTCAATTGGTGTTATACAAATACATGTGTTGTCAAATTATTTCAATTTCCTAGTCTGATATTCAAGCAGTTTTACAAAAAACCTGCTCTAATTTAGGATTTTTTTTATAAAGATTGTCACATGTTGCCATAATGCTAATTCTATTATATTTTTCATATTTTGCAAGATATATGATTACCACTAATGACGCATATGTAGTTTATATATAATAATGGTTTAACAACGATGAGCGTTTTAATGTCACGGACGAATATAAAAAATCAAACTTTATGTTTCTGTTTGGTGACATCCTGTAGCCAGCATAATTATTCATGAAACAGGAAAAAAGTAAAATAAACTATATCTATTTCTTAATTTGGCAAAGTATATTCAATTTTGATTTTGCACTAAGATTCAAAAATATAACTAAGTATTATGAACAAAGGTACACACACATCAACGCACGCATGCACACACACGTGCAAGTATCATACAAGTGAAGCATACTGGTAAAGAAACATACCCGTTTGTGATAATTCGTCAACTATATAGTTGCTACAGTGTTTCAATACCAAAAGTAAAGCCAAGAAAGGGGCATCTTAATAAGTGATATAAATGTGCAAAACCTCTACTTTTACAATAGTTAGGAATATAATTATATTTAACATAAAAGAACACTATATCATATCATGACCAATGCAAAACAAATGTCAGATGTTAGTTCATAAAAGAAGATATTACAACGACTCAAATCAAGTTGTTTTTTTCTGCCCATTCATCTTCTAGAATTTCAAAGTAATATAGTCGTCTCAGTAATGTTTTCAAATAGAGACATGAGGTAAATTAAAATTGTGAGATCCGTCTTAATACATCTTCATTTATATATATTCTTCAATAATCATGTCTGGCAACCTACTAATAAGAGAGTTCAACTTCTTTGACATAGTTCTTTTGTTTTCAGGCATGCTTGAACATTAAAATAAATTTTTGTTGAAATTTTAATATAATCCTACGAGTACCGTTCAACTCATCGATATGTACATACAGCTATTTTTGCTATAAGAAGAACTTCAGGCAAGTGCATATTTTTTCCTCTACTTTAAACGATAACGTTATTAAAGGCATAAAATATTGTTGTCGAAGCAGTTAACTATATTGATGTACAAAAAATAAGTGAATGGAAAAGCTTAATCCTCTATAATAGAATTTGCAGGTGTTTTCTTAAATTAAATCAAATATTTTACAATTTGTGCATTAAAAGTTAAAATTTAGATGTAAAAAGTGAGCATAGATAAAAGCACTTCAGCCAACTCACAATTTTATTCATTGAGTGAAGTTATGTGGAAAAACGTCTTATGTGAAAAAGTCTTTATATATTCATACTTTATGCCATACGAGTATATGTCAAAGACTGAAATATAAACTTAACGACTTATTTATGCAAATACCTAATTGTCACGCAATAATGATGTATGGTTTCATTGTTTATTTCAAAAATATTTGCGTTAGCAGACACATTATATGTATAAATCTCACGTAAGAGGGCCATACAAACGCTCAAAGTAAAATATATATGTTCATTGCTTTATTTATTGTATTTGTCAGTCAAAGTATTTGAATAATATTCATGCTTATCCAGTCAGCAATCTTGTAGATAAGCATACATACAATTGCTTATACAAAACGTTATTTTGCAGATCATGTCAAAGAATTTATATGAGTGGTTGAGATAACATATTAACATCTTTGTTGAAAAATTGCGTATATAAAGAAGTTTATACATATCTCTGCAACACAATGTAAAATTTGCATGTAAATATAGATGGTACAGAATGTACAAAACATGACCAGGTTGGATGACAATAATTACTACTAGACAATAAACGAGCTTTAACGCAGAAACCAACGTAGGCAATTTTGTTCTATAATTGTTTTAATTTCTATAAATAATGTAGTTGTTAGTTATTTCTTTACTTATAAAAGACAATCTGGAACGGAAACAATATTTTATTCCCAAAAACGTATACATACTGAGTCATTGTGGCACTTACATGATGAAGTGGAATATATGCTCTACTGTTTGAATTTCTTTAGCAACATTAATTGATCAAAGGATGAATGTATGAGCTTTAAAATTTCGAACATTATGTGTATATAACAGCTTTTTATTGTATTTATATTATTTTTCATAACTATGGTAGAACCAGTTTTCAAAACGAATCGATTTAATCATCTCATTAAACTGAAGTTGAAAGTAGTTCTCAAATCGCTTCCCTTGTTTATTCACTTAATTTATATCTCGTTCACAATTACATCAGATTTCACATTATTAAACCCCGAGATAAATTGTTTAAAATGCTTTGCTTTGGACGGTAACAGAAAAAGTAATCGTTTGTTTATTTTAACTGTTCGCGTGACACAAAAACTTAATGTGCTTGCTTTTTCTCTAGCAAAACTAAGCGTGCTGTGAAATGTTTGATGCATTTGTCTGCGTTATCATTTAAGATACATCACGTGTCTTGTTTTAAGATAGCATATGCTTTATGAGCGTAAACATAAAGTCAGACGAATATTGCTATTGATATAAATGTTACGTTTAAAAGAAACGATTTTATTGTTATTATTTTTCATGCTGTGTATCTACATGCAGCGCATAAATATTCCTTAACACACGCGACAGTCAAAGGGAAAATACTATTCTAACAACTTTTTCAGCATTATACTACCTTGTATGTCTTATACCATTTATAATACTGACATTAGCAAATTATCGACCATATACGGATGGAAATAATTTATTTAACTGTATGAAATGTTATTTCAACGTTTGTCTGTCCATTCATTTTTAATTGTATGCAGTAACTGGTAAATCTACAAATTTGTCATGTCATTCTATATATCACGTTGGATCAAAACAATCATTCTAAAAAATATTTTTAGATATCACCACCATTTATAAATATCATTATTTGCCTGCTGACTATATACAGTGTGTTACATATTTATATCACCACATAACTGTGAATCCATGTAAATAAATATTTTTTCTGCAAACTTAATCACGACTATATTAAGAAATTTCTATGAAAATGTTGATTTTTTTTAAATTTACATATTGCATATTTATTTTCATTTCCTCTTTCCTAGGGATTTAATGATAATGATTTATCAGAAAAGTATATTAAAAGAAACCCAATCAAACCAAAGTCTGCAATTTTTATGTAATTTTGCTTTTTTATGCTCCTGAGAGATCACTTATATATTTATACATCACAACATCAGGTGTCAAGTGCTATTAAGGAGCCTTAAGAAGTTACCCCGTACTTCACATCAGTGTTGTTATATTTTTCCTGTCCTTCGGGGTCATTGACTCCAGCACTTTGACTGTTGATGATTAAGTACCGATCAGGCGTTGCTAAGGGGCGTGAGGGATGTTGCACTTTTCATTATCCCTAATTTACAGACTAAATCAAACCGAGTTTGCAATTTTCATGTATTTTTTCTGTTGTTTTAAAGCTGCCGAGAGATCACTTTTTTTCCAGAAACTTAGGCAGTGTGCGAAGGTACATTAAAGACTAAAATAATTTATATCCAATATAAAGCTTAAAATGTGAATGTTTTTTTTTGCGGATTAACATGTGAATAATAAAATATTTCCTTTCAATAACTTTAAAGCAAATACATTTCAGAGATAAAGCTTAATATTTAAATCAAATTTAAAAATGCAATGCAAAATTTGTCCATTTTCTGCAATATTGAATATGACTTAATTAAAACTGATAATAAAGTATCAAATAAATGAAACAACATTACTTTATTGCGACCAAATCGATAGCTGCATTAAAAAATAACTATGATCCCGTTTTAAAATGATTAATAATTATTATAAAAACGAACAGCATTTTCAGAGAAAAACACAGAAAGTATTTCATTAAACTAATTCATTTTTACTGATTTATTAGATACTAAATCAACTGAACCTGTGTTGTGGTTTAAGTCATGTAAAACAACAAAATAGAAACAAAATTAAATCCCTATACTCTTCTAAAACGTTTTAAAGTGTATGTAAAACAACTAGTCCACTTAGTGAAAAAAATAAGTCTGTCTAATAAAGAAGTATTTTATAGGATCCACAAAACAATGTTGTGAAAATATCCAGACCTTTTAGCATGATAATTTCTGTATAAGGTTACAAAGGAAACATGCCCGCATGTTTTTGTTTTTAATTTCTATCATGTTAACTACACTGTAGAAATACTTAATTATTTGTTTACACTCTATGGCTTAGAGCATTACGACACTACATAAAATCAAAAGCTTTTAAGATTGTTTTATGTAATTGTACATAAGTACCAGTGTTGCTATAACCGGTATAGTTAATAGAAATATATGTAGACATCTGAAGTACTTATTTTAGTGGTTGTTCCAAAGCGATCTTGTCTTAATGGTCATTTATTTCGAAACATTGTTTATGACACTTTCAACTGTTTGAATGAACTAACCATTATTCCTGACTGATAAGATATATAAAGTTTGTATCATTCTAAAGTTGCTGAAAACAAAGACAGTTTTCGCGCCAGATAATAGTTTGTTATTTAGTGAACTTTTTGTTGGATGAATTATTTATGTAATGATATAATTACATCTAATGGCATCACGGCTCTTAATATAACCCTCGACTTTTGTATTATGGATAAAGTTTATCTTAATTTACTTATTACTGCAAAATGAGAACGCATTAAACGAAAATTATGTATAACAAGAACCAACAATCTAAACTAAATCAAGTAGAAAACACACATATTTATTCAAATATCATGTTATAAACAAATTCTATGACAGAACACAATAGGACTCCTTTTCTAAAAAGTTGTTTTACGAATATTATCATGGTAATATGAACAGCTTTAATATATTCTTGAATGGCCAGTCGCTACTAAACAAGCATATGCGCAACTCAATTACTCTTTTCTAACATAGTCACTACGATACAATCAACATACAAAGAAACAGAATTAAAGGTATAACAAATATATCCATAAAAAACATAAACGAATACATTAGGAACGTCCAAAACGGCTTCGCCACATTCCCCCCAAAAACAGTATGTGGTCCCCAATTAAACAAAATGCGTTCGTAAAATAGCCACATAAAAGCATTACAGAATGAATGACATCAAAGAGAAAGAACAGTAACCTATTGTCCCTCTAGCCACATTATTACTGTCCCGTTAGAGCGGACAAAGCGGCGATTATATGCTCACCCTTCGGGGAGCATAAAAAATGTCGCGCTGAACGATCTTCAGAGATCACAGATATAACAATTGTCATTTAAAACGATATTAAAATTCAAGACAAATACCAACGTCTACTTCAGTAATGTTTAAAAACAGAAATAGAGACATAGCTTAAATAAAATGTGAGATACATTATAGGGTAATACGTCTTAATACATATTCTTCAATGATAGTACGGCAATTTCTGTGTCTAGAAACCCAAGTTTGGTAATATAAAAGAATGCTTTAATACATTGAAAATGTTGTTTTGTAGTCAAACATGCGTCTGTTTCAGACAACCTTATTAAACTTACAGTAACTGTTTTATTTTATTTTCAACAGGCTAATAAGCACACGAGGTCAACATATTACATACACACATATGACATGACCGAGTAAAGCATGATATTGATAGTGATACATCTCGTTTTCAATAATAAAAAGAGATATACAGGAGAAGGTTGAAAACTCAACCTAAAGACTATTCCTATAGAGCAATACAATATACTATACGCAATCATGGAAATAGTACTCCAATATACGGTCAACCTTTTCCCGAAATATGTTAAGTTGAACTTTTTCATAACATTGAATTGTTTTTCTAACGCGCAATCATCAGTAAAAAAACTAACTTATCCCTTATCAGAGAAAAAAAAAAGAAATTTCCAGTCTTCTTTGGAGCAGTGAACAATGTTGTACATATGAAATGGTAAAACAGTCAACATTAGATATGCATTTAGAAAATGTGTAGTCGAAAATCAAAATTTGTTAATGTAGTTTCGTGAATTTTTCCATAAATTTATGATATTTCACCATTTTTATGCACATAAAGTATGGTGAGAGGACAATGCTACTTCGAATCCTTTTTTGTCACTTATTGCATGATTTAAACTAATCATTCTCTTTTATAAAAACATGTAATGGAGTATAATGTAAAATTGTCTTTTTATTCTCATATTTTTTTCCTTACGCCAAAGAACGATTAAGTGGCTGATTAATATAGGTACCTTATTGTCACGAAATAATTAAATGTGTCATAAGTTAAATACACATCGCATCATTTCTTGCGAAATGATCAAGTAAACGCTGTTAAGAAAATAGAATATATAAGTTAATTTTATATTAATCATTTGAATCATTAATTGTACATAGAATTCATGTCGTAGAATTAATTTATCATTTGTAATGTATGCGTTAACATAGACTGCAAAAATGAAAATTATTTCACGATGAGGACACAGATATTAAACATTTACATCGGTATTAAGTTAGATTAAAAAAAGTATCATATGAGATTAAAAAAGACACATTTTAGGGAATGTCCAAATTGGCTTCTTTCATTATTCAAATATAGTTAAATGATTTTTTCCATATCTAAGTACATAATGAAATTCAGTTTCCTAAAACTGATCAATTAATAACCACCAAAAAACAAAAGAAAAACAATAACCATCGCATGAGATAAGATATTACAGAATTAAATATTAAATAAACAATGCAATACTAAACCTGTTCTTTTAAAATCATTTATAAAACAAAACAAAATATACACGTATCACAAATGTCAACTGGTTAACTGAAGCAAAACAGGGATAAAATCAATTAAAGGAAACATGGGTTTTCGGTTGTTCAACACAAGTTTCGGTTAATGTCTGAGGTCTTTTTACCCTATCATTTTAACTGGGGTGTCGTTATGTGCTGTTTTCAATATTAGTGTAACTAAGAACGCAGAATCTAAAATATTACTACCCGCCCTTAAAGTATGTCCTTAAATATCGAATGCATACATCTATAGCCGTGAAAGACTAAGAATAATTGTATTGCAAGCAGTTTAATTCATTACATATTTGATTTCACGTATTAATTTAATAAACTTCACTTACAATCAGAAGATTATCCATGTTCAATTAAACCTTATAACGTAAATTAATACAAATACCGAACATTGGGTTTCCTTATTAAGTCATTAATATTATTACCAATCTAATTCAATTTAATTTTCCTTAATACAAAACGTCAAGTGTTAACAAATGTTATGTAATAAGGTTGATTAACATTTTAAATCGTTCGTTATAATGCATTTGAAAAATCATTCAATGAGCATACAATTCAAAATCGATACTATTGAGCCAGGATGATAAAATATGCGTGCTGGTTCCAGTTGTATTGTCTGATATCTTACAGAATCTAAAACCATTATTTCTATTTAAAATTTTAAGGTGAACCTTAAACACCAAAATTATTTTGATGATAGCTTTTGTGACGATAGAAAAGTGAAAGTCACACGATACATAATCTTCTGTGCTGAATGTGTATCGAAAACTGATTTTGATTAAAATATATCAAAATTTAAGCAGTTGAAATACCACATTTCAGGAGCATGGTTCGTTATAAATACGAAGATACAAAGATTTCTCAAATAAAAAAAGAAAAATTATGTCTTTTAATCATTACTTTCAACGTTTTGTATTAACACTTATTCAAAGCTCAGACTTCCTAGGTATACGAGAATATACTGTATTTAACCAGTAGGTCAACATATTGTCTTATTCTGATGCGTGGAATTACTTCATTAACATTCATTAGTCTAAAGGTAGTCTACTCTAGAGTATGTCAGTGCCTGAGAAGGGTGATTATTCATAGCCCGTGGTCTTATGCTAGTCAGAAAAAAACACATCAATTTTGCCGAAGTGTAAGTCATTATATAGGCAAGCTTAAAGAATACGGAATAACGGATAATAAAGTATCCCATACATAGATGATTATCTTAATAGTGTCACTAAAAGTAGGTGAAGGCGACTCCGACTCTTATTTGGTATTTAGTCTTTTTTCTATTAAGATTCAGTCAATATGTTGTTTCTCTTAGTGTGTTGTTGGTGTGTCTTTTAGTAATATGTTGTTTAATTGAATAATAATCACCCGGATAATAAATTTTCTTACAAAACTCATATGACTAATGCTGAATGAACAATTGCTCTATAATAAACATAACTAAAAGTCAGATGAAAGACCTAGCGAAATATCTGGAATGCTATCATGCAATTTTTCAATATCTTTTAAAACACTCGACAGTTGAAGGGAGAATACACAACTAGCAACTTATCCAGCGTTAATTGTCTGTTAAGATTAAATATCATTATAGATAGTGATAAATGATAGTTAAATGTATTGACCAAAAGTTGCTATTTTATTCAAATTGTAATAAATGTTTCTTAAACGTTTGATTTTTCATTTAATCGTATACAATTATTGGAAAAACTACAAATTTATGCTAGTAGTACCAATATTAAAGAACATTGTTTGCCTGTTAAAATGTATCTACATTTTAATGTCACCATTTACGTAACTGTGAATCCTCATGCATATCTGCAAATTGATAATTTTGTATTTTCCTTTTATGTCGAATCAAATGAATTATTTGAGCTCTTTATTCTGGACTAAATTTTCCTATAATACAGTTGATGGTACAGTGCAGTCTGCATTATGCCCTCCTATATAACAATTACTAATTTAAAGGACATTGTCGATATTTTCGTCAATTAAGAATTCAAAACAAATTCAAACTTTCCAGAGTAACACCTTTAAAAACAGCACTTAAATCATATCTCTTTCTCAGCAGAGGTTTTAAAATTGAGAGATCACTCTTTTTTTCGAGATAATAATGCGTAACGTACCTTAGTGTAGGAAAAAAAGAGAAAAAATTTAACAATCTACATAAAAGCAGTCAAATGTGATCGTGTTACCAAATTATTGATTATGATATCAACTGCATTACAATACATAAAGTTTTTAAAACAACTAGAACTGCCACTATCATGGCGTGAATACATTCGCATACCACTTTGTCAGAATCAACAGTGGCCATTTAGAGCTCAAGGACAACCTCCCTGCCAAATCTGAGGTTACTAAGCCAGTGCATTGCTAAGTTATGTATTCTACATGCTTCAAATGTGAAAATGTCAAAATAAATTGACCTTTGACCCAGTGACCTCAAAATCAATAGGGGTCACCTTATAGTCATGATCAACATCCATACCAAATATGAAGACTGTGGGTCAAAGGAATCTTAAGTTAATGGGTGGACAAACTTTTTGAAGTCAAAGTCCCTATGACCTTGATCTTTGATCCAGTGACCTCAAAATCAAAAGGGGTCATCTACTAATCATGATCAACATCCATGTCAAATATGAAGACTAAGGGTCAAAGGAATCTAAAGTTATTGGGCAGACAAAGTTTTTGAAGTCAAAGTCCCTGTGACCTTGACCTTTGACCTGGTGACCTCAAAATCAATAGGGGTCATCTACTAATCATGACTAACCTCCATGCCAAATATGACGACTAAGGGTCATGGGAATCTTAAGTTATTGGGCGGACAAGCTTTTTGAAGTCAAGGCCCCTGTGACCTTGACCTTTGACCTAGTGACCTCAAAATCAAAAGGGGTCATCTACTAATCATGACTAACCTCCATGCCAAATATGAAGACTAAGGGTCAAAGGAATCTTAAGTTATTGGGCAGACAAGCTTTTTGAAGTCAAGGCCCCTGTGACCTTGACCTTTGACCTAGTGACCTCAAAATCAATAGGGGTCATCTACTAATCATGACTAACCTCCATGCCAAATATGAAGACTAAGGGTCCAAGGAATTATAAGTTATTGGGCGGACAAGCTTTTTGAAGTCAATGCCCCTGTGACCTTGACCTTTGACCTAGTGACCTCAAAATCGATAGGGGTCATCTACTAATCATGACTAACCTCCGTGCCAAATATGAAGACTAAGGGTCAAAGGAATCTTAAGTTATTGGGCGGACAAGCTTTTTGAAGTCAAGGCCCCTGTGACCTTGACCTTTGACCTAGTGACCTCAAAATCAATAGGGGTCATCTACTAATAATGACTAACATCCATGCCAAATATGAAGACTAAGGGTCAAAGGAATCTTAAGTTATTGGGCGGACAAGAAAAAACCGACGGACGGACGGACGGACAAGCTGATTCCAGTATACCCCCCTTACAACTTTGTTGTGCGGGGGTATAAAAATGAAAATAAACTTAAAAGTAATATTGTGCTGTTTTATTTATTAATATTTTATTGACCGAACCTGTATCATTTCAGTCAAAAACATGTACACATATAAACTCCCTTTTAGTAGTTTTAAATGCATGTTACAGTTAATCTATTATTCCACGTAGTGTTAAATGAGTTTGCAGATAATAGTTAATGTGTTGAAAATATCCAGACATATCAGCATGAGTATCTCTGTATAATGTAACAAATTACACATGGTGTTCACATGATGTTTACATGGCTTAACAATAAATGGATTTGAGTATTTGTAAATCTGTCGTGACTAAATTATTTTTTATACGACACAGGGCAATTAAGACATTATATATTATCAAGATCAAAAGCTTTTAGGATTGGTTTATGTAATTGTATATAAGTACCAGTGTTGCTCTAAAAAGGCTAGTAAATAGAAATATATGTAGACATCTGAAGTACTTGTTCTATATTTGTTCCAAAGGGAACACATCAATCTTGTCTTAATGGTCATTTATTTCAAATCATTATTTATGAAATTTTCAACTTTTTGTAAGAACTAAACACTATTCTCTACTGATATATAGTAACTTTTAATGTTTAATGTTTAATATGTGTACGCTTTGATGCGTCATTCCATTATTTAACAAAACCGGATATAAACATTAAGCGGTCCTGTTATGCAACTTTGTTTCTTTAATGTTTTTAATGCTTCAAACCATTAAGTAAACATAAAATACACATTATGCCTTAAAATGCTTTTCATTTTGAAAATCTATTTAATGTTGGTGCCCTATAACAGCTTCTAAAAAGTGTTTTTTTGCCATAATAATGTAGAAAAGGTATGACTTGAAAACGACAGACACGAATAATTAACCGAATTATTTTTTAATTATTTTTTCCCGACATCTTAAGAATACATGTACAGTATAATTCTCTGTGAGACTATAATTAAAAAGAAGATATGTTTGTAAAATATGTATGCCCCCTATCGGCAGCCAATTAGTCATGTGATAAGGTTATTATGCATGACTTCTGACCCAGTGATCAAACAATTAATAAGGGTTATCAAGTTTCTACTGGTCATGACCTTGACCTTTGACCCCTTGACCCAAAACTCAATAGGGGTCATCTGCTAGTCACGACCAATCATCATACAAAGTTTGAAGTTCCTAGGCCTAAGCGTTTTTAGTAAATTGATTGGAAACCGTTTTTACCTTAGAGGTCAATGTGACCTTGACCTTTGACCCCTTGATCCCAAAATCAATAGGTCATCTGCTGGTCATGACCAATCACCATACCAAGTTTGAAGTTCCTAGGCCTAAGGGTTCTTTAGTTATTGATCGGAAACCGTTTTAACATACAAGGTCAATGTGACCTTGACCTTTGACCCCAAAATCAATAGGGGTCATCTGCTGGTCATGACCAATCACCATGCTAAGTTTGAAGTTCCCAGGCCGAAGCGTTTTTTAGTTATAGATCAGAAACCGTTTTTACTTACAAGGTCAATGTGACCTTGACCTTTGACCCCTTGATCCCAAAATCAATAGGGGTAATCTGCTCTGCTGGTCATGACAAATCACCAAACCAAGTTTGAAGTTCCTAGGCCTAAGGGTTCTTAAGATATTGATCAGAAAGCATTTTTACCTACAAGGTCAATGTGACCTTGCCCTTTGACCCCTTAACCCCAAAATCAATAGGGGTCATCTGCTGGTCATGACCAATCACCGTACCAAGTTTGAAGTTCCTAGGCCTAAGGGTTCTTTAGTTATTGATCGGAAACCGTTTATACCTAAGAGGTCAATGTGACCTTGACCTTTGACCCCTTGACCCCAAAATCAATAGGGGTCATCTACTGATCATGACTAATCACCATATCAAGATTGAAGTCCCTAGGCCTAAGGGTTCTTTTGTTATTGATCGGAAACCGTTTTTACCTACAAGGTCAATGTGACCTTGACCTTTGATCCCTTGACCCCAAAATCAATAGGGGTCATCTACTGATCATGACCAATCACCATACCAAGTTTGAAGTTCCTAGGCCTTAAGGTTCATTAGTTATTGATCGGAAACTGTTTTTGCTTACAAGGTCAATGTGACCTTGACCTTTGACCCCTTGACCTCAAAATCAATAGGGGTCATCAAGACCAATCACCATACCAAGTTTGAAGTTCCTAGGCCTAAGGGTTCTTTAGTTATCACTCGGAAACCATTTGGTCTACGGACCGACGGACCGACAAGTGCAAAGCAATATACCCCATTTTCTTCGAAATGGGGGCATAATGATGGCTCTCAGTGCTTTGCTTGTTAACATTTCGGATTTCTATCTGTCTCGTACATAATGTATCTCTTTCACTCTTACCGTGACAATTTGTTATTTTTCTTCTCTTTTGTGAAATATAAAACAATGATATGTCGATCTATTTTACCCTGTTGTGCCTGTTAATAAAACATGACATGCTTTATGATATCAGTTTTCATTTTTTTAAACAAATGGCATAATTGACAATTATGTTAAATAGTTAAACAACTCGTTTTGAAATTCCCTTCCTTTTTTGTACTTTTGGGGTGCGGAGTTGCGATAAAAGGCATAAGAATCATTTAACGTATGGCTTAAAAATTCTCATATGATGTATGCTATTTTAAATAACTAACTTTGTATTCTGCAGCATATCAATCATTTTCCTTAACGTATGCGTTTTATATGCCAAAGGAGTCATACATATAGACCAAACAGAATCCCTAGAAAAACGTCCATATGGCCAAAATAGAGAGCAATAATGAATTCTTAAAGAACGCTCAAACTTGAAAATGTTGCAGACTCGATTTGACTAACCCTTTTCACGGACGGTAATGAAAAGTGCAAGTTACCGTCTACGCCCCCCCCCCCCCCCTAGCACCAGCAGCATTCAACATTTAACATTTATTTATTTATTTATTTCAAAATAGGCAAATACTGGAAATGTCGCTCAATTTAATTGAGTACGTTCATAGACAAAATTCTACGGTTAAAGCACCACAGCACCGACTCAAGTACATTGGAACGTGAGGTAGAGAAATATTAATTTAGAAACATCTGGAGATGGGTTTATACCGCGGCGTTCATATAACCTTGAATGTGATATGTTCGTGCTATTTCATTATGATCAACGTTATACTATGATCCTAAAGTTACAGTTAACAATAATCCAGTAGTATAATCTCGATTTGGTTAAATTATGACGATAGGAAGCTTGTACATCATTTACAAGTCGTCAAAACACATTAATATTCCGGTAATGGTCATTTATGTCTTAACACTGTTCATTACATGTAAACTGTTTCCGTTGACTCAACATTATTCTTGGCTGGTCTTGACTATCATTTCCATTTTGAACCATTGTTTCAGTAATGTGTTGTCAGTGTTGCTTTCTTTTTCGAATTAACAATAAAACAAGAAAGTTAATAGATATTTTGGTTTTGTCTAGCGTATTTCTCTTAGAGAAATTAATGCTGCTATCATAAAAAAGGGTTTCAAATGTTTACAGATATCATAGTTAAACATACAAATAAAAAATGTTTTAGCGTTGTAATTATTTAAATTTATTATCCAATTATTTCATGTATCTCGGATATGTCTTTTATTCTGTTATTCAAATACTTTCACAAGTCACTTGATATAACTCAGTTTTAGAAAGAATGTCACATGTTGCCACAATGCTTATTCTGCTATTATATTTTCATATTTTTTTTCAAGATATATGACGACTGCAAAAGACGCATATGTAGTTTATACATAATAAAGGTATAATGGTTTTACGACGATGAGTGTTTAAATGTCACGGATAGACATAAAAGAATCTAACTTTATTTTTTTCGTGACCTCATGTAGTAAGCATATTCATAATAAAAACAAGAAAACACACAAAAAGGTAAATATAAAAGCAAGGTATATTCAATTGTAATTTTGCAAAGTATATACAATTTTTAATTTTGACTAAGATTCAAAAATATAACTAAGTATTATGAACAAAGGTACACACACATACCGCACGCACGCATGCACACGCATGCACAAACAAAGGCAACTATAATATAACTGAAGCATACTGGTAAAAAACATACCCTGTTGTTACAATTCGTCAACTATATAGTTACAACAGTGTTTCAATACCAAAGTAATTCAAGAATGGGACATGAACGTTCAAAACCTCGATTTTTTTTACAATAGTCAGAAATATATATTCAACATAAAAGAACACGTTCATGTCATGACTAATTTAAAACAAATGTCCTGCGTGGCGTTCTGCCTATGGGGTCATAACAGAAGATATAACAACGATTCAAATCAAGTTTTTTTTTTTGGTGTTGTTGTTGTTTCTTCTGCCCATTGATATCTTAGAATTTCAAAGTAATAAAGTCTTCTCAGTAATGTTTCAAACAGAGATATGAGGTAAATTAAAATTGTAAGATCCGTCTTAATACATCTTCATTTATATGTATTCTTCAAAAATAATGTCTGGCAACCTACTAATAAGAGAGTTCAACTACTTTGACATTGATATTTTGTTTCCAGACATGTTTGAACATAGAAACAATATTGTTATACATACATTTTTGTTAATATACATGTATATATATATTTTGTTCAAGTGAAATTTATTATAATCCGACGGGTACATTACATCTGTTAGACCGTTATTATTGCTATAAGAAGGACTACAGACAGGTGCTTTTTCTCTATTTTAAACGATATATTTTTCAAACGCATATAATATTGTTGTCTAAGCAGTAAAATCAATTTATTTACAATAAATAAGTAAATGGAAAAGCTTACTCATCTACAATAGAAATTTCATGTGTTTTCTTAATCAAATGTTTTACAATTTGTGCATTAATGCTTATTATTTATATGTAAAAAATGGGCATAGATAAAAGGTACTTCAGCCAACTCACAATTTTATTCATTGAGTAAAGTTATGTGGAAAAGGTCTAATGTGAAAAAGTCTTTATATATTCAATCTTCATACTCAAAGACTAAAATATATTCTTAATGACTTTTTATGCAAATACCTTATTGTCACGCAATAATGATATATTAGCAGACACATTATATGTATAAATCTCACGTTAGAGGGTCAAAAAAATGCTCAAAGTAAGATATTTTATGTCCAATCCTTTTTTTAAAAATGTGTCAGTCAAAGCATTTGAATAATATTCCTGCTTATCTAGTCTGCAGTCTTGTAGATAATCTATATACTATTAGCATATATACAATGGTATTATACAAAAACAATATTTTGCAGATCATGTCAAAGAATTTATGTGAGTGTTTGAGATAACATATTAACATATTTGTTGAATATTTGCATAAATAAAGAAGTTTATATATATCACTGCAACACAATTTAACACTTTCATTTAAATAAATGGTACAGAATGTACAAAACATGACCAGGTTGGGTAAACTTAATAACACAATGACAATTAGCGAGTTACCAACTTTAACGACAGCACACAAATTAACATATGCAATTTTGTTTTATAATTGTTTTAATTTCTGTATATAGTGTAGTTGTTAGTTATTTATTTATGTATAATAGATAAGCTGGAATGGAAACAATATATAACAGTACATAACAGCCTTTTTTTTAATTGTATTTTAACTATGGTTTAACCATTTTTCAATACGAACTGAATAAATAATCTCAATAAACTGAAGTTGAAGGTAGTTCTCAAATCGCTTTCCCTCTTTATTCACTTTATTTATATCTCTTTCACAATTACAGCAAATTTCACACTATTAAACCCCGAGAGAAAGTATTTAAAATGCATTGCTTAGAACGTTAACAGACAAAATAATCATTTGTTTGTTTTAAATGGTCGCGTGACACAAAAACTTGATGTGTTTGATTTTTCTTTAGGAATACTAAACGTGCTGTGAAATGTTTGATGCATTCGTCTGCGTTATCATTTTTAGATACATCACGTGTCTAATTTTTAAATAACATATGCTTTATAAGCGCAAATATAAAGTCAGACGAATATTCCTATTGATATAAATGTTACGTTTAAAAGAAACGATTTTATTGTTATTACTCTACGTGCTGTGTATCTACATGCAGCGCATAAATATTCCTTAACACACGCAACACTCAAAGGGGAAATACTATTCTAGCAACTTTTTCAGCATAAACTACCTTGTATGTCTTATGCCATTTATAATACTGTTATTAGCAAATTATCGACCATATACGGATAGAAATAATTTATTTAACTGTATGAAATGTTATTTCAACGTTTGTCTGTCCATTCATTTAATTTTATGCAGTAACTGGTAAATCTACGACTTTGTCATGTCATTCTATATATCACGTTGGATTAAAACAATAATTCTAAAAAATATAATTAGATATCACCATTTAATATCATTATTTGCCTGCTGACTATATACAACGTGTCACATATTTATATCACCACATAACTGTGAATCCATGTGAATAAATACTTTTTTCTGCAAATTTAATCACGACTATATTAAGAAATTTCTATGAAAATGTTGATTTTTTTAAAATTTACATATTGCATATTTATTTTCACTTCCGGTCTTTTATCCTAGTGAAGATGTAATGATTTATCAGAAAAGTATATTAAAGGAAACCCAATCAAACCCAAGTTTATAATTTTTTTTGTAATTTTGCTTTTTTTATGCTCCTCAGGGATCACATTTATAAATTATATTTATACATCACAACATCAGGTGTCAAGTGCTATAAAGCAGCCTCAAAACATTACCCCGTACTTCACTTCAGTGTTGTTATATTTTTCTGGTCCTTCGGGGCCATTGACTCCAGCACTTTGACTGTTGATAATTGAGTTCCGATCAGGTGTTGCTAAGGGGCGTGAGGGATGTTGCACTTTTCATAATCCCTAATGTACAGACTCAATCAAACCGAGTCTGCAATTTTCTTGTAATTTTTCTGTTGATACTTAGGCAGTGTGCGAGGGTACATTATAGACTAAAATAATTTATATCCAATACAAAGCTTAAACTCTGAATGTTTTTTTTGCGGATTTACATGTGAATAATTAAATATTTCCTTTCAATAAGTAAACTTTAAAGCAAACACATTTCAGAAATAAAGCTTAATATTTAAATCAAAATTAAAAATGCATTGCAAAATTTGTCCAATTTCTGCTATGTTGAATATGACTTAATTAAAACTGATAATAAAGTATAAAATAAATGAAACAATATTACTTTATTGCGACCAAAGTCGATAGCCACATTAAAAATAACTATGATCCCGTTCTAAAATGATTAATTTCAAAAAGGGACAGCATTTGTAGAGAAAAACCATATAAAGCATTTCATTTAACTAATTCATTTTTACTGATTTATTAGGTACTAAATCAACTGAACCTGTGTTGTGGTTTAAGTCATGTAAAACAACAAAATAGAAACAAAATTAAATCCCTACACTCTTCTAAAACGTTTTAAAATGTATGTTAAACGACCAGTCCACTTAGTGAAAAAATAATTATGTCTAATGGAGAAATATTTTATAGGATCCACAAAAGAATGTTGTGAAAATATCCAGACCTATCAGCAGGATAATCTCTGTATAAGGTTACAAATAAAACATGCCCACATGTTTTTGTTTTAATTTTGATACGTTAATTACACTGTAGAAATACTAAATTATTTGTCTACACTCTATGACTTGGAGCAATAAGATACTATATAACATCAAAAGCTTTTAAGATTGTTTTATGTAATTGTACATAAGTACCAGTGTTGCTATAACCGGTATAGTTAATAGAAATATATGTAGACATCTGAAGTACTTATTTAAGTGGTTGTTCCAAAGCAAACACATCGATCTTGTCTTAAAGGTTATTTATTTCGTAACATTGTTTATGACACTTTCAACTGTTTGAATGAACCAGCCATTATTCCTGACTGATTAGATATATAAGTACCTATTCTGATAAAGAATTGGAAAAGTTTGTATCATTCTTTAATTGCTGAAAACAAAGACAGTTTTCGCGCCAGATAATAGTTTGTTATTTAGTGAACTTTTGTTGGATGAATTATTTATGTAATGATATAATTACATCTAATGGCTACGGCTCTTAATATTACCCTCGACTTTTGTATTATGGATAAAGTTTATCTTAATTTACTTATTACTGCAAAATGAGAACGCATTAAACGAAAATTATGTATAACAAGAACCAACAATTTAAATCAAGTAGAAAACACACATATTTATTCAAATATCATCATGATGATGTTATAAACAAATTCTTTGACAGAACACAATAGGACTCCTTTTCTAAAAAGTTGTTTTACGAATATTATCATGGTAATATGAACAGCTTTAATATATTCTTGAATGGCCAGTTGCTATTAAACTAGCACATGCGCAACTCAATTACTCTTTTCTAATATGATAGTAACTACGATATAATAAACTTACAAAGGAACAGAATAAAAGGTATAACAAATATATCCATAAAATAAAAAACAATCCGTTAGGAACGTTCAAAACAGCTTCACCACATTCCGCAAAAAAACAGTATGTGGTCCCCAATAAAACAAAATACGTTTGCCCAATGGGCGGAAGTGAATAAAATGGAATTTTGTAAGGGGATCAGAGGTTATGAAACCTGCATATCACAGATAAGACGTAAACAGACAATTACAAAAATTATGAAAAGCAAACAATCATTATACAGCATCCAATTATAATTAGAAAAAATGGAAACACTAAAAAATATGAAAACAGAGGATTTTAAATACCACAGAAAGGTACATACTACACAAGAGCCGGTTGAACCGGCTGATGCTCTCCGAGTAGGTTTCGGACACAGAAAAGTATACCTCTTGAAGTGTCAGAGTTATGTCCCTGACAAATTTAAAAGTGTACAAATGAACAAAGGGCAATAACTCCAAAATTAGGTTATGTTTTTTTACTGCCATTTAACCTAATGAGATATATCTACCTACAAAGTTTCATGTTGATATCTCTCATAGTTTTAGAGGTATGTCCCGGACAAAGTTCTAAGTGTGAAAATAAACAAAGGGCAATAATTCCGAAATAAGGCAATGCAGAGTTACGGTTCTTATGCACTGCACACCTATGCAATAAGATTTATCTACCTACAAAGTTTCGTATTGATACCAATTGTTCTTTCAAAGTTATGCCCCGGACAAGCATAGCGGACGGTCGGACGTTCTAACGGGACAGTAATAATGTGGCTACTCTATTGTTCTCTCTATTGTTCTTTCTAGCCACACAAAAGAAAATAGCCACATGAAAGCATTACAGAATGAATGACATTAAAGAGAAAGAACAGTTGCCTATTGTCCATCTAGCCACAATATTGCTGTCCCGTTAGAGCGAAAAAGCGGCGACTATATGCTCACCCTTCGGGGAGTATAAAAAATGTCGCGCTGAACAATCTTCAGGGATCAAAGATATAACAAATTTCATTTAAAACGATATAAAATTCAAGACAAATACCAACGTCTACTTCAGTAATGTTTAGAAACAGAAAATAGAGACATTGTGTAAATAAAATGTGAGATACATTATAGGGTAATACGTCTTAATACATATTCTTCAATGATAGTAAGGCAATATCTGTGTCTAGAAACATAAGTTTGGTCATATAAAAGAGTGTTTTAATACACTGAAAAGGTTGTTTTGTAGCCAAACATGCGTCTGTTTCAGACAACCTTATAAACTTACATTAACTGTTTTATTTTATTTTCAACAGGCTAATAAGCTCACGAAGTCAACATATTACATACACACATATGACATGACCGAGTAAAGTATGATATTGAAAATGTAAATCTCGTTTTAAATTAAAAATAAATAATGGAGAAGGTTGAAAGCTCAACCTTAAGAATACTTCAGAAGAGGAGGGACATTTCTTCAATACGATACACTATATACAATTATGGGCATAGTACTCCAATAGTACTCCAATTTACGTCAAACTTTATCGAAATATGTTAATCAGATCTCTTTTATGAAGTTGAAATGTTATCATTAGTAAAACAAACAACGCTCCAATTTCCAATCTTTATTGGAGCAGTGAACAATGTTGTACATACAAAACTGTAAAACAGTCAACATTAGATAATATGTATTTAAAAAAAAGTAAATTCGCAGATAAAACATTATTTTTATAACTGTGTTTTCGTGAATTTTACCATTGATTTATGATGTTTTTACATGTTTATGCGCACGTAGTATGATGAGAGGCAAATTGTACTTCTTTTTATTTCACTCATTGCCTGATATAAACTTATCACTCTCTGCTTGTAAAAAAAGATAACGGAGTGTTATGTTAAATTGTCTTTTTATTCTCATATTTTATTCCTTACGCCAAAGAACGATTAAGTGGCTGATTAATACAGATACCTTCTTGTCACGAAATAATTAAATATATCACAAGTTAAATACACATCGCATCATTTCTTGCAAAATGATCAAGTAAATGCTGTTAAAAAATAGAATATATAAGTTCAGTTCGTATTAATCATTTGAGTCATTAACCGTACATAGAATTAATGTCGTAAAATTACTTTATCATTTGTTATGTACGCGTTAACATAGACTGCAAAAATAAAAAAAAATATTCCACGATGATGACACAGCTATTACACATTTACAACCGTTACGGTATTAAGTTAGATTAAAAAAGTATAAAGTGAGATTAAAAAAGACACATTTAAGGTAATGTCAAAATTGGCTTCTTTCATTATTCAAATATAGTTAAATGATTTTTTCTATATCTGAGTACACATGAAATTCAGTTTCCTAAAACCGATCAATTAAAAACCACCAAAAACAATGACCATCGCATGATATTGGTTATAATTGAAATAAATGAATAAACAATGCAATACTATACTTGTTCTTTTAAAATCATTCGTAAAATAAAACAAAAATATAATTATATGTTTCACAAATGTTAACTGGATAACTGCAGCAATACAGGGATTGAATCCATTAAAGGAAACATGGGTTTTCGGTTGTTCAACACAAGTGTCGGTTTATGCCTTAGGTCTTTTTCCCCTATCATTTTAACTGGGGTGTCGTCATGTGCTGTTTTCAATATTAGTGTAACTTAGAACGCAGAATCTAAAATATTACTACCCGCCCTTAAAGTATGCCCTTAAATATCGAATACATACATCCAAATGGTTAAAGACTAAAGAATAATTGTATTGCAAGCAGATTTATTCATTACATATCTGATTGTACGTATTAATTAAATAAACTTCACTTACAATAAGGAGATTATCCATATTCAATTGAACCTTATAACGTAAATTAATACAAAGACCTAAATTGTGTTTCCTTATTAAGCAATTTATATTATTACCGATCTAATTCAATATACGAAACGTCAAGTGTTAACAAATGTAATGTAATCAGGTCCATTAACAGTTTAGATCGTTCTTTAGAATTCATTCAATGAACATACAAATCAAAATCGATAGTTTTAAGATGCACTATTAAGCCAGGATGATAAAATATGTTTGTGCGCCGGTTTCAGTTTCCTTGTCTGAAATCTTTCAAAATCAAAGACCATTATTTCTATATAAAATTTAAAAGGGGAAACTTAAACACACTTGTTTGAATGATATTTTTGTTAACATTGGAAAGGGAAAATAGCATTGTGATTCGTGATGTATGAATATTTTCAAAATGTTTCGAAAACTGATTTCTCATTAAAATATAATATTCATTTCAACATTTAAAAAGCATGTTTCATTATTTATATGTAGATGCATGCATTTCTTAATTAAAATGTAGACGGAATTTGTCTGTTAATCATTTACTTCATTGTTTTGTATTAACATTAATTTTACTCAAAGCTTACACTTCCAGGTATAAGAGAATGAGAATATATTGTATTTTACCAGTAGGTCAACATTTTGTCTAATTTTGATGCATGAAATAACTTCATAAACATTCATTAGTCTAAAGGTAGTCTACTCTAGAGTATGTCAGTGCCTCAGACGACGGGTGATTATTCATATCCCGTGGTCTTATACTAGTCAGAAAAACACACATACATTTTGCATAATTGTAAGTTATTATATAGGCAAGCTTGAAGGACACGGAATAACGGATAATGAAGTATCCCATACAAGAGATTATATTAATATTGTCATTAAATAAAGGTGAAGGCGAGTCTGACCTTTATTTGGTATTTAGTCTTTTTGTATTTAGATTCAGTCAATATGTTGTTACTGTTTGTGTGTGTTGTTGTTGTTTCTTTTTGTTTTTACTAATATTCTGTTTAAAAGATCTAACCCGGATAATAATATTTTACCTACATCATATGTCTGGTGTTGAATGAACAATTCCTTTATAAACATATAAAAAGTCGGATAAAAGATGGAAAGCTATAACTTTTCATCATGCAAGTCTTCAATATCTTTTAAAAGAAGCGACAGTTAAAGGGAGAATACTTAAGTAGCAACTCATCAAACACAAACATATATTAAATTTAAATGTTATTAAATATAGTGAACGTTATTGACCATACGATGGTAAAATTGTTTTTATTTCTTAAAATTGTTATAATTGTTATTTCAACAATTGACTTTTCATGTATTTAATACAAATTGGAAAATGTATGAATATATGTCAGCTTGAAGCCATACAAATTTTCTGCAAATTTTATTCAGACCATTCAATATATTTCTATAAAAATTTTGCATTTTCATTTTTTGTTGAATCAAAACCATGTCTCTCTGTAGAACAATAACATTTTTACAAATTAATACATTGTCAAAATTTAATAACTTTAAAATTCAAAAGAAATTCAAACTCTCCAGAGCGACATCTTTGAACAACAATCAAGTAGCTTTGTTGCTCGGCAGAAGTTTCAATGTATAACGTACTTTTGTGTAAAATAGAAATTGTAAAAAATTCTTTACTTTAAACCAGTCAAATGTAATCGTGTTACTAAACAACTGATTGTAACATAAACAGTGCTACCATACAGAAAGCTATAAAAGCAAAGTCACATTTTGCTGATTTATTTACATATACTATATCGACCGAACCTGTATCATTTCAGTCAAATGCAATGAAACATACACCCGCTCAAATATAAACTCTCTTAAGGTAGTTTGAAATGCATGCTGCAGTTAATCTTTCTCCGTAGTGTTAAATGAGTTTGACTTTTTAGGGGAGATAATAAAACATGTTGGGAAAATAACCAGACATACGAGTATCAGCATGAGTATCACTGAACAATTTAACATTCAAGTAAAAAATATAGTTTACATGATGTTCACATTGCTTGACGAGAATCTTAAAATGTGTGTCTTGCTCGTAAATACAATAAATGGAATTGAGGATTTGTAAAACGCTCGTGACTAAATTATGTCTTTAATTTACACTACGACACAGGACAATTAAGACAGTATATGTTATTAACATCAAAAGCTTTTAGGATTGGTTTATGTCATTGTAAATAAGTAGCAATGTTGCACTAAATAGGCTAGTAAATAGAAATATATGTAGACATCTGAACTACTTGTTCTTAATTTGTTCAAAAGGAAACACATCGATCTTGTGTTAATGGGCTATTATTCCATACAATAAACAAAACAATATTCTAGACCTGTCCTGCTTTTTTATTGGGTTTGTTTGTATAATCCAAGTACGCTTTGATGTCGTCATTCCATTTTATATTATTAAAGTTTCAACAAAACCGGATACGATCTTTTAGCGGCAGTGTTATGCAGGCTTGTTTCGTTTCCACTTTCTGTTTTCAAAACATCAACATCAAATACACATTTATTTATTTTGAAAATCTTTTTTATCCTGGTGCGCAATAGCATCTTCCAAAAAGTTTCTTTGTGTCATATAAATGCAATATTATGGCTAGAAACGACAAAGCCGAATAAGTGACCGATTTATTTTTTTAATTAGTTTTCCTGGCCGATGTCCTATAAAATAACAAACTCATTAAAATTCAAGACATATACTAAAATCGTCTACAGTAATGTTTCAAAACAAAGACATTACATTAATGAAAATTGCGATATAATTGTGTAATCCGTCTAAATTCGTCTTCATTTATAATACATCTTCTTTAATACTAGAAAGACAATCATAGTAAGCATGAGAGTGATGTATTGTAGCGACGCTTTCAGGACATTTAAAAACACTGAAATTGTTAGTTTGTATTCTTATATGCCTGTGTTTCAGACAACTCTATTAAACCTACAAATATATGAATAAGATGTTTTGATGGAAATTAAAAACAATCTATTCCTACGTGAAATTATTGGAGTACAATGAAGCTTTACTTGACAATCTACTTTAAAGCAGTAGCCATTGTGCATACAAGAAATTATCAAATTGACACTATCAAAATTAATATGTTTGTAGAAAACGTATTGTCGTAAATTAGAAATGACCATGAATTTTTGTTAATTTCTTTTCTATTCAATATACTATATGCAGTTATAGGAATAGTACTCCAATCAACGGTCAACCTTTGTGGAAATATGTCAATTAGATATTTTGTTATTAAACTGAATTGTAATTGTTTTCCAACGCGCAACCATCAGTATAACAAACAACGCTTCAATGAAGCAGTGAACAATGTTGTATATACGAAATTGTAAAACAGTCAACAATAAATATGTATTTAGAAAATGTAAATTTGCAAATCAAAAATTGAATTATTTTAACTGTAGTTTTGTGAATTTTACCATTTAACAATTTTATATACGCATGTAGAATGGTGAGAGGCAAATTTTACTCCCTTTTATTTCACTCATGCCTCATGCCTGACATAAACTAATCATTCAATGTAATGGTGCGTAAAATAAAATTATCTTTTTATTCTCATATTTTAATCCTTACGCCAAAAAAAACAAAAACGATAAGGTGGCTGATTGATACAGATACCTTATTGTCACGAAATAATTAAATATATCACAAGTTAAATTCACATCGCATCATTACGTGCAAGAAGATCAAGTAAACACTGTTAACAAAATTAATATATAAATTTCTTTCGTATTTAATATTTGTATCATTATCTCACCTAGAGTTCATGTCATAAAATTACCTTTGTTAACCTAGACTGCAACTCTGTCAATCCTTTCACTTTGACGACACATATATTAAACAATTACAACGGTATTGAATTAAATTAAAATAGCACATTTTTCATATTATGCCAACAATTGGCTTCTTAGGTATGAAATGCAATTTCAGAAAACCCATAAATTAAAAATCATCAAAATCACTGAACATCGCCTAACATAAGTCAAAATCATCAAGGAAGATCGACGCAACCCCCACACGACCCAGCAACACAAGACCATCGGCATGGAGCCCAGTCGGACACCAAATAAAAGTAGGAAAGGACACAAGGCAAATCATGGACGGGGTGATTATTTTAATAAATTAAATACATAATAGGAAATAAAACTGATATAAATGAAAAAGCAATGCAATACTTAACTACTTTATTTATAAAATCATTCGTAAAAATCATACGTGTATCACAAATGTAAACTGGATTACTGAATTACTTCAGCAAAACAGGTAAGAGGTTAAGGTCGCCGATTTCGAACCACTTATCTGTCTCCTTTGTAGGGTTGCATCCATACAAGTAAACATGGGTTTTCGGTTGTTTAACTATGCCTGAAAAAAAAACAGACTTAATGTCTGTTTTCTACCATTTTAACTGGGAAGTCGTCATGTGCTCAAATATTATATTTCTACCCGCCTCTAAATTATGTCCTTTAAGATCGAACAGATAAACATAAAGCCATCAAATACTTAACAATTCTTGTTTTTCAAGCTGTCTAATTCATAACATATTTGATTGCACGTATTAATTAAATAAACTTCACTTACAATAAGACGCTTTTTCGTGTTCAATTGAACCTTATAGCGTTAAGTGATACAAACACCTAAAATTGTGTTTCCTTATTAAGCCATTAATATCATTACCATTCTAATTCAATACAATTTTCTAAAGTACAAAACGTCAAGTGTTAACAAATATAATGTAATCAAGTTGATTAAAATTTTGGATCTTTATTAAGAAAGCCTTCACATCGTCATTTAATTAGCATAAATTCAAAATCGATTGTTTTAAGATGCACTATGGAGCCAGGATGATAAAATATGCTTGCTGGTTTCAGTTTTCTTCTATGAAATCTTACAAAATCTAAAACCATTATTTCTATGTAAAATTTTAATGTGAACCTTAAACACCACTATTACTTTGATGAAAGTTTTTGTAACGATAGAAAAGTGAAAGTCACACGATACATTATCTTCTTTCGAAAACTGATTTTGATTAAAATATATCAAAATTTAAGCAGTTGAAATACCACATTTCAGGAGCATGGTTCGTTATAAATACGAAGATACAAAGATTTCCCAAATAAAAAAGAGAAGAATTATGTCATTTAATCATTACTTTCAACGTTTTGTATTAACACTTATTCAAAGCTCATACTGCCTAGGTATACGAGAATATATTGTATTTAACCAGTAGGTCAACATATTGTCTTATTCTGATGCATGGAATAACTTCATAAACATTCATTAGTCGAAAGGTAGTCTACTCTAGAGTATGTCAGTGCTTAAGACGGGTGATTATTCATATCCCGTGGTGTTATGCTAGTCAGAAAAAACACACATCCATTTTGCCGAATTGTAAGTCATTATATAGACTAGCTTAAAAGACACAGAATAACGGATAATGAAGTATTCCATACAAGAGAAGATTATCCTAATAGTGTCATTAAATGTAGGTGAAGGCGACTCTGGTTCTTATTTGATATTTAGTCTTTTTTTCAGTCAAGATTCCGTCAATATATTGTTCCTGTTTGTGTGTTGTTGTTTTATTTAGTAATATGCTGTTTTAAATGTTTAATTGAATTAAAATCACCCAATTAATAATATTGTAAATGTCTTATATGTCTGATGTTGAATGAACAATTCCTGTATAAACATAACTAAAAGTCAGATGAAAGATCTAGCGATATATCTAGAAAGCTAACATGATTTTTTTCAATATCTTTTAATCACTCGACAGTTAAAGGGAGAATACTCAACTAGCAACTTATTAAGCATTAACTTCATGTTTCTGTTAAGATTAAATGTTATTATAGATCATAGTGATAAATGATAGTTAAATGTCTTGACAATACGTTGCAAAGAATAGATTTTATCAAATATCATAAATGTTATTTAAACGTTTGACCTTTCACTTAATTCCATACATTTCCAGAATATCTACAAATTTCCTGTATCAATAAATATCCTGAATAAAATCAGAAATTAGTATGGTATCAGTATCTTTTCTTAAGAACATTGTTTGCTTGATCAAATGCATTTACATTTTGATGTCACCATAAACGTAACTAAGAATCCTCATGAATATATTGTGTTTTTTGTTCTGCAAATTTTATTCAGACCATTGAAGACATTTCTATGAAAAATTTGCATTTTCCTTTTGTGTTAAATCAAACGTATTATTTGTGTTTTGAATGCTGAACTGCATGTTCCTGTAATGAAGTTGATAATACAGTGTAATGTCTGCAGAATGGCCATGTTTAGAAAAATAACATGTTTACAATAACATTATCATTTTTCGTAACTTAAGAAGTCATATAAATTCAAATCCTCCAGATCGACACTTTTAAACAACAAGCAAATCATTATCTTTCTCAGCAGGTTTAATGTTTAACGTATCTTAGTGCAAAATAGAAAAATGTAAAAAAAATGTTACTTTAAAGCAGTCAATTGTGGTCCTGTTACCAAATTATTGATAGTAGCTTTAAAAAGCAAACACTAAAAAGTCATATTTGCTGAGTTATTTACTGATATTTTATCGACCGAACCCGTACCTTTTCAGTCAAATAAAAAAAAAAAAACAAACACACATGGACAAATATAAACACTCTTGAAATACGTTAAAATAAATGCTAAATACACGTATTTGAATTTTTTTTTTGGGGGGGGGGGGATAATTAATAGTGTTGAGAAAATAACTAGACATATTAGAATTAGTATCTCTGCAGAATGTAACGAATAAAACATGTTGTTCACATGATGTTTAAATGGTTTGAAATGAATCTTAAAGAGTTTATCTTGGTCGTAAATACAAAAAGTAGAATCTAGGATTTGTAAAACTGTCGTAACTAACTCATTTGTTTAATTCAGTCTTTGGCACAGGGCATTAAGACATTATATATTATCAACATCAAAAGCTTTTAGGACTGGTTTATGTTATTGTACATAAGTACCAGTGTTGCCCTTAAAAGGCTAGTAAATAGAAATATATGTAGACATCTGAAGTACTTGTTCTATATTTGTTCCAAAGGAAACACATCCGTCTTGCCTTAATTGTCATTTATTCCATACCATTATTTTATGAAACTGTCAACTTTTTGAAAGAGCTAAACACTTTTCTTGACTGATATATGGTAACTTGTCTGCTAAATAATTGAATGTGTTTGTATCATTCGTGTACGTTTTGACGCGTCATTCCGTTATTTAACAAAACCGGATACAAACTTTTAGCGGCAGTGTTATGCAGATTTGTTTCTTTAATTTCTTTAATGCTTTCAAAACATCAACATTAAGTACACATTATGCATAAAAAGCTTTTTTTAAATCTATTTTATCCTGGTGCCCTATAACAGCTTCTAAAAATTTACTTTTTTGCCATAATATTGTAGCAAAAGTATGCCATTGGCTTGAAACGACAGAAAAAAATAACCGATTTATTTGTTGATTGTTTTTTCCTGTCCGATGTCCTACAAAATACAAACTCATTACAATGCAAGACATATACTAAAATCGTCTACAGTAATGTTTCAAAAAAAGAGACATTACGTAAATGAAAACTGCGATATAATTGTGTAATCCGTCTCAATTCGTCTTCATTTATAATACATTCTTCGATACTAGAAAGACAATCATAGTAGATGTCTGAAACCATGAGTGTGATTGTACTGGAGGGAAATTTTGCAAGACTTTTAAAAACACTGAAAAGGTTATTTTAGAAAAATATAATCAATTATGAGTGCACTGTTGTAGAATATTGCACGGTTCGAGTTCAAATGCCAGGTTTATGATCACAAAGCATTTGAACAAATAACCGTGTATTATAATACTATGATGAAAGAAAAATGAATATCCATTTCAATTCTTACATGTTTTTCCAAATGAGTATTGATATATGATGAACTACATTCACCGTAGAAGTGATTTTCCTGATGTTATTTGGTTTATTGGCGTCATATATAGCGTCGCATGAAATATAAGCATTCCTTTCATGCTGTGCACATATCGCGTAATAATGTACTTGACTGTCCTATTTGTTTGATAGGTGAATAGTGTAAAGCGTGTTAGAATCTGTATTCTAACACGCCTGTGTTTCAGAAAACTTCATTAAACTTACAGTTATATAAACAAGATCTTTTCAAAGAAATTAAAATTTAGTTATATTTCTACGCGAAATAGTCAGTGTACAAATAATGCTTTAATTGTCTTAAAATAAAAGAAATTTGAAAAAAAATAAATCTACTCTAAAGCAGTATTTATTGTGCATACACAATGATCAAATTGACAATATTAAATATGTTTGTAGAACACTCGGAATGAACATGTATTTTTGCCAATTCTCTCATTGTTGCGTGTATTGTATTTTACTATTTGTATGAAGTATGAAGTATTTTTAGACGAAATGCTGTTTAATTCATTGCGTGATGAACACTAACCATTCTCTTCTAACGAAAACATAGAATATAATGGAATGGTAAACATAATATGGAAATTGTCATTTCGTAGTTAAATTTTATACCAAAGGTCGTAGAATGATATGGTACCTTTTTATAAAGATGTTTCTTTTGGTCACGAACTGATAAAAATGTTGTCATTATCACAAGTTGAATACATAACGTATAGATTCTTGAAAGAAGATCCAGGCATTAATTAAAAATAAGAAAAAATGCTCTTTTCTTATTTATCACTTGTGTCAGTAATCGTAATCAAAGGTCGTGTCGTAAATCATTAAATAATTTGAGAATTTTGTGTTTACCTATAGAATGCAATTTGTCAATTGTATCATATTTTCGGACATTTCTACTGAAATGTCTCAGAGTTAAATCGTATACACATACATATACAGTGTGTTACCTTTACGGTATAAAAGTCTATATACCTGCACATCAGTTATCACATTGACTACCGGGGATACAAACAGAGCATGCTCATTGATTGGCTTATTTTGCTGGGGTTTACTTATTTTGACGACAGAGAAAGGGATAACGATAGAAAAGTAATATTCATATGCAGATGCTTCATTGGTTCATTGGTTACATTTTTGCCTATGATACAAACAAGATACATGTAGAACATTAAAACACTTGACACGCCACCCCGGTACAAATTAGATATTCCAATATAAATCTTTATAGTAAACAAGCGTCTCCAGATAAATTTAAATTGGTTGATTAAATCATGTATCCGGTTATGCGTAAAATAATACACCTCTCCCTTCCTGTTAAGTTGCAATGTCTCCATATGTGATTTATAGTCCCGATGTAACTTAGAACGCAAAACTCAAATTCAAACCTACCACTACTCTCACTTAATTTGAATTAATAAATTAAAGGTCGATAAAGACTAACACTTATTGTTTTACTGCTTACTAGCTGGACTTCACTGAATTGAATTTACTTCACATATTAGAAAAAGGTAATTTCTATTCACTAGAACAATTGAATGTAAATAAACGAATTATCGAATATCGAAAAATGCATTTTTATTCAAATATAACTTTTTTTTTAATACCAGAACATGTCTCTTTATTTGTTAGTAGACATATAATTTTCATAATAAATAGTAGCAAACATATGTCTTAAAATCATAACCTTACGGCTTATATCAACATTCATTAACCCTGGCAGATTAATCAATTTAGAGCTCTCAAGTACAATAGCATACGGTGTATTTTACCGGTAATCAACGTATTCTTAGTGCAAATAATTACATTCACATTTACATTAGTCTAACTGTGGAAGTATGTCAGTCCTTCAGACGGGTGATTATTCATGTCCCGTGGTCTTAAAATTAGTTTAAAACGCACCTGTCAGAAAAGCAATTATGTCAAATTATAAACCATTTCATTGGCAACGGTCAAGGACACGACGTGTTACAATGCATTAACGTTTTGGCATCATTATCTATAATCACACTGTACCAATAACATTTGAATTGCTTTGCAAAGTAATAACAATTAGAATTCCCTATACAACTATATAACACGAATAATACAAGAAAAAAATAAAGATAACAACTAATTTGGAGTAAAGATCAGGAACAATAGATAACCAACATAAAACATTTCATTGTTGCACATTGAAGTAATTATTCCGTTTGGATTTTAAACTAAATTGACCTTTATAGATAAAGCATTGTTAAACAGATAGAAAATTTCGTGTTTTTTTACATACAAATTTACTGTTTGGACAATTTATTCAGTTTATGTCATTATCAAAAAAAATGCAACTCAAATTACTTTTGATGTTTCTGTGGTTAGGTTTACAATTTTCTTATATTTATTCAATATCAAATAGCGGAGAATGCTATGACATTTACACAAATATTTTTATGTTAGTCTTTCATAATTGCATACAAGAAGTGTTCAAATTTGACTTGATGGATTATACGAAAACTTCTTTAGTTATTTTCACCTCTTGGGACCTCTCCGGTATGCATTAACCTTGTGGTAATGGTCATTTATGTCGAAACATTGTCCATCATTTACAAATGTTTACTTTAAAAGAACATTATTCTTCAGTAATCACATATTTTCCTATCAAATTAATGCTAATGATCATTATTACCACCGAGAATGGAGTTTCAAAGAGAGACAACAAATTCCAAAATACCATGTTACATTGGAATGTAATGTAATGACACTAAAATGGGCAACTTTTAACATGTAACATACAAACATAAAAAAGTATACGAGTACAATGGCAAAAGAAGAAAGTTGCATTGGACTTATCCAACAGTTTTGTTAAAAAATACAATTAAAGTCTACACAAAATAATTGAAAGAAAGTATACGGCACTCTCTTTTTGAACCTGTTTAGCTATAACTGTTTCAAGTTTCTAGTAACAGTCGAGTGAACATATGAAAAAACTCATGATATCGTATCGATTAAACACATGTCATATATTTGTTTTCGAAATTTTTAACAATTAAATCAAGCAATATAAAAGTATATACATAAAACGTCTTTAATTGAATTATTATCACCCGGATGATTATATTTTAAATATATAATATGTCTGATGTTTATTCATAAATAAAAGTCAGAATAAATATTTAGCAACATATTCGGAAAGATATCATGCAATTCTTTAACACTCGACAGTTAAAGGGAGAATACTTAACTAGCAACTTATCCAGATTTAACTATTTATTAAGTTTAAATGTTATTATAGATGACCATGCGATGCTAAAATTGCCTTTAAATTTTTTATTTTAAGACATTATATATTACCAACATCAAAAGCATTTGGATTGGTTTATGTAATTGTACATAAGTACCAGTGATGCTCTGAAAAGGCTAGGTAATAGAAATATATGTAGACATCTGAAGTACTTGTTTTATATTTGTTCCAAAGAAACACATCGATCTTGTCTTAATGGACATTTACTCCATACCATTATTTCTGAAATTGTCAGTTTTTTGAAAGGCTGATATAATTATAGTAACCTGTCTGGTAAATTATTGAATTTGTTTGTATCGTCCGTGTACGCTTTGACGCGTCATTCCATTATTTAACTAAACCGGATACAAACTTTTAGCGGCGGTGTTATGCAGCTTTGTTTCCTTAAATTTTAGTGCTTTCAAAATACCAGCATAATATACACATTTTGTCTAAAAAGCTATTTATTTCGAAAATATATTTTATTCTGGTACCATATTACAGCTTCCAAAAAGTTACTTTATGCCATATAAATACGAATTTATGGCTAAACACGACAAACTCGAATAAGTAAACGATTTATTTTTTAAATTAGCTTTCCTGGCCGATGTTCTATAAAATTACAAACTTATTAAAATGCAAGACATACTAAAATTGTCTACACTCATATTTCAAAATAGACATTACATAAATGAAAACTGCGATATAATTGAATGTGTAATCCGTCTCAATTCGCCTTCATTTATAATACACTCACGTTCTTTAATACTAGAAAGACAATCATAGTAGTTGTCTGCAAACCTGAGAGTGATTGTATTGGAGCGATTTTTTAGGACTTTTAAAGACTCTGAAATTGTTATTTTGTATTCTAACATGCTTGTATTTCAGACAACTCTTTTAAACGTATAGTTATATAAATAATTTCTTTTTTATGAAAATTAAAAAAATCTTATTATATTCCTATGTGAAATCGTTGGTGAACAAACAATGCTTTATTTGTTTATCAGATTGAAAAAAAATCTACAGTAACTTTAAAGCAGCGACAATGCATGATTGTAAAAGACGCGTTTTCGTAAATTGAACATTCCTTTTTTTGTCATTTATGTCGATTGAATTCTGCAATTTTACCATTTGTATGAAGTATTTTGAGAAGGAATGATACCTCGTTTTACGTAATTCATTGCATGATAAACACTAATCATTCTCTCTTTAAGAAAACATAGTATAAAATGGAAAGTTTAAAGTGGAAATTGTCATGATTTCGTTCTCAAATTTTATATCAAAGGTATTGTGATGATATGCTAGTTTTTTAACAAAGATATCTGATTGTCAGTAAATTAATGAAATAATTTATCACAACTTGAATATATACCGTATTCTTTATATTTATCACTTGTGTCAGTAAACGTACCTAAAAGTCATGTCGTAAATTACTAAATTATTTGAGATATGTGTGATAACCTATAGACTGCATTTTGTCTATTGTATCATAGTTTGGAAACCTCATACATGCACAGTTAATTGGTGTGCATATTCCAGTTACCGCATTGTGTCTGTCGGGAATAAAAATAGATTGTCTCATTGTCTCTGAAGTTTACTTATTTTGACGACAGAGAAAGGGATAACGATAGACAAGTCATATTCAGATGCTCGTTCATTGGTTACTTTTTCTTGGGTTTCATTTTCGTGGCGACAGGGAATGTGTTTTTATTTTCCCCTATGGTAAACTAGAGACATACCATCAAAGCACTTATTATTGGAACACCACCATATGCCATTTAAAGTGTCGGTGTAGCTTGAGCGTAAATACTCAAATACACATGTACAACTACCCTCTCTTAAAAACTGTTCATTAGAATCGAATAAATAAATCAAAGGTAATAAAAGACTAACATTTCTTGTTTTACAGCTAGCTAACTGGTTCTTTTTAATTATATTTTAATTTCAATTAATTGAATGTACTTTTCTTATACTAAATAGGAGGCAAATTATATTCTCGAGAACCAATTAACGCAAGTTAAACAACGACTCAACATTATATTTCCTTACAAACTCTCCTTACAAACTCACATAATATAATTACCGATCTTATTAAATTTAACTTACTTACATTATATCAAATGTAAATAAATGCAATCAACATCATTAACATTTAGTAAAATTCTTAATAATTCCATCATGTAATTAGTAAAAAAGCACACAATTTCAATCGAAAGTTTTATGAGACTCTATAAAGTGTGGTTGATTAAATATGTCAGCGAGCTGATTTCTGTTCAGCCTCGTACTGACCAAATTTAATAAGGTGAAATATTACACGTTATAACGCCATTATTTCTATGTTAAATTATTAACAATGTAACGACAACGTCATTTTTGTTTAACTGACAAACTGATAAGAGCAAGGGAAATTGGAACAATACAACATGTTTCACTGTACATGTATTTTCAAAAAAAACATCCGCAATACATGTTAATTAAAATATAACGTGTAACATTACCAGGATATGCCTCTTAATTTGTTTGTAGACATATAATTCTCATGTTGATAATAAATAATAGCACACCTTTGGCTTTAAAATCATCATCTTACGGCTTGTATCAAACTAAATTCACTCTAACAGATAAATCAATTTAGAACTACCATGTACAAGAACATACAGTGTATTTTACCAGTAGATCAACTTATTCTTAGTGCAAATAATTAAATTTATTAGTCTAAGTGTGGAAGTATGTCAGTCCTTCAGACGGGTGATTATTCATGTCCCGTGATGTTAAAATTAGTTTAAAACGCACCTGTCAGAAAAGCAGTTAATGCCGAATAATAAACCATTACATTGGCAACGGTCAAGGACACGACGTGTTACAATGCATTAAAATCTTGGCATCATTATCTACAACCATACTGTAACAATTACATTTGCATTTCTTGCAAAATAATAACAATTATGATTACCTATACAACTACATTTCACGAACAATACAAGAAAAACACAATAACTAATTAAGATAAGAGATCAGAAAAAACGGATAACCAACATAATCATTCTATTGATACATAGTGATGTATTCATTACGTTGGGATTTTAAACTTAATTGACTTTTATAAATCAATCATTGTTAAACAGATATAAAATGTCGTGTGTTTTTTGTTTTTTTTGTTTTGTCATACAATTATCTCGTTTGAACAGTTTATTCAAGTTGTTTAAACAGTTTATGTCATTATCAAAAAGAATAAAACTCAAATAGAATGGTGTTTACAATGAATTTTGACGTTTCTGTGGTTAGGTTTACACTTATTATTTAAATTTTATTATATTTATTCAGTCTCACACAGCGGGGAATTCTATGACATCAACACAAATATTGTTTCAATTTGACTTGCCGGATAATATGAAAACTTCTTTAGTTATTATCACCTCTGGGGACCTCTACGGTATGCATTAACCTTGTGGTAATGGTCATTTATGTCGAAACATTGTCCATTATTTACACATGTGTACTTTAAAGAACATTATTCTTCAGTGTTTACATATTTCCCTATCAAATTAATGCTAAAGATCATGAAGATCATAAATACCACCGAGAATGGAGTTCCAAAGAGAGACAACAAATTCTAAAATACCATGTTACATTGGAATGTAATGTAATGACACTAAAATGGACAAATTTTAACATGTAACATACAAACATAAAAAATATACGAGTACAAGGGCAAAAGAATAAAGTTGCATTGGACTTATCCAACAGTTTTGTTAAAAAAAGTACGATTAAAGTCTACACAAAATAATAAAAGAAAGTATACACTAACGCGCTCTTTTTCAACCTGTTTAGCTATAACTTTTTCACGTTTCTTGTAATATTAGACTTTAGACATGAAAAACACATGATATCGTATCGATTCAACACATGTCATATTTTTTCCGTAATTTTAAACAATACTATCAAGCTATATAAAAATATATATTTCAAATAAATGTCAACTAGAAACAAGAAATATCTATAAAACAATCGCTTATTGGCTTAAATTCAGTGCATGTTAAATATTTCAAAGATCAAAGTCAAAATTATGAATATTTTATTAATGTCAATCTAAATGTTTAAGATGAAAGGTTACTTAAATATATATTAATGATAGGTTACTTAAATATATATAAATAATTTTTACAGATCAATTACATTTTATACCCTCATTGGCAGCCGACTGATAACTTGTCAAAATTGATTACGATAAAAAGTACAAGTCTGATACACAAGGGAGCTTAATCTTTTCAGCATACAATATAAAGTTTTCCGATATTATTTCCCTTTAGTTATTTTATATCAACCTTGTATATCTAACAATATGATAGGCTCAGAATAGCAAACTTAATACCAAAATATTGGAATATGCTGACATAAATCATGTCTTGACAATTGTCAAGCTATTGCAGGAACTGTAAAATAATAATATGTTGAACATAAAAATAAATGTATTATTTTAAGTGTTTCGGCAGATGTAATAATACTTGTTGGACAATCGGTACCGATAACATGTTTATGATATAGTGAACACATATTTGATTATATCCTTCAACATTTAGTATTCCATTCGCTGATCTTCCATACGTATACTTTTGTCTGCATTATTGCAGTGAGGAACATTTCAAATAATCATCAATATACACAACATCAGGAACATATCAAATATTAATCAAAATACACAAAATTACTTACCTGGAAATGTTGACTCGTTCAGAAAACGATAAAGGCACGAGCTATGTAGTATTCTATGGTTCTCATCGACGTAATTATCGTCCATCATCATTTTGTATCATCACATTCCACATCAAACTGAAAATATGAATTGATGTAAAGTATTAATATCTTAATTTATTATAATTTATCAGAACAGATCAATTGCGGTAAAGTTGTTGCATTTATAAATGTGATAAATTCGAGGCAATTTTAAGTTTTTCCAAGTCAGCCGATGACATTGGAATAATGTTTCCTTTTTTTGAAACCAAATTGTTAAACGAAGTTAAAGTGTGTCTAGATTTTTTTTATTGCTCCTTTGTTTGAGTAGTTATATTATAATTTGTAAATACTTTTCATTTCTTCCTTTCACTTTGGATAATAGGATTCATACTGTGACAGTATACGTCGCTCAGAAAATACAAAAAAAACCTTTTGCTGTGGTGAACTAAGTTTCATCATTTATTCAAATTTCATCCTATGTTTTGATTATTTGATGATGATAGAGCGCAGGAATAACCGATTCGGTTAAAATCTAGAATGGTACGGCAAATAATCCACACATTTAACGAATTTTAGTTGAACAAAAAATATCAATACAACAATTTCAAAGACATTAATCGGTTTTGTAAGACTGTATTTTCTCCAAAAATACCCTATTTAAAACATAGAAAGCTATAATGAACTGAAAGTGGACAAATTTACTGCACAATTATCACGTTATTGTGTTTTTTTCAAAAGGAGGAAGGACAAACCAAAATACACAAAAGGAAACATTAATAGAGAAATGGGTCTTTGTAATCATATTGGTATTTTTGTTGAAATCACATAATCAAGAATTTTTGTAATTTTATATATTGCACTTCAAATAGTTCAAATGTCTTGATATATCAGAAATTATAGCGTTATAAATCCACATGTGGTATTAGAAGTATATTAGATATTTTCACGCTAGATAGATGACAACAACTGCAATAAATTGGAGAAATACGATCCCATTTGAATATCTTTGATATTTAAATCTTCAGAGACCTTGTCATGTTTTCCATTAAATGCAAATGTTTTAGTTTTCTAGAAAAAGGTCTGTATGCATTATTTTCTACTGCCTGAAAAATTACTTTCGGAGATAAGAGAAACATGTTACTTTAGATCTTGATATAACTATTGATTATACATCGCAATGAAGCACAAGTGTTTAAATGAAGGTTGTTTTAATCCAAATAAATAACTGGAATGATTGTTCAAGCGCTTACTTATTTCATCAGTGGAATGCTAGAGCATTGAGTTTTTGTAATAAAATGTATATATAATCAATCAAATATATCACAATAAATATATATTTGGCTCCCGATAGTCTGAAAAAACGGAGGGTCTTTCTCCACCATCCACCAGTAAAGCTGGAAAGTCGCGAGAGAAACAATGTAAAATTCAACCAAACAAATTACCAAGAACAAGAAATATGCTAAAGGAATACAATGAAAATGATATATGAACAATATATCTATGAATTTCTTTGATTCAAATGTTACGCGTATCGGTATATTGTAAATCGGCATTTATTACAAAGTTAAAGATTTCTTTCCTCTTTTGAAAAGAATTACGAATTGAATTTAGAAAATGTTTTGAAATGTATAGTTTTGTATCTTTCAGTGTAGATTTCGGTTTTAATTTTTTTTTCAGAACAAAAAAAACAAAACAAAAAAGTTTAGATTTCCTATGAAAAAGTATTTAACCAGAAAGCCGAGTGATAAATGTCGATTATGGAACATATAAATAGTAAGTCAGAAATAAAATCTACTTATTGCTATTGTTGACATAATTGCTTTATATTCATATATTCTGGTCTTTCGTGTCAACAAGTAATTGCAGTATTCTTTTCAGATATGTGAAACACGTAATTTGTACAATGCAACCCTATGAGCTTACACATTGTCAGAAATTCACTTTAAAAAACATATTGATTAAGCTTACAGAATAAAAAGGCACTTAATACATATACAATGTAACAGTTAATGGACACAAAAGATAATTACAAATTGTAATGTGATTGTTAAACAAAAATAGGTAATTGCAAACCACACTTCATTCATCTCCTGTCGCCATGATTTGCGTCAAGAACTACTGATTGTATATTCATAAGAGCGTTAGATGCCGGTGGGCGTAAGAGATGCTACATGTCATGTTATATATTGCATGAAACAAACAGTTGAATAATTTGTTAACCAAAGAACTGCTGCCGCTTGAACCAAACTTTATCAACTTTTTTCTTTTTGTAAAAGAGAAGATCGGAATATTGGTAACCGAATTTATTTGTTGTTGTTGTCATTGTTTTGTATTTCAAAACTTCTTTAGAATTCTAAATTGCAATATATTACTTATTCATTTTGACAAAACATGACATACTTTCACATTAAAGTTTTAGTTTAACGACACAGTTAATAAAAAACGAGTTATGTAAATCGTAGAATACAATACTTATTTTCTTTAAATGATTGATCAGAGTTTCAGACGAAACGGATGCAAAATGTTCTGTAAGTGAATTGTCTTCAAAATATCTTGCATAAATCTCGTGCAAGGTTTTGTATTTGAGAATGAAAGGTTTTGCATCGAAAAACCAATTGCAACACATACAAATTTAAGCCATGTTTGTTGTAAAAATGAAATGCATAAAATATAATTATATATACCGTTATACATATAGTACATGTAAATCAAAGCTTTTAATTTGTATTATTTTTAATTGTTTATAAATATCTTGAACATACTCAATTAAGTAGAATCTGCAATTTTCATACCATTTGTTGTTCTTATTGCTTCAAAAGTATCATCCTTTTTATATTTGTAAAACCGATTCAAGTGCTACTCAAAGTACAATTTCTTTGATCAAATAACACGAAAAATAATTTAATTTTAATCGCACGAAATCATTATGTAAATAATCATAATACTCTTAAGAGTAATTTGTAAACTAATTAACTACTTAGATAAACAAATAACATTTCTTACTAATTGGTTTTCATAAATTGATCGAGCATATTGAAGACTTTCCTCTTTGAATATCTAATTATATTTCTTAATTTCAATAATTCATTTGGAATACCCTGTCGGATAATTACAATGTTTTTGAAACGTACTCGTTTGAGTTTGTTATTTCACGATATTAATTGATTTAACTTACACGCCTGAAATAGAATCTTTAATTTGTTTAATTGATATTTAATAAGAACGCTTATATATTTGCCTTCAGAGAACGGCAATGATAGTCACATAGATAACATTTTATCCACTGAACAAACAACTTTGTTTGATTTTTTTTGTTTGCTTTGTTTTTGTTTGGGTTTCTTTCTCTTTGTACACTATTTTTCAAGCATTAGTATATTAGTATATACGTTTATCTGTTAAAGCTACATGTATTCATGTATTAAATAATGAATAAACAATTATGTTTATGTTCAAGTTAGTCAAGAAGATTTTACATTATAAAGATATCGATAATAGGTAATATAATGAAATGTGAAGTTTAGAAATAATAACAAATGACAAAACAAATAGACAATTAAATTGAATGAATAAAAAAAAGAAATCAATTTTGAGCTGTCCTTATGTAAAATGAAGCTAATCAGTCAGTCAATTAAAAAATAAAATTGACATTGAGCTGTCATGTAAGTCAAAAATAAAAAATAAAAGCTAAAAAGGAGTTGATTTTAATTTCGATGATCTGATTTATTTTAATTAAGAAACAAAAGCAACAGTGGAATTATCAGATTTTTAAAACAGAATTACTGACAAATCCAGTAACTAAGAGAAAATTATATAATTTATTCGCGACTGTTATCATTCTTTAAAAAAAAGGATTCAAATAGTCAGTTTTTATTCCACTGAGAATTTTTTCAGATTTCCATATTTTAAATTTCAAGTATTTATGACTAGAACAAAATAACACGAGCGCAATTTTTTAGAAGTAAAGATAATTATTATGAAAACAATAAGATTCAGTCTCCTGGAGTAAAAAGTACAGACGCAAACATTGTGATAGTGTAAGGCCACAATATACCAATTTGTGTTTGTACATTCCTCATACAATATTGTGGCAATGAAAAGCAAGACTATTTTGTCTTGCATATTCCCTCTGTGACTTTCCAGTTAACAATGCATGTAGCGAGAGAAAGGCTTAACCTTTAAACTCACAAAATCAAATCACGTTATGAAAGTAAATGTCTGTTCTTTATGTCACCGTCTTTACAAAGAAGTCGTTTAATATAAACACTCAGCCTACTCATTGAATGTCCTATACCTTTCCATTACTGACAACTACACAGCAATCAAGTGAAACGTAGATGTTGTTTTAACTATTTATGTATAAGTTATACAGATTGATTTGACAGGAGGTAAATGTTAAATGACAAGTTATCTGTCACCTCCTCCTGGGAAATATATTTGACAAGATAGAAAAAACGTTTAAGATGTATCTTTGACCTAACACTTTATCAACTGATTGTACGTCCTCGATTTTGTCTAAGTAGATGTTTATAGTATCATATTCATATTCGTGAGTAGAAAATGCATTCATCTGATATTTCAGATAATCTAACCGGTAAATCAAAATCAGCTGATATAAAGACTGTTTTAAGTGACAATTTAATAGCTTCGTTGTCATATATTGATACAAAAACGCAAGCATTTGCAGTGCGGACATAACAAGGTGAACCTGAATAAACTGTATATACATGAACAACTGAGCTACGCCTTTCGATATCTTGTTAAACACTTAATTTGCTCTATAACATACTGTGAAAAAAGTCAGATATGAAAATGTTATTAACATTTTTGAATAATTAGACAAAATTTGAACTATTTAGTTGTATTGTACGACCGTACACTATGCCCGACTATCATAGCATTTTTCTAAGTTTTATAAATCAAGACAAAAGCGAGGCACTATTCAATTTGAAAATCGGTTGTTTCCAACAAAACATTTAATCGAAAATAAGAAAATCCGTTTTAAAGGAAGAGTCGTTACAGGTCTGACAGAATAGAGTATTTGCCTTCGTGAACTTTTAGCACGAATTTACAATATCGATTCTATGTCTTATTTCTTTCCCGAGAAAAAATGAACAATGTAGATTAAGACTTTTTTGAAAGTACGTAGACATTTTCAGGGATAAACTGTGCGTTTCCTGAAATTTTGTTAGCCTTAACTAAATTTTAAGCTTATAAAAATACACCAAGAAGACCCGCATAAACAACTGCTTTCATGTTTCCAGACAAAAATAAATAACATATTATGTAGACAGGAAAACATGCACAGCATCGTCCAGCTATTTCATCCAAGATGTTTAAGAAATGAACTATAAAATAGTGTTTGCTTTTGGGAAAGATAATAAAATATACCCACGTGAAAAAACGTGTTCCCCCATAACATGATTAAAAAACCATAAAGAACTTAAGAAGAAAATTAAATAAAAATTACTGTGACACAACAACGTATCTATTGAAACATAAGATTATAGGGACGTGATTACTACCATTAAATTCAAGAAGGCAATTAGCCAAACTTATTAGATTGTTTTGTTTTTACTGCCATCGGAATATTTTGTTGTCCCTCTGGAACGTGTAATTTGCTTTTTATTAAGCCGTTGCTAGGAACTTTGATAGATGTTTCACGGCTTATGATTTATCATTAACCGTCCACACAATACAATCGTGAGTGCAAATTTCAACAAAATAGTTTACGTTCTTATTGTTCTTGATGGCTTTATTTTTTCAGGAGTGTTTCATTATTTCTATTTGTGCGTTAGAAATATTTAATCTCTCTAGAAACTCGAATGAACGATATAAGATGACACATCTAATTTAATTGCTGTCCCACTCCGAAAATATGACAGACAAAATACAAGTCGTAAATTTATCAATGAAAGCTTTGTGTAGTCACAGAATTGGCCTATATTTATCAAAGTCATCGATAACACCACATGGCAGCCTAAGGATAACTATCTTATCAGTTCAATATTTTATTTAGTTTGAACGAAAGAGCAATAAATCTATATTCCTGTCTAGAAACGATAAATATTAACAGCACATAATTTAAGACATAATTTTAATATAAATTTTATTTATTTATTTATTTATTAATTTATTTATTCTCTCACATATTCATTTACTTATTTACCTTTTTATTTACATATTTTTCATTTATTTATTTATCACTCATTTAGTTACGTTTCAATAACATATATGTCTATATCGATCAATATAGAATACAAGATAAGGCAAATGGCATACATGTATGAAACCAATCAAATATTTGATTTACTCAAGATTATCAAAGTACCTTTTTCACACTAAAACTTAAAAACACTATCACATCTTTTATGACTGTTCACGTAATATTCACCTACAAAATATATTATTCTAACACGACTGGCATTTTTCCCTATTGAGCGTAGAAGAACCGAAAGTGTGTGTTATTGTGCTATAAAATCATTGTTTGACGTTCTATATTTAGACATGTGACGTAATCATTATGCACGTGACGTAACCACTAAAATGTGACGCGCTGACAATAAGTACGGAAACAAATCATGCGCAGTTTAGCTAAATATCAGGTACGGCAGCATTTATTTGATGATGTCGTGTTAGAATCGAAATAATATATCCAAATCGGTGATTTTATTGCTTGATAACATCACTGTTTGTAGTTCGGATGCGCATCATTATATATCTCGGGCTACGCCCTCGTGATATAATTCCTGGCATCCGAACTCCAAACAGTGATGTTATTGAGCAATAAAATCACAGTTTGGGATATATTATTTCTTAATTAAAATACATCAGATTCTGAGTTTGTTCTTAATCATAACCTTGACAAGTAAAGGATCTTGACAAGAACTTTCTATATGAGGAAAGTTCGACATTCCATACTAATCTGCCTATCACATACAAAACTGCTGAAAATTTAATTCAAAACCAGTGACATAAACAAAATAGCTTAGAGATTTCAATTTGTATTGTATTGCATGTAAACTGTGTACAGGACATAACTTTAATATTCTATATCGACAGTGGTTGTGTTAAAAGTATGACTTTGCATTGTTTTGTATAACAAAGAAAGAAACTCTCCTTATTATACGGTTCTAAACTATACTAATTCCTTTACCATATATACATATATTCTATATACTGTGACCTAGAACATTCATGTTAATCTATTGCTTTTGTGTTGTTGCTTTTTTATAGTTAAAACAGTTAAGCCTATTAAAATGTGAGAAAAAGATTAAAACAAGCTTTGTTTTTTTTAAAGGGGGAAGAATGCATACAATATATAATTAAGACCTGAATACGGAAATAACTTTTATCATATATTTTTTTTTAAAAGAACAGTATCTATTCTCGTAAATCCTATAGGAATTGATACAATATGTGGAATAAATACTTACTTCCTGGTTTTCCAAATAAATTGTCCGTCTCTATTTATAATCCTTGCAGCCGTGCCTTATTGATTTTTTTTAAATTGATGAGTTTCCATATGAAGCGCTTCAATTCATTGTAAGATCAAATAATATTTCACTCGTGAACCCCAGCTATTATATTTTCACTCGTGGCTACGCCACTCGTGGAAAATATTACATCTGGTGTTCACTCGGTGAAATATTTTTCGATCTTACACTGAAACAAACAAATATCCTCTATATAATGTTTATGAAATGTATTAAACATAATTACAAATGCGGTTATAGATGTATCTAAGTCAAAGCTTTAAAGTTGTATTAATTTTAGATGTTTGTAAATATCTTGAACAGACTCAGTTAAAACAGAGTCTGCAATTTTTATATTACTTGTTCTTATTGCTGCTTCAGAGGGATCATCCTTTTTTATTTTTGAGATACTGTTTCAAGTGCTACCCAAAGTACTATTCCTTTGATCAAACGACACACACACACAATTCAATCAAACAAAATCCATATCTGAATAACCATAATACTCCTAAGAGTAATTTGTAAAACTAATTAACTACTTATATAAACAAACCACATTTCTTACTAATTGGTTTTCATAAACTGATCAAGCAAATTGAAGTATTACCTCCAAAATTAAAATGTTTAAAAATCTAATTATATTACTTCTTTATTTCAGTAATTAATTCGGAATACCCTTTGGGATAATTACAATTTATGAAACATACTCTTTTGAATCGAGTTTGTTATTTTACGATATTAATTGTTTTAACTTATTAACCCGAAATTAAAACTTTAATTTGTGTAATTGATATTTAATTAAATTGTTTATATATTTGACTTTAGAGAACGGCTTTAATAGTCTTCATTTAAATATCAAATCATTTTATCTACTGAACAAACAACGTTTATTTTTTTATCATTTATTTGTTTTGTTTGACTTTGTCTTTTTCTCTTTAAACACCATTTATCATGCATTATAATGTTTGATGTACTTTATATTAGTAAAGTTATATGTATGCATGCATTAAATACAGAACAAATAATTATGTTTTGTTCTTCCCACTTAGGCAAGAAAATTGTAAAGATATTGAAAAAGGGCAATATAATAAAATATACGGCTTAGAAATTTATTAATAATAAAAAACAAAAAAAATCACCTTGTAGGAAATACTGAATAAACAAAAAAATGTATTGACAATTCCAATAGCACAATGAAGCATCAATTTAGTCAATTATATCTGTTCATTGATTTGCGACCATTAACTGTTCAGTTCTTATTCCACTAAGAAATATTTCAGATTTCAATATTTTAAGGTTCAAGTACTTAAGATTTTAACAGACCTACACAAGGACATGTGTTTAGAAGTAATGATAATGATATTGAATACCATTAGATTCAGTTTCCTCAAGTAAAAGTACAGGAACTAACAGGGGGACAAGCATTGTGTTTGTGTGTGGCCACAATATACAAATTTGTGTTTCGTACATTTCTCATAACGAGGCCAGGTTGTTTTTCTTAATAATATGTGATAACGGATAACAATACTATTTTGTCTTGCATATCCCTTCTGTGAATCCGTATTTAACTATGTATTAAGCGAGAGTAAGGCATAACCTTTACACTCACAAAAACAGTATCAAAGCACGTAATACAAAGTAAATGGCTGTTCTTTATGTCAACGTCCTAACAAGGAATTTGTTTAATATAAACACCCATTCTTCATTTGAATGTCCGATACTGTTCCATTACTGACAACTACAAAGCAATCAAGTGAAACTTAAATGTTGTGCTGACTATCTATGTATAAGCTATACAGATTGATTTGACAGGAGGTAAATGTTAAATGACAAGTTATCTGTCACCTCCTCCTGGGGAATATATTTGACAAGATAGGAAAAACGTTTAAGATGTATCTTTGACCTAACATTTTATCAACTAGTTTTTACGTCAAAACGATGGCCGGAATGAATGCTTAAAGTATCATATTCGTGAGTAGAATATGCATTCATGTGTTCTTCAAGAGAATCCAATCACTTAATCAGAAACAGCTATCATAAACACGGACTGTTTTAAGTGACAATTAAATCGCTCGTTGACATATATCGACACAAAACACAATCCTTTACAGTGATAACTTAATATAGTGAAACTCCAAATCGCTGCAAACATGGCCCATCTGACAAGAACAAAACTAGACTATTGGTTTGCTTTAAAAATTTAATAAAATAAGTTGATAAAACAAAATATCTTCAAATTAAAGGAATCAAAATATGTCATACTTTTGGTCAAAAGTAATTTAAAAAATATATTTTTAAATAAATTGAATAAATTAAAATCCTATTTTTTTGTTATTCTTAGTCCGATGTGAAGTAATTTTTCGAGATCAAATGAAGTAGGCGAATAATTATGGCACAAAAAAATTATTGGTCCAGATATACATCAAATGGAAGTTTAATCTCGAAAAAAAAAATTTCAATTGCAGGTCAAAAAATAACTCAACGGAGTTCCTTTTAAGTGCAATGTAATTTAGAATTATTATATATAATGATTAGTTATATTTTCGTGTACTTATGCTATACACATGTTACTTATAAACATGTTCTACAGAGCTACGCCTGTCAAAATATTGTAAAAAACATTTAAAGCTACATTAAATATATATGTTAAAATATTTTTGCCGTCGGCCTAAAAACCAAGCATTCTACAGTTTCATTAACCTTTTTAACAGTATCGTTGTAAATCTCATCACATATTGTTCATAAATTTGGATTTTAAATGGAAAGCCCCACGGTAACACTAAAGTTCGTATACGAATTTTAACATGCAAATCAATACTATAATCAGCTGTGTACACTGCGAAAAATATACTGATATACGGGAATATACGGTCCCGTATTTTTGACATATACGGGCGTGTACGGGATGTATTTGTCGAATATACGGACCAAGAATACGAGTCCGTATAGGGAACACCGGGTATACGGGAAGTCCGTATATGCATCAGGCATATACGGAATTCCGTATTTGCACCATATACATGTACGTATATTTGTTCGTATGTTTGAAGTATACGGAGAATAAAATCCCGTATACGGACTTTATCAAGGTTGTTATCCCTAGTATACTATAAATATACCAAGGATATACGAGACCGTATTTTCTACATATACAGAGGATATTCGGACTCGTATTTTCTACGTATACAGAGGATATACGGAACCGTATATTCTACATATACAGATGATATACGGACTCGTATTTTCCACATATACAGATGATATACGGACTTGTATTTTCCACATATACAGATGATATACGGAATCGTATTTTCTACATATACAGAAGATATACGCATCGTATTTTCTACATATACAGGGAATATACGGAATCGTATTTTCAATATATACAGGGGATATACGGAATTGCATTTTTTAGTTGTACACAGGGTATACAGAACTGTATTATCGAGATAAAAGAAGGTACAGATACTATCAAAAGCATGCATTTACATATAAGTAACACGTATACATGACCCAAATGCAGGCTTGTACAATAGAACATGTTTGATTACACATTGTGAAATGGAACTGTAAAGACATATGCTTAAGAACTTTATCTTCACAATTGGAGTATTTCAAATAAGAAAGTAAAAACCAAATCGAGCCACTCTTAAATATTTATTATTTCATAAACATATATTCAATATGTATACATATATATATATAACAAAATAAACATGTCTTCGCTACAACAGTCATATATTGTTGTAAGCCTTATTCCAGAGGGACACATTAATGTAGCGTTGCAACGGAACGGCGATATACCGGTATGTTGCAATACAGAGTCATGAAATACGTATCACGGTGCAGAACATCCGCACCGCGATATTTTCTTCAGAGATCGAATTATACATGTACATTTTTCGATATTTTCAAGCCGTAACCTTTATGAATTGCATGTTGTTTAAATCTAGAACAATCTATGCTAACTTGAAGTTCTTTTCGATTTATCTTAACAATGATTCATATGAGTCACTTATATTACACCGATAAAACATTTTAAAGATATTCATATCATTTGCTCGTGTTAACATTCACATGTTATTTTAGGAAAATGAGTCCATGGCACAAATTGATAATAACAGAAAGTTTTAATAATAAGCATTAAAATAAAAAATCCGTATTTACAGAAATTCGTCATTCAAACACTGTTCTTAAAAGCACTTAAATATATCAATCATCTATAGGCCAGTGTGACGGTGTCTATTTCGTGACGTAGGAAATGTTTTCTCCAGATATTACAATCTTCTTCGGCATGTGTGTATCTGAAAAAAGATAGTTTAAAATCCTGTTTAAATAGTGTTATGAAATAGTTATCACAACTTTCCAAAAGTCTTTACGCAAGCATTTTTTTAAGCGTATACATATATACAATTTTTTTTCTTACGCAAATTTCAAAATTATCTTATATCATTAGGATAAAGATGTCATTCATAAGCAACCATTTACATGGGATTTAAATGAAATGATTTATCTTTGACGGATGATAAGTTATATGTTTTTGTTATGAAACTTTTACGAATATATTATTTCACACTTGTAAAAGGAAAAATTGGGGAAAAGTGCTGACATAATCATTTTGATCGTTTTACGTTGTATATTAGTATCGTTAGTAGGAGTCAATTCGTTTGAAAAAAATGGTTTAAAATGTACAGATATTTGCTACTCAGATGTAGATCCGTGTTTACACAATGATATCCAGTTAAGTAAAAGGCGGAATACCCAGCTATACTTCTCATTTATATAAAAACGTAAATCTTAACAAATTTGGATTATTGTTTGTTTCAGTTTCAATTGTTTCAAAAACTATCTCATCATAACTTCACAGCAACGAATGAATACCTTCAATATACAATAGTGTATATTAATATTGTTTTTATTGTTAAGACTGTTTAACTAGGTAAGTTGGCAATAGAATCTCTTACAGTGTGCCATCACTAAAAATAAAGTGATAATTCTCACAAAAATTATAAATCAAAATATCCTCCCTTGCCTATAGCATTAATCTGATAGTATGAAATCAAATTCAGAAAATAAAATATACGTATCATATGTGACAATTGCATAAAATAACATAGGAAATATTTTAGTTAATACATGCGAATGCGACAGTATTACGTGCGCACGTGAAACATTTACGTATTAACGCCATATCATGATATGTTTCACGTGCGCACAAGTACTGTGCGTTTAGTATAATAATTAATTGACGAGGTGGTCAAGTCCACCATCCAGGTGTAAAACAGCTATCATATTGTGTTTATTATCTTCAAACAGGCTACTTATATAAATTAAATTATCAACAAATTTACCAACTCTCAGCGTAATGCAGTAGGTAAGGTTGTGGTAAATATCAATGCAAGACAGCTAGGCTCGGATTGCACCTTTTTCCCAAAAGTATTGCTTGTAATTATCAATCAAGTAAAAAGTTTTGTATCATTTATTGCAAAGATTATAAATGCTGTGCTATTTTCTATTAACTTCTCATTTTGTTTTAAATATGGCTATATTTAGCCCTATTTAGCAAGTTGGTGCAAATTTATACGGAATGCATGATACTGTACAACTAAAGTTAAGTTTGCACGAAATACTCTTGCACTGCAAAAGTACTATGACTTCTACATACTACACACTATACAGGATAAAAATCACTATCAGCCGTGCATGTATATCTAAATTATTAAATATCATAACAAAACCACCTTTCTATTCCAATTCATTTTTCTAATGTAAAATTAAAAAAAAATATATGGTAAGAAAAACGCAAAAAAAGGTGAGACAACTTGTGAGGCTCGAACTTGTGATAAAATTTAATGTGTATGACATTCGAATGACTTTACTAACTTTGCCATCAAGACATTTCAAATTCTGTTTCTTATCTTACATTATATTCGCTTCTGAAAACCCTGTTTTACATATTCAGACAAAGGTTGTTAACTTTAGTGTACATGTACAAAAGAAAATGTTAAGTCACTCTCACATTATCAAAGCGGCGTACTTATCGCTTACGCACGTAGTAACTAAAAAAATACTATCATTAACATATATAAAAGTGATTAAACTGTGAAGAAATACATATTTTTTTGATACAGTAATATGTTTAAGAAAAGAAAACTAATTTAATAAAATAAAGTCGCATGCACAGTGCATCTATATCAAACAATTGTGTGTGTTGGAGTTGTATATATTTTATACATTTGATTTTTGCATATTAAAAGCAAGATTGTTTTAGCATTTTCAAATGCGCTGCAAAATGCTTATATGCCTTAATTGACATCATTTTATCACATCATTCCGCCAACAAGATATAAAAGAGAACCAATGTATTTATAACTAACCATATTTATTCATGTCAAAATAAATGCGTGTAATTAAGGAAATTTGACTTTTCCTTGAGAAAGATTAAAACACATGATGTCAGTACGGATCGGAATATATGAGTTTGTGTAACTCTTCTTTACAGACAGTACGTCCGTGTAATTGTCTTATTTTATTCACAAAATACAACAATGTATATACGTGAACTTACATCTATATTACTTGCTACCATACTTTGCTTCATCTATAACTGCTGTTAAGAGGGCACAGCTGCATTTCTGGAAGATTTAAACACGCTGTATACACTGTCCTGAAAAAATCATAATATAACTTCATCATAAACTGATAAAGAGCACATTGAAAATATTTCATAAGTGATCACATGTGCGAAAGTGTTAATACTGTAGGAACTTGTTCACTTTTATGTGCATGTGTAGTTATGTATGTTTGTGTGTTCGTGCGTGCGTGTGTGCGTGTGTTACCATATCGCTTTATGTGAAATATAAGTCAAAACATGGAATGTCGAAAATAATTGTATGTACAAAGGCTCTATACAGTTAATTTATGTATAACGAAATATTAAATAACTGTTTCCTCAAACAGGCGCGTGTTTGTGACTGACCCATGCGATATCACCTTATGCGTAATGTTTATCTTAAAAAGTAAACAAAATGTTTTAATTATAATAAGAAAAAAATATTTAAATTTTAATTATTTGTCCAATAAAAAAAATCCAATATAAATGTTGAAAACTCAGTTCATGTATATACAATTTAAAATCTGTGCTATTCTGAACAGCGTAGATAAATAACCAAGAATATCGAATGAAAAAAGAGTTGTCTGTCCTGAATTGCGAGTAAACTCGATCTTGCTAATTACTAATTATGCTAAAACAATACAAACAAAACCGTTTTAAAACTTCTGGTTCGTTGCTATATTTTATATGCACGAGTTTTAAAATTCTTACACCGACACTAAGCTTCGTATCAATGTAAATATAAGCATATCTTTTGACATCAAGGGTATTTATCTGTCATTCTTTGTATTAATGTAAATAAAAAATTCTGACAAATATTTTCTTTTTTATTCATCTAAAGGTATGATGATATAAATGAAAAAAGAAATAATTGTTTGCTATTTTGTTTCAGATTTGTATTAATTTATATATAATTAATATAAATAAGAAATATATAGAAACATGTGTACAGAAACTTAAAAAAAAGTGAATAAAAATGAAAAGAGCAGAGTCTTTAAAGTGACTTATATTTGCATCAAATAATGGGGATTTGTATAAAAATAAAAACTGTGAATATAAAACAAGTATTCTGCTCGTTGAATTCTCAAGACTGAGAAAGACGATTTTATCTAAAAATTTATAAACATTTTTTTTAGAAGTACTAATTAAGAAATTTTCTTTTAAAATATGTTAATCTGTTAAATCTCATAATTTTTGTTATTATATTGAATAGATAAAAAATAACCTATTTTTCGGCTATCTATTTCATAAAGCACTATTAAAACAAATAGAATTTGAATGTGTCTTTTCAGCTTGCTTGATTGCGCATTGACTCGCACCCCTGATTTTAAGTGATAATTGAGATCGCTCAAGATTATTATTAAGTCCAATCAGTTGACCAATCAAGCATACATAGGTCGTGTCACACACACTGATTAATCTTTTTGTACTACCATGTCCAGGGGCTGTAATACTTTGACATCTTCTATGTTTAAATGTCGTAATTTTTAACGTGGTGTCTTTTTTACCCTAAAGGGAAGTTATGATTAACGTATTTTAGAAATAACCTTTTCTTTTTTTGATTTTGCCTTTTTCAAACAAATTATTTATTAAACAAGATACAGTTTAGAAATCAAAATCAAACTCGTAACCTCAGAGTCTAAATTTGGGGATATAACCCTGCTTTAATTATCTAATCCGGCGGCCATATTGAATAGCGAAACAGATTAAAAAGTGTTTAAGTTTTCTAAAAACAAATCAGTTTAACCCTGAAATAAGCTGTTGTTCACAAAATGCAACTATTCTATTGATCGCATATTGATATTACAACGATAAAAAATAACTTTTAACCTACCTTGTTTTGCAATATTCTGAATTTTATTAACCATCCATTTCCAATCGCGTTTTTTCTTTTTTCGTTTCGCCCGCGCTATTTCTGATTGGTTGATAGGATTCACGTGATACAAAACCAACGCTTTAAACTCATTGGCTGTTTTGAAAACGCGTGATATGCCTAGATACCGTTTGAACAATAAAGCATTTAGCATTTATAATGCCACGGATTTATATTAAGGTCCGTGATAATGCGGAAGAAATCAGCATACTAAGTCAAAATAATGCAATATTAAATAGGAAATATCATGTATCCATAAACGATAACTTTGCATACATGTATAACATAAGCATTGATACTTTTTCATAGGCAAAACTTTAATTCTAATGCTTAATCAGTTATTCATTTTTTTATAATAATAATAATAATAATAATAATAATAATAATAATAATAATAATAATAATAATAATAATAATAATTATAATAATAATAATAATAATAATTATAATAATAATAATAATGATAATAATAATTGTAGTAAAATTTATCATATATTTTAGTTAGACAACTATAATTAAATAAATGTATGTGTGTTAATAATAATAAGGAATAACTTATCAAGAGAATGTGTTTTTTATATTTCTTTTCTTTTTGAGTTGAATTGCCAAAATTCTAAAATATTGAATTGCTTAATAAAGGATTGATAATTAATAGTAAAAATTATCATATATTTTAGTTTGACAACTGTAATTAAGTAAATGTATGTGTATTGAAAGCTCAGTACTTATATTAAAAAAAAACTTTTTATTCATTATTTGCTCTAATGGAATAACTGTTCTGTTTGGGACTTAATTCATATTATGTCCCAGTTTCTATTATGCAGCAGACACGTTATTTCATTCAAATAGGCTTTAAAGCCAATGAGGACACAAAACATACAAAATAACCAACAGTGTATGACTTCAACATATATACTTTATATCAACATACATCAAATTGTTGGAGATGATCGATTTGATTGATAAAGAAACTACCTGCCAAATTTTTCACGTAGGTACACATATAATATCAAAATTAATATATAACTTACAAGTCTCTTACCAGGTACATTACACTCAACGTTATTTGTCTTAAAAACAAAAATCTCTTCAGTATCACAATTTTGACTGATATGATTTACACACTGTCAAAGAATGTTGACTTATAGTAATAACAATCTTAACACTTACAAAATAACATTCACATATTCACATGTATTATTTATTATGTTAAAACTTACAAAATAATATATACATATTCACATGTTATTCTGCATCTGTTATCATAATTGATATATACATATATACATTACATGTAATACTCATTGAAAATTGTAATTATTATTGACTTTAGTACATGAACAATATTGACATATGTGTCACGGTTCAGAACTGTTCACTATTTAGAGGAGAAAATGGTCGGATAGCACCATGGCTGCATATAGCTTAAGAGTTTTAGTTCGCATATTGCTTGTAAATCTGTGAATTTAAATAAAGCAGGGGATTATGCCACTGTTCAGGAAAAGATTTGTAAGCGGCCGAATAGCTTAATCGGAGTCCCCGGTTCAAGTTTCGGTCAGACTGCACATTTCTCTCACTATGAAATACGACAAAGCATTTATAGATACAGTTATAGAATAAATCACATATCTTATGAACTATTTATTACACGATGATTATATACAATACTTCTATTACGTTATACAAATGAGTTTGTTTATAATGAGCCGCGTCATGACAAAAACCAACATAATGGGTTTGCGACCAGCATGGGTCCAGACCAGCCTGCGCATCCATCCGCGCAGTCTGATCAGGATCCATGCTGTTCGCTTACCAACCCTATTACAAGTAGAGAAAATGACATCTAACAGCATGGATCCTGATCAGACTGCGCGGAGGCGCAGGCTGGTGTGGATCCATGCTAGTCGCAAACCCATTATGTTGGTTTTGTCATGACACGGCTCATATAATCACTTATGAGATCACTTACAGGAGATGATGATGATATTTTTCAAGAAATGCTATTTCGAATAATTTGACATCATCTATCAACAATACATGTACATACACCCCAGTGAATCTGATTCTAGCTTGTTAACTTAAATATAATTGGACCTGGCAGCAGGGTACTTCAAAATTTACTTTAAGATAAATCTTAATTGTGTCTTGTATAAATGACGAATTCCGCCAGATAAAAGGATAACAGCAACACGACGCTGCAAAAACATTTGAACAAATACAGCAGCTATGTCTGTTTCATTTTAATATGTCGGGTTAGAGTCTAGAACAAAATCACATAGAGACTCGATTATGAGATCACAATTTAATTCCTTTATTTCGTACATGAATTATATTAGAAATAAACAGTAAAAATTACCGTTAAGACATTCAACACCAATTGCGCTAACTTACGTAATCAGAGAAAACCGACACTCGTTATACCCTGCTGCGTTTATGATCAATATCCGGATCAATATCCGGCTTAATCAGTATTGGCTTCGATTATCGCAATACAGCACGTGGCTATTACACAATATTATGTCATAAATGAGACCGCGCGGAAAGAATCAAAATTGGGGAATTCGGAACTTCATAAGATTTCTATGCAAAAACGCAAATCTTTATGTTTCCTGAAATAAAAGATTAAATAAATAAATAAATAAATAAATAAATATAAGAATATATGAGTGATGAATGAATGTATGAATAAATGAATAAATGGTTGGTTGATTTATTCAGTGAATGAATGAATGAATGAATGAATGATGGATGGATGGATGGATGGATGATGAATGAATGAATGAATGAGTGAATGATGAATGAATGAATAAATGAATGAATGAATGGTTGATTGATTCAGTGAATGAATGAATGATGGATGAATGAATGAATGAATGAATGATGATGAATGAATGAAAATGAATGATGAATGAATGAATGAATGAATGAATGAATGAATGAATGAGATATCATTGTTGATTTTTATTTACATATGCAAGTACAAGTATTATATTATGTATAGCCTATTAAATAAATAAATAAATAGATAAATAAATAAATAAATATAAGAATAAATGAGTGATGAATGAATGTATGAATGAATGAATGAATGAATGATGGATGAATGAATGAATGAATGAATGAATGAATGATGGATGAATGAATGAATGAATGAATGAAATGGATGAATGAATGAATAAATAAATAAATAAATGAATGAATGATTGGTTGATTGATTCAGTGAATGAATGAATGAATATGAATGAATGAATGAATGAATGAATGAATGAATGAATGAATGAATGAGACATTTCCCCTCCCGTTATTTTAATAGGGCGGACTTTTCCCCTCCCGTTAATTTAGCAGAGCGGACAATTCCCCTCCCATTTTTTAGCAGAGCGGACAATTCCCCTCCCTTTTTTTCACATTCCGTATACAAAAAACTATAACCATTCTTATTAAAGATGACAGTTTTTACTCTTAACAATAAACTGTTAAAGATCGGAACTTTTAAGAATCATTATTTCACAAAGGTGACATTATACCGCCTTTAATCATTGCCGCCGCTGCTTAAGATAAACAAACTGTCAATAAAAAATCTTTAATCATTGTTTTTTTTTTGTTCTTATCAATTGTTCTTTTATTGTTTTGCCGCTGCAAAAATGTATATACCTTTCAAATAAACAATATTATATAATATATATATTCAATAGCCACGGGAGGAAAATTGTCCGCTCTGACAACAGCGGGAGGGGAATTGTCCGGGTTGTTAAAAGAACGGAAGGGGAATTGTCCGGGTTGATAAAAGAACGGGAGGGGAATTGTCCGCCGTAAAAAAATAACGGGAGGGGAAATGTCCGGATTTTGAAAAAACATTCAAATTTACTGGGAGGGGAATCGTCCGGGAGGGGAATTGTCCGGATACCTATGCAAGTACATGTATTATATTAACGTAAAATTTAAATGCTGTGTGGACAATCCCGAACTTATCTTCGTGATTTCACAATTATTTTAACTTTCACGATTTCAACTTCACAGATTCACGATTTTAATATAATTAATTCATGTTTTGAACATCACAATTTCAAATTTATCATTTTCTCATGTTTGGCTCATCATTATAAAATATAATAATGATAATGAAAAAGAAATTACAAAATAACATGATTCACCATAGATGCAAAATACAAAAACGTACTATCTAATCGCCAATCGCAATTGTAAACTATTCGGTATTACACAGCGGTATTGAGCTAGAATACCGCGTCTGCATGCTACAGGTGGATGTCTTACACGTTCTGTGCACTGACTGTATCATTCGCGATTTCTATATACAGAATCCGTATTCGCACGAATACGGAATTTCGTATTTTAGTAATATACGGACTTGTCTTAAAAATTCCGTATATTAGTAAAATACGGACTTCGTATATCAAAATTCCCGTATATTACGAGTGTACGGAGTTAGTATACTAGTCATATACGGACAGATATAATATACGGTCCCGTACATCTCCGTATTTCAAGTTTCCCGTATTCTTACACGTATATTAATGATATACGGAATTCCGTACACTTCCGTATATCCATGTCTTTTTCGCAGTGGTATGCGCTACGTCACGGTGTTAAATCTGCTATCCGGAACACAGCAAATATAAGATTTTCTTGTGCAAACACATTTTTTACCGTTTAAGCTTCACGGTGCACTAGGCCTGTGATTCAGAAAAAATAATCATCTCATAAAAAAGATTAAATTTGTATGAAAATATCCGTTACAATGCGGAAACATGTTTTTTAATAAGAAAAAATATAAACTGCATATTTCACACCATTTCTAAATGAGAAGTAAAAATAAAATACAGCTTAGGCTTCAGCACTGACTGTACTTGTTTATGTACATAACTCATGTAATTACTTTCAACAATTGTAGCCTGAATAATTTGTGTAAAATATTACATAAAAAACAAAAATACTCGATAATACAGTTTGCAAATTATGAAAACATCAACCATTTCTTATTTGATTAGTTGCAAGCCCTAAAGTAAAATATAAGTAACCGTTATGGTCAACATGCGTTTGTATCTTTTAATTGACAACGTTACTTGTTATTTGAATATACTTCCGGTTTTCTATTGTTAGTGTATTTAAAGATCATCTCAAGACACTGTTAAAATAATCATTTAAATATGTATGTAATATCATGTAAAAAAGAAATTGATATATTTCATTTCATTCAATGCTTACAGAATAAAAAAATATAAACTAAAAAATAGATTAAAAGGAAAAAGTAGAGAAAATAATATTAGTAATACAGTATAGTAGATTTGAACAATCTGTAATAAAACTGTTGTTACACGAGAAGTCATCTACGACTAAATTCTCTAAACTGCTGAATTTTTATATAATTGGCATGGTATAAATTTTATTTCAATCAAAGCGTGTGTTTCGTCATGCATGATATATATTTCTACTTATAAGTCTGACACTTCACCTACCCCATGCTTACAACTTTCTTGTCGGATTTATTTTTACAAAACACGTTTACACGCCTACCAGCCCACAAGCGTTTACTACATCTACCAATGTGACTAATCTAGACTGAGATCAGCCGGCCCAAAATGGCCGTGTGATCATGGTCTGCATTGAAAACGTTTCAAAACGAACGTTCTTAAATGTCCTTATCATGTCCGGTCATGTGGTACAGAACAAGAAATCATCATAGTTTCGTCTAAAACAAAACGCGTTATAATGATAACTTAAGGCAACTTAAAAAAGTCCTTTATTGTCTGGAACAAACACATTAAAATTTCAATCTGTAAAACAAAAGATGTTTTCGTGCGCATAAATATGATTTATAACATACCTTATAAAATATGGCAATTAAGTATAACAAGACACAGAGCATCATACAAATGTCATAAAAAGGCCCTGTTTTGCTTAACAGTGACATTCGCATATTGTACTATAAATATCATAATATTTAATGTCTTTATCAAATAAAACACATCAACCAATATCAAAGGCATACAATTAAGTCTTACAAAACACAATATCAATGAATATATGCAGCACTTCGTACAGGATCATGGTCTATATAATTAATTTTAATACAAATACACCCTTAAAGACAATGAAATTGTCCAGCATCCTAAGAGAATGTTGCCTGTCCGGTTTGTTTTGCTTGCTCTTTGATGTTGTTCAAAAAATGCATGCGCCGATCGGAGGCCAAAAGCTGTTCGTTGGTCAATTTACGTCCTTTTTAAACTGTACATGTTATAAGCATTCGACATTAAGACCTTGTTTTGCAATATTTGGAGAAAATAACAATGGTCCATGTCAAGTGTACAGTTATCTGATGTTGTGTTTTATTTGAGGCAGATGTTTAAGCACATGTTTTGCTGTGTGATATTTTCCGAAGGAAAAGGTTACTTTTAAAATTGCCAAAACTCGTTAAAAAATCTCATGAAACTGCCTTTTTTACATTTGATAAACGAACAAATGTATATTTTTCAAAGAAAATTGTTCTTTTACATGCTTTTCGGTGGTTAATAGAAATATTTCAGTGAAATATAAATTTAAACTGATATTCTCACTGTTTGAACAGTAAAATATCAATTTGATATTTTGAATGTTTTGAATTCAACCCCGTTATGTTGTTTTAGTGAAACACGGCGTGCACAGTTCTGGAAACCAACTTATGGCGTGACGTCGTAAATGACGTCATAAAAAGAAAAAATAAAGTTTAGTGTAAGATCGAGATATATTTCGACTCGTGAACACCAAAAATTCACATACCTTTTGGTGCTCACTAGGTGAGAAATGTATGATCTTATACTGAACTTAACAAATATCATCTAATATACCGAAAATAAAAGACTTATTATTTTCCCGTTCAAAATTCAAAATAAACAGTCCTCAAAAACTATGATAATTATTTTTTAGACGTTTTATACATCAGAATTATGCAATATACGTAGATTTTTGAAAAAAACATGCAATTAAAAAGTATCAATCAAGGATGCTCACACTTACATTTAGTTTTTCGCAAAAAAAAAATCGTCAAAATTGAACATGAATGTAAAGAAAATTTTCTATGATCTTTTCGATGCATTATCCAGAACTTGTGAAGAGTTTTTTTATTGGTTTTAGCGTTTTCTTTGGTGCATAATTGACAGTTAATTCTCATCCCGTAATCAAAATTATTTTGGAAATTCATTATTCCAGGGTTTTTTTTCTTTGTTCTTTTTTGTTGTTTTTTTTTCTGATTTTTTTCTCACTTTGTTTTAGAAAAAAAATGGAAATATATTATATAAACAGAAGTTTTGAGAGAAAAAAAAACTTAATATACTTCCAGTAGAAGTAAACTCCTTCACGAATTAAACAACTGTTAAAAAGATTTTCAAATCAAATTATAATCAAACACGTAAACTATGTTTATTTATATATTTTGCTGATTATTACTGTAAAGATTACAATTATAATTTCCTAATATTAAATCAAAAGTGGTGAGAATATAATAAGTCTATAATAAAGTATTTCAAATATTGAGAAACACGGTTACAATAGAAATGAATCATATGTATATTCTAATAAAATATTGAATGCAAAAAAAAATTGATTCTAAGTTCTAAATGATTTTTATAAAGATTTATATGATGGATATAATAATATTGTTTTCTAGATCAATTTATTATCTGCTAGATAAAAAAATCAATGAACTATCGGATTAGGTATCACACACTTGCAAACAACATACATATAAAAATTATTTCGGGTTGATATTTATTTATTTATTTATTTATTTCATCATTCATTCCTTAACTCATTTTTATATTCATTTTTTTTCATTTTCAAGATTTTAGTATACATACCTTCAGACAATCAAATATTGACACCAGATAACAAATACTTCTTTGATAATTATTTCAAGAACTGAACTATCTAAATTCATTTAGAAGTCATGAAGGTCGCTTGTACTTAAAAAACTTATTTATAATCCTGACAAGTGCAGACAAAAGAACCCATTAATATCCAAAATGCCCGAAGTCGTAATAATAGCTAGATACACGTATAAATTGGACCTAGCTCTTTATCTCTTTATCCAATACCACTTTCATCACCAATAACGCTTACCAAAAGTGTTATAAGAGAGATTTAACTGTATTGACAGACACTGATACTATTTTGCATAGATGCCTGCTTACGAAAATATAAAATTTCTGAAATTATCGGGTAAATAGCCCAGACGTCTTACAAGATTGTACAGCCAAACATGTCTTAAGGCTTAAACAGACGGTAGGATTGTGAAGTGCAACACCAATTAAAACTAAGATGTACAAGCAAAACGTAATTTGTTAAGACTACAATTTCATGAAAACGTACAACTTAATACCAGATTTACAGGATATGACATGTTCTATCTCTTAATTATTGATGTATAAAATACCCACGATGACAGGTGTCATATTTCCAATTTATCCCCTGATAATGTGTTTAACGAATGAAATTCCAGAACAATTTTGGCTAAAATATAAACATAGTATAGTAAAAACGTTTTAGCGATGACGATTAAAATGTGTCAATTCTAAATATATTTCGCTTAAAACGTTTGTCTTATCAAAATGTTGAGCTTACATATTTTAATTAGCTGAAATAAAAAAATCAACACTAAATCCTATAGAAAATTAGTAGAGAAACTTGCAAAAGTCACGGATATATCTATACATTATTTCACCATTTTCAAATGTGCTTTATATATTTAGAATATATCTAAAATACAAGCATAAGATATTCAAAATGCATTCGTCTTATCTAGTCAATAACATCGGTCGGCGTTGCTATTTTTGTTAAACTGATTATAACAGTTCAATGCACGACGAATACATTTCAACTTACAAATTAGTTAAGTTAGCTGTTCATGTTTTTTTATTATATTTAAATCTTTTTTAATGTTATATGATCCTTACCGAAATAGATCAAATGCTAATGCTTTAATTGCAATGTCTCCAAAGACCCTAGTCATTAATAACACCTTCTGTTACATTATGAGACATGCGTAACGTCAAAAAGGCTTACTAATTAAGATAATTTACAGATATTTCAATTCTCAATCTCAAAAAAATTTAACATTTTGAGATTTAATGGACAATGGAGCCACAATCTGCTAACTTTAAGATATTACGCGACATCATGGCTTCATTTCTTGAAATGATCTCTGTATAATCGTGTTAAGTGGAGGTTTTGTAACAGATATCTTATTACTTCTTTTGCTGTAGTAACTGGACACTTTTTGTGTAAACAAAACAAAATGCTTTTATGTTGTTCAAGAGTGTTTATATTATTAATACATTCATTTTATTACGTTTATTTTTATCGTCTTGATTTACTTGATGACGATGGCGTCAAGTTAGCTATATATGTAGTGTTTATGTCTCTTAGCTTTACTTTTAACATAGCAAATATTATTTTTTGTGAATATTTTGTTTTTGTTATTACATTAAACGATTCAAAAACAAATAATAAGAATATGTAGATTTGAAAGCGATTTATGTTCGTACATATGAACTCACAAAAGACAACATAGTATTCGATTATGATGTACACAATTTTTCATTATGTATCTAATGATAAACAGATTTTCTGTGCTTCTTGAAAGCTAATTAAATATTGTTTTTTTTTTTTAATCAAAACCTGGTTTCAAACAGTATGTTCCAGAATTATGTATAATTATATTTAAAATTATAAAAAGTTTTATCTAAAGTTCAATTAACTAAAATTATGTAGGCCTTTCCATTTTGATAATGTGCAGGAACCGCCTTTGTTTTCATAAATACTTGCGCATTTAAAGGTTTTTTAAAGAAAAGTTTTGATGGTATATCTTTGGATTTTTTTTGTTATTTCATGTTTAATTCTGAAAACATCGGAGCTGGGATTGGATGAGAACGGTGATTTTCTCATTCCAGTATTGTCTATAAACTGCCTCAGACAAACCGATACTGCAACAGTTTTAATTATGCCATTTTGGATGTTCTTGCAAGATTCTGTTTTGTGTATACACATTTTATTTTAGTTCGATTGTGTTAGAAGCTATAAGCTGATTGAAACACTCTCTAATCCGTTACTGGAACCAACCAGTACTATGCAATGCATATAAAGTGTCCTGCTCTATGACACAACAGCTTGCCCCTGATAGGATTTAAACCCACACCGTCGGCAATTCTTAGATTACTTACTAACCACTCGGTCACGCCGCCACACAAGGTTCCGTTTCTCTCCATATAAAATATTGGATTACATTTGCTTTGATAACTTATACCAGGAATTGTGAAGTTATGGTGAATTAAACTTCAAGATGAATTAATTCTCTTATTCAACATTTTGTTTGACAATTATGCGAAGTTATGAATACAACAACATGTGGACGATGATTTAATTCACCAGGATTATACAGGAATATTAGTTAATCTAGCTTTGTTCTGAATCGTTTGAATTTTAAGTAGCTAAAAACATTTTGGTTGATTTTAAATATATAGTTTATTTTTTTTAATTATGCTCCCTAGGGGGAGACCATAACGTCTTCGCTTTGTCCATTAGTCCGTCCGTTTGTCCATCATTCCATGTTTGACCGTCAGTCTTAATTTTCTTGTCCGGAACATACCTCTGAAAGTAGGTATGAAGGTACCGACAAGAAATTTACTAGGAAGATAGATCATGTTGGGTAGAAATGCTGTGTATAAGACCCATAACTCTGCCTTGCCTAATGTTTGAGTTCTTGCCTTTTTTAATTTTTAAACTTTTAACCTTGTGTGGGACATGCTCCTAAATTATTATGTTAACGTTATGAAACCTATGTTTACCGTTCAAGAACAGGAATCTTCCCTGAGGCATAATGTGCTATTAACGTTCAAGTTGAAATTCTTGTAACACTGATTTATTAGATTAAACAGAGATATAATCATATTAGTTGAGCCTAAGCTAATGAATTCATGTAACATGTGTAATAAATAAAGTAATTAGTAATTCGTCGAATAGTACGTAAATATGTAACTTTCAAAAAAACTTACATTTAGATATACAAAGTGATCAATTTATAACTTATCATTCATCAATTTGTCCGTAAGTGTTATCATCCGAAATAATGTAATTATATTATAGTTTTTCAAAAAAACATTGTCCAAATAAGACGGCTTTAGGGAAGATTAACAGAATTGGATAAGTATTAATGTATTATTGATGAATGCATATTTGTGATATAAGACTTGCACGTAATATAACATCAGATTGAGAATACTTTGTGATGATTTGACCACACGGGAAAACGAAAAGCAATGAGTGTGTCTTTTTATTCATTTAGAGATTATTTGCGTGTGTAGGTAAGGCATGATTATTATATAATGGTTTATCTTTAAAGCAGCACGCCTTCAGATTCATGAAAATTTTGAAAATGTATTTGAAAGTAAAATATGAACAAATCCAAGAAAATTATCAAGAGGTGGTCAACATATGCAAAAACAGGCCTTACTGCGATAGTAACGCAGTTGAAATATGGTGATAAAATACTGCAAAAGCAGTCTTAAAGTGCATTTAACATGTAACATAACACTTGGATTTTTAATGTTTTTACCTTTCTTAAAATTTATAACATTTTTCTCAATATTGATTCTCTTGAAATATTTTGGCTCAGGATGAACGAACGATAAAGTATGTCAGACCGGTAGTAACATTTCTACGTTAAATTCATGTAATCACGATTTCATCATGTAGAATTCACGAAATCGCCATTTCAACTTCATGAATTAAATATTTCAACTTCATGAATTCTATTCATGAATTCACGTTTTGAACTTAAGCATTTCAACTTCATGAATTTAGCTTCAGCTTTGAGAGAATTCACGATTTCAGCTTCTAGATCCTAGAAGTTGAAATAGTGAAGTACACACTATAAATTCATTAAATTAAAACCATGAAGTTGACACGTCTTTTGTATTAACATAATTGACTACTGAATATATAATTATTGCGTTTTCACTCAGCAGATCATAAAACGTGAAAAAATGGTATATAATCAGCATACTCTACATACATCTTATCGTGCCAACGTGATAATTTGTCTTAAGACAAAGGCATTTGTTGATAACAAATACATCAATCTCTTAAAATGTCTTGAGATATAGGACTCTAAGAGCTCTAAGCAATGAAAAAGTTATTAACTAATGGAGAAATTAGTATAGCTGAATCTTCATCTGATATGATCTCAAAAGCGTTTATCTTAATGCATCCAAGCAGCGTTAATTTTTACCAAGAATGTGATTAATTTTAAATTGAATGTCTATTAAATTGGTGTATCGACTACCTAAAAAGCGATGAAGCAAACTTGAACTGTAATAAGTATGCAAGGAGAAGATTTGTTTTTTTTTAAAATGCCAGTTATACGTCAAAAATACTTTACTCAAAGTTTTAAAGTTTTTCAATTTTGGTTTTCCTTTAAGCATTTTAAAAGTAATTCATAAGCCAATTGCCGGAAAAAAACGTTTTCATCTGTTACTTTTTGATAATAAGTACATTTAAAATGAATTAATTTTTTTATAGAAGTCACAATACTCGTTTGTTTTTAAAATTTGCTATTTTGATAACAAATCATATCACATTAATCTCTCCTTTTTAAGGTAACAAGCATCTTATAAATCTCTTAAACCATCATTTAAACATTATAAAATTCATATTTGCCCTTTCTAAAGAAGTAAATACACATTTGTTTCTGAGGCATAATGTGCCTGTAAAGGAAAATTGGAATAATTTATCGTTTGTGTCAATAGCTTATACCAGTTTACGCGAGGCAATATTCTTCTGTTATATACTATTTTGAACAGAGGTACAAGGAAACGCTACGCTTGCCAATATTTTTGAGTTTTGAGATTTTCAGAGGTATGCCTTATTCGAAACGATGGATAACTATCATGGTTGGGCCAATTATCAAACTGCATATTGTTGTAACAACAAATTTTGAAACTTCAAACAAGAGCTATCAGTGATCACATGTTTTGCCTCATAATGGCCAATTTCATGTTGGGACAAAGTTGTGACATACGGAGAACTGCTCGGAGAAGTGGCGACATAAATTCCTGTAAAGTTAGGATGAAATTGCATCAGTAGTTTATGAGGTGTAGTGGGGACAAGTTTTGTGATAGACGGACAGACAGACAGACAGTGCACAACTAGACTTGGTACTGATAATTCCTGTAAAGTTTGGATAAAATTGCTGAAAACATCGGAGCTGGGATAAAATTGTTTTGAAGCATCAGAAATGCTTAATTGCAAATGATAAAAATGCATTTTAAGGAGCAAGCAAATCCAATGACAAATAAAGTGTACATTTAACTTTCAAACCTTTTCAATAATCAACAACGATACGCCTTACAATTCCGAAGATCTTCTTGCGATCTGTTCAATATATAAATGAATAATCAAGTCTTTTGAAAGACTTTTTCTTCTTGTTTTTAGTTTGTTTATGAACATTTTACAGTTAATTCTCTTCCGATAGTTCAATGTATCAGGAAAATGAGTTATCAACGTTTTCCTCTTAGTTTAGAAAAAAAACTTGGTAAAGGAATAAGAGATTTTTTTGCACGAAACCTTGAATTAACTGACATACTGTAAAGAATGATCTATGCAAATAAAAATGTTACATTATTATAATTAATTACAAAATAACTTACTGTATCATAAACTGGTACAATGTATATTTAAGACATTCCGTTTGTTTTATATACACCTTTAGTTATATAATGCATATATAGGTTCACGTGATGGTAAAATACAATTTTAAATTGAGCATTGATTTATTTCTATCCAACAGATATTTACATATGTATTACAGAGAATACACATTGTAGAGTGTGTAAGAAATTGCACATACCAAATCATTATGAAGATTAACGATGTTTCTATTTATCAATTTACACATTTCAATAAACAGTAGAATTAACTTTTTCCCTTTTCAATTTAAAAAGAAATAGATAATTACTTTTCAGTTTCTGGATGATGCCGCTAATGTTTATTTAAAAAACAGACAGGAAACCAAAATTGATCACTTTTATACAGCTAATACAGTTTCTTAATATTTTCTATATACAGGTTGTCAAAAATAATAACTCAAAATCATATGAATAAAAGATGTGATAGGATGATGCTGTTCTTAAATGATTTGGTTTCATAATAGCATGATCTTTTCCATCAATTAAAGTGAAAACAAATCAGACATTATTTATTGTTTCAATAATAAGATGACCATAACTTTCCTTTATCAAACTGAGCCTACACAAGCTCTCTAAATGCCATGCAGAGTGACCTTTCCTAATGTGGTATTTCTCATTTAGAATCTTCATAATCTCAGCAGTGTATTAAGTGTCATGAGGATTTGACAATAGGATTATGTTGTTAGATTTACATTTGCAGCGGTTCGTTAGCCATTGTTTTTATTCTACAATCGTCAGGAGATCAAAACATATTTACATGACTGTATGAACAATTCTCTTCAGTTAAACTAACTTACACAAAATGACCCCAATTCATAAGTATAATAATTTAGTATGTCAAAAAAATATTCATATTTCAAACACGTAAGATATGATTTAAGTGTATACATAATCGAGGAAATATATTACACAAAAGAAAAAAACTCAATCAAGTCACTTGACATATGCGGACACTTTCTTCACAAAATAAAGAAAGCACTTACTCAAATATGCCTGAAACAGTTATCTAAGCTAATACGCGCATATTTTGGCACTTTTTCTTCTTCCAATACTACTTTCACTGTCGATACCGTTTATCTAAAAGATGATAAAAATAATTGCCATTCCGGTGACAGGCACGTGTATTAAAGCTGGTTAAAGGAAAGAGAAGAGTTTAATTAGACCCAGATGTTTTGCTTAAAAGCAAAGTATACAATGCCTTTGATTATTAGTTTAACGTAAAAGGTCTTTTTAGCTTCTAGCATTTACTAGCAATTGGCATAAACAAATTAATAAATGCTAAAGGAAATATGGAAGTTACTGCTGCATAGTTTTCTCTTTCTTAGTTCAAACAAAAACTTGCCATGATAACATATTTTAATCAAAAAACATTGAACAAAATCACAGTACAATGCGTAATAAACGGCATAAGTCAATAACTGTAATTTTATTATATATGTCCTCACTGCTGCAAATTAATGCTACATTTATTTAGGAATGTATGTAGAGGGCAATATTTCAAATATATATTGGTTTTTGTTTATTAATCTAAAACATATCAATGCTATTCCTGATGTGTTCTATTAATTTTAAAATGTACCAAATTCTCTTCAATATATATCAAAGAAATGTGCAGTAAAATTGACACGTATAAACTTCTTTGCAAGCCTTTAATTTCTTTTTCCGGCAATGGACCCGATATCTTATTTCTCGAACACACACAACATCATTGGCTTCATTTATTTCAATGATTATTACGAAATTGGTTTTTGTTGAGTATTCTATCAGTTCTATTACATCGTTATGCATCTTTTTTTGCTTAAAACTTAACGGTCATTCCTATCATGCCCTAAAATGTAAAAATTCATTTAATGATTTCCCTTGTTAAATTTTTTGACTGATAACGATGATGTCAAATGTAGTATATCTAAATTATGTTTCTACAGTATGATATATACTATATGTTTGTCATCCTCAAATGTTTGTATGAAATAAATCTGAGAGAAATGTAGTTACAGCGATTCTTGTCCATAAATTTCCATTTTTAACCTACAATCGCGACAGTGTACATACAAGTATATATTGATGTATTTCATGGCCATGAATTGGTCGATGTTATCATGCTGTTGCCATCTTTTAAATGTATGTTTGAAACTATTTTTGAGATGGTTAAATGAAATTAATGTCCTAATTATTCAGCTCATCATCGCTTTTGTATTTGAATAGTTTATGTCGTTTTTTTTTAGAAAACCTGAGAATCTTTGCAACAATTATTCGGAAAAAATATCATCATATCAATCAGAGCAACAATATGCATGTGTGCAACAATGTTATACCCCATATATATAGCATTCATTCGCTATGAGTAAGTAGATAGGTAACGTTAAAAGAATTTTGTATCAATCTATGAAAAACTGAGCATTTTATCATTTTACAGAAAGTACTTTAATGCAAAGTTCATGTGTTATAGTTATCGAACGAGATAATGTAAAGATTAATTGTTCATGTAAGAAGCTTTGAGTGGAATTAACATAATTTGTGAAGCGGTAATGTTTATCTCATACGACACATGTATTACATAATTTATATACAATTGTTCATAGTTTGTGATTCTTTGACGAGAGAATAAAATGAGAATAAAATGAGGACGTATCTTAGATACGTACGATCATCTAAATTTGTGAATTTATAGATAAGACCCGTTTTATTACACTTATTTTCGAAAGTTCATAATCCAATGCAAAATGAAAAGAAATCAAAAACAAACAAAATATCAATATGTGTTTCATAAATAAGAACGTTAAAAATATAGTATACGGAATATATAATTATGTCATCACTTATGTCAAGCAATTTATAAAACATGAATGAAGGTAGCATAAAATCAGCATTCTAACATCTTATCGGAATGTGATTTATCTGAACACCAAGTCAATTCTTGAACACAAATACATAAATTTATTCATTAAATATTCTGAGATATTATAGGCCACTTAATACCTAACATATCTAAAACGACGATGACCTACTTAGATTGAAGGGAAAATTACCATTCCTGAATCTTAATTTGACACGATCTAAGCAGCGTTTAACTAATTCAATCAAGAATAGCCCAAATTTTTCGCCGAAGATTATGTTATTGAAAACAGTACATTGTTTTCATTTTGGATTTTGCTATCTAAAATGACATTTAAATTCTTTTTATAAATTTATTAACGTTTTTTCATTCCATAAGTCTCTTTAAAAACTCGATAAAAAAAGAATGATAAATATAAGAGATGTTTTGAGCATTTAATAATCGCATGAAGATGAAGAAACTACCTCATTGTATAATAATTCCCGTTTATTTTTTGTCATTAAATAAATATATACAACTTTAAGATACTTAAATTTTTATCAAACTTTTCTAGAAGCCTTTCTTGAATTAAGTTTTAATGATTTACGCATTAAATGCATTTTATGCATTTCCTTTAAACAAGAGAGTCTATTACCCATCAAAAACGTTTTTAAATATAAATAAACATTAAGCATACTCAGCTCAGTTTACAATTCGTTTTTCACTTAAAGCAGATTGATTAAAATACACGGACAATTTAGACATTTTAAGTAAAAGCCTCGAAGATATAATCAAACCGATAATGCATGAATTTGGTACAAATTTGTCACATTTAAAACATCACTCCGTTGCCTCGGTAGCTTTAATGATCATTAAAGTCGAGTTCAGAGCGAAATGTAAATTAGTTCAGGAAGTTTCATTATAAGAAACGTACATTGTACTTCTAATTCGATAATTATAGTACAAATTTTGTTTTATTCTAATGGCATGGCAAACACTGTACTCCTAGGCATAAAAAGGGGAAAGACAGCTTCCAGAAATGCTTAATCTGTTATAAATATTTTTTTCCAACAGGGGGTTTACATAATCTTTAAAAAATAGATGTAAGGAGTATTTAGCTAGCTGCAGCATGCAAAGGTATATGAAAAGAGTATCATCTACGATATTTATATTATACTTGTAGGTATTGACTGAAAACATGAACCAGTCCATCGGCGATAACTTTGAAAACATACATTAGCACAAAAGATCACAAACGACACTTCTGATGAGAGGCAACAGTAAATGTAACATTAGCAGCTCTCTAGCCTTTAGTGCCAATCGACGTTAAATCAGGTTCCAGTGCTATTTTCCTAAAGTATTGTATCCAATGATCTTGAAGAGTTAAAGTACGTAAACATTGTTTGGATCCTTGGTGTGACAGAGAAATGAAACAATGTAAGTTGTAAGAATTTTCATTTATTAATAACATTAAGAAGAGTTGCCAACAACAATAAAGTGATTTTGAACTTACACTATTGTACCATACGCGCTTTTGAAGCACGTTATTGTTCATATTAAAGACCGAGAAAAATCCAATTCATGATTCTTAGATTTTAGATTTTTAGAGGATAACAACTTGCAATTAGGTAATGCGCTACACTGAGTTGAATACTTTCGACCTTCCTTGCCAAACAATTGAAATATGATACAGTCGTATCAACAAGTGTCATACACCGATTGATACTTGCAAGCACAAATAAACAACAATTGTCAAAAATATACAATGTGCTGAACAAGAAGACTAGAAAATCGATAATGATGTAAAGTAATTGTTATAGTTTATTCCTTTTTCATTTACTTTATCCTTATCTTTTTTTTCATTAAACATGTTAAAAGAGTAGCAAACGCTTACGACATTATCTCAATAGATATTTTTGATTGAACAGAGATCTTATCTGGACAAATTGAAACCATAAATATTATGCAACAGACTAACGATGTCTCAGCATAACTCTCAAAAATTCACATTTTTATTCAATTTATGATAGGGTTTCAATTGAGAACATTACTTCTGTACTTATATAAAAAGAAATATGTCGAACAAAACAAGACAGAGTGCTTGAACTAGACAGAGTGCTTGAACTGTCAATATAACATCGAAAAAATGTATGGAAGTAGCATTCAACGAGAGTTCTAAACTTGTACAAACTATGATTAAAGTTCAATTGAGATCAAACGTTTTAATCATAGCAGATATGTCATTGCAAAAAAAACAACAACAAAAAACTAATCACATAAAGACATATATTGAATAAAACAATGGAAATGTTCGTAAATGAAGAATTATGTTTACCGGTGCAATAATTTTGCATTATCATACACAGACATTTTTTTTTATTTATTTTTATTTTTATTTTGTTTTAGACACATAGAATTGTTACACATCTAACATAATATATGTTCCCAGGAAGATAGAACAATAGAAACGTGTCTGAAATTGTGATGTCTTGCAAACATGTTATTAATTCATTAAAAAAAACTCAAACTGGAGCTTTAATCTTTAAGTGGTATCAATTCGGAGGGCAGAACGTGTCAAAACCTTTGTCTAATATAATAAATAATTGTAAAGATGTTGATATCGTTGCAAATATCTAGAACTGTGTAAGCCCAACAATTTTAACGAAAATGAACTTTATTGCTGTTTACGTTTTTGTTTTATTATTTTACACATTATCTTTAAAGAAGAAGATTTAAGTCCTACGACAATATTCAAAAGTCAAAGCAGAGCAATATGCAATCTTCGAAAACTAATGTGCTGAAATCAATGATCTCGAAGGATATTTTTGGCCAAAATCTTTTATTTTTCTCAGAAGAAAGAACAGGAAAAGTTCATCGTCTTGTTTGTCATTTTGATAAGGTCATTATCCAATATAATATACTTATTAGGACAATACAATATACTTGTTTTGACAATGTAATTACTTTATGGCTATCGTAGTTTTTCTTTTTGTGTTAATAGGTCATTGTTGTAGGTGGCATTCTAAATTAGTTCTGAGAACACCCTAGTCTTGATATTTGGGACGCATTTGTCCTTCTTCACAAGAAACTAATAAGTGTTTTAGAAGAAAAATATCCGAGGGCATTATCTTTTGCATCTAATAAGATATTGTAAACTAATATTACAGCTTTTTTCATTAATCTTTAATCCTTAAGATTTCAAGTGATTACTGAACAAAAATGTTTGTTGCTTTCCGGAACAAAAAATACTGCTTTTAAAGGTCTTTCATATTAATTTTATTTTTAATAATGTAAATCAGCGCTAACGTTTCCAAATAACAGAATTGTTGTGATAAAAACATTTATATCACATTTAAGTTTATATACAAAATAAATTGAGACATGGCTTTTATGTAGTTACATGTATTAGATTTTTATTCTTTTTCTTATATATTTAGTTAAGTACTTTTCTATAATTCATAAATTATCCAATTAAAAGAAATAGCTGTGACAATGACTTAAATTCTTATTTTCTCAATTCAGACCATGCTTATCTTCATTTGTATCACTCAGGACGACAAAGGAAAGAAATATTTATTTATATATATTATTTTAATATTGCGTAAAAAATTATGACATTCCTCTGAGAATGCAGAAATTATATGCCATATCAAGAGTTTGTAGAAATAGAATATGCGACTAATATTTCAAGTTGTCTATCAATCGATCGGTTATGTTTCTACAATTCTATACTCTAAGTTAAAAAAGTTATTTCCTTTATCAGATTTGAGAATATAAGTATAGGATATTTTAATTTGTTATCGGTTGTTGGTCGTTTTCACACATAGGAAGGGCACCAGACACAATATTTTGAAAATGGCCCAAATTAGATGTATAAAATGTGATACCGGTGCATGAAATCACACTTACAGAAAAATCAGTGAACAAAATCTGATAAATTTATGTCTTATATATTTCGAAATTTTATCAGTTTTACATTTTCAAAATAATAAAAAACACGCTTGTTCCCCTAACATTGTGTTATCATAAAAATATTTTCCGTGTATTGTTTTTTTATTTTATTTTTCATTAATATTTTTTTGCATCAGCATCTGAAATCGTTCTCAAACGCTTAGAAGTCTGTAGTCTAAATGAAGTCAATGTCTCAAATTATATTGAAGCTGTTATATTTGATTGCAACATATCTTTTAATGGGCCGACTGAATCCTTCAACTTTGATAAAGAACAGTTTAAGCAATTGTCTCTTACTCGGCGTTCAAAATGTCATGTCACGGATGTAATATTATGAAGCTTCGGCGATAAATAAATTGCAGTCAGTGTTTAAATTATTTTGTCTAACATTCCTCATATTTCTTAAGTTTCTTGATTATATTCAATGTATTTTTTGAATTAAGATTTAGGTTCGAATACTTATTGCTACTGACAATATTCAAAATAGTGCATCCCTGTTCTAAACGGACATACAAAATGAAATGTTCATCTTTTTAACCTTTAACCATTATTTAACTTATATATACTCGTATATATCAGTAGCACAATGTCAGGCAAAATAAATTCACACATTGAAAAAACAAAACTATCTAAAAGACCGTTTTGATCTAAAATATGTATGTTTTTCTTCAAATAATCGTTAAATGCAAACTGTTCATTCCAAACAAAATGTCTTTTATGGTATTTAATGTGTAAAGAGTAAAAAAAATAAAACGTATTACAGTGTCATTAATTAGATTAACTAATACTACTTTATTTCTCTATTCCAGTTAAAAAAGATAAATCAATAGCTAGCGAATTATACAGCGTTGCAATTATTCTATGAATGGAAGAATCTGATGCTGGATGTTTCACTTCAACGACATAAAACAGTTTTTTTTTATTGTTTATTACAATCCTGTGCTTGGTTATGGGTATTTGTAACTGTACAATTTTGTACTCCTCATTGTACTGAATAATGCAAAACATTGTTAAATTTCAATCAGGGTTTAAGAGCTGTTTGAATCACGTTTTAACACCTTCTTAGGCATCCCTTTCAGTCAAAAGTCGAAAATCTTAACTATTGTTAAAAATACACAGATATAAACATTAGTACTCTAATCCCAGAATGTATATACTGTTTTACAAGGAATATTATTTTGTACCGTCTTTAAAAATTCATGTTTCACGTTCGAAAACATATACAACTGATAAAACAACCACAAACTATTAATATTGACTGGTAGCAAGGAGCAATCTTATTAACATTTTATATCCCGGGAGAAATGTGATACGTTATCAGGTGTCATTCAAAATGGTAGCAAAATTATTTCAAATTGAAATAAAGTAATACACCTCTCACATTTCACTAAATTTGTATTGAAGTAAGAAATAAACGCCACCAAATAAACAATGAATAAATATTTTTCAAGGAAAGACCACAGTTCATTAACTTGTTTATCGTCAAGAGAAGGTCAAGGCGATTCCGGTACAAAAAGATGCGATACAATAAGTACCATCAAAGCTATCATATGTTCTCCAAAAATATTAATGAGTCATTGATATCACAGTATGCTAACATAAATTAAATTCTTCCAAACAAGTAACTAATGGTTTAGCCCAATTATTCTTTATGTCCGGTATGATCTACGTATGACAGTACTTCGGCATTTTGATATTATTCTTATTGATTACAGAATGATAATGGAATTGTAAATTGAGAACTTCAAGACTACTATAGGTTTTTCAGAATAATTATTTTGTCATATAAATAATTGTGAAAAACTACCACAAAATATAGATGTTTTAAATTTTATTCTTCGTATATTTTTTCACATATTTCTGTCATTTTGTTGATATATGTAAGTAATTCGAAAAAATGTTTTCAGGCCTTTGGATCTCCTTGGAGATACTTATGCAGAACCTCCTATCGAAAAGAATTCATTTTAATGAAAAAACAGAGATTTTATGGGGCGTGAGTCAAAGCCCTTATGAAATATTAGTAGATACCACTTAAAGTGTTCAAAATTATTATCTTAATTATGATTTATTTAAAAAAGAAACGATGCCCCGTCCGTCTTTCTATTTCACTAGTGGTTTGTTGACATTTTAATGTTTTAAAAGTCTAGGTAATGCGCAAAGGCAAAAGAGTGTATACGCATTTTATACGATGCGCAACCTCTATGAATACAATTCTTTCGTGAAACCTAGTTAATATGTTGCACTTGTAATTGATAATTATTGGAAAAACTAGAACTGTGTCCAAAGGACACGGATGCCCCCACTGACAACATATATATGGTATATAGTGAAAAAATCAACAAAGGGCCATAATTCTGTTAAATTTGGTTGCAGCAAAAATTCCTTCCTTTACTACCATCTACACATTAAGGTTGTTCATCCCTGGAAGTTTAAGCAAAATCTACCATCCGGTTTAAGAGGAGTTGCATTCACAAAATTTCAATATGGTATATAGTGAAAAAATCAACAAAGGGCCATAATTCTGTTAAATTTGGTCGCAGCAAAAATTCCTTCCTTTACTACCATCTACACATAAAGGTTGTTCATCCCTGGAAGTTTAAGCAAAATCTGCCATCTGGTTTAAGAGGAGTTGCGTTCACAAAATTTCTACATAGTATATAGTGAAAAAATCAACAAAGAGCCATAATTCTGTTAAATTTGGTCGCAGCAAAAATTCCTTCCTTTACTACCATCTACACATTAAGGTTGTTCATCCCTGAAAGTTTAAGCAAAATCTGCCATCCGGTTTAAGAGGAGTTGCGTTCACAAGATTTCGGGACGTACGGACAGACGGACAGACGTACGGCGTGACGGACGGACGGACAAGTGCAACGCTATATGCTCCCACTCTGTGGGGGCATAAAAATATAATGATTTTGGAAATGCAATGGTTTGTGAAAATTATACGATAATTTTTTACACCAATTATTTTCATTTAGATAATACAATCAATGATATACGGAATTCCGTACACTTCCGTATATCCATGTCTTTTTCGCAGTGGTAGAGGGTTTTAAAGAATTCAAATACCAAAGCATTTGCATGATAGACAATGTATTTATTATCAATTAAAACAATTAAAAAAACAATATAATTATATTTTATTATTTTCACGAAAACCAGAAAACGATTTAAACTTTATAATCTCTTATCAGTTTCAGGATAATGGCGTTAATATTTATATAAAGAAGAGGGCCATGATGGCCCTGAAGTCGCTCACCTGTATATAGGCCCCCAGGATTACCCTGAAGCTTGGGGAGATGGGTATATTATACCAATATTTAAAGGCGGAGACGAAACTGACGCAAAAAACTATCGGGGTGTAACTTTAAATAATATAATAGCCAAAATATATTCTCAGATACTTTTAAATAGGTTAACTAAATGGACTATACAATATGAGAAAATTGCTAATAATCAATTCGGATTTCAAAAAGGGAAAAGTACAGTCGATTGTGTTTTCATTTTGCATTCTGTTATTTCAAAATTATTAAATTCTGGTAAAAAAGTATATAGTGTATTCATTGATTATGAAAAATGTTTTGATAAGATAAATAGATCATTTCTCTGGCAAAAGTTATTAAGTGAAAACGTTAGCTCTAGAATGGTAAACGCAATAAAATCTATGTATAGAACTGTTCGATTACGTATTAGGTTTAATAATAGACTCTCTGAGCCAATTCTCTCACACTTGGGCGTGAAACAGGGAGACCCGAGTTCTTCTTTGATGTTTATGTTGTTCGTAAATGATATTGTTGACAATATAAATACTAATCTAGATGGATTATTCACATATGAAGATTTAATTTTATTTTTAATTTTATACGCAGATGATCAGGTGTTATTTGCAATATCACCAGAATCCTTACAATCAATGATAAATGATATTGAAATATATTGTAATACATGGGGTCTAAAAATAAATACCTCAAAGACTAAGGTTATGATTTTTGAAAAAGGCAGTAGACATACAAATTATGATTTTTACCTTTATAATACTCTACTAGAAAATGTTACTTCTTTTAAATATTTAGGCGTATATTTTTTCAAAAATGCAAAATGGAATAGAACCCAAAAATGTATTGCAGAACATGCATCTAAATCTTTACATAAACTATTTTCAATTTTTGATAAGTACGATTTTTCTACTAGTGAAAAAAGTAAATTGTTTGATTCGCTAGTTGCTACTGTTACTAAAACTACTGTTCAGAAGTCTGGGGAATGAATGCAGGAACAGATATAGAACTTATTCATACAAAATTCTGTCGAGAACTTTTATATGTTAATAAATCAACTAATACTACTGGTCTCTACGGAGAATTAGGGAGAGTTCCTATGATTATTTTTAGAAAAATAAATATGATAAGATATTGGATCCATTTACTGAAATCAGACAACTCTTTGCAAAAAACAAATTTATATCATGCTTAAGAATGATGCCAATAATAATATAACATACAATAATTCAAATTGGGCCTTTCATATAAAAACAATGTTAAACAATCTAGGACTTTCAAATATATGGATAAATCAAGATAATGGAAATTTTACATTTTTAGAAATTAAACAAAGGATATTAGATAATTATTATCAAGCTTGGTATGCAAACATAAACAATTCACAACGTTTACTTACTTACTGTAGGTTTAAACAATCTTTTAACTTTGAAACATATTTAAATTCAATAAGTGAAAGGAAATTTCGGATTGCCTTAAGTAGATTTAGATTATCTTCGCATAATTTAGAAATAGAAAGAGGTAGATATCTTAATATAGAACGAACTAATAGAATATGTAAATTTTTGCAACCAAGATAATATAATTGAAGATGAGTATCATTTTCTTCTTGTCTGCCCAATATATCGAGAAATAAGGAAAAAATACTTCAAACCATATTTTTGTAGGTGGCCAACTCTTAATAAATTCGATAGACTGATGTCCACAGATAATGAAAGACAATTGTTAAACTTATCAAAATTATATTTTTTTTCAAATAAATTAAGGAATAGTTTAGAAATTTGATAATTATTATATTGGTATCGATTTAAATTTACCTATGTCAAACTAGTTTATTTATTGTGTAAGCTTCTTTATGCAGAAAATATTTGATTGCTAATGATTTCTCGTGTCATTTGTCACCTTATGTCAAATGTATATTATGGCTAAAAGCATTGTAATGCTTAATTGCTAAATAAATGTTGTTGTTGTTGTTGTTAAACCCCAGGGCTTTTATTTGAACAAACTAGGTAGACACCCATTAGAAGATATTTCACGCTAAACATCTAAGGACTAGCTCGTTGAGATTTTTATAAAAAGACGTTTTAAGTTTTAACTATACACATATAGTTAACAATGACACCCCTTGGGCGGGGCCAGTTTTGACCCCAGGGCTTATATTTGAACAAACTTTGGAGACACTCACTAGAAGATGTTTCATGCTTGATATCTAATCTCTAGCTATTTGGGTTTTTACAAAGAAGATTTTTGCTATACACATAAATAAAATTAATGGCCCCCAGGGCAGGCCAATTTGACCAAGGGCTTTTATTTGAAAAAAACTTTGTAGACACTCACTAGAAGATGTTTCATGCTTAGTATCTAAACTCTAGCTATTTGGTTTTTTTCAAAAAATTTTTAAATGAAACACATATATTGAAAAACAATTACCCCGGGGCGGAGCCAATTTTGACCCGAGGGCTCTTATTTGAACAAATTTGGTGACACCCATAAGAAACATGGTTTTCATGCTAAATAAATATCTTAAAGCTCTCTAGCTCTTTGGGTTCTTTAAAGAAAAATTTTATAAGTTTTTACTATATTATGCATATAGGGAAAATCAATGACCCCCTGGGGCGGGGCCGATTTTACCCCAGGGCTTTATTTGAACAAACTTGATAGACACCTATTAGAAGATGTTTCATGCTAAATATCTTAGCTCTAGCTCTTTGGAGTTCTTTAAAAGAAGATTTTATAAGTTTTTTACTATATGCAGTATAGGGAAAATCAATGACCCCCGGGGCGGGGTCAATTTTGACCCTAGGGCTTTTATTTGAACAAACTTGGTAGACACTCATTAGAAGATGTTTCATGCTAAATATCTAAGCTCTAGCTCTTTTGGTTCTTTAAAAGAAGATATTTTAAGTTTTTACTATATGCATATAGGGAAAATCAATGACCCCCTGGGGCGGGGCCAATATTCACCCCAGGGCTTTTATTTGAACAAACTTGATAGACACTCACTGGAAGATGTTTTATGCCAAATATCTAAGCTTCACCTCTTTGGGTTCTTTAAAAGAAAATTTTATAAGTTTTTACTAAATGCATATAGGGAAAATCAATGACCCCCTGGGGCGGGGCCAATTTTTACCCCAGGGCTTTTATTTGAACAAACTTGGTAGACACCTATTAGAAGATGTTTCATGCTAAATATCTTAGTTTTAGCTCTTTGAGTTCTTCAAAAGAAGATTTTATAAGTTTTTACTATATGCATATAGGGAAAATCAATGACCCCTGGGGCGGGGCCAATTTTGACCCCAGGGCTTTTATTTGAACAAACTTGATAGACACTCACTAAAAGATGTTTTATGCCAAATATCTAAGCTCTACCTCTTTGGGTTCTTTAAAAGAAGATATTTTAAGTTTTTTCTATCTGCATGGAATTAAATTCTTTGAACGATTTTTAAAGGTGACCACCAAAGGAACATTCCTGTGAAGTTTGGATGAAATTGGCTCAGCGGTTTATGAGGAGATGTCATTTAAAGTAAAAGTTTACGGACGGACGACGGACGGACGGACGGACGCCGGACGAAAAGCGATCACAAAAGCTCACCCTGTCACTTTGTGACAGGTGAGCTAAAAAAACTCGAAACCAAAATGATCACTTTTATACTGCTAATACAGTACTTACGTTTCTTAATATTTTCTATATAAAGGTTGTCAAAAATAATATCTCAAAATCATTTGAATCAAAAATGTGATAGCATTATGCTGCTCTTAAATGATTATATCAAAAAGGGAAATCTTCTTGGTTACATAATAGTATAATCTTTTCCATCAATTAAAATAGAATAAAGGGAAAACAAATCAGACAATTTTATTGTTGTAATAACTAGAACTGCCACTATGATGGCGTGAATACCCCCGCATACCACTTTGTCAGAATCAACAGTGGCCATTTAGAGCTCAAGGACAACCTCCCTGCCAAATCTGAGGTTACTAAGCCAGTGCATTGCTAAGTTATGTATTCTACATGCTTCAAATGTGAAAATGTCAAAATCAATACATTGCGGACAGGACATTCTTTAGCAATTGAGAAGAAAAGCTTTTTTTGTCAAGGTCCCTGTGACCTTGACCTTTGACCCAGTGACCTCAAAATCAATAGGGGTCACCTTATAGTCATGATCAACATCCATGCCAAATATGAAGACTGTGGGTTAAAGAATCTTAAGTTAATGGGCGGACAAGCTTTTTGAAGTCAAGGCCCCTGTGACCTTGACCTTTGACCTTGTGACCTCAAAGTCCAATAGGGTTATCTACTAATCATGACTAAGCTCCATGCCAAATATGAGGACTGTGGGTCTAAGGAATCTTAAGTTATTGGGCGGACAAGCTTTTTGAAGTCAAGGCCCCTGTGACCTTGACCTTTGACCTGGTGACCTCAAAGTCAATAGGGGTCATCTACTAATCATGACTAACCTCCATGCCAAATATGACGACTGTAGGTCAAAGGAATCTTAAGTTATTAGGCGGACAAGCTTTTCTGAAGTCAAGGCCCCTGTGACCTTGACTTTGACCTAGTGACCTCAAAATCAATAGGGGTCATCTACTAATCACATGGACTAACCTCCATGCCAAATATGACCACTGTAGGTCAAAGGAATCTTAAGTTATTGGGCGGACAAGCTTTTTGAAGTCAAGGCCCCTGTGACCTTGACCTTTGACCTAGTGACCTCAAAATCAATACTAATCATGACTAACCTCCATGCCAAATATGAAGAGTAAGGGTCAAAGGAATCTTAAGTTATTGGGCGGACAAGAAAAAACCGACGGACGGCCGGACGGACGGACGGACAAGCTGATTCCAGTATACCCCCCTTACAACTTTGTTGTGCGGGGGTATAATAAGATGACGATAACTTTCCTTTCATCAAACTGAGCCTACAATAGGTCTCTTAATGTCATGCTAGGTGACCTTTCCGAATATGGTTTTTCTCATTTAAAATCTTCATAATCTCAGCAGTGTATTTAGTGTCATGAGGTTTTCTTTATTTGACAATAGGATTGTGTGTTAGATTAACATTTATAGCAAGTCATTTACATCACCAGTCGTTCGTAAGTCATTTGTCTATTCTGCATTCACCAGAAGATCTACAGAAAAAATATGATCAGTTCACTTTCAGGTAAACTTACACAAATTGACCTGAGTAGATAATTATTATAATATGTTAAGGAAATTTCGTTGGATAGATATCCTACAGATCAGATGATTAAAGTTGGGATATGATCAAGGAAACAAACGGAAGACATAAAATAATGAAGTTATAAGATTATTCAATTACTGATGAAAATTATATTAAATGTATAATAATATTTCTTATGACAAATATGCATTTATGAATTTGGATATAAATTTCTAATTTCATTTAGTTAACTTAAACCTTTTTTAAACATGTGTATAAGTATAAAAAACGTGAAATAAAAAGGCAGAGTTGAACTATTTGTCTAAGTCTTTTAAAGGCACGATATGCCTAATTATATGATTTTTACTTCTTTAGAAATGGCAAACATGAATTTAATAACATATACATAATAGTTTTTAGAGCATGTTAGATGCTTAACCCGGAAGAAAGTAGCGATAAATGTGAAAAACTTTGTCACTTAAGAAGAAAAATTCTGAAGATTTTCTGAAATGACTAAAATTATTGTTAAATTGTATAGGCTTATTGAAAGTTTTGAGATTTCTGTATAATCCTGACATATGCAGACACTTTCTCCATTACTATTTTCATTATCGATACCGTTTAACAATACGATGATAAAAGAATTTCCATTCCAGTGGCCAGACACATATACATGTATAAGCTAGTTCAAGAAAGGAGAAACGTTTAAATTGACCTATATGTTTTGCTTATAAGTAAAGTATACTATGCCTTTTGTTTATCATTTTAACGTTAAAGGTATTATCACTTTTTGATTTTAGCATTAATTAGCAATTTGCATAAAAAATGATAAATGCTGAGGAAATATGGCAGTAACTGCTGCATTCACTAGCAAATTCAGAATACACAAATTAAAATGCTGAAGGAAATATGGCTATAATTGCTGCATAGTTTTCTCTTTTAACTAACAATCAAGGTACATTGAGTAATAACTGGCAAAAGTCAATAACTATAATTTTTTATGTATGTTACTTTTGTTCAAATACATGTTATTATCTATTTAGAATGAACTAGTACAAGGCTAGACTCTAAATATAATTATAGTTTTCATGTAAGTTGATTTTGTTTTATCAAATATATTATAGCTGTTCCTGATATTTACTTTTGATTATATTTATATCTGTACCATATTTTCTTTAATATTTATTCCAGGAAATTTAGGGTAAAATGGACGCTTACAAAGTGCTCTGGAAGCCTTCCAGTATTTTTTTTTTTTTTTTTTTTTTTTTTTTTTTTTTTTTTTTTTTTTTTGCCTTACAATTTGTCAAGAATGTACAACGTGTTGTATAGGAAGACTAAAAATATAGGAAATAATGTCTAGAAATAGTTTCTTCCTATCTTTTATCATTAAAAAAGGAAGTAAACCACTACGACAATGTCTCAAAAAATGGAAAAGATCTTATCTAGACAAATTGAAACCATAAACATTATGCAACCGACTAACGATGTCTCAACATAACTTTCAATGAGTCACATTTGCATTCAATTTGAAATAGGGCTTCAATTGAGCACATTACTTCTGTACTTATTAACAAAAATGTCGAACAACACAAGCCTGAGTGTCTATATACATGTAACTTCGGAATTATAAAATTTATTGGATACATTTGTTTTACTATGTTTTTTGTTACTGACTCCAGTTCATTTTGAAAAAAGTAACAAACAAATTTATTAAATGTATTACTTATCTATTCTAAATTAGTTTGAAACATCGGGTAAATGTTTTGGTTTGAATATTTATTTATGTCATTGGAATCGTTCAAAAATGTTAACGTAACATAAACATGACAGATGCGTTAAGCAATTATGTTATTGTTCAGCATAACATATATATAAAAACTCTAACAACATATATGAGTATAATTGTGTACATATTTTGTGAGAAATATCCATAATTGCTACAATAACTGAAACTTCTATTTTGACAGTTATTACGTCAAACCATACATTGTTAAACTATGTTTCATTATTCTAAAACAAGTTGGTTAGGAAATAATTCTAAGAAATATGTATTTCGTTATGATATATATGCTACTTTTAATCGATATTTTAATCAATAATGGTGATTAAAGATGAACGTTTGTACAGACAAAGATATTGTTAGCATTATGTCCATCCGAGCGTAAAAAGTGAGAGAACATGTAAAAGTAAAAACAATAGCTTTTTATTTTGCATTTGATATTTCATTATGCAAGAATAATAAATAATTCTCGTGACACAAACAAAATCTAAAACATTCGTTTAGAATGAATCGGTAACGAAGACTTCGGCAGTGGTATTTCAATTGAGGTTCATCTTTTACATTTTATACTGGTGCTTTGCATTATTAATTTTGGGTTAATGACCACTATAATAGTCAATCTCTTGCAATATATTACTAGTTCAACTTGACAGCGGACTCTGAGCATAATGTTACTTTAAAGTATATTCAGGCTTCCTTATTGACCGAAGATTGAGGTTTTAAATTTTTTAAGTTAAGTTTTTAATTCCAATTTTTTGTTTGTTTGAGTGCTTGTTTGTTTGTTTGTATATTTATTTTAGTTAAACGGCACACTGACACATCTATTGCTATACCGCACCAGACAGAAAGGTATTAGTGACTTTGTATTGGTTTATAAAAATGAGTTAGTAACTTCTTATGATAAAAAAAAATATTTCATTTTATTGAAATTATTTATCAGAGTTCCAGATGAAACGGAGGAAAAAGGTTCTATTAGTGAATTTTATCTTGATAATATCTTTGCAGGATCTCGTGCAATATTTGTGTAATAAAGAATGAAAGGTTTCGCAATGATAAACTCGTTACAACTAATACAAAATGAAGCCATGTTTCTTGTTAAAATATTATAATGTTTATGAAATGTATAAAACATAATTTCAAATGAGTTTATAAATGTACAATTCCTTTGATCAAACGACACACACACAAAGATCAATCAAACAAAATCCTTATCTGAATAATCCTAATACTCCTAAGAGTAATTTGTAAACTAATTAACCACTTAGATAAACAAACTACATGTCTTACTAATTGATTTTCATAAACTGATCAAGCAAATTGCAGTCTTTCCTTCAAAATAAAAATGTGTAAAAATCTAACTGAAATTCTAATTTCAATAATTTATTCGGAATACCCTTTGGGATAATTACACATTTTATGAAACGAACTCATTTGAATCGAGTTTGTTATTTCATGATAATAATTGGTTTTACTTATTTACTTGAAATAGTAACTTTAGTTTGTGTAATTGATATTTAATTAGATCGCTTATATATTTGCCTTCCGAGAACGGTAATGATAGTCTTCTTTTTCTTCTTTTAAATATCAAAACATTTTATCCACTGAAGAAACAACTTTGTTTAATTTTTTTTTGTTTGTTGGCTTGGGGGTTGCGTTCATTGTTGATCTTGTTTATCATATTTTGTTTTTGTTATGGTTTGTTTTTTCTCTTTGTACACTTTTTTCCATGCATAAGTATGTTTATCATACTTTAATGTTTTAAAGTTACATGACTATTTTGTATGCATGTATTAAATACCGAATAAATATTCTCCAATGTTAGGCAAGAAGATTGTACATTATAATGATATTGATAATTCATGTAAGTAATATAATAAAATGGGATGCTTAGAAATAATAACAAATGCCAAAACAAATAGACATTAAATCATCTTGAAAGAAATATTGAATAAACAAATAACAAATGAAAAACAACTTTAAGCTGTCCTTATGTAAAACGAAGCTAATGAGTCAGTTAATACAGAATGATCATTGAATTTATGTAAATCATTTAAAAAAATAGAAGGTAAAACGGAGTTATTTTCAAATTTGTTGACCTGTTTTGTTTAAATTAAGACACAAAAGCAGCAGTGTAATGCTCAGTTTCATTTTTAACATTTACTGACAATTCCAGTAGCTATGAGACAATTACATTATTGATTCGCGATTTTATGAGCATTCTTTATTAAAAATGGGATGCAACTGTTCAGTTCTTATTCCACTAGGAAGTATTTCAGATTTTCATATTTTAAATTTCAAGTAGTTATGACTAGAACAAAATAACACGCGGGCAAGAGTTTACGAGGAAGGATTATTATAGTGAATACCACCACGTTCAGTCTCCTGGAGTAAAAAGTACAGGAGCAAACAGGGGGCATGCGTTGTGTTTGTGTGTGACTACAAGATACCAATTTGTGTTTGTACATTTCTCATACCGTGGCCAGGTTGTTGTTTTATAATACGTGACAATAGATATCAAGAATATTTTGTCTTGCATATCCCCTCTGTGAATCTGTAGTTAACTATGTATTAAGCGAGATAAATATGAATGGGAAACCTTCAAACTCACAAAAAGAAAACAATATCAAAGCACATAATAAAAAGTAAATGGCTGTTCTTTATGTCAACGTTCTTACAAAGAATTTGTTTAATATAAACAGCCATCCTTCTCATTTATTGAATGTCTTATACTGTTCCATTACTGACAACTACACAACAATCAAGTGAAACTTAAATGTTGTGCTGAATATCTATGTATAAGCTATACAGATTGATTTGACAGGAGTAAATGTTAAATGACAAGTTATCTGTCACCTCCTCCTGGGGAATATATTTGACAAGATAGAAAAAACGTTTAGTAAGATGTATGTTTGACCTCACACTTTATCAATTGATTGTACGTCCTCGAATTGTCTAAGCGGATGCTTATAGTATCATATTCGTAAGTAGAATATGCATTCGTCTGATATTTCAAATAATCTAATCGATTAATCAAAAACAGCTAATATAAAGACTGTTTTAAGTGACAATTAAATAGCATTTGCAGTGCGGACTTAATATAGTAAAAATGTTATCATAAAACTCCACATGTCTGTATATATACATGGACTACACTGCTACGCCTTTTGATATCTTGTTAAACACTTGATGAGTGTCAATGCTTTGTACCAAAACATACCGTGCTAAAATTAGATATGAAAATATAATTAACATTTTTTGAATATTAAGACAAAACATGAACTATGTAGTTGTATTGTACGGCCGTACACTATGTCCGATTATCATGACATTTTTCTAAATGAAAATCACCCAAAAAAAGAGACACCATTCAATATGTAAATCGGTTGTTCTCAACAAAACATTTAATCGGAAACGAGAAAATCCGTTTTAGAGGAAGAGTGTTTACAGGTCTGACCGAATAAAGTTTATTGCCTTCGTGAACTTTAAAGACAAATTTAAAATATCAATGACAGCTGTTGTTATTTTTTCGAGAACAATGAACAATTTTTTATAACATTAAACTTTTTTGAAAATACGTAGACATTTTTAGTAGTAAATTGTGCGTTTCCTGAAACTATGCTAGACTAAATTGAATATTAAGCTTTTAAATATTTAGCAAGAAGATCCGCATAAACAATTACTTTCTTGCTTCCAGGAAAAGGTAGTAACAAATTATGGCGGCGGAAAAGTATTCACAGCATCGTCCAGTTATTTCATTCATGGTGTACAAGAAATGAACTACAAAATAACATCTGCTGTGGGAAAGATAAAACAATATACCCACATAAAAAACTTTGTTCCCCCATTAAATGACAAGATCCTAAAAAACTATAGATGAATATAAAATGAATATAACTGTGACAAAATAGTTTCCATTAAAAACTTTTTTTAAGTAAAATGTATAGGGACCTAATGACATCCATTATATTCAATAAGACAGTTAGTCAAGATTATTAGTTCTTATTGGCATCGGAATATTTGACCCACTTGGGCGTGTAATCTGCTGATTAATAAGCCGTTGTTAGGAGCTTTGTAAGATGTTTCACGGTTTATGATTTATCATTAACCGACCACACAATAAAATCGAGAGTGAAAATTACAACAAAAATATTTTTTTTGTTATCTTCCAGGAGTGTTTTATTGTTACGATTTTCGTTAAAAAATGTTATCCCTCTAGAAACACAATGACACATTTAATTTAGTTACCAAATCGGCCTATATTTATCGAACTAATCGATAACACCACATGACAGCTTTAGGATAAGTCCTTATGAGTTCATTCTTTTATCACTTTAAAAAAGAGCAATGAATTGATATTGCTCTCTAGAAACGATTAATTTCACTTAAACGATTTATTATTTATTTTGTTAATTTATTAAGTCTCAATACAATTTATGTCTACATCGATCAATATAGAATACATTATAAGAAAAATGGCATACATATATGAAACGAATATTTGATTTTCTAGAGACTTTCAAAATACTACACATTTTCACACTAACAAATTAAAACACTATCACATGTGTTCATGATTATTCAACTGATATTCACATACAAAATCTATAATTAAAATACACCAGATTCTAAGTTTGTTCTTAATCGTAACTTTGACAAGTCAAAGATCTTGACAAGTACGTCCAATCTGAGGAAAGTTCGATATATCATAAAAATCTGCCTATCATATACAAAACGCTATAAATTTAATTCAAAACAAGTGTCATAAACAAAAAAGCTTAGAGATTTCCATTTTTATTGTGTGCATACCCAAACTTTAATGTTTTATATCGACAGTGGTTGTGTCAAAATTATGACTGAGTATTGTTTAATATAACAAAGCATGAGCTCTCCTTATTTAACGGTTCTAAACTATACTAATTCCTTTACCATATATATCCATATATTTTAAATATTATGAATAGAACATTCATGTTAATCTATCGCTTTTTTGGTGTTGTTATTTTATAGTTAAAACAGTTAAGCCTATTAAAATGTGAGAAAAGGATTAAAACAAGCTTTGTTTTGTATGTGAGAAGAATGCATACAATATATCATTGGGACCTCAATACGGAAATAACTTTTATCATATATGTCTAAAGAAGAACATTATTTATTCTAGTAATTCCTATAGGAATTGATATATTATGTGGAATAAACACTTCCTGTTTTTCCAAATAAATTGCTCCTCTCTATTTATAATCCTTGCAGCAGTGCCTTATCGAATTTTTCAATTGATGGCTTTCCCAACGGAGCGCTTCAATTCATTGTTGGCTTTCGGATAAAAAGACAAATGCCAAAGTAACGTCTTGTTATAGTGATATATAATAAACTTAGTCCCAAGGTTAATGTTCTCATATTTTAAGCAGATTTACATTACGTTTACTAACTTACTTCCTTGTAACAAGAGGTGAGTCATTTTCGTAAGAGTATGAATTTCCAAAATAAAGGCTACCAGATATAGATAATGTTTATGTCACTCTAACAAGGAAAAGCAAATGAGCAGAGGGACACATTTTATGTTTGATTTTGAAGTCACATCGACACATTAAAAAGTATCAGGCAACTTTTCAACTTGACAAAAGAAATAGCTCAGGCGCAAATCAATGCATAATTCAATGCATCTTAAATGTATATGAAGTATCTCGACCCTAAAAACATGATTTGATTACGCAGTTAGATAGATTTTGTGTATAAAACATGTAAAATCAAGCCAATGTTTTGTAAGCACGTCTATAAAAGACAAACATCATTACGGCACCGCTAAAAATGCACAATCAAGTTTGAACTTCTTCAAAAGCTGCAATGCAACTTTATAAAAATGGCTGTCCAATAAATTCTTACCATTTTTTATCACCATTTGGAATTTTATGCCACGAAAATCTTTCATATCATGCATAAGGCACATTAATAGATAACGAGCATTATTTCCTATTGAAATTTAAAATGATTCTGGAAGAAAGACACGTGCGTCTTTAAATCAGATTGATTGCAAACATGAATTGATTTTTTAACAAAGCTTTAAGAGATTTTAAGTCAAATACGCGGAGTATTAATTAAACTATCAATGCATTACAAGAGAAAAATCTTCTGTTCTCGAAATTATGCCTTAAATGCTACGTTTTGAACGATTGTAATCATTGATGATTGACGTGACAGCATTGGATTGTCGGTTAACTTGAAATGCGATGATATTTGTCTTACGTGTACTAGTGTACCGAAAATCTCATTATTCTTTTCATAGTTCGTTAAAATATAAAACAAAAATTTTTTTTTAATACGAAAAAAATACAAACTGCATATTTCACGCCATTTCTAAATGAAAAGTTAAATATAAAATACAGCTTCAGCAGTGACTGTAATTGTTTATGTACATAACTCATGTAATCATTTTTAACATATGTCGCCAGAATAATTTGTGTAAGATATTACATAAAGAACACAACTACTCCGATAATCCAGTTTGCAAATTATGAAAACATCAACCATTTGTTATTTGATTAGTTGCAAGCCCTAAAAATTTTTCTATAAGTTACTGTTATAATCCACATGTGTTATTTTTATAGTTTTATTGAAAACGTTATTTGTTATTTGAATATACTTCTGGTTTTCTTTTGTTAGTGTACTTATAAATTATCTTAAGACAGTGTTAACATAAGCATTTAAAAGTGTATGTAAAGTTAGTAAAAATTTGAAATTGATATATTTCAGTTTATTCAATGCTGACAGAATAAATATAAATTAAAACTAGAAATGTGTCATCATGCCACGGATGCCCCCGCATGCAGCCAGAATGTCAGATGTTATAATATTTAGTTCCAAATTTGTTTGCACAATTTTTTTTTTCATTTTAAGTTCAAAGCCCTTAAAACTTTTCAATGTTAACACAAGCCATTTTCATACAATGTTCAAGGCACTGAAATTATTCAGTCTTAACCTTTTGAAAATAGCATATTTCATATTATTTTGTAGTCAAAATAATGGCTACATACATTTCCACAAAAGTATGAGTGCTGAAACTGAAAGTTCAAATTTTTTCCAACATTCAAGAAAGATAGGTCTGTCCAAAATCATTGAACCACGACCAAATTCAAACTTAAACTGCTTATTCCTAAGATGTATCTATATTATTTTCAAAGTGAAAGGGACATAACTCTGCCAAAAAATCATCGAACCATGACCAATTTCCAACTTTACCTGCCCATTCCTTTGACATATCCATATGTCAAATTTGAGTTGAATATGTAACACTGTTGGGTAGATAATGAACAGAAACTGTAAATTTCATATAATTTTCAAAGTGAAAGGGGTATTACTCTGCCAAAAATCATTGAACCATGACCAAATTCGAACTTGGCCTGGGCATTCCAAAAACATATCCATATGTCAAATTTGAGTTGAATGTCTTGTACCCTTGGGGAGATAATAAACAGAAACTGAAAATTTCATATTATTTTCAAAGTGAAAGGGGCATAACTCTGCCAAAAATTATTGAACCATGACCAAATTTGAACTTCACCTGCGCATTCCTTTGACGTATCCATATGTCAAGTTTGAGTTGAATGTGTTGTATCGTTGGGGAGATAATGAACGGAAACTGAAAATTTCATATCATTTTCAAAGTAAAAGGGGCATAACTCTGCCAAAAATCATTGAACCATGACCAAATTCGAACTTGACCTTTATTTTCTCATGATATATCCATATGTCAAGTTTGAGTTAAATGTGTTGTACTGTTGGGGAGATAATGAACGGAAACTGAAAATTTCATATTATTTTAAAGTAAAAGGGGCATAACTGTGCCAGAAATCATCAAACCATGACCAAATTCGGACTTGACCTGTATTTTCTCATGACATATCCATATGTCAAATTTGAGTTGAATGTGTGCAACTGTTTCTAAGATAATGAACGGAAACTGATGATGACGGAATGACAGAATGACGGAATGACGGAAGGACGGAAGGACGGAACAGGGTAACACTATATGCCCCGGCCATTACATTTATACATCAGAATTATGCGATATACGTAAACCTTTGAAAAAGTGCTATTAAAAAAGTAATATGCTGGTATCAATCAAGGATGCTCACTCTTACATTAAGTACTTCGCAAAAAAAAAAAAAAAAAAATTAAAAATTTAAAAAAAAACAACATCAAAATTGAATCTTACTGTAATAAACATTTTCTGTGATCTGTTCGATGCATTATCCAGAACATGTGGAGAGTTTTTTTTATCGGATTTAGCGTTTTCTATGGTGCATAATTGACATTTAATTTATTATTCCTTTTTTTTCACCTTGTTTTAGAAAAAGAAAATATATTATATAAACAGAAGTTTCATAAGAATCAATAACCAAATATAATTTCAGTAAAAAGTAACTCCTTCATGAATCATACAACTAGAAATGTGTCATCATGCCACGGATGCCCCCGCATGCAGCTAAAATTTCAGATGGTGCATTAATTTTTTTTTATTTAAAGTTCAAAGCCCTTAAAACTTTTCAATGTTTACACAAACCATTTTCATACACTGTTCAAGGCACTGAAATTATTTAGTCTTAACCTTTTAAAAATAGCATATTGCATACTTGTAGCCAAAATAATGGCTAAAAGTATGAGTGCTGAAACTGAAAGTTCAAAATTTTTCCAACATTCAGGAAAGATAAGTTTGTCTAAAATCATTGAACCACAACCAAATTCAAACTTAAACTGCTTATTTCTAAGATGTATCTATATTATTTTCAAAGTTAAAGGGACATAACTCTGCCAAAAATCATCAAACCATGACCAAATTCCAACTTGACCTGCCCATTCCTTTGACATATCTATATGTCAAATTCAAGTTGAATATGTAACACTGTTGGGTAGATAATGAACAGAAACTGTAAATTTCATATTATTTTCAAAGTGAAAGGGGCATTAGTCTGCCAAAAATCATTGAACCATGACCAAATTCGAACTTGGCCTGGGCATTCCAAAAACATATCCATATGTCAAATTTGAGTTGAATGTGTTGTACCATTTGGGGAGATAATAAACGGAAACTAAAAATTTCATATTACTTTCAAAGTGAAAGGGGCATAACTCTGCCAAAAATCATTGAACCATGACCAAATTTAAACTTGACCTGCGCATTCCTTTGACGCATCTGTATGTCAAGTTTGAGTTGAATGTGTTGTACCTTTGGGGAGATAATGAACGGAAACTGAAAATTTCATATTATTTTCAAAGTAAAAGGGGCATAACTCTGCCAAAAATCATCAAACCATGACCAAATTCAAACTTGACCTGTATTTTCTCATGACATATCCATATGTCAAGTTTGAGTTGAATGTGTTGTACCTTTGGGGAGACAATGAACGGAAACTGAAAATTTCATATTATTTTCAAAGTAAAAGGGGCATAACTCTGCCAAAAATCATCAAACCATGACCAAATTCAAACTTGACCTGTATTTTCTCATGACATATCCATATGTCAAGTTTGAGTTGAATGTGTTGTACCGTTGGGGAGATAATGAACGGAAACTGAAAATTTAATATTATTTTTGAAAAGTAAAAGGGGCATAACTCTGACAAAAATCATCGAACCATGACCAAATTCTAACTTGACCTGTATTTTCTCATGACATATCCATATGTCAAGTTTGAGTTGAATGTGTTGTACCATTGGGGAGATAATGAACGGAAACTGATATTTCATATTATTTTCAAAGTAAAAGGGGCATAACTCTGCCAAAAATCATCGAACCATGACCAAATTCGAACTTGACCTGTATTTTCTCATGATATATCCATATGTCAAATTTGAGTTGAATGTGTGCAACCGTTCTTAAGATAATGAACGGAAACTGATGATGACGGAATGACAGAATGACGGAAGGACGGAAAGGACGGAAGGACGGAAGGACGGAATGACGGAACAGGGTAACACTATATGCCCCGGCCATTACATCCAAAAATATCCAAAACGCCTGAGGTCGTAATATTAGCTAGATACACGTATAACTCGGACGTAGCTCTTAATCTCTTTATCCAATACCACCTTCAGCACCAATTACGTTCACTAAAATTGTTATAAGAGAGATAAAGCTGCAGTGACAGACACTGTAACAATTTTTTGCGGACGCCTGCTTAAGAAAATATGAAATTATCGGATAAAAAGTCAAGACGTTTGACATGATTTTATAGATAAACATATCTTAAGGCCTCAATAGACGGTAGGTTTGTAAAGAACAACACCAATTAAAGGGAGACACATGCAAAAATTTCAGTTCTAAGTTTTGAAGTTTTTATTCATTATTCTGTAAATGCCCTCAAAATGAATACATCAGATAGTCAACAGAACCAAACTTTTCTCTATATAAAAAAATGAAATGGTGGTTTCCTAATTTGACCCGCGTGGCTCAGGTTAGAGCGCTAAGATTTCACAATAGCTGTAACGGTGAATTCTGCAAACGTTAAAGAACATGTCAAATGAATGACTTAGTCTTGTTTTAATCATACAATATCCACAATATCTGTTATCGTAACTTCAAGGATCTGTTAAAGTCAAATGACTTGTTTGAAAATATTCGGTGATTCTGTTGGCGTTTAAATTTGTTTAACATATATAGATATATTTAAGCTTCAAACCCAAAATATACAGAATTTAAACAGAAATTCATGCTGCGACTTAATGAAATGTCATGTTAGCGTGATTTGAGTACATAAGATCATTTTAATATTTGTGTCATTATTTTGGCTGAATATCGCTTTAAAATTTAAATGTACAAGCAAACCTTAATGTGTGAAGGCTACTATTTCATGAAATCGTACAACTTAATACTAGATTCACAGGATATGACATGTTCTACATATTAATCCTTGTTGTATAGACCTCCCGCGATGACAGGTGTCATATTTCCCAATTATCCCCTACAAATGTGTTTAATGAATGAAATTACAGAACAATTTTGGCTAAAATATAAAACATAGTATTAAGATACAGTATGTGGCATGTTCGAATTTAAAATTACTCTAATTTATTACATGAAGGAGTTTCCATTATTACTCATAAAGAAAAAATAATTGCTCAACATAAGACAAAATACAGTACAGGCTGTAGGGTACTAAGTCATTGTTTCCATTTAAAATTATAGTATTTTCCTACATGCTCTTCCCATGCTATCTACGGCCTGCATCGTAATCAATCTTATCAATTGGTCAATACCAGCAGTTATAATAATTAACAAATTCTGTAAGGGAATTGTTTTTTGGGGAAATCTGATAATTCATATACTTTAGACTAACGGTCTGAATACAATTGTATTGCTTTGAAAAGTGTAAATCATATCTTAAATTAGTGTTGTACAGCTAAATCCTACCGTATGTTGAGGCCTTTAAATGTTTCAGTTTATTAACAGCATGCAACATAAAACGTTTTAAGCGAGGGCAATTAAAATGCTTGAGGAAATATAACTGTTAGTTCTAAATTTATTTCCCTTAAAATGGTTGGTCTTTTCAACTGTTTAAGCTTTCATATTTTAATCAGCTGAAATATAAAACAAGAACCGGTTGAACCGGGTGATGCTCCCTGAGAAGGTTCTGGACACAGGAAAGTATAAAAAAAATGAACAAAGGGCAAAAACTCCAAAATTAGGCAAAGCGGAGTTATGTTTCTTTGCACTGCACTTCTATTCAATGAGATCTATCTATCTATAAAGTTTCCTGATGATATCAGAATTATGTCCAAGGTAAAAGTCAAAGTGTAAAAATGAACAAAGGGCAATAACTCCAAAATTAGACCAGGCTTTGTTTAGGTTCTTTAAGCATTGCAATTCTATCCAATTATATCTAGCTACCTACAAAGTTTCATGTTGATATCTCTAATAGTTTTAAAGTATTGTCCAGGACAAAAGTCAAAAAGTAAAAATAAACAAAGGGCAATTACTTCAAAGTAAGGCAAGGCAGAGTAATGATTCTTAAGCACTGCACTTCCACCCAATGAGACCTATCTATCTACAAAGTTTCATGTTGATATCTCTTATAATTTTAGAGTAATGTCCCAGACAAAGTCAAAGTGTCAAAATGAACAAAGGGCAATAACTCCAAAAGTAGGCAAGGCAGAGTTACCGTTCTTGTGCACTGCACACCTACTCAATGAGATCTATTTACCTACAAAGTTTCATGTTGATACCTCTTATACTTTTAGAGTTATGTCCCGGACAAAGATCAAAGTGTAAAATAAACAAAGGGGGATAATTCAAAAATAAGGCAAGATAGAGTTGCTGTTCTTGTGCACTGCACACCTACTCAATGAGATCTATTTAACTACAAAGTTTCATGTTGATACCTCTTATAATTTTAGAGTTATGTCCCGGACAAAGTTCAAAGTGTAAAATAAACAAAGGGCAATAATTCAAAAATTAGGAAAGGCAGAATAACGGTTCTTGTGCACTGCACACCTACTTAATAAGATCTATCTACCTACAAAGTTTCATGTTGATACCTCTTATAGTTTTAGAGTTTTTTCCGGACAAATTTCAAAGTGTAAAAATAAACAAAGGGCAATAATTCAAAAAATAGGCAAGGCAGAGTTACGGTTCTTGTGCATTGCACACCTTCTCAATGAGATCTATCTTAACCTACAAAGTTTCATGTTGATACCTCTTGTTGTTTCAAAGTTATGTCCCGGACAAGAAAAGGGGACGGACGGACGGACGGACGGAAAGACGGACGGACGGACGGACAAGGCGGCGACTATATGCTCCCCCGAAATTTTTTCGGGGAGCATAAAAACAATCCTTTGAAAATGCGAAGGGAAACTGGAAAAAGTCACGGTCTTATATATTTATACATTATTTCACAATGTTCACATTAATTTTGCTTTATATACTTAGAATATATCTAAAACACAAAAATAAAATATTCAAAATGTATTTTTATTTTTAAGTTACTAAAATTGGTCGGAGTTGCTATTTCTTGTAGCTACTATGGATTAAAACAATACCATTATAGCTTGTTTTCGTGTTGGACGAATAGATTACAACTTACAAAAAGTTCCTTGTTTCATTCTCTTAAAACTATTTTTATGTTATCGATTATTACAGAAATAAATCAAATGCTAATGCTATAATTGCAATGTCTCCAAAGTCCTTTGTCATTAATAACACCTTCTGTTACATTGTGAAACATGCGTTTCGTCAAAAAGGCATACTAATTAAGATAATTTACAGATATTTCAATTCTCAATCTCAAATACATTTTACATTTTGAAATTTAATGGACAATGGAGCCAAAATCTGCTTATTTTAAGAATTTACACGACATCATGGCTTCATTTATTGCAATGATCACTGTACGAGTTAAGTGGAGGTTTTGTAACAGCTATCTTATAACTTCTATTACTGAAGTAACTGAGCAATTTTTGTGTAAACAGAACACAATGCATCTCTGTTGATTTAAGAATGTTTTTTTATCAACACATTCATTTTACTCGTTTATTTTTATCCTTTTGATTTACTTGATGACGATGGCATCAAGTTAGCTATATATGTAGTGTTTATGTCTCTTAGCTTTGCTTTTTACATAACAAATATCATTTTTGTGAATATTTTGTTTTTGTTATATTAAACGATTTCAAAAACAATTAATAAGAATACGTAGCTTTGAAAGCGTGTTATGTCCGTAGATATGAACTCACAAAAGACAACATAGTATTCGATTGTGATGAACACAACTTTTATCTGATGATAAACAGATTTACTGTGCTTCTTGAAAGCTTATCAAGTATTCTTGTTTTTCTTTTTGTTTTTCTATCAAAACCAGAATTATGAATATAAGAATATTATAGAAAGTCCTATCTTAAGTTCAATAAACGTATATGTAGGCCTTTCCATTGAATAATGTGCAGAAATCGCCTTTGTTTTTATAAAAACTTGCGCATTTAAAGGCTTTTTCTTTTTAAAGAAAAATCTTGTGGCATATCTTTGGTATGTTTTGGTTGTTATTTCATGTTTAATTCTGAAAACATCAGAGCTGGGATTGGGTGAGAAGGATGGTTTTCTCATTCCAGTATTGTCTATAAACTGCCTCAGCATTTTCAATTATGCCGTTTTGGGTGTTCTCGTAAGATTCTGTTTAGATTATACAAATTTTATTTTAATTCGATTGTGTTTGCAGCTATAAGCTTATTGAAACACTCTCTAATCCGTTACTGGAACCAACCAGTACTAATCAATGCATATAAAGTTCCTTGCTCAAGGAAACAACGTCTTGCCCCTCTACACCGTCAGCAATCCTTAGATTACTACTCCGACGCGTTAACCACTCAGTCTACTTAAAAGATATGATGTTATTAAAATGTAACAAGTATGCTAGAAAAAGATTTGTTTTAATAAATGCCAATTATGCCACAAAAATGCTTTTATTTTATGTCCCAAAAGCATTTTTACTTTGGTTTACTTATTGTTTTTAGCGTTTTATAAATGTCTGGCCGTTAATCGTCATCCGGTAATTAAGTGTATCGTGGATAATTAATTAACAATGTTTTCCACTTTTTTCTCGTATCAATTGGTATTACGACATTCGATTTGATTTAATTTAATTGATAAATATGGGCTCACCTTATGATTAAAATATATTTTTGAATTATACATTAATTTATTTATATTCAACAGATGTATTCATATGTATAACGTACAATGCACAATGCAGAGGGTTGAAAATACATGTTATTCAAATACCAAATCATTTTTATGATAGGCATTGTTGTCAATAACACAATTTAAACAATTCAATAAACACAATAATTATATTTTTACTAAATGCAGAAAACAATTTATATAATCCCTGATCAGTTTCAGATTGATGGCGTTAATGTTTATTAAAAACAAACTCGAAACAAAATTGATCACTTTTATTCGGCAAAATACAGTACTTAAGTTTCTTAATATTTTCTATATAAAGATTGTCAAAAATAATAACTCAAAATCATATGAATGAAAGATGCCGTTCTTAAATGATTATATCAAAAAGGGAAATCTTCTTGGTTACATAACAGCATAATCTTTTCCATCAATAGGCCTTTCTCAAATTATATGCATACTTTACATTCCATCACCAGAGAGAGGCTAACAGGGCATGAATGTAAACAAATAATGTCTGACCTGATAAGCCCTAGTGTGTTAAACTTACTGGGGAAATCTCATTTTTATTCCACTCTGTTATTCCAATTCTAGATATAATTATACCGTTAATTTTCATAAAATACCTAAGGATGTGAGTTTAACAAAGGAAATGATTGTAAAAAAAATGGATGAAAGAACATTTCAAGGTAAAATACCATTGTTACTTAAGTTGTATTACTACTTACATTAATTACTATCATTTCTCATTGTTTTAAATGTTTCATTTATATAAACATAACAATATGTTTGTTCATAAATTTCGTTTAAAATATCACACTTAAAATGATAACATTTAAAACAGAATTGCTTCAGAATCTAAATCAATACAGTTTTATACTAAAAAGCAATAACGGTTATTTTATGTACTATTTCAGATCAATATTTTGCAATAGTTGCCCGTTTTGAAGCATTTCACACAATAAGATTAACAATCATGGACATAAATTCATATATGTCTGAAGAGAACAGATGTACCCTGTAGATGGTTCGACTGGAGTAATAATCAACAGACCAGTAAGATGAACACTAAAGACGAAGATTTCATTACCAGATGAAAGGTATACATACACAAGACTTAATTTTCATTTTTTACACATATTTACAAAGTTCAGCCCCTGTAAAAAAATATATGTGCAATTAAAATATAAATTGATATATTCTAAAAATGGCATAATTCTTGTTTCCATTTCTAAATAAAAGGTACCGGTATATATTTTTCAGGAATTCCACTGGTAACAGTCATGAACACAAATTGACAATTGGTATTTGAATCGCCTTTAATTGTAATATCTCTTCATGGCAGTGGCAAGAAACTATCAAACAGTTCAAAGAAGAATTACAGAAATATAAGGAAGAAAACAAACAGTGATATTGAACGTTTGATACAAACAAAATTTCAGATGTTGACAGTTGTATATTTTGTAATGTTATACAGGATTTCCAACAAAATTTACTATATATTAATTACAGTTTTCAATAGGAAAAACATTAAGAGCGTTTATTATGATGCAAGCAAAACAATCAGCTTGACTGGCGAAATGTTTTTAGGATATTTTAAAGGACCATTTGTTCAGTCTTTTGCGCCTTGAATTTAAATAAAAACTTTAAAACAAATCATCGCATTACTTTGTTTTTAACATTGTGCTTTGTTACATAAATGGTGCAGGGTATATGTCAACATGTTTATTACATCAAATATTTTGTCCTCTTATTGCATTATATTGTTGGGAGAATATGTCTGGAATGTTAAAAGAAGTGCTAAAACTTGATGCTGCTTTTCCTAATACCCTACAACTGCAAGGTATTGCGCAGGTTTTCTGCGAATGTACAGTCCCCTATGTACATGGAATATTTGGGGTTGGTAAGTCCAGGCAACATCCTCTCGAAGTGCCATGTTCCCTAATGATTTGTTATATACCAGCCAGTAGAGGGTTCCAACAATATGACCACATAATCAACTCGTACCAATTGGACAAGTGCAATATTCTAATGATACTTCAGCTTCATGTCATGTTTAAACAAAATATCATTTTGATTTGATAAGGCTGTCTGTAAAATTAACCAGTTTCTAGAGAGTCATCCAGAATTTTTTTCTTTTAAATACAAAGTGAATAAAACTTTTTTTTATTTCCATAGCTAAATTTAGGGGAAGTATGGTACAGAATTCAGCATCCAACTGTTTACATCTATTATCAGTTAATTGCTAAATACACTCTTGACCAACATGTGTTGAGGTTAGCAATAAAATACTGATAACGCAGATAATGTCTATTTAAGTTGCAAAGAGTTAACCTGATATTTATACTGACAAAGAATATTAGAAATTACTTGAAATTATCATAAACTTTAATTGACTTATCAGGTCTTGTATGTCCTTCAATGTATAAAGTGTAAATTAAACCCTTTGATGATTTATTCATCTCCAGAAGAGATCTTTTAATATTAAATATAGTTCATAGCAAACAGAACATTATCAAGATCTCTGACACTGTAGAAAAATCTTTCGGCCATATATTTGTGATATGTTTACATAGAGCATATACCGCAGCTTGCCCCGTTAGCCTCGTTCTGAGAAATCTATGAATATGTTTGAGGTAATATTAAGAAGGGTCTATTGAAATAGAATGAAGGGAAAACAAATCAGGCATTATTTATTGTTTCAATAATAAGATGACAATAACTTTCCTTTTATCAAACTGAGCCTACAATAGGTCTCTTATTGTCATGCTTGGTGACCTTTTCGAATATGTTTTTTCTCATTTAGAATCTTCCTAATCTCAGCAGTGTATTTAGTGTCATGATGTTTTTTATTATTTGACAATAGGATTATTTTGTTAGATTAACATTTGCAGCTAATAACTAATAATGACAAGTCATTTACATCACCAGTGGTTAGTAAGCAATGTGTCTATTCTACATTCACCAGAAAATCTAAAGGCAAACTGTGATCAATTCACTTTCAGTTAAACTTACACAAACTGACCCCCTAATATACTAGTATAATAATTTAGTATGTAAATGAAATATTGGTATTTCAAACACATTAGATATGATTTAAGTTCATACATTATCTAAAAAAAAATATGAGGCAAAAGAATAAAGTAATAAGATGATCCGATTTTTGACAAATGTTATACAATATTAATTTATAATATGCATTTTTGAATTTGGTTAATATATAAATTTTCAACCCCATTATCTTCAACTTTTCTTAAAGTTACATTAAATAAATATGTAAAAAATATTTTGCCGTCGGCCTAAAAAACAAGCATTATACAGTTTCATAAACCTTTTTAACAGTTATGTTGTAAATCTCATCAAATATTGTTCATAAATTAGGATTTTAAACGGAAAACCCCACGGTAACACTAAAGTTCGTATACGAATTTTAACATGCAAATGAAGACAATAATCAGCTCGTGTATGCGCTACGTCACATTGTAATAGTTGCTATCCGGAACACAGTAAATATGAGATTTTCTTGTGAAAACACACTTTAACCGTTTTAGCTTCACGGTGTACTAGGCCTGTTGTTCAGAAAAAAGTAATCATCTCATAAAAAGGATTAAATTTGTATGAAAACATCCGTTACAATGCGGAAATATACTGTTAGATAAGAACTGCTGCACACAGTCATGTTTGTTGATTTAATATTGATGTACGGATGAACCGAGGGCGGAGTTTCTCATGCAAACAGAAATAATTATTATTGTACTTCCGATTTCGCCACAATGAGGTTGCCCATTTTTTATGCTTATAAAACTTATTTGGTTGTCTTGACACCAAAATAAAATCTGGAGTCGATATGAAACCCAATTTATTAATAAAATGTCGCCATTTCTGTTTTTATTAAATTTATTTAATGTAGCTTTAAACACATATTTTAAGTATTTATGATTAGATAAACACAAAGTTAAAAGAATGAGCTGAAATATTTTTCAAATTCGTTTTAATTTCTTTCAATATTTTGATTTATATTGAGAAATTATGTGTCTGTATCTACAACTGTACAATCTAATAGTTTAAGATTCAGTATAAATATTACCGACAATAACAAATGAAAAGTGCAAGGACAACGTCTCTGAAATGACTGAAATTATTGTAAAATTTTGTAGGTTTATTGAATTTTTTTGAAGTCTGTATAATCGTGACATATGCAGACACTTTGTTCAAAAACGAAAAGAAAACATTAGATCAAATACGCCTGAAGCAGTTATAGAAGCTAGATTTATACACGTATATCTTGGACCTAGTTCTTTCTCCAATACTACTTTCACTACCTATACCGTTTAACAAAACGATGATCAAAAATGTCCATTTCAGTGGCATACACGTATATAGAAGCTAGTTGAGGAAATATGAAATTTCTAAATTGACGGCAATGTTTGCTAATAAGCCTTTTGTTCAACTCTATTATTTTAACGTAAGACGTCTTATCACATTTTAGCTTTTAGCATGCACTAGCACATTCGGCTTACACAAAACATGCTGTAACTGCAGCACAGACTTCTTAATTAGTCAAACATATTAAATTTGCCATAACATATTATTGTCAACTAACATTTAAAGACATCACAGTACAATGCATAATAAATGGCAAAACGGCAATGACCGTAATTTTCTTATGTATGCTACCTTTGCCAAAAGTAATGCTTGTATTTACATGAAATGTATGTACAAGGCAATACTCCAAATATATTTTATCAGATGTGTTGATTTTTGCTTATCAAATATTTTTTACGAACAATGGAGCCGTAATCTTCTTATTCTACAAACGAATATGACATATTGGCTTCATTTCTTTTAATGATTGTTGAGAAATTGTCTTGAGTTGAGGATTTGTAACAATTTTTTTCTCATGTACTATATTATATCAGTTTGCAGCTTTGTTTGTTTTTGTCATTTTATCGTGCTCTAGAGGTAGACTGTTCTTTTGTTTCATAAAATATTTGCACAATCATTTTATGGTATGTTTAATTGATTTGCTTAACATGCTTGATATCAATGACGTCAAATATAATTTTTGTGATCCGTATAATATATAAGATATGTTTGTCATCTTCAATAATTTGAATAAAACAAATCAGAAGAATAAATTAACAGCGATTCATGTCCATATTTTTCCAATTCTTACGTAATATGGCGACATTTCTTATTTGTTGACCTACAGTATATTGATATATATTGTGGACATAAAAAGGCCGGTGTTATTCTTCTATTAGTACCTTTCAAATATATGCTTGAAAATATTTTAAAAAATAATCAAATGAAACTTATGCTCAAAGTAGTCAGCTTATTATCGGTTTCGGGTGTAAAAAGTTTATATCGTTTTATACTAAACAAAGCAAACTAAGATTCCTTGCGACATATAATTCAGAAAAGAACTATCATTATATCAATGCGAGTGTAGACAATATGGATGTGTGCAACAATGTTAAACCTCATATATCTAGCATTCATTCGTTGTTAGTAGATAGGTTACCTATTTAAAAGAAATTCGGACCATTTTATAATTTTACAGAAAGTAGTTTTCTGCAAATTTCATTTGTTATAGTTATCGAACAAGATAATGTTAAGAATCAATTGTTCATATAAGAAGCTTTGAGGAGAATTTACAGAATTTGTGAAGCGGTAATGCTTATCCCGGATACGACACATGTTTTACATTTATTAAATTGCTCATAGTTTAAGATTCTTTGACAAGAAAAAAATGAGGGCTTTTCTTAGATACGTACAGCATTTTAAAGTTTGGGGTAAATTTCCAGCATAGTAGAAAGTTTATTCGATATACTAAGAAAAGATCATCTAAATTTGTGAATGTGTAGATAAAACCCGTTTTATTCTAATAATTTTCGAAAGTTCATAATCCAATGCAAAATGTAAAAAAATCAATATGTGTTTCCTACAGAAAAGGACGCTAAAATATAGTCTACAGAATATATAATTGTCAACAATTTATAAAACATGAATGAAGGTAGCATAAAATTAGCATTCTTACATCTTATCGGAGTGTGATTTATCTGAACACCAAGTCAATGCTTGAACACAAATGCATAAATTTCTTTATTAAATGTTCTGAGATATATAGGACACTGAATACTTAGCATATCTGAAAGTACGATGACCTACTTAGACTAACGGGAAAATTAACATAACTGAATCTTAATTTGACATCATCTCACATCTAACACGCGTTTAACTAATTCTATCAAGAACAGCCACTTTTTTTTGTGCCGAAGATTGTGTTATTGACTAAAGTACATTGTGTTTATTTTATAAATATATAAAAAAAACTTCTAATTTTAAGAGCAAAACATAAGAAATTTCAAGAAATTTCAAAGTAAAATTAAGAAAAAAAATGGATTATTAATTAATTTTATAATGTTATGAACGTTGTTATATTCATTAATTCTGTTCGACAACTCGACGAAAATAATGCATAAAATTGATTAATATTAAAGATCTTTTGGGCATTTATTAGTCGCATCATTGTATGATATTCCCATTTATTTTTTTGTCAGATAAATAAATATATACAAACTTAAGATACTTAAATTTTATCAAACTTTTCTAGAAGCTATTTTTTTTAAATAAAGTTTTAATGACTTTTTATGCATTTTCCTTAAACAAGAGAATTTTTTTAACCATCAAAAACGTTTTTAAATATAAATAAGCCTTAAGCACGCTCAGCTCAGTTTACCATTCGATTTTCACTTAGAGCAGATTGATTAAAAATACACGGACAATTTAAACGTTTTAAGTAAAAGCCTCGAAGATATAATCAAACTGTTAATGCATGAATTTGGTACAAATTCGTCACATTTAAAACATCACTCCGTTGCCTTGGTAGCTTTAATGATCATTAAAGTCGAGTACAGAGCGAAATGTAAATTAGTTCAGGAAGTTTCTTTATAAGAAACGTAAATTGTACTTCTAATTCGATAATTATAGTACAAATTTTGTTTTATCCTTATGACATGGCAAATACTGTACTCCTAGGCATAAAAAGGGGAAAGACAGATTCCAGAAAAGCGCTTAATCTGTTATAAATATTTTTTTTAACAGGGGGTTCATAATATCTTTAAATTTAGATGTAAGGAGTACTTAGCTGCAGCATGCAAAGGAATGTGAATAGAGTATCATCTACGACATTTATTTATACTTGTAGGTATTGACTGGAAACATGAACCAGTCCATGGGCGATATCTTTGAAAACATTGAAAACATACATAAGCAAAAAAAATCACAACCGACACTTCTGATGACAGGCAACAGTAAATGTAACTTTAGCAGCTCTCGAGCCTTTAGTGTCAATCGAAGTTTAATCAGGGTCCAATGCTATTTTCCTAATGTATTGTATCCAATGATCTTGAAGGGTAAAAATACGTAAACATTGTTTGGATCCTTAGTGTGACAGAGAAATGAAACAATGTAAGTTGTAAGAATTTTCATTTATTAATAACATTAAGAAGTGTTGTCAATAACAATAAAGTGATTTTGAATTTACACTACCGTATCATACGCGCTTTTGATGCACGGTATTGTTCATATAAAAGACAGAGAGACAAAAGGAGCACATATCAATTTCATGATTCTTAGATTTTAGATTTGTAAAGAATAACTAATAATTTAATCGTGTAAGTTAATGCGGTACTGTGAGTTGAATACTTTTGACCTTCCTTGCCAAACAATTGAAATATGATACATTCGTATCACCAAGTGTCATACACTGATTACTTGCAAGCACAAATGCAACCACAATTGTTACAAATATACAACGTGCTGAAAAGGAAGACTAGAAAATCGATAATGATGTCTAGAAATAGTTTCTCCCTTTTTCATTTATTTTATCATTATCTTTTTTCTTTTTTTTTCATTAAAGGGTAGCAAACGCTTACGACAATGTCTCAATAGATATATTTGATTAAACAGAGATCTTATCTGGGCAAATTGAAACCATAAATATTATGCAACAGACTAACGATGTCTGAACAAACTCTCAAAGATTCACATTTGTATTCAATTTGAAATAGGGTTTCAATTGAGCACATTACTTCTATACTTATATAAAAAAAAGATGTCTGAACAAAACAAAACTGAGTGCTTGAACTGTCAATATTACATTGAAAAAGAATAAATGGGTTATATCAAGCCGTCAATATGACATTGACACTGAAATGATTGTTTAACATTCTTTTTGACTACAGTTCATTTAGAAAAAATGATTAAATGTATTCTTTGAATATTCTAGATCATTTTGAAACATCGGGTAGATTCTTAGGTTTAAACATTGATTCAATTCCGTGGAATCATTTAAAATTTAACGTAACATATGCATGACAGATATGTCAAATAATTAATTAATTGATTGTTTAGCTTTACACACTGCAAATATTATATACTCTATATTATATTATATCCATTCATGTATAAAATATCCATAATTTTTTCAGTAATTGAACATTCAAAAAAACTCTAAAGGAAATAATTCTAAGATATACATGTATATAAAATCCATTGCTATACGTTTATTACATTTAATCAATGAGGATTATTTTAGATTACAGTTTGTACAGACACAAAGATTGATAGAAATATTTCACAAAGTGTTGTGTTTGATTCTGGACCTTTTAAAAGTAATGACTGAAAAAGTTGGTCATATCCTCTAGCAGATAAATGTTAAGTAAAATCTTATTTTTTATAAAAGTTATTATGGTCCTCCTCCCATTCTCACACACATCCTTATTTTCTGTACCTCGTAATGTAATGCAATAGCATGCAACGAAAGTCCTAAACATGTACGAACTATGATTAAAGTCCAAATGAGATCAACCGTTTTAATCATAACAGATATGTTATTGCAAAAAAACTAAGCATCTAAAGACATTTATTGAATAAAACAATGGAAAATGTTGACTCAATGTTCGTAAATGAAGAAGTATGTTTACCAGTGCAATAATGTTGCATAATCATACAAAGACAGTTCTTTTTGTTTTTTAATTCTTTTTTCTATTTTGTTTTAGACTCATAGAAATTGTTACACATCTTACATGATATATGTTCCAAGGAACATAGAAGTCTAAATATGTTGATAAAGTTGCAAATATCTAGAACTGTGTAAGCCCAATAATGTTAACGAAAATGAACTTTATTGTTGTTTATGTTTTTGTTTTATTAATTTACGCATCATCATTAAAGAAGATTAAAGTACTACGACAATATTCAAAAGTCGTAGAAGAGCAATATGCAATCTTCGAAACCGAATGTGCTGAAATCAATGATCTCGAAGGATATTTTTGGCCAAAATATTGTTTTCTCAGAAGAAAGAACAGGAAAGGTTCATCGTCTTGTTTGTCATTTTGATAAGGTCAATATCTAAATGTATTATACTTTTTGGGACAATACAATATACTTGTTGGCTCAATGTAATAACTTTATAGCTATCGTAGTTTTTTCTTTTGTATTAATAGGTCATTGTAGTAGGTGGCATTCTAAATTAGTTCTGAGAACTCCCGAGTCTTGATCTTTGGGACGTATTTGTCCTTCTGCACAAGAAACTTTTAAGTGTTTTAGAAGAACAAATATCCGAGGGCATAATCTTTTGCATCTAATAAGATGTTTTAAACTAATATTACGGCATTTTTTACATTATTATTTAATCGATAAGTTTTCAAGTGATTACTGAACAAAAAAGTTTGTTACTTTCCGGAACAAAATATACTGATTTTTAAGGTCTTTTATATTAATTATATTTTTAATAAATTAATGTAAATCAGCGCTAACGTTTCCAAATAACTGAATTGTTGTGATAAAAAATAATTTATATCACATTTAAGTTTATATCCAAACTCAATTCGAGACATGGCTTTTATGTAGTTACATGTATTAGATAGTTATTCTTCTTATTAGTTTCATAAATTATCCAATAAAAAAGAAATAGCTGTGACAATTACTTAAATTTTTATTTTCTCAATTCAGACCATGCTTATCTTCATTTGTATCAGTCAAGAAGAAAAAGGAAAGAAATATTTATTTTTTTATATTATTTCAATATTGCGTTAAAGAATGAGAATACAGACATTATATGCCATATCAAGTGTTTGTAGAAATAGAATATGCGACTAATATTTCAAGTTGTCTATCAATCGATAGGTTATGTTTCTAAAATTCTAGACTCCAAGTTAAAGAAGTTATTATCCGTATCAGATTTGAGAATATAAGTATAGGATATTTAAATTTGTTATCGGTTGTGGGTCGTTTTTACAAATAGGAAGGGCACCAGACACAATATTTTGAAAACGGCCCAAAGCAGAAGTATAAAATGTGATACTGGTGTATGAAGTCACACTTAGAACAAAATATAATAAATTTATGTCTTATATATTTCGAAATTTTATCAGTCTTACATTTTCAAAATAATAAAAATCACGCTTGTTCCCCTTACATTGTGATATCATAAAAATATTTTCCGTGTATTGTTTTTTTTATTCTATTTTATTTTATTTTCCATTATTATTTTTTTGCATCAGCGTCTGAAATCGTTCTAAAACGCTTTGACGTCTCTAGTCTAAAGGAAGTCAATGTCTCAAATTATATTCAAGCTGTTATATTTGATTGCAACATATCATTTAATGGACCGATTGAATCCTTCAGCTTTTGTAAAGAACAGTTTGAGCAATTGTCTCTCGGCGTTCAAAATGTCACGTCACGGATGTAATATTATGAAGCTTCGGCGATAAATAAATTGCGGTCAGTGTTTATATTATTTTGTCTAACATTCTTCGCAATTCTTAAGTTTCTTGATTATATTCAATCTATTTTTTTAATAAAGATTTAGGTTCGAATACTTATTGCGACTGACAATATTGAAAATAGTGCATCCCTGTTCTACTAAACGGACATACAACATGAAATGTTTATCTTTTGTAACCTTTAAACATTGTTTGACTTAATATATATGTCAGGCAAAATAAATCCACATACTGACAAAAAAACTATCTAAAAGATCGTTTTGATCTGAAATATGTTTTTTCTAAGAATCATTAAAATGCAAACTGTTCATTCCAAACAAAATGTCAATAATGGTATATAACGTGTACAAAGTAAAATAATTATAACGTATTACAGTTACAGTAATTAGATTAACTTATATTATTTTTTTCTATATTCCAGAAAAGAAAGATAAATCAATAGCTAGCAAATTATACAGCGTTACAATTATTCTATGAATTGGAGGAATATGATGCTTGATGTTTCACTACAACGACATAAAACAGTCGTTTTTATTGTTTATCACAATCCTGTTTAGAGTTTTTGTAATTGAACAATTTTGCACTCCTCATTGTATTGAAAAATACAAAACATGGTTTAATTTCAATCAGGGAAGAGTTGTTTGAATCACGTTTTAACACCTTTTTAGGCAGTCCTTTCAATCTAAATTCGAAAATCTTAACTATTGTTAAAATAGCACAGACATGAACATCTTTCCTCAAATCCCAAGAATGTGTTTACTGTATTAAAAGGAATATTTATTTGTACTGTCTTTAAAAACCAGCGTCTCATTTTAGAAAACATATACAACTGGTATAACATCCGCAATCTATTAATATTGATTTGTAGCAAGGAGCAATCAGATTTATATTACAATATCCTTGGAGAAATCTGATACGTTATCAGGTGTCATTCAAAATGGTAGATAAATAATAAGTTCACTAAATTGGTATTGAAATAATTTCATAACTCACAGGTTGTTTATTGATTTGAATGAAGGAGTGAATAACAAAAATGCCATAAGGTTATCTTTAGACAATAACGTATGGTATATGTCAAAGACTAATCTTACGTTTTGGCACAATTTAAATGCTGTAAACGAATTTTGAAATATCATCTTTATTTACTGTCGTGAAACAAAGCAATGTAATTTGTAGCCTAGCGATCTCAATTGCTCAAAATTACAATTTGAAAAATGTTCAATATATCATATTTCACTAACTACCTTTATAACAACTACCTTAAGAATATCAGACAATATATAATACAGGTGTGGGTCTTATACCTTGGAAATTGATTACGGAAGAAAGCACGTCAATAAAAAAAAATTATAAATATTTTTCAAGGAAAGACCACAGTTCATTGCCTTGTTTATCATCAAGAAAAGGTCAAGTCGATTCCAATATAATAAAGATGTGGCAACAATAGACACTATCAAAGCTATTATATTTTCTCCTTTAATAGTTATGAGTCATTGACAACACGTTATGCTTACTAAAATGAATTTCTTCCAAACAAGGTAATAAGTGGTTTAGTCAATATATTCATTTTGTTCAATATGATCTACGAATGACAGGTAATTCGGCATTTTGATATTATTTACTTCGGCATTTTAATATTATTTCTAATCAATTACAGAGTGACTATTGAACGGCAATTTTAGTTGTCGACTAGAAGTTCATATCATTCGCTCAGTCCGTTTTTTCCAGAATAATTATTTTGTCAAACTAGTATATTGTGATTTATGATTATCAAACATAAGATTTTCAATTTGATTCCGAGTATATATATTTTTTCTCCACATATCTTCGTTTAAGTCCTTCTGTTGATTTATGTAAGTTATTCGAATTTATATGTGTTTTAGGCCTTTGGACTTCAATGGAATTGCTTAATACAGAATCTCCTATCCGAAGAGCATTTATTTATTTTTATAGAGGAAACAGGGTTTTCAGGTGCCGTGAGTTAAAACCCCTATAAAATATGTGTAAATACAATTTAATTACAATGCTCATATTGGCACATCCGAATGGTGAAACTTCCTTATGTTTGCACAAGTGTTCAAAATCATTATCTAAATAGTAATCATTTTCAAATATTACGATATCCCGTTGATAAATTACAAAATAAGATGGATGCTTTAACAATCCTCATTTAGTTTCATCACAACTGACAAATAGTTTGTCCTGAATTTGATGAAATTTGAATGTTTTAAAAGTCTAGGAAATAACAAGAAAGCAAACTAGTTTATTTTATACGATATGAAACCACCATCAGGACAATTCTGTCGCAATGTATTAGCAGCGAAAGCTCATCCCATGCACTTATAATGGTTCAATTAGTGAGAAAAAAATGTACGATCATTGCGTACGTCAATTTAAAAATTGTTCAATTAAACGATAAAAATCAATGTGCCAAACTGTATGAAAATGAATCGTGTCTTTGCATAATGAGATAACTATTCGTGCAAAAACACGGCTTTAGGGAAAAGATACTAAGAGGTGAAATGCATTGAAGGATTGAATTATGTCCAATATCAGAAGTTCAATTAGAGTAACAAGTACGGCAACTACATCTGTACAATCGCAACAATTTAAAAGTTCAAAACAGTACAAATACACAAGATACACATAATATATACGATGCAAATGCAATACAGGGAAATAATAACCAATTACAGTTACAATAAAACCTTATTAACATGTGAATATCTATCATAAACTCGTTACATAAATATTGTTTAACTGTCCCGCGTAACAAACATATATAGTGCCGTATGTGTTCTTTTACATTATACATAAATACGTATACTAAATAAGTCACTTAAAGGGATCGTTATGGAAATGAAAATACAATGCGGTTATAACATTGCTCGCGAAATTGGATAATTAGGAACGAATATTGCCAGAGGGTGTAACATTGGTTATTTCATAACTTTCATGATTAAAACCAGATTTGATCTAAATAAGCAGACGCTAGTCTACTTGTCGTGTTGAGTGACCTTTCTGGCTCCTGTATTATTCTGTATATATTATTCTGTATTTTTGATTCCTTATTGTAGCAACGTATTTTATTTCATGATGCGGTCATAATGTGGCACAAGGATTGTTTATTGTCTCAGCCTTACACACACTTGTAAGATTTCTATATTGTCCATCAAAAGAAGAGTTAACAGTTTTGTTTTGTTAAGAATGTGTTCTATTCTTTTCTCTATACTCAAGACATTTCGTAACATCAATGTCATTTTCAATAAAACCAGATCAAAATAGATATAATATTGAAAGGCGGGAGATTAGTTTTGTTAAAAAATGTATGGTATAACACGAAATATCTTTTTTCAAGTAATGTTGTATAAATTGTGTTTCATATTGAAACGTACGATAAACTACAGCTCCAGTACAGTCAACAATAAATTACTCCCTGGATTTATGAACAAACATGTCTTTCTACAACCAAAGCAACAAATTCCACAATCTCTAAAATGTAAATATAATTAAAAAAACATCATGTATTACCAAATTCTTAATAAAATTTGTTATAATTTATGATATATTCACATGACTGTTACCCGCTATCAAGATTATTTATCAACTACAGTCGTACTTATTATACAATTGATACCGTTACGGTTTAAGTAACATTTTAAAATACCTTATAATTCTTAATACAAAACAATGTCAAATTGTTAGATTGTTAGCCTGACATGGGGGCATTTAAATTATGTGTATTGTTTGATTGAACTGATAATCGCGGCTAGTTAAACATATTGATTAAGCTAAATCAATATCATAACCAGAAATGTTATACGTAGTATCATTTAATATGATAACATAAACTGTATATAACAACCTTCACTGCATCCAATTAAAACACATTTTACAGTTATTTTATTATTTGTTAACATGACACGGGATTAAACTAATTGACGAAATATCTATCTAGAGGACTATTTCGCAAATAAATGTACATACTATTATAAAATTCAAAACTACGATATTATGTGTTCCTGTAAAAGATACGTACACACAAAATACACCAAACATTGTCGTTTCTACGTTTGACATTATTTAAACAGATATTTACCGATAACATATATTAAGTGTTGCAAATCTAGATCTTTGTACTTGTCAGTCAAGAAATGTGTGTATATTTTTCTTAAACTATATGAGTATGTACATATTTTTTCTACAAACTCATAGCTATGATATATACACTTTGAGTAGCAAATCAATCTTTTGAACCAAAAACTCAAAAAAAAAATATAATACTATGAAATATAATCTTAAGATTAAAGACTTGAGTACAGAAACGAACAAAATGGTCAAGTACTAACAATATATTTCATCGAAATATTTGCAGTGCTTCTTTTCTTTCCTTTTTTCAAATTTCCTATAATCATTACTTAAAGATTGATGAGATTTCAGTACAAAAAATTAATTTTAAAATGTAATCAGTACCTTTGTAGCTATTTTTAAAGTATTATTGAGCTTAAACATCAACGATAATTCAAACAATTCATATCAGCAAATTATAGATTTTTTTTAACGTGAGTGTTCTTACAAACGGATTATGTTCTTTTGTATAACATTCTTTCTTTGTCTGTTTGTGAAGAACAAAGATATTAAGTTTTGGTTCCTCATTTCCTGATGAGCTTATATCTATTTTTGAGTTATAACTGCTTAATGTAAGACCACCAGGGTTTTCTCGTTTAAATTCCATTTAGAATTCTTATGTGTAATAATTATTAAGAATTGAATAAATCGAACATGTACATAAAGATTCTATCAATCTAAAAAAGCACATGATATATGAATTTAATCAATCACAAAAAGCAATTGATTACGAGTTTTTCAACAAAGTGAATAACATGTTATCATCACAAAAAGAGGCATTTCAGTTATTGTGCTTTTTACCTCATTCAGGTGTGAGGCGTCTTTGTCGACTTATAAAGAAAATAGAACGGCTTACTTACCCAATTACTATAAAAATGATATGAAGACATGTAGCGTAAAGCCTATTATGTTCACTTGAATGATCTTATAAAATTGTATGTAATTATAATATTTCTATAATTATCAAAATGATACTATATTTAGATAAACGAACCGTGTTCAAGTCAAATGAATTAACATTGTTCCCACCTATTAAAATATAGTGATAAAATGTTATACTCAGTTATTGTTTCCTTTATAAATTAGTTTTAATGTTAATGCATTTTCCAAAATCCAAATATTGTGTTTCCGTAGATCAAAGAATATTCCATTTCAATCTCAAATGAGCCATAAAACTAATGAAATTTAAATCAAAATTGTGAATGATTTACCTGGCTTTCCTACTGTAAAATCTATTCCTACATGCAGGAATTCGCCGACCATTTTTACTAAAAGCTGTTTTTTATTTTATAGTTCAACGGTACAAAGAAAACGGAACAGAGGTATGTCATATCTTTTCTAGCAATTTAAATACGAACAATTGAATTATCATATTTATGATGAAACCGAAATAACTGTGTTATGTTATTCATGTTTTGCGTTGATAAAGTCCCTTTTCTTCGAAATTTTAATAACATCTTAAAACGATATACATATTGATTAACATAATTCTTCAACAATAAAATCAACATCACAAACGATATTTCCCTTCGTATCATATTAACTAAGTGTAAAATGCTTACAAAAATATTCACTTTACTATGCTTAGAACAAGAACATGTTTTTTGTCGTTATAATATCTCAGAAGGAAGTGTATGTCTTTTTTGTCTGTCTGAAGATTAACGACTAATTCTTAAAAAAGTAAACTACTGCTTGTTTTTATTATTGTGCTTATTATTTAACATATTTGCATTCACCGAATGGTTCATTGATTTAGTAACGGATATCATATTACGTAACTGTTTAAACAAAATGAGTTCAATTTTAACTATTTTAAGGCCGTGAATAGATCAATCAAACGTGCAATCTGTTTAAATAATATGATTTATAATAACTCCGTTAACTTTCTCTATATAAATCAAGCAAATAGTTAAAAGAGCATTAGTTGTTTTTTAATGCCCAAGAATTAAATAAATGATTATGCATGTAATAACATATAACAAATAACAAATATTTTGTTTCAAGTTTAGATAAGAAAGACAAAAGAAAGTGTTTTTATATTACAATAATAATTTTTTTTATATTATATTAGATTCACTGTGTCCTTTAAAAAGAAGTAAACAAGTGTATTACATTTTTCATTATATTATGATTTTATTTTAAATTAGTTTTTGGTCCTAAATTGTTAAAACAAGTGATAAGCTATCTATTGTATTATATAATTTATCAAATTCAATTACCTAATTAATATTTAGATGTACAAACTCAAAAGTTATTTAAGACGGATCTCAAGAATATGAAATAGTGTTTAAAAAACTTAAAAGGCAAGCGGATATATAACTGAATAAACTATAGTTCATTTAACAAGACAATAATAACTTAAGTTTTTTGTTTTGTTTTGTTTGTTTAATATTCACTATATTTTCATTTAAAACATGAACTATTGATTGACAATTTGCAATTTGCAAAGGATAACAGCATATGCATACATTTTCTTTTCGTGCTTATAATATTAAAGTTAATGATGATGACATTATCCATGCCATGGTCAGAAATATGGAAAAGCACATAAAAAGTACCTTCTAAAATTATATGATTTAACGAAAAACCTGCGTGGAATTATTAAAATGCACTTATGTGCATCAATTAACTCAATTGAAATATTTATTTCTGCTTTGTAGACATGCAAGCTCCTTTCAGCTTCATTGCCATATAAATATGGCGAGCATGCACTACTTCGACTTGTAAGCTTTTAACAACTATAGAATAATATAATATAAGCGAAATCTTACCTGTCCTGAAATAATATTCCTTTCACAATTATCTGAAAGAAAAAAGTAATAAAACGTTACAAATAATCTATATAAGCGTTCTTATAAAATAAATAAACAGATATTCCAAAGGTGTTCCTCACGTTTTACTTACAATTGTTTACAACAATGACAAATAACACTTCAATGAATATCGACAAGCATTAGTTCAGAAATTCCTTGTCAATGAGCGATACAATTGAACTATATGCTAGATATCGAGCTAATACGATTATGTTACTAAATTCGTTGAAGTTATTTTTTATAGATTTATCAAAAACTTATTTCTTGACTATAAATTGTACGACATTAAAAATTTTTCCGCTTACTAAAAAAATTCTCTGTTAAACTACATGACAATCATAGACACTTTTATAAAAAATTATAACAAGAAATATATGAGTACCAGATTATTTCGACAATGTCAAAACAATACCAGTTCATTCATTCAGTACATACGAATATCCATTAATATATATACTATTGAAAACTTAAAATGTACCAAACAAGAATGACTCTTGACAAGTTCCTAAGTGCTCGAGATACTCTTTGTATAAATGATAGCCTACATTTATCCTAGTAGCCTTATAATCCTTTTTTCATTGAGGTCCAAAATGATTGTTTTCATACAAAGTCATATTTTTGAAGGGTTTAGTTGAAGTATATAAGTATTATCTAAATATAATATCCAATCCACTGAATGCTAAACGGTATCATTTTTGATCATCATCATCTATAATTTAAGTCACGTGAAAGTCACAAATACCTTTTAAAGGCTTATTTTAATATTGTAAATAAAGGCATTTAAACCAGCATTAAATTAAATTTAAAATATATTTCTGAGTTATTTTGTAATGGTGTACAGGACAAGGAATTTTTGCTAATTGACAAAGCATCATATTAGAGTTGTTTTCACAAATAAATGACCGTAATATTATAATAATATGGCCTCAACAGACGGAAGGAAGTGCAACGCCAATTAAAACCCAGATTTACACTAAAATCTTAATTTGTGAAGGCTATTTTTTTCTTGAAACCGTACAGCGTCATACATGTACTAGATTTACAGAATGGGACACGTTCTATCGTCTCATTCTATTGTATAGACCTCCTACGATAACAGGTGTCATTCCAATTATCCTCTGATAATGTGTTTAATGAATGGAATTCAAGAACAATTATGGCTAAAATATAAACATAGTAAGATGCTGTAAAAAAGTTATTGAAAAACTCTTGGTTGTGGCATGTTCGAATCTCAAATTACTCAGATATTTTAAATGAAGAAGTTTCCATAATTGCTCATGGAAAAAAAAAGCCACCGTGAAAACGAAATACAGAACAGGTTTTAGGGTGCTCAGTTATTGTGTTCATTCCAGAACATGGTAATTCCCTAAATACTCCCTTCATGCTATCCACGGCCAACCTCCTAACCTATCTTCTTAAATGGTCAATACAAACGATAACAGTTACACATATTCCAGTTATAATTAAAGTGAATAAATTCCGTAAGGAGGAAAACCTGATGATTTAACTTATTAAGAATAACGGTCTATATGCAAGTGTTACACTTTGAACAGTGAACATCATATTTTTAAATTAAGTGTTGTACAGCTAAAAGCTACCGTCTGTTGAGGCCTTCAAGTGTTTCAGTTTATTTACAATGCAACATAAAACGTTTTAAGCAATGGCAATTAAAATGCTTGAGGAAATATGGCTGTCAATTCTTAATATATTTTGCTTAAAACCTGTTTGTTCAAATGTTTGAGCTTACATATTTTAATCAGCTAAAATAAAAAAACAACACTAAATCCTATTGAAATTGCGTAGAGAAACTGGCAAAAAATCACTGGTTTATATATTCATACATTATTTCACCATTTTCAAATTTGCTTTTAAATTATATATTTATTTAGAAAAAAAACCTAGATGTACATGTACACGCAAATCTTTATTTGTGAAGGCTACTTTTTTCTTGAAACCGTACAACTTTATACTAGATTTATTGATTCAAAAAAGAAACAACCTTATATTATTTAATATTTATTCTTACTTTCTAGTCAATGAGATCGGTCGGCGTTGTTTTGATTATATCAATACCAATTAAAAGCTTTTGTTTTTTGTGAAGCAAGAATAATGTACGGCTTCCCCTTTCTTTGGATGTTTTTGTTTTTATTTTTCTCTCACTCTTTTGAAAATAATCGAATGTTATCTGATTATTACAGAAATAACTCAAATGCTAATGCTTTAATTGCAATGTCTCCAAAGTCTCTAGTCATTAATAACACCTTCTGTTACATTGTGAGACATGCGTAACGTCAAAAAGGCTTACTAATTAAGATAATTTACAGATATTTTAATTCTCAATCTCAAATACATTTTACATTTTTAGATTTAATGGACAATGGAGCCAAAATCTGCTTACTTTAACAAATAATGCGACAGCATGGCTTCATTTTTTGAAATGATCACTGTATAATCGTGCTTAGTGGAGGTTTTTTAACAGCTATCTTATAACTTCTATTACTGAAGTAACTGAGCACTTTTGTGTCAACAAAACAAAATGCTTCTATGTTGTTTAAAGAATGTTTATATTATCAATACTATTAGTTTTGTGAATATTTTTCTTTTGTTATAATTACATTTAACAATTTGTAAACTTGTACGTAACATCAGATTGTAAATATTTTGTGATGATTTGACTTTATTTGACAGCGAAACACATTGAGTGTTTGTCTTAAAGTTGTATGTCCTAAAACTTATTTTAAATAAACAACATGTTAGAAAATGTGTAAAATGTGTATTTAAGCTATTTAAGGCTTTTCGGAATTTATATATATATCAATTTAATCATTTGGAGATGTTTGGAGATGTTTTACGTGTGTATATAAGGAATGATAATTATATTATATAAGGTCTTATCTTTAAAGTGTAAAAAGTGTTAAAATAATATAAGTAAAGGATATTTCAATTTGTTATAGGTTGTTGATCGTTTCAAAAATAGGTAGGGCACCAGACACAATATTTTGAAAATGACCCAAAGCAGAAGTACAAAATGCAATACTGGTGAATGAATTGATACTTACGAACAAAATCGGATAAATTTATGTATTATATATGTTGAAAATATATCAATCTTTCATTTCAAAAATAATAAACATCACGCTTGTTCCACCAATATTGTGATATCATAAAATTATTTTCCATTTATTAGTTTATCCTTTTCCGCATCACCGTCAGAAATCGTACTTAAACGCCCGGAAGTATTTCATGTAAAGGAAGTCAACAGGTTCTCACTATGTCTCAAGGGATCTTTCAAGCAGTTATATTTGATTGCAACATATCTTTAAATGGGCCGATTGAATCATTCAAATTTGTTATACAATTGTCTCTCGGTACAAAACAAGAGTGTTCAAAATTTAACAATTGTAATATTATGAAGCTTCAGTGATAAAAGAATTTGGGGTTAAAATTTCACAAATGCAATATTATGAAGCTTCGGCGATAAATAAATTGATATCAGTGTTTATATTATTTCTTAGGTAGCTTGTTGTTAAAATTATTTAATCTATGTTTGTGAATCACGATAAATTTTCGTATACATATTGCGTCTGACAATATGCAAACTAGTGCACCTCTGTTCCAAATGGACAGACAGGTTCAAATGTTTATTATTTTACTAATAGAATAGCGCAATATCATAGCATATATTTACGCATTATTATCATTATTAGTCCATATACTGACAAAACAAAATTATTTAAAAGATCGTTTCGATCAAAAATACCTCTCCTTTTAAAGAATCATGATAGTACAAACTGTTCATTCCAAACAAAATGTATTTAATGGTATTTAACGTGTAAAGAGTAAAAATAAATATAACGTATTACAGTGTCCTTAATTAGATTAACTAAATACTACTTTATTTCTCTGTTCCAGAATAAAAAGATAAATCAATAGCTAACGAATAATACAAAGTTACAATTATTCTAATAATGGAAGAATCTGATGCTGGATGTTTCACTTCAACGACATAAAACAGTTTTTTAATGTTTACCACAATCCTGTGCTTGGTTATTGGTTTTGTAACAGTTTTACTGTAAAATTTTGTACTCCTCATTGTACTGAATGATACAAAACATGGTTTAATTTCAATCAGGGAAGAGCTGTTTGAATCACGTTTTAACACCTTCTTAGGCAATCCTTTCAATCAAATTTCAAATATGTTAACTATTGTTAAAAGTGCACAGACATGAACATCTTTCCTCCAATCCAAAGAATGTGTTTACTGAATTAAAAGGAATATTCATTTGCACTGTCTTTAAAAATCGCAATGTCATTTTAGAAAACATGTACATCTGATATATAACAACCGCAATCTATAAATATTGATTGGTAGCAAGGAGCAATCATATTAATATTACAATATCCCGGGAGAAATGTGATACTTTATCAGGTGTCATTCAAAATGGTAGAAAAAAGTATTTCAAATTAAAATAAAGTAGAATACCCCTTATATTTCACTAAATTTGTATTGAAATAATTTCATATTTCACAGGTTGTTTATTGATTTGAATGAAGTAGACAGAAATCAAAATACCATAAAATACCAATTGTTATCTAAATACAAATAAAAAGAATAAAATATACGTCACATACTTATCTTACATTTGAGCAAAATTTAATAAAATGCTTTCAACGAATGATGAAATATCACCTTTATATATTGTCATGAAATTAAACAATGTAGTATGTAGCCTTGTGATCTTAAATGCTCAAAATTACAATTTGAAAATGTTTCAATATATCATGTTTAACTAAAAGAACATATTTCTTTTTAACAGTGTAATGCCTTATGAAATTATTACCTTACCCAATCTCCTTATAACAACTACTTTAAGAATATCAGAAAAAATATAACACAGGTGTTGGTTTAATACCTTGGGAATTGATTACGGGAGAACACACGTCAACAAATAAACAATTTATAAAAAAAAATCAAGAAAAGACCACAGTTCATTGCCTTATCGTCAAGAGAAGGTCAAGGCGATTCCAGTACAAAAAGATGCGACAACAATAAGAGCTATCAAAGCTATCACGTTGTCCTCAAAAGGTAATGAGTCAATTTTACAACAGGGAATGCTTACTTAAATTAATTTCTTCCAAGAAAATTAATTAATGGTTTAGCAAAATTATTCTCTATGTTTATCGTGATCTACGAACGACAGCAGTTCGGCGTTTTGATATTATTTCTTACTGAGTGCAGAGTAATTATGGAATTGCAAATCGACTACTATAAGTTAAATAATTTGCTCTGTCCGTTTTTTCAGAATAATCATTTTGTTATTTTGTTGTGAAATATCACAACAAAAGTAAAAACTTTCAATGTTATTCTGAGTATATTTCTGTAATACTTTTGCATATATTTCCATTTTGAGACCTTCTGGTGATCTATATTAGTAATTCGAATTATTTTATTTCATGTTTAAGGCATATCTACGTCGGATGCTTGTTACTGAACCTCCTATCCGAAGAGTATTCATTTTATTGAGGAAACAGATTTTAAGGAGGCATGAGTTAAAGCCTCTAAAAGAGAAATGGTGTTACAATTTAAAAAGTATATTTGCAAATCCTGATGGTAAAACTACCTTTTTGCACAAATTTTCAAATTATTATGTTTTTTTCAAATGCACCTACCTAAATATCGTTTACCTATCCCGCGTAACAAACATATAGAGTGCCGTATGTGTTCTTTTAAATTATACATAAATATACTAAATAAGTCAATAAAAGGGATCGTTATGAAAATGGACTGATGGTATTTTAACAAGAGCAACAACAAGACAGCCGAATGCAGTTATAGAAGCTTTTTAACGGTAAATTTTAAAAAAAAGAAAACTGAAACGATTCATAATAATACAAGTTGCAGAACCCTTATACATACCCAAACATAACAGAATAGAACAAGAAAAATGTGTTTTGTTTTGAATTCAACTGGAACATTAATTCATCAAATCTTAAAGACTTTTTCAATATAATGACTTCATCATTAATCCCTTTTTAATAACAAATACAAAGCACTGATACCATTGCTCGCGAAATTGGATAATTAGGAGAACAAATATTGCCAGTGGGTGTTACATTGCTTATTTCATAACTTTCATGATTAAAACCAGATCTGATCTAAAGAAGCAGACGCTAATCTACTTGTTGTCGTACTTGTTGTCGTGTTGAGTGACCAATCTGATTCATGTATTTCCGAATTCTTACGATAACAGTATTTTTGTCATGTAGCGGTCATAATTTGACACAAGGATTTTTTTGTCTCAGCCTTGCACACTTTCAATATATCTTTATTGTCCATAAAAAAAAACAGTTAACAGCTTTGTTTTGATTGGAATTTTTTCTCTTTTTTCTCTATATTCAAGACATATTGTAACAATATACCTGATCCAAACACATATTGAAAGGCGGGGGATTATTAAAAAAAAATAGGATATGTGATAACACGTCATATCCGATTTTTAAAGTAATTTTATATAAAAATAGTGTTTCAAATTGAAGCGTTTGTATAGCATACGGTAAAATACAGCTCTAGTACAGAAAATAACTCCCTGGATTTAGGAACAAACATCTCTTTCTACAACCAAAGCAACAAAATTTTTTCCACAATCTCTAAGATAAAAATGTAAATATTATTAAAAATAAACAACATATTAATATGTATTACCAAATTTTTAACAGTTACTCTATTTGTTGATATATTTAAATGTCTGATTGAATATTTATATGACCCCAAATACAACGTCTTATCAAGATAATGAACATATCAAACTGATAAATTATTTACTACAGTCGCATGTATTATACAACTGACACCGTAATGGTAAAGTACCCTAAAATTGTTCTTACGAAAATGTCAAATTATTTGAAATGTTAGCTTGACATTGGGGAATTAAAATTAAGTGTTTTGCTTAATTAAACTGATATTCGCGGCTTGTTAAACATATTGATTAAGCTTAATCAATATCATTTTCAAACATGCCAGACATAGTATCGATTAATATGATACTAGAATTTGTATATTCGATGATTTCATTTAATTTGCATTGTAAAGTTGATTATTTGACTCAGCTCTGTAGGTTCGAATCTCGACCAGGATTTTGGAGAAGCTATCCAGTAAGCTTACACAACGTCGGTGATTCTGCTCAGCTGTTTGTACCTGAAATAATGCACAGGCGGGTATTTGAGGTATTATACGGAAAGTAATCATATGACGTATACGGTGTTGGTGTGAAGTGAAGGCGTAAAACCCAACCCAAAAATACTTCATCACATTAAGTCAGAAATGGTATGATACATGTAAGGTTTCCAGACAACAGTTGTCTGTACAACAAATACGTACAAACTTCATACTTTTTAACAAGTATGTTTTCTGTCAAAAATTGTCTATATTTATTTTTTAATAATATGTGTATAATAAGTACATATACATTTCTACAAACTCTACGCTATGATATACACTTTGAGTAGCAAAACATTATCCTGAACCAAATCTTAAGAATATAATATAATTATACTATAATATATAATCTTAAGATTAACTATTTAGGAAAACATGACTAGAGTCACGAATAAAATGGTCATGCGGTTACATATAATACCCGTGCTTTTCTATGTTTGCTCTTTTTAAATCTCATTTAACCATTACTTGAAGAATAGGGAGATTTCGGTACAAAAATATATCTTTATAATGTAATCAATACCTTTGTAGCTATTTTTAAAGTATTATTGAGCTTAAACTTCAACGATAATATAAACGAAAGAACAGTTCATGAAACAAATGATAGATTGTTATTAACTTGACTGTTCTTAACGGGCACTATAAGGAACTGAAAAATTTATATCATAGGTCAGATATATATCTTAAAGTACACCTGTATGCAAAATTTAAACAAACTTTACCGTGCGGAAATCGAGTTATGGCCACTTTTATGAACTAAAGCTAGGGTGTATGAGGGCCCTTTTTCAGAAATGAGCAACCTTTAAAAAATCTGCAATAACATTCTAATGAAAAACGTTTTCCCAATAATTTTTGGTAAGAAACAAATAGTACTATTCAGCTAACAATCAACATTAATAAAAGTATGGTTTCTACTCAAAATTTATAAAATATAATTAAAAATGTTACCCTACCCCACCCATTTTTAACACGTGTTTGACCATCACCAAAATGAGTGCCTTTTTACAAAGTTTCCCTAAAATTTTTTACAAAAGTATATTAGTTGATCTTGTAAAATATTAAATAATTTTACTATCTAGTTTTGATTTTATTACACTTTGAAAATATCAGGTACCATATTTATTACTTGATTAGGCATTATTTAGCCAATAAATAATAAAAATAAACACTTTTTCTACCCAAAATGGAGGGAGAGATACAAAAATAATGTTAAAAGAAAAAAAAAGAAAGAAAAAAAGTTGACCCATCTGAGGTTTGAACCCATGGCCCTAAGTTTCAATGAAGTTAACTGTAGTTCTAGCCTACTTGAATTGTCTGCGAAGCGGAGGTAAGGCATTATAATGGTAATACCTTAAAAAGGGATTATGTTCTTTTGCATAACATCCTTTGTGTGTCTGCCTGTGTAGAACAAATATATTAATTTATGGTTCCTCATTTCCTGATGAGTTTATATCTATTTTTGAATTATAGCAGCTTTATGTAAGACCACCGGGTTTTTCACGTTAATGCTATTTTAACTTCTTATGTGTAATAATTATCAAGAATTGTATAAATAGAGCATGCTCTAACAATCTAAACAAGGCTGTCCTAATGACAGTTAAGTATTTTAGAAAGTTAGTATGTTATAATATTGTTCATGAAATTACTCAGGGGGTAGTCTTTGTCAATTGTTTTAAGAGATAAACCGGCATTTTGACATAACGATATTGCCAAATGACTATAAAAATAAAACGAGGAAAAAAGGAATGAGACGTAAAGCTTAGATGTTCACTTCAATGATATTATAAGAACTAACTTAATCACAAGCATATAACTTTTTTATAATCTATGTATAATGATGCTATTTTAGAAACAATCGTGTGAGGTTTTTCATTCTTTTTGTCTTTTTTTTAAGTCAAATATAATTCCGCGATATATGTAAACATTTCAACTAAAGCTAAAAAGTGAAGGAATTTGAAACCTGTTGCTCTAGATATATTTCAAATGTTATTGAATTGTGATAAAAATGTTAAACTTAGTTATTGTTTCCTTTTATAAATTAGTTTTAACCATAATGCATTTTCCAGAATCAAAACATTTTGTTTACAAAGATCAAAGAATATAAGATTTCAATCTTAAATGAGCCATAACACTAATGAAATTTAAAAATAAGTTAAAAATAAAATAAAATAAACGATTTACCTGGGTTTCCGACTGTAAAACCTATTCCTTCATGCAATAATCGTTTTTACTAAAATGTGTTTTCTTTTTTAATTCAACGATACAAAGAAAGTGAAACAGATGTATCTTGTATTACAATTTAAATACGAACAAATGAATAATCATTTTTTTTTTTTATGAAACTAAAATAATAATGTAATGTGACTCATATTTTGCGTTGAAAATGTCCTTTTTCTTCGAAATCTTATTAGCATATTAGAACCATATACATATTCATTAACATAATTTTTCAACAATAATTGCATCAATATTCCAAACGAAATTTGCTCTTCATATCATATTAACTTAGTAAACAAATGCTTACAGAAATATATTATTTACTATGCATAGAACAAGAGCAAGTTTTTTGTCGGTATAATATCTAAAAGGAGAGTGTATGCCTTTCTTTGTATGTCCGAACCTCAGTTATACTTATAATAGTAAACACCTGTCTTTTTGTATCCCGACGTTGCTTATTTAACTAAATATTTGTGATTCACCAGATGGTTTATTGATATACTTACGTATACCTTATATACTTATACTTATATACTGTTAACAAAATTACTTCTATGTAACCCCTCCTTTTCAGTTACAATAGATGGTGTCTAGATTGCATTTCGTAGCAATACACAAACTCTGTTGAGAGCGGGAAGGACAACAAACATGTTGCCCGTTTAAGTCCCGTTCAGCTTCCTTTATTAATCATTTTATTGTACGTACTGAATCTATATTCCGTCTTTCATTAATCTCTTACCATGAACATACACGAATTCCTCAGAATATTTTTATAACAATAGTCAAGGAGGTTACGTTAAGACATATCCCCTCAAGGCCATGCACAAATCGAACGTGCAATCTGTTTCAGTAATATGATTTATTATAATTACGTCTGGTTTTCTCTATATAAATCAGGCGAACAGTAAAAAATTAATGATTGAAAGAAAATGTCAGATAATTAATGATAATGGAACAAAAACATATGACATATACTAATCTAAAACAAATACGTGGGATTTGTAAGACTATTGTTTAAGTACTGCAGTATAAGGGTCACTGTGCCCTTAAATTAACCAATAAAATCGATCGAATAATTTAAAATAAGTATTTCCTTCATGAATTGTTTAAAGTATCTCCTTAAATAATGTCTACATTCATAATTAAACAGTAAGCTAAGAAATGAGTTTAAATTATTTAATAAATTCTATTCACTTTCATGTACATATATATGATTAATATTAACTTGACGATAAATCAAATATAACCAAGAAACTCTGAATTTAATAATAATGTTTAAGAATACAACTAAAAAGGCAGGCGCATATTTTATTGTTTAAAGTAAAGATCAGTTAAATTACATAAAATAGTCATGCGATATTAGACAATCTTGTTTTGCAACAAAAAATATACACTGAAAGTCATTTGGCTTGAGTATATTTTATTTAAGATCTAAATTGTGTTTTGTCGTTGTTTACTTTGTGGAAACCATTTATTGTGCTAGGGGGCTTGAACGGTAAATTACAATTACCACTCATGCGCGTGAACAGGCTTAATCAACCCGAGCCAGCAGCATATTCAATGTAGCCATGTCGAGCTTTATTTAGGGATTTTGTTTGTCTAACAATGTTGAAATTATGGTACAAGATGCAAATCACATTTTGTGAACTAGTTATTGTGCACTTTATGCTTATCTGATTTGAACATAACAGTTCTAAACAGTCAACAGGATAGAATGGGTAAAATGTTGACATTTTTTTTAGAGAATCAAATCATGCGCTTTTGATTGGCAATTAGCACACGGTTAACACAAACATATATAACACTTTTATTTTGCTTTTAAAATTAAGCTGATGATGCACTTCTTCCATGTCATAGTCAGATATATACAAATAAGAATTAATTAATACACAACGTTCATTTGATATAATATCTTTCAAATCGTTCAATTTCAAATCTATTACAATTACCATAGGTCAAATGTCGTTCAATTGAGACTTTTTGACATTGAACAGCTGTTCTAAATCAGATTATATAGATACTGGACAAAGTCTTCAGGGTCTATTTTCGTTAAAATGTTAAAACCTACAGTGTTCAGAAATCCTTTGAAGTTCAAATGCACATTGTATTAATAAATTGTATGTATAAATAAGTGCCTCTTTTTCCAAAAATTCAATAAAACAAAAATAAATTAAAAAAATAATAGTTAAATATTTACAATACCAAATTAGAAAAAAACCATATAATTATGAACATTTTAAAACGATTTATTTTCAAAAGCAACATGTAAGACATTGTGAAAATTAACTTCTGTTCATCAGTTAAGTTCTGAATATGGCAATGAAAATGTAAGGAACTCGCACTTTATAAATCATAAAGAAATATTATTGGCAATTTTTAAGAGAAAAAGTTAAATATGAGCGAAATATTACCTGCTTTGAAATAATATTCCTTTCACGATTTATCCAAAAGAAAAACAGTAATAAAACCTTAAAAATACTTTTTTATATCAATAGAATAAGCAGGTATTTCAAAAGTGTTCACAGTTGTTTACAACAATGATAGATTACACTTCAATGACCATCGACAAGCATTTGTTCAGAGATGTCTTCAATGAGCGCTACAATTGAACTGTAAGCTGGATACAGAGCTATTGCAATAATGTTATAACTGTCGATGCTATTTATATTGTTTATAGATTTAATCAAGGACCTTTTCTTTAAAATAAATTGCGTAAGACTTTAAATTATTTCGCCGCTCTCTAAAAAAGCTTCTCTCTTTGAAACTACATGACAATCATTGACACTTGTTTATGAAACGTTATGTATAGAAATATAAGTTTACCATATTATTTCAACAATGTCATAACCATACGAGTTCATTCAACACATAAGACTATGAAAAGTTGAAACTTAAACTACACATGCTGATCAATATTCCTGTAAAGTTTCATGACTCTAGGTCAAATACTTTTTGAGTTACATGCGACACAAGTTGAAAAATGCAAAAAATTTTCTAATTCAAGGTCAATAACTCTAAAAATACTAAAAATATCCAGACGAAAATACCCAGGTGCACAACTACACATGCTGATCAACATTCCTGTAAAGTTTCATGACTCTAGGTCAAATCCTTTTTGAGTTACGTGCGACACAAAAGAGAACGGACGGACGGACGGGAGGACGGACGTACCAACTTTTGATGTTTATGAGGCAAATCAGCTCATAAACACCACCTGGACCAACGTCGATAAGCAAAATAAGCTCATAAAAAGAAAAATATAGCTCTTAATTTGAATTTTATGAGTTTTTGTTCTTTATTTAACTACGGAATGAAGCTCATAATAATCAAATGTTTGCTCGGACAGACGGAAGGACGGACGGACGGACAAGGGTAAATTTAAATGCCCGCCACTAAAGTGGGGGCACAAAAAAAATAAACATTACCACCAACATTGTGATGTCACAAAATTATGTTCTTTTTACTTATTAATCCTTTTTTTCTATCAGCGTCTAAAATCGTGCTCAAGCGCTTGGTAGTCAGTCATCTAAAGGAAGTCAACAGCTTCTCACAAAGTCTCTAGTATACTTCAAGCTGTTATATGTGATTCCAATACATCTTAAAATGGACCTACTGAATCCGTCAAAATTGGTAAGGAACAGTTTATACAAATGTCACTCGGTTGAAAACAAGAATGTTCAGAATGTCACGAATGTAATATTATGAAGCTTCAGTGATACCAAAATGCGGTTTAAATGTCATGAATGCAATATTATGAAGCTTCGGCGATTAATAAATTGCGTCAGCGTTAATTTTATTTTGTCTTACTAATATTGTTTGTCTTTCTCATGTAGCTTGTTTTAATTAATTCTGTTTTTTCTGAATTAAGATACACGTTCAAATATTTTTTGTGTCGGACAATATCAAACTTGTGCATCCCTGTTCCAAACGGATTGACATAATTAAATGTTTATCTTTTTAAACTTTAAACATTATTTTACTGAATATGTTAAAAGCACAATGTTATAGCATATGTCCAGGCAATATTATAATTTTAACCCATATAATGACAAAACAAAATTATTTAAAAGAACGTTTAGATCTGAATTTCTTTTTATTCAAGTATCATAAAAATGCAATCCGTTTATTTAATATTTTTAGGCTAACAAACCGTATTTAATGATATTTAAAACGTGTAAAGAGCAAAACAAGAATAAAGTATTTAAGTGACAGTAATTAGATTAACTAATATTATTTTATTTCTCTATTCCATAAGAAAAAGATAAATCAATATACAAACGAATTATACAGCGTTACAATTATTCTATGAATATAAGGAATTGCGTGTAATTATGTATTGTATTCAGCAATAAAAAGAAAACCATTATCCAGAAGTAAAAAGAAGAATTCATTTACATATGTATCAGTTATCTGCCCTTTAAATGACCTCAAATAAGTAGAAAATTCTGATTCAGGGGCAGATAACTCAAAAATGAGAACTTTGACCCCAATTTGTTTTCGCTTAAAATGTTTCTGTTATCAAATTGTAACAACATGCCAAGTTTAAAGAAATTCTATTGAACCGTTATTATTAATTATGCCTATAATTATGTCAATTTGAAAATAATCCGAAACGTCCTTAAAAAAGAACAAGTTTCTCTTAAATAGTGTAACACGGGTGTAAGTTTAATACCTTGGGAATTGATTACGGAAGACAACACGCCAACAAATAAACAATATATATTATATTTTTCATTTCATTGCCTTCTTTGTCATAAAGAGGAGGTCAAACCAATGTCAATACAAAAAAGATGTGACAACAGTAAGAACTATCAAAGCTATCATATTTTCTTCTTTTGTGGTAAAGAATCATTGACAACACGGTATACTAACTTAAATGAATTTCTAAACTACACTTAATATGTAAAACAAAACTTTACCTCGTAACAGATTGTTTAATTGTTTATTAATAAGTAGTAATTTTTATTGGTAAAATATTTTTGGAAAATAGATGGGTTTATTGTATGTATGTTGTTTATATTTATATGCAAAATATATACTGTAGATGTATTTGACAATATTTACATGAATATAATTATTTTGCAACATGTATATTGTATATTAACAATGTAAGGTATGATGGAGGATGACCCCGACCCCCTCATACCTATTACGGGGTAAATAAACGGGGTTACCCAGATGGGGCCTCAAAAAAAAAAAAAAAAAACTTAAATGAATTTCTTCAAAACAAGGGGTAATAAATAGTTCAGCCAAATCATTATTTTTGTTCAATGACAGTACTTTGGTGGCATTTTGATTTTATTTCTTATCATGATTACGGAATTGGACATTCAGTACTACTAAAAGTTTAAATCAATCCGGTTTTTTCCAGAATAATTATTTTGTTATATATTGTGAAATATGATCATTAAAAATATTTTTTGCACAATTTTGCACAAGTGTTCAAACTTATTATCTAAATAATAATTATATTTGAAATATAACGATATCCAGTTGATAAATTACAAACTATGATGGGTGTTTTTAGCCACCCCTCTTTCTGGTTCATCAAAAGTGACAGATAGTTTGTCCTAAGTTTGTTGAAATTTAAATGTTTTTAAAGTCTAGGACATAACAATAAAGCAAAGGGTGTATTTTATACGATGCGAGTCCACTATCAGGACAATTCTTGTGTAATGTATAGCAAATCACATGCACTAATAATTGTTAAATAAGCTGGCGGAAAACATAATGATTTATTAATCACATTGTATCAAAATTTTGGTTTCTGAAAATTGTACGATCATTTTGTACACGAATTTTAAAAGTGTTTAATTTAACAATACGAATCAATGTGTCACACTGTATGAGAATAAAACGTGTCTTTGCATAATAAGATAATTACTCATGCTAAAAACAGTGCTTAATAGAAAAGATAATACAAGTTTAAATGTAAGGATTGAATACTTTTCAAAATGGAAAGTACACGTCGGGTCACAAGAACTACAATTAAAAGTACAGTTTTTAAAATAATTACAAATACAGTGAATACCCATATACAATGCAAATGCAACACAGGGAAATAATAACCAATCATTTGCAATATCCCTCTCATAAACATGTAAATATCTATCATACGTTCGTTACCTTAATATTGTTTAACTGTCCCGTGTGAAGAGCATAGAGTGTCATATGTATTTTTATTATACCTAAATATACTTAATAAGACACTAAATGGGGATCTTTATTGGCATCGACTGATTTTGTTTTAACAAAAACAGCAACAAGACAACCGAATACATACATAGTAGTTTGTATGACAGAAAATAACAATTGGTCCCTGAAATTGTTTATTAATAATTCAAGTTGCAAAGCACTTATATTACATAACAGCACATACCAATAAAACTGTTGTTGTTTGAATTTAACTGGAACATAACCACAGTATAATTCAAAATAGCGTACTCATTTATCAAATCTTTTACAGACTTTTTTCAATACAATGTCATCATCTTTTCATCTCTTTTCTAAACTTTGATTACAATTAAGAAGAGGAGCGCAACAATAAAATGTCATTCTAAACAAAAATACACCGCGGTTATACCATTGCTCGCGAAATTGGATAATTAAGAACAAATATTGCTAGTGGTTGTTATGTTGGTTATTTCACAACTTTCATGATTAAAATCAGATGTTATCTACAGAAGCAGACGCTATTCTACTTGTCGTGTTTAGTGACCTTTCTGATTCATGTATTTCCGATTCTTTATGATAACATTGTACTTTGTGTCATGTAGCAGTCATAATTAAGCATAAGGATAGTCTTTTTTTATTTTCTCAGCATTTAACACACTTGTGTCAAGCAAAATGTCTGAGACACAAATTCTGTTTTACATCAATGCAAGATTTCTATATTTGTTAATCAAAAGAAGAGTAAACTGTTCTGTTTTTCTTGTGTTTTGTGTTGTTTTTGTGTTGTTTTTTACTTCCTTTTCTCTATATTTATTATGTTTTGTAACTTTCATTTTCAGATATACCCGATCCAAAAAGAAAGGCGAGATAATAGCTAAAATAATGATATACATGTACTATAACACGTAATATCAATACATGCCCTTTAAATCTAGAGATAGAGATATATCCACAAAAAACGTACGCCGCATTATGATAACACAAATTACGACATAAGGTTTTTTTTAGCTAAGATATATACAACTTGAGTAGCAAATCATTCTTTTGAACCAACACTCAAAAATATAATATTATTTTATAAAATATAATCGTTAGATTAAAGATTTAGGGAGAATGAGTACCGTAACGAACAAAATGGTCATGTACTTGTTTCTCGAAATATTTTCAGTGCTTTTCTTTCTTTGATTTTTTCAAATCTCCTATAATCATTACTTAAATAATGATAGGATTTCAGAACAAAAAAAACATGTTATAATGTATTCAATACTTTTTAGCTATTTTTAAAGTATTATTGAGCTTCAACATCAACGAAAATTCAAACAATTCATGTAAGCAAATGGTAGATTGTTATTTACGTGACTGTTCTTACAAACGGATTATGTTCTTTTGCATAGCATTCTTTCTTTGTCTGTCTGTGAAGAACAAAGATATTAAGCTATGGTTCCTAATTTCCTGATAAGCTTACATCTATTTTTGAATTATAACAGCTTAACCCTGAACATGCTGAATATCTTAAATGGACTTGTCCAACTTCCATTTGTTGGACTCTCCATTATGAATTTTAGGGATATCAATTTGAATATTTAAAATTTGTCAGCCAACAGTATGCAGGCTGGCCTGGCTCTATACTGGTGGCAAAGACTTAATGCTTTCGGGTCCAGCATTTAAAGGGTTAATATAAGACCACCAGGTTTTTATGCTTATGCAATTTTACATTCTTATGTGTAATAATTATTAAGAATTGAAACAATGGAGTATAAAAAAGTCATAAAGGTTCTAACACAATCTAAATAGGCACATGATATATACATTTAATCAATTTAAACAAAGAAATTGATTACACGTAATTCAATAAAGTGACTAACAAGTTAAACTATGTTGAGATATGTTGCCTTTCCACTCATTCAGGGGGGGGGAGTCTTTGACGATCTTTAAAAGAAATAAAACGGCATGTTTGACATAACAACATTGCCAAATTATAAGTTATCATTTAAAAGAAAACACAAGAGAAATTTTGATCTTGATATCATATTATTAGGTAATTCGAGATCACATGTTTCACATTCATATTAAATGAATATATTATTCAATACAAATAGAAATTGTTTCATCATGAAACTCAATCAAAATGTCTTTGTCTATCCACATGACAATCCATTAATCATTACAGAAGTAATATTCATAATCCAGCAACTCTTCAAATATAACTTCTACAAAATACAATATTGTACAATAAAATATACAAATAACACACAATAAGGGCGGGCGTGGAGGGTAAAATAGAATTTTCAACATGTGATCTTCTTGTCAAACGAATACAGAATGAACCAAAAAGGCAGAAGCGCAAGCGACAAAAAAGTTTACCGCCAAAAATATAGGCGACCAATAGAAAGTTGTTTACTGCCTACGTAATGCATAAATTAAAATCCACCAATGAAAAAGAGTTTTTAAAAAGGTCAAATTCATTCAACCTTATAATTAAGTTATTTTAGTTCAAAATAAACAAAATTATAAGTTATCATTTAAAAGAAAACACAAGAGAAATTTTGATCTTGATATCATATTATTAGGTAATTCGAGATCACATGTTTCACATTCATATTAAATGAATATATTATTCAATACAAATAGAAATTGTTTCATCATGAAACTCAATCAAAATGTCTTTGTCTATCCACATGACAATCCATTAATCATTACAGAAGTAATATTCATAATCCAGCCACACCCATGGCCATGAAAAAAACAAACAAAAAACATTACAAAATACAAAACATCAGCAAATAAAGTTTAGATACATACAAATCTACTAAGAGGCTTTCATACCACCTCCTTAGTAGCATAATCTCCAAGACTGGTCATTACCAGCTTACGAGACTGAGCCTTTCTTGAGAAACAGTGTGTCTCAAGCAAAGGCATAACGTACATATATCAACTAATGCATATATTTGCATATAAACATTAAATTCAATATCCTGAAACACTCTACAACAAGTGTATACACAATAACAAAACCACTAAGAGGCATTCTTTTAACCTCCTTAGTAGAAAGTAATCTTCAATACTAGCCATTGCCAGTTTGTAAGATTTAATCTTTCTTGAGTAACCAAGTGCCTCAAGCAAAGACATAATGGCATTAGAACATGACACTATCTTACGAATGTATATTCTAAAGATTATAATAATTATGAACATATTTTACTTAACAAGCTGTCTAGAAATACAAATATTGAAACTTGCAGTAAACATGTAGCGCTCATCCAACACTAAGATGTAATTACTTTAAGTGAGCAATGGTATTAATGAAAAATTCTTTCAAACGCCTTGTACCTTCTAGATTAAGATGTAAACCACCGTCTTTTATAGCATAATACTCACGACGGGGCAAGCCACATTTAAGAAAGGGTTTGAAAGTTCTAATGAAAATAACATTTCTTGATTTGCATAGTAGAACCAATTTATTGTTTAAATTTTTAACCCTATTACCAGTAGTATCAAAATCTATAGGGCGGGGAATAATTGCAGATACAAAAATGCTTCCAGAAGATTGTTGACGAACATTGGAAATCAAATCGTTAAAAGATGAGATAATCTCATCTTCTGAACGAGGGCCAGTTACATCATTGGTACCAACATGTAAAATGACATAAGCAGATCTAAGATCAACTTGACCTTGTGAAATACGAAAACTTAACCTTGAAATATTAATTCCAGGAAAGGCTGTTATTGAGTATCCCAAATACCTGACACATTTCTGGCAATGGAGTCTGAGACAATTGTACACTTTCGAAGTGGTGGATGAGCTACATGTTCTGAAAACATACAAAGAACAGTTTATTAATGACTATATTTAAATCAAACATAAAAAACATGAGAAATATCCTTCATAATTTTACACTTATCTTCAATGGATAGTGAAATATAACGTTTATAAACGTCAGAATGCCAATCTCCAAGAATTTGAATTTCATCTGAACTAATATTATTCTTAAAGGCAAGGGTAGCAAAACCACGCCTAAATGAATGAGAGGAATATAATGATGAGTCAAACCCAAGATCATTTAAAACCTGACGCAATTTATTTTGAAATAAATAATAAGTTACCGGTTTACCATTAGGTAAAAGAAATAAAGCATCTGCAGATTTCCCAGGAATGACCTTTAACATGTTATCATATGCAGTAACCGGACACAAACAAGAGCCTGGTAACTTTAATAGAGGAGTCTGTAAAAGACGTTCTCCAAACTGAATTGTTTTGGTCCAATTCATAGTAACTATTAAATCACCATGAACACGAGTAACATCAGACCTAATCAAACATTTATGATTAATTAAATCTTTAAGTGTAGTTGGAACTAAATTTGACTTTCGTGCCAACAGAAAAAATGCAAATAAAAATAAACACCAAAAAACTAAGTTTTCTGGATCTTTAAAATTCAACGTCAAATAAATCTTAGAAAGAATAAAAGGAGTTATAGGTTGAGCTTGTTTTACACAATGACATTTCAATCGGGAAATTCCACGAAGAGTGAAATTTATCAAAAAAGTATTCATTTCATTCAAATTATAACCCAATAACTGATGAACAGTTCTTACACCACTTAAATAATTTCGAATACTAGCCACAGATTTAAAAGATCTACTAAGAAATTGGGAATATAACTGAATTGTTTCAGTTGAAGCAGGTAAATAACAGAAATTGAAATACAAACAAAATAATATAAATGATTCCCATTGAATTTTTAAATTTTTTCTACTATTTTCTGCATATGCTGAAATATTAGACAGTTTTAAATCTGTCTTGAGAGCCTTCAATTGCAGATCTGCAAAATAAACCAGAAGACAAAAAAAATTACCAGTCATTAACAAAAGCAAAATCTTGCTGTAACACCTCATAATGATCTAAATGAAAACCAGATGTTAACCGAAAAAATTCATCTTGAAATTTTTTGTGTTGATACCAACGAGATAAGCAATCAGATATACGATTGTCCGTACTAGATAAATGTACAGCTCTGATCTCACATTCAGTTTTGGCCGTCAAAAAACAAAATTCTCCTAAACCATCTTGCAAAATAGGGCATCTAGCTTTGCCAGAATTTAAAACTGAACAAACAACTTCATTATCACAATTAACAATTATTTTCTTACCCTTGAATTCAGGAGACCACAGTCTTAGGGCCAGAATAATACCAAGTAACTCGAGAACAGCTATTGAGTAATTTTGACCTAGTATGTTATCAGGGAAATTTGAGTGAAAATACTTCCCTTTGAAAAAACCACCACAGCCTGTAAGACAGGAATCCGTCGAAAAAATTGCATCAGGTCTTGACCAATTTTCATATAACAAAATAGACACTCCATTATATTCTTGCAAAAATTTATGCCACCATAAAATATCTTTTTTAACTTCTGATGGAATTATAACATAAACATGAGGAAGATAATTATACAATTCTTTAAGCCAATTTATGAGTCTACTTATAAAAATTCTGCTTGACCGCACACAAGAAGCCACAAAATTTAATTTACCAATAAGAGACTGTATTTCTCTTAGCGTTGCCTCTGTTTTAATTAACCATACTTTAATTAAATTTTTGATTTCAATTAAACGCTCCGGTGTTACTTCCATTGTCATAGAATTTGTATTAAATAGAACACCCAAGAAAGTCATTACTTCTGAAGGTGTACAAGCTTTATTCACAGATTCAATAAAACCACATTTACTAAGAATTTGTCCTAAACAATCATATGCAAAAGGAGCATTATTTTTTGTTTCAGCCCCTGCTAAATCATCAAGATAATTGAGAATACAAAAACCTATCTTATACATAATAAAGGCTATTGCATTCGTAACCCTTTGACATATCTGAGCAGCTGACCTAAGCCCCATGCTTAGAACAGTGTCACAAAAAATATGTTTTTTCCAACAAAAAGCCACCAGATTATAGTTGCTAGGACAAATACTGATTTGTCTGTAAGCTTTTCTCAAATCCTTTTTAAACAAAAGACAACCTTGACCTTTTGATTTTATTAAATGAACAAAATCATCAATTCGAGGAAAAACTAAATCAACACGTTCACCCAAATAACAATCTTTATTAATAAAATCATTCACAGCCTGACCTTTGGGCATACTTAAATCTAAAATAATCCTTCTTTCTTCAGTATCCTTTTTTGGAACTGAATTCAATGGAGAAATTTTTAACTCAGAAGTAAAGGGATTTTTCTTAAAAGGGCCTATAATACATGAATCAGCACTTTCTTTACCTAAATAATTATTAATATCATTTGGATAATCATTAGCGCCAGAATGATTCTTGTACTTCTAAGAATCCAAATGATCAAAATGGAAACCTGTATCAATAAAACCAATCGGAAAACCATATTTCAAAAGATCACAAACTAACAAATCCCTATAATCCGTACCTAACATACGTCTCATAAATTCAGTATTGATTTTATCATTAACCTGAATTTTGCAACCTTCATAATTATAAAGACCAGATTGGCGTACCTTCTCATGAATAAAAACTTTATCATAAATAAACATCAAATCTTTTTTAGTGACATTACAAATGTTACATTTAACTGAATGTTTACAAATAGTATTTTCAATAACTGCTGAATAAACAATATTATAACCCTGTGTTTTACAAAATTTTGGAAAAAATAGATCTACAACATTTTCATTAATTGTCACATTTTTTTTAAGATGATCATATCTATCCACAAGTCAATTTGTGGAATACGGGCATGAACTTGAACATTCTGGATGTTCCAACTTGACCTTATCTTTTATCCAACAAGATGCACAGATATGTTGAGATAATCTTGCAATGCCCTTAACAACAGTAATATGAGGCGCTTTTTGCTGACATTTATTTCTTTGAAATTGACTACAGAACCAAACTCTTTCTGTAGTAACACTAGTATCTGATCTACTTTTTTCAGTCTTATGACGAACATTCATTGATTTTTTGTTAACATTACTCACATGACTAGATAAAATTGCCGATTCAACATATTGATACGAATCTCCCCATTTAAGATGGCCTAGTTCAATCTCTCTTAAAACAGCTGCGTACAAATTCTTAACAACTACAAAGTCATTGGAAGAACAAAGATACATAAGTTTCTTTAATAACTCAAGTCTAGCCTTACGTTCAGAAGCTTGCATAGACGGGGATGAAATAATTTCTAATTCCCCTGCAACAAACAAATTCCATTCTAATTTGTCAAATGTAATTGAGCTAGTGACATATTCAAATCTTAGACTGGATTGAGGATACTGTTGTCTACTGACTACTTTATCCCCAGCCTTAGCCAAAATACCAGACCTAATTTTATTCTTCCAATAATGAAAAGTATCAACATCAGAATCTTCTGATGAACTTAAACAATTAGACACCTTTTTCTTCATATTCTTTGATATCTTATTCAAACTTTCATCACTGCAAGTGTCTGAATCTGAATGAGAAAAAATATCCAAACCAATTTTACTAATTTTCGACTTTGCTTTCCTTCGTAGATCTGTGTTTTTTCTCAAGTCATTAAGCGTAACATGCTCAATATCTACATTTTTACTTGAATCATCAATAACTGGTTTTTTACTAGAATACAAATTGATACCTCGTACGATCTCACCTCTTAATTTTTTAACGTCCTGTTTCTTCTGTTCAATTTGTTTTCTCAATACGTCTGCTTCGGATAACTGTTCCTTAAGAACCCGTTCTTCTTGTTGTAAGGCGCTCAGCTCCTTCTTCATCTGAATGATACCAGAATCAGTCTGACGACTCTTACTATTCAAGTCTGTATCCCCAGAAAATTCATCATCCTCGTGAAAACTGACATTTTTAGCGGAAGCGGAAGTTGGCAACAAGGTCGCTTGCGTAGTTTCCTCGGAAAACAATTTAATATCTTCCATGTGTTCCTCTGTCCAGAAGGATTCCTGGTCTTCATCTCCGAATCCGTCATTTAACAATTTATAGTCCACTCTTTTACCTCTAGAAGGTAATATTTTTTTCTTCTCCAGTTCCTTGGACGCCATGTTAGTCCCAAAATACAAACAGCTTACGCGGCACGAAGTACCGAAATACAAACAGCTTACGCGGCACGAAGTACCGAAATAAAGTTTATTCGTATTCAACGAAATATTATTTACTGAATACGAAAACTCCTCTTGGTATGCACTATAAAATCCTGATGAATAAAACACCAGTCCATAAATCAAATAAAATACCAACATATGTGGAACAATTCTGTAAAATAACTTTCAATAAATTTGTGTAAAATAGAATTTTCAACATGTGATCTTCTTGTCAAACGAATACAAAAATGGACCAAAAAGGCAGAAGCGCAAGCGACAAAAAAGTTTACCGCCAAAAATATAGGCGACCAATAGAAAGTTGTTTACTGCCTACGTAATGCATAAATTAAAATCCACCAATGAAAAAGAGTTTTTAAAAAGGTCAAATTCATTCAACCTTATAATTAAGTTATTTTAGTTCAAAATAAACAAAATGACTATAAAAATGAAACAACGAAGGAATGCAGCATAAAGCCTACATGTCCACTTTAATGAACTAATTATAACTAACTAAATCAGAAGTATATAATTATTTATACTATTTCTATAATGATCGAAAATGTGCTATATATGAAATAAATTCGTGTGAGGATTTTTTTCTTCATCTATATTCAAACTGAAGATAATTTCACGATGTGTTAACTACCAATAAAAATTGAATGTATTCGAAACGTGTTGCTCCACGTATATTTCAAATGTTATTGAATTGTACCCACCTTTTAAGAAATATGAGAAAATGTTAAACTTATTTATTGTTTCCTTTATTAATTAGATCTAGTTTAAATGATAAAGCATTTTCAAGAATCAAAACATTTTGTTGACCGAAATCAAAGAAAATAACATTTCAATCTCAAATGAGCCATAAAACTAATAAAATTTAAATTAAAGTTGTGAACGATTTACCTGCTGTAAAATATATTCCATCATTTTTACTAAAAGCTGTTTCTATTGTAGTTCAACAGTTCAAAGAAAGTTAAAACATATGTATGTTATATGTTCTCTAACAATTTTTAGACGAAATGTTGAAATATCATATTTATAACGAAACTTAAATAAAAGTGTTATGTTACTTTTGTTTTGCGTTGTTAAAGTCTTATTTTTATTTTTTTGTTGGAATTTTGATAACTTCTTAAAACAATAAGCATAATAATTTATTAAAAGCACAGACCTTCATAATCTTTTAAAAGTAACTGAATCAATATCACAAACGATATATGCCTTTATTTTACAACTTAGTTTACCATTGTTCACGGAAATAACAATTATGCATAGAACAAGAACATGTTTTTGTCGTTTTATTTTAGAAGGGAATGTATGTCTTTTTCTTGTTTGTTTGTTTGTCGTTTTTATCCGAAGATTTGTAATACTTATAAAGTAAACTCCTGTTAATTTCGTAGCAATACAAAGACGTAAGCTAAGAGCGAGGAAGGACAACATGTCGCCAGCTTTAGTCCCGTTTAACTTGCCTTATCAATCATTTTATTGTACGTATTGCATCTATATTCAGTTTTTTTCGTCTTTCATAAACATACACGAGTTCCTTAGAATATTTCTATAACAGTAGCCAAGGAGATTACGTAAAGACATATTCCCTGAAGGACATGAATAAATAGAACATGCAATCTGTTTCAATAATATGATTTATTATAATTACGTCTGGTTTTCTCTATACAAATCAGGCGAACAGTTAAAAATTAATTATTCAAGAATTAATGACAATGAAACAAATATGTATAACAAATAATAATCTAAAACAAATACGTGGTAATTGTAAGACTATTGTTCAAGAACTGCAGTATAAGGGTCACCGTGCCCTTCAATTAACCAAGTAAATAACCTATTTTTTATCAATCGAATAATATAAAATCAGTATTTCCTTCATTAATTGTTTAAAGTATCTCCTTAAATATTGTCTACGTTCATGATTAAACAGTAAACTTAGAAATGAGTTTAAGTTATTTAATAAATTCTATTCACTTTCATATACATGTATATGATTAATATCAAGATAAATCAAATATAACCAATAAACTCTGTATTCAATAATAATGTTTAAGAATACAACTAAAAAGGCAGGCGCATATTTTATTGCTTAAAGTAAATATCAGTTAAATTACAAAAAAATAGTCATGCGACATGAGACAATCTTGTTTTGCAACAAAAAAATATACACTAAAAGTCATTTGGCTTGAGTATATTATATTTTAGATCTAAATTGTGTGTTGTCGTTTTTTTTACTTTGTGGAAACCATTTATTGTTCAATAAATTTATGTGCTAGGGGGGCATGGACGGTAACTTACAATTACCACTCATGTCCGTGAACAGGCTCAATCAACCCAAGCAAGCAGCATATTCAATGAAGTCATGTCGGGCTTTATTTAGGGATTTTGTTTGTCTAACAATGTTTAAATTATGGGACAAGATGCAAACCACAATTTGTGAACTAGTAATTGTGCACGATATGCTTATCTGATTTGAACATAACAGTTCTAAACAGTCAACAGAATAGAATACGTAAAATGTTGACAATGGTTATTTTGAGAATCAGTCAAAACATGCGCTTCTGATTGGCAATTAGCACACCCTTAACAAAAACATAAATATAACACTTTTATTTTGCTTTTAAAATTAAGCTGATGATGCACTTCTTCCATGTCATAGTCAGATATATGCAAATGAGAATACATTAAATACACATCGTTCATTTGATATCATTTCTTAGAAATCATTCAATTTAAAATCCATAACAATTATCAGAGGTCAAATATTGTTCATTTGAGACACTTTGACATTGTACAGCTGTTCTAAATCAGATTATATAGATACTGGACAAAGTCTTCAGGGTCTATTTTCGTTGAAATGTTAAAACCTAGTGTTTAGAAATCCTTTGAAGTTCTAATCTACATTGTATTAATAAATTATAGTGCCTCTTTTTCCAAAAATTCAAGAAACAAAAATAAATAAAAACAAGAACGTGTTTGTTAAACACAAATGCCCCCGGCTCAGATTCTTGTCAGTAGCAATATTTCAAAAAATGTTTACCCATTCACTCAGTTATGGACAAAATAATTGCCAAAAAATTGTAAACACAAGTTATATAGCTTGACAAAGTCATGGCATTTTGTAATTGTAAAAAATATAAGTTGCCAAGTCATTGCTCTGACTTGTGAAGTTGAAAAATATTCAACTCTATCCAAAAGAAGAATACCATGTAAGTTATCTTCCTACCAAATATGAAATACATCTGTCAATAAATAAAGGCTGTATGGGCAAAAGTGTAAAAATCTATTTTAAGCACTGGTGACCTTTACCCAACTGACCGCTTACTCCATCCAAAGGAAGGATACCATGCAAGTTATCTTCCTTCCAAATATGAAATAATCTGTCAATAAATAAAAGCTGTATGGGCAAAAGTGTAAAAATCTCTTTTTAGCACAAGTGACATTGACCTACTGATCCCTACCCCAAACTAAATGATGAATACCATGCAAGTTATCTTCCTACCAATTATAAAATATATCTGTCACTTAATAACGGCTGTATGAGCAAATGTGTAAAACTCTATTTTTAGCACTGGTGACCTTGACCTAACTGACCACTAACTCCATCAAAGTTTATGTTTCTATCAATTATAAATAACATCTATCTATAGAATAAGGTCAATACACCTGTAAAAATGTAAAATTCTATCTTTGACATTGGTGACCTTGACATTGGTGACCTTGACATTGGTAACATATGACCCCTTACTACACCCAAAGAAGGAGGACCTCCCTTGCCATGTTTGTATTAAACTAAGACATCAACTAAAAAATAAAGGGTGTATGAGCAAAAATGTTTATATTTATTTTTTAAACCAGTGACCTTGACCTTGACCCTAGAGACCGCTTACTCCACAAAAAATTAGAGGACCATCAAAGGTATCCACCTACTAAATATGAAAGATATCATTAAAGCAATTACTAACAGGAGAAATTTAAGATAAATCCAACTTGCCGAAATAGGTAAACCAGACAAGGCCCTATTTTCAAAGTGAAAAAAGGGAAATAACTAGGAAATATGGATGACACAGTTATATAACTTGGCAATATCATGAACTTTGTATTGATAAGTAAGTGTGGAAATTATAAAGCCATTAGTATAGATATAACTTAAGATATTTCCAACTTGCCGTTTTTGATTAACCATTATTCATTTTCTAAGTGCTGAAAAGGGCAACAACTTGATAAAAGCCAGAGTTATGTAACTTGTTGGAAAAATCCAACTTGCCGTTCTAGGTTAACCTCGTACGGACAGACGGACAGACCGACGGACGGACGGTTCAATTACTATATGCCCGGGGGCATAAAAAAGTTAAATATTTAAAATAACAAATTAGAAAAAAACACATAAATTTACATTTTAAAAGCGATATAATTTCAAAACAAACATGTAAGACATTGTATTATAAATCAACTTCTGTTTATCAATTAAGTTCTGAATATGGCAATGAAAATGTAAGGAGTTGGCATTTTGCTATAAATCAAAAAGAAATATTAATGGCAACTTTGAAGAAAAAAAGTTTAATATGAGCGAAAAATTACCTGCCTTGAAATAATATTGCTTTCACGATTTATCCAAACGAAATAAAGTACTAAAACGTTAAAAATACTCTAAAGCTTTTTTATATCAAATGAATAAACAGGTATTTCAAAAGTGTTCCTCACTTCTTCTTACAGTTGTTTACAACAATGATAGATTACACTTCAACGAATATCGACAAGCATTTGCTCAAAGATGTCTTCAATGAGCACTACAATTGTACTATAAGCTGGATACAGAGCTATTGCACTAATGTTATAACATTCGTTGCAATTTATCGTTTTATAGATTCAAAAAAGGACCTAATCTTGAAAATAAATTACGTAAGACTTAAAAAATATTTCGCCGCTCACTTAAAAGCTTCTCTCTCTGACACTACGTACATGACAATCATTAACACTTGATGATAAAACGTTATGTTAAGACATATAAGAAAACCATATAATATCAATAATGCCATAACCATACGAGTTCATTCACCACATACGTCGACTATTTTATATGACTATATAAATATACACGTATACTATTAAAAACATGAAACACAGTGTTTATCATAAAAAGTATGACTCTTAACAAGTTCTCAATTACTTGTGATATTCTTTGTTTAATTGTAACCCTACATTTACCCAAGACAATAACACTTAAATTGATCAAAGCTATTTTTGCAGTGAGGTCTAAAATGATTTTTTTTCAGGAAATATAAAACAGATTGAGAACACTAAAAGTTATGATATTTAAGAATAAACAACATCGTGATTATGATCAGATTCTATCTAACCATGCTGACATTTTTATGATTCTTATCGTTTTGGGAGCCCTTTCAGTTTCTAATAATAGCAGCGTACATGGTCTCGTAAAGCGGTACTCATTGGCATATGGGTTGATTTGATTTATTTTTATCGATTTTAGACATATTTGTTCTAAACACAAACTCAAGTCAGTTGTTTTATCTGGGCAAGTTATCAATAGGCGTCAATGGAAGGGAGAGTGAACTGCTCCAGTGATTAAAAGTAAACAAAGTCACAGGTTTTTCTCAATATTCAATACAATTCGTGGCATTATTTCCAATTTAAAACAGTTTTGAAAGGCTGAGAATGTATCAAATAACGATATGTCATGACACTTGATATCCGGAAAACATTTTTCATCAGAGATTGGAAAAAATTCAAAACTCTTGTCAACTCATGTTATAAGAGGAACTTTTTTCTTAACATGAAATCGTTTGCAAATTCAAATAAACGAACGAACGTGTCCATTTACATGAGAAGCAACTAAAGAGCCTCCAAATTAAATGCGATGCAGCAATAATTAAAATAACATTGAAAACGTACAGTAATTGTTAACTATATTTGTTAAGATTAATTGAACCATAAACAAAATATGCATCACTTTATACGTATTTGTAATTAACATTAATTCAATATGCATTTATCATACAACTGATAAGAACGAATAAACAATTTTATCATATCATATAATTTGTATCCCAAACCCGACAAAAATGATATAATTATATAAATGCTAGCTTGTTTAATTAAATGTATTGCCTAGTTAAACTCAAATTGACGGCTTGATAAACATATTGATGAAGCTAAATCAATGTCATTATCAGCTATGTAAGATGTGTTATCATCTATGATGAAAGAAGCTGGTGTTCCATTTGATTGCATTTCATCTGCAATCAGTATTTTTTATTTGTCTCATCGCCTTTGCACACAAACATGAGTATGAACCAAGCTAACATGTCAAATGTATTGCAATCAGCTAAAATATACCGGTCCAATCTTTCGTCAGAATAAGCAAAGCACTCATTATATAATTTGTAAATGCATTAATGCTGCTTTATATGATGTTACAATGTTATAAATTACATAATACAACAAGTGATAATTGTGTGCAACAAAGAACGAACTCTGACAGTGCATGCCATCCTACTCATGTAATAAACTGTATAAAAATTATTTTGTTGACAAAGATTTTCTTTCACTAAAATTAAATTTAGAAAATAAAATAAAATTGGTCATAGCAATCAGGAATACCATGCATTCTTGCACCTGGAAGCGTCAACATATACTACTCATACGATATCTGCAGACCAAGATTTGCCCTCTGATCATGGTCTCCCCAGTTTTTTCTGCTACTCTGACAGTAAGTTCATCATTGTGAATTAATGGTTGTAAGATCCCATGTCGATTTAATGTAATTTGCTGGTTAAGGTTAAAAAGGGACGGATAACAGCTAAGCAAGTTTAGAGCAAGTTGTTTTGTATTTGGGGTACCCATTACAGTCTATCCGTAGTTTAATTTGTCAATCTTCAATTGTGTTTATTGCATATATGTAGTTTATTTTTGAAATTGGACGACCTTAAAGGTTGTCTTTTTGAATTCATTAGAACATGTCCTCAGGGCGGAAGGATGAGGATTACATGTACTACTCGTCAGTCAGCAGACAGAACTTTATTTTAAATTATATGATTTGTTTAATGTTCTTGTAATATGAAAACGTACAAACGAATTACATACACGTATCCATCCTATTACATGTACTATATTTGATAACACAAGCGACTCCAATTCAAGGTTAGGTCAATAGAACAGATGTATTTTTACTGGCTATCATAAATCAAAACACGATATGCATATATTGCATATATTCTTCATGACCTTGGGAATAATTTAAAAACAATAAGAAGCAAATCACTTGTTTATAACAAAACATTCTTAAATCGATATACAGATAAATGCGTTCACATAGAGACAGAAAAGTCATGAATTTACAATAATACATTTGTATTTTGATGTTTTCGGTGAATAACATATCTTAATTTGAACTCCCGTCCTTGATTGTTAATCCTATTTAACCATGAAATACTAAAATGAACTCCAAATACCTTTATAATGTAACGAATATTTAAGTCTATTTGCTTACAATATTGTATTATTAAGCTTGCATATCAACGATAAAGCAAAGCTATAAACTTTTCAGGTAAACAAATATAGCGTCAGGTTAACCTGACTGTTCTTGTTAGCGGATTATATTCTCTTTTACACCTTGCTTTTAATGTCTGTGAAGAAGAAAGATAGGTAGTTATGTTCTTTCTTTTATATTTTCATAATAAGCTTATAATTATTTTCAGACTATGGCAGATGAATGTCAGACCACCGGGTGTTTGCGCTAATGCCATTTGCCTTCTATTTTGTAATGATTATCAAATTCATTAATAATGTACCAAAACAATAATAACAATGTGTTTGTCTGAGCGACCTTACAATTACTAAGACACTTACTGCATGGTATATTTAAAATGTCACAAAGAATGTAGTTCAATGCTTAACATTTCTTATATGAAAATAAACAGATCTTTTTTTTTGTTGAGTTTTGTGATGATATTAAAAGTATGAGAATAAAAAAGGAAAATATAAGCAAATCGTCCTTTATGATACAGACATACTTTCGTAAATCATTATGATATAATACGCATTCGAGTGATTTATATATCATTTAGTTCCGTCTTCCACAATTTTCTAACCAGGGAACATATACACGAATCTCAGAATGTACTTTTAAAATAATCAAACTGAATAATAGAGGAAGGTACGTTAAGACATATTCCTTGAGGGCCATGAATAAATCAAACATGCAATCTGTTTCAATAATAAGATTTATTATCATTCTGTCTGGGTTTGTCTCTATGCATAAGACAAACAGTTAGAAATACTTCAGTTTTGGAGAATATGCAATATAATTAATGATAACACAACTAAAAGATGTATCAAATAACAATTCTTTGTTTTATTTGTAGATAGCAATATGAAAATGGTAATTTTGGTTGATCTTGATAAAAGTCATATCTCGAATTAGAATTTCCTTTATTATTTTATTTTTAATATGTCCTTAAGTATTTGTCTTAATTCGCAGCTAAACAGTTAATTTTCATCTACATTTTGGTGGTTACTTTTATCTAACCGTTTAAATTGATAAATGTTTGATATCTAAATATAACAACAAATTTAGACAGTCAAATTAGTATAATTCGGATAAAATACGGCTTTCCGAGCATACGCTATTTTCTTAACAATACTCACACTGATTATAAAACAATATAATTACACAGTTCATCATACTCATTCTTACTTATTTGATAATGAATTATTTACGTCGTACATACATATATAAAAGATATAATTGCTCATTACAATGGAGACAAATGATATTCATTAACTTTGCCTAAAACTACAAAATCCTAACTGTTGCAATATCCTTTTTATTAACCTTGTTCATTTATTAAAGTAGAAAGAAAACAGTCCGTCCATGCCCAGGAACGCCAACATAATACTATGATTTAAAATTGTGAAATTGGAATTTAGCAACATCCGCAGATTTGTTTGAACATGAAATATTTTTCTTTAACATATCTGATGATGAAAATTCAGTTAAGAAACACCCGTAAATGTAGCTTAAAATAAGAACACATTAAAACATAAACTTTTAAATAGCTGTGCATTATTTTATGGTAAAAAAATTCAAACGTGAATAGTCGCAGGAAGAAGATTGACATACCTTTTACTTCATATACGAATCTGGGAATATTGTTTATTGGTTAAATGCATTAAAATGTTTAGGTCAAATGCCGTTCACTGATATTTTTGTCTTTGAGCAGCTGTTCTTAATCGGCTTACGTATATGGCTAGACAAATCTACAGGCCTTATTTTGCTTGTGAATGTTAGTATTATGAATATTACAAGTTCTTAGTAAAGGGCTGGTTGCAAAACGACTTGAACAATTCTAATATTTCATATTATTTTTTTGTATATATTTACTTCAAATTATGTCCCATTTTTTATTATACCTTGTTCCGAAGTTACATATAGACTTAAGCCAGGTTTATGTGACATGCCAATCCATAGGTATAAATGAATGAACAAGTGAGTGTCAAAATAAGATTTCATTTTGCCATAATTCCTTTTAATATAAAAATTTATTTCACATTAACAATAAACAATGCATGGATTCAAAAAAATGTACTATTTGATGTATGTTAAGACCACCAATCCTTGTGCAAAATTTCAGATCATTCGCTCACTTCGTTGTAAATTGTAAAAACATGACCCAAAATGAAAAGCGTTTAAACACTTTTCACTCAAATTATGCTAAGAAAAGCATAAAATACGACTTTCAATTTATTTCAAAGTATATTTCTTAACGAGCTTTGCATACATTTCTGTTTAAAGTGCCCCAGCTCATTTATGTAAGAAATTCAAATGTTATGTTTTAGGCTTTTAAACCTCAATGGAGTCCCTTTAAGCTAAAAAAAAGAAATCAACAATTGAAGAGACATGTTAAGTCAACAAGAAAAGACAAGAAATTGAAATAATACGTGCATGTATGTACGTTGAGCAACAATATAGATTCGATTGATATATTCGTATAGTTATATTCAACAACAACTATTATTAAAACGATTCCTGGACGTGTAAGGTTGTATTTCTACAAATAAAGAAAAACTGAATCTTTAAATTATGAATATATTATATTAATCTATTATAAAACAAATATAATTACTTTTATATAATTAATTAGTTCTTACCTTTACCTTTCTTGAAATGTTATTCCTTTCGTAGTGTATCTGAAAGTAAAAAAATAAATAAATATAACTCCGGTAAACAAGATAAATAAACAGATATTACAAACGTCTCCCCAACTTATTAAACAGTTGTTTACAACAAGAACAGATAACACTTCAGCAGATATCGGCAATCATTTGTTCAGACATGTCATCAATACTGTTACAGTTGAGCAAACGAATAATATACATAGGTTGCTATAAAATGCATTGGTATTGAAGGGACTCAATGGAAGTTGTTTGTCAAGACGGAACAAGACATATTTTTAAGTGATTTGTGTACCAAATGATTTAGGTCTGGACCTAAAACTTGTGTGCATATATCAAGTCTCACTTGACTGTGGAAAATTGAATTGGACCAAAAAATTATCAATTTTCAATTTTCTTTCTCACTACAATTCTTTGTTATCATTTGCATTTTTTCCAGTTTTAAGTTTTCACTTAATATTTCAAGGAACTGGACATTTTATGTTTAAAGTCCTTTTGGGCCTCCGTGGTGGAGTACCATTGATAATTGTTTTAGATTATCATCTGAAACATCTCGTGTAATCAAATATTACTTTAAAAAAGATTTCAGTTTATTTAAATCAAGCGGACGTCTGCTATATATGAAACAAAATATTGTTGAAAAACAAATGTGATATCTCTGCGAATAACTATAACACAAAACGCAGACTATAATTTAAGAAAATACCACAGATTGAATCAATTTTAAGACTTATAAATTTTATAATAACGACCTGCATATAGCCGATTTATATTGAAGGTCTTAGACTACGTCAAAAAGAAGATAAGAATGTGACTTAAATTGCAAAGTTACTGGAATCTAGACAACGTAGAATAAGTAAAAAGGAGGCTTTGAGATTGAAATAACGGCAAAATTGACAATTTTGAAAAAATCTGTCTTACTTAGCCTGTCAATCGCCGGTAATGGTTTATGCAAGCTAATGTCTACTTTTCCCTTGAACTGGCTTTTGCCTAATTAAACGTTTTAATCTAAAAAATCAAAACAATTTAATTTGAACAGAAAAAGACACGTAGCAAGAATGAGTATTGAACAGCTAACATAAATATCATAATAATGATCTTGCTTGCTTTATCATTGATCAAATTAATTCAGCGTTCAATGCGTAAATTTTTGAATATGAGGCAGAACTTATTTCAAGGCTCATTTATCAGAAATTACTATGGTCCATATCGTTTAACATTATGCCATAACTTATCGTTTTAAATAGATATATCGGTAAAACATACGGTATCTGAATATCTAGCAGGCAATATATAAACTGAGAATTACCCAGAAGAACGCGCAAATTGCAACATTTAATGTCCGTTACCAAGGGATTATAGATTTGATCAGAAGATATGTTACGCAACATTAACCCTTTTATTCTAGAAAAAAAAGAAAAAAAGAGAATCCCTAAAGAACGCCCAACATGGCAAAATTGTAAATGTTGCAGGTACGGTTTGATTGAGTCTGTTTATGAATGGTAGCGGTAAATGCAATATGCAGGCTACCGGTTAGGCCCCACAAGCACCGACTGAAGCAGAATTTAACATTTAACATATTTAACATGAACTGGTAAACTTTTTATTTTGAACATCCACAGATGTACTGAAATTTGTTCAAATGAATAACAAAAACAATAAATAGATAAAACATGTAAAATAAAGCTACAGATAACATTTGATAGTTGGCTTATCGTTATACATGTTTAAATGTAAATCTAATGAACGAATCATGAAATCATGTCTGTTATTACATTTGAAGATACCAAACACTTATATGTGCGGATAAAAATATTAATCCTAAATAAGACTTGTTTAGTTTGTTTCCTGTTTTTATACTTCACAACAGCAGGTGTCAAGTGCTGTGTGGCAGCTGTAAAAAGTTGCCTCGTACTTCACTTCAGTGTTGTTATATTTTTCTGGTCCTTCGGGATCATTCTTGCCAGCACTATTAAGTGTTAAGAATTGAGTACCGCTTAAGCCGGTGCTAGGGGGGTGAGGGATGTTGCACATATTCATTATCATTCATGTGCAGACTCAATCAAACTGAGTCTGCAATTCTTATGTAATTTTGTTGTGATAATGCTTCCAAGGGATCACTTTGTCTAGATTTTTGTATTGTACACTTATGACATGAATACACCAAGTGGCAAGTACTTTTAAATGGTACATGGCTTTTGTGTAAATGCCTTACACTATTCTATACCAAATTACCATTTTAAGTACGAAAAACTTTAAAAAGAAAAACAAAAAACGATCGAGTAGATGGTGAAGCATTAATTTATGATTTCTATTTATAGAAAATTTTGTCGGATTATACTAAAAGAACCCCAGGTCTTGCACATCATAAGTAGGTGTGTTCAGTAAATAATTGCTTTTAAATCCATCAAGAAAATTGATCATTTCATTATCAAAGAAACTAATCAATATTTAAGCATTAGAGCAAATGTTAAATCAAGCGTTATTCATATACAAAAATACTTATTAAAAACTTAATTTTCTGGTAACAAATTAACATTCTATATTTAACATAATACCAGTAATAGTTAATATTTTGAATTTTATTTTAGCTGTAAGTTGTTAACTTTACAACAAACAAACAAATTAAAAAAGAAAGAAATTAGTTTCCAAGCGAATGTCCACCAAACTCTGCAGTCTCGGTTTGATTAAGCCTGTCCATGGACGGTAATGGTATATGCAAGCTACTGTTGAACTCCACTAGCACCGGCGCTTAAAAAGTGTTTAATATTTTAAAACATATTAAATTATATTATCTATGTTTCCTATTACTTTAATTTAAATAATTATAGTCATAAAGACGGAATATTCTGGAATTCGTTTGAGATAGCGGTTACACTATTATCCTTTCCTAGCTATTAAAGTAACCCACATTTTAAGAATTTTTAACTTTAATTTAAACATTTATTTTTCCTTATTTATGTACTCATGCATTGTAACTAAAATGTGTTTGTTCTATATTCAGTAAAAAATGTTATCAACACTGATTAAAAAGGCCATTAAAGCCAAATATATAATTGAGGCCATTTCAAGACATATTCCCTCAGGGTTACCTTGAATATATCGATCATGCAAATTGTAGGAAATATGTGATTTATTTAATTATCTGTCTGAGAGTAGATGTATCAACTGAATTTATGCCTTAGTAGTTATGTTTTATATACATGTATAATCTATGTATAATTATGTTATAAATTAAACATAGTTCGTCATTACATTAATGCATAACAATTATCCGGTCAACGTTTAATTGGAGAAAACTGCACTGTTCGTTGTCTGTTATTTTGCTTTTATCATGTAATCATGGGTTTTTAAGGCTTATTTTACTGAAATTAAAAGTCTGTTTTTCTTTCAATCAAAATGTTGCTACAAAAATGCTACGATGACTTTAAGTGGATAATATCAATTTCAAATGTCATGAGTTTGAAGCAATTCACTTTTTATCTTTAAAATCATGAGAACTTCAATTTTGGGCAAATTATTCGTTATATAGCAAAATGATGTGTAAATTATATGCTGCATTCTTTGTAAGAAGTGACACAAACTATTTTTTTTCCTAACATCGAAACACATAAAAAATGATATTATAATTATTTTAAACGATATATAAATACAACTTTTATAATCAATCACGCATCATTATTTACTGTTGTCATCTTTCAAATATTATCAGATGTTTTTATTTTTGACATTGAAGAACAACCGCAAGCACGGACAAAATGTGCTATTCCTATTCATAACTTATTTGGCATCCTTTATTATTCATGAAAAAGAAACCTTTATTCGGAATCACTTAAGATGTATCTGTAACTTAACCAATTTAGTTATGTTTGTCCTTAACATTTGTGCTTGAACTTTCTATTTTGTGGCAAAATTTCTGTCAGTCATTTTATGTTATTGTATGGCATACTATTAAATCACAGAATCGCCCACATTTTGGCAACGGTTTCTTGGAAGTTTTTGTCGCTTTCTCAACATTAGAAATTTCTCTTGCACTCCCTAAGTCTCTAAAGAATTATGTTTTATGAAATACACTAAATTTGTCTTATATTCTGGACTTTTTTAAGTTAGCCCAGAAACGATGATAGTAAAACATGTATATAAACAGTCATAATTTACATATATTACATGCTAAAATCACGGCATCACTTTACAATCTGTATATGAAACTATGGTGTTTCATATACCTTTTACATCGTGATATAGATAATATCGTATTAAACACCGGCATAGACACCCCTGAACAAAGTAATGTACCTTATCGTAATATCAATTGCTTGCTGGATCCTGTAAAATGATTATTTTGACATATATTGCACAATTTCTAACAATTATATATCATATAAAAACAACTTATTTTAAGCAAGTAACGTCAACTTTGAATGAATGTAAAGATTAAGTCCTTAGAGGTTACAAAGAATGTCTAAAATTCGTACAAATATTGAGGGTTAATTCGTGATATTTTATGTTTTCTATCAAAATGAAAATAAATATTTAAAAACATGCAATAAATTTAAGTTCTTACTAGATGGATAAGCTTTTAGAATGTACCTTTCAAACCATATGCATATTTTGTAAATAAAGTAGATGATGAAACAATAAATTTCCTGTTAGCACGTGAGTGCTTCCACATAACATCACGAACAATTGTTTATTTGCTGTTTGTTTTGTCTACAATCTAACAATGAAATCGCGTGATCTAAAGAGATTGGTGCGTGTAGATGTGCTATTTTCCATTTCATTTATGAAAGAGATTAAGTAGATCTTATTGAAACAACAAGTCCATCATAAAAGGAATAAAAGGAAATGACATAACAGTAAAAGTTCAAATGAATACAATTATCAGAGATAAATGTTTTATTATATATCAGACCATATTATTTTCTACAATAAATGAATGTATCACATGCAGAAATACGATCAAACATAAAAAGACCTAAATAACACCAAACTGTGATCAGAAAAAAGTAGTGTATGTTTTAAAGATGTACTTGTTTAAAAGGTGTACTATGCTCATCCTTGAATAAAATATTGTAATAATTGTTTGTGTGAAAGATGTATTTTGCTTATCCTAGAGTAAAATATTTTAATCACAAATATTTCTTGAACTCTATTAAATTCTTACTGAATATGTATGTCTTATCTGAATTAAAGAATGAATTAAATACTTATGAAAAGATGCATTTCCTATTTCATGTCTTAGACTAGTAAAATTGGTCTTTTCTTTAAACAAAATCTGCAACATTTTAATGTAACTATATTTGCTTATTGTGACCAACTATAGCGTGTAGAATTTTAAACGAATTAACATATCTACTGTGTTAAGTCAATACATATTTATTTTTTACATTAACAAAGAGACTGTGTAGCAATAATCAATATTTTTTTAATATCAAATTTGAGTATAGAATATCTGTGAGCCAATAACGTTATGGTTGAATATATATAGTTGTTTACTTAAAACATAAGTATACTCGCACAATTGATGTATTTATAAAGGAGGATCTTGATTTATCACCTCTATTTGGCTGTCATGAAATTTGGTAGAATAGAATCAATGTTTCTGATAGTCTTTAACAGTTTCTATTATTATGTCATTTATTATGACATTAGATTAAATAACTATTGTTTGTGGTTCAATCATTTATAAAGAACACGATATTAAACACGATGAAATGCATTCAGGAAGCTGTACATGCTTAGCTATTTGTATATTTCACAGAAAGTAAATGGAGAAAGCATAGTGCTTCTGTGCTTGATTGTCTTATTTTTTCCATGGATTGACTTTATTGAAATTATAAAAACATCAATTTGTTTATTTCATGGCAAGTAAAAATATGCTAAATTCATCCTTTACATAATATTCTTGAGCTCTAATGTGTATTTTAAAATCAATTCTACGTGTATTGTGTTTCTTCAATTGTATTTAAAAAGATACATGAAAATAAAATATTTGTATTCAATATATCCACATTTGTATTTTATAAATAAACATATCTATACAATTATTTCTATTTAATCAGTCTATGATTTTTCGTAAAAATCGCACCAATCAATTAATACTAAATATAACATACAATTTAGCATTTCATCTCTATTTCAATAACATTGAAAAACCTACAACATTTTATTTGAACATGTAATTTACCTGTCAATTATTTAATCTTTTGAAACATATTTCAAGAAAGCGAATAGCTGTTGGAAATACAAATTTATGTCCCAGCACCTTTTCATAATGCGATATATCATTTAACCTATATGATACATTGTATGATATATTTTTGAGCGCAAGAATTATGTTTACAATTTATGTATGACGTTTTATTACGTTATGATATCTGAATACTATATACTACTTTAATCAAATTACAAAAAACAAATCACATACAAACAAAATCTTTAGGATTTAAGTAAATTAAATACTATAGTACATTGAAATATAGATAACGCTTCGAAAACAATGCTTCTACATGAATGAAGGCTATGTTTAACTTTTTACTAGCGGAATATTATCTTATCACAAAAAACGTCTTATAATTAAATTTTGATTTTTAAACATATTTTACTATCATATAATATATCTTGAAATAACAACAATACAAGCTGTTACAATTTACATCAAATCAGAAATTAATTTCCTGTTGAATTATACAACTTGATGCTTTTTATTTTACCGGAAATAAAACATGTTGTTACAATTTGTAAAGAAACTATTTTATTATGCAATTTATGTGCTTTTAATATTTTTTGTGTGAATAAAGCAATTTAAGCGATATTTCGTGAATGATTTACTGTGCAATTGGGAAATACCAAAGGTATAAGCTTTAAAGATAATAGAAGCTTATATTCATCACATGAAAAGTAATTTTTGTCAGATCTAATGATAATTAGTCATAATTATTATGAATAATATATTATATTGTTAACTTATTGTTACATATTGTAAAAACTTCATACTGTTATTATATAATTGTAAACTAATTGTTATAAATGTATAAAATAATTGTTAAAGTCACACTGATACATAGTACAAATTTATTGTAGTTATATATTGTTTTCTTATCATACTATTACATGCACATGTTCCTATCTAATTATTATGTTTTTTAACTTATTTTATTAACGCAGTCAGGGCAGTTTTTGCTTCTGTTGACTACTTTTTGGTAATTTTCATGGATTGTAAGTGCCGATTGCAGTATGTTCATTGCTTTACTTGTTCATCTCACAATATGTTACTCTTAAATAAATTTCAAAAAGTTTAAAGAGAATTAAGATGAATCTGGAGACGTGCTGCTTTAATATTGTAAACTCATTGTTATTCATATCTACATATGTAATAATTTAATCAATTATTACCCAATTCTTATATATTGCTGTACATTCAATGTTCCATATAAAAATAGTACAATTGTGTATGTAACGCACAGGCAATAGAGATATTTACAAAATCATTTGAGCACATCCAAGCCTTTGCGGTTTAAGCATATTTCAGAATTACTCGTGCAATGATTTTTCAACTAACAACTAATTGCTCTTTCACTTACATTACAATTGATAAAATTGACAACATGGGACATAATGTTTCACGTCTGGTTGTATTTGAAATAAAACATTTATACACTTGGCTTCACTTGTTTTCAGTGTAGTACAACCATTACCGTTTTTTATAAAAAACGCAAGTTTAAATTTTAAAAAACATGCTATTAAATTGCATGTTATTGCTATTTTTGGGCTTTTTCTAATTTATATATTATATATATGTTATGAAGGCAAATGTTACATTCGTGTTTTTCATGCAAAAATGCAGTAAGCTTGTATGAAAGAATGATACTTATAATACTTTCTTTACAATTTTATTAAATTGATATCGTTGATAACACATCAAATAATGTCACATGCTCCTTCGATGAATGCCGGATAAAGGCACCATGATGTATAAGTGTAACTATTTAGTAAACATGTAGGTAAACTCTGAGTTAAGCTATAAACGCTTTGCCATCAAATGGACTTGTCCATCTTCAATCTGGTCGTTATTATTTGAGAGAAAACGCATTCAATGCTCAATTGACCGGATGGCAAACAGTGCTAAACATGTTCAGACGCCTGGGATATCCTGGCTGACCTTGGTCTGCCCTGGTCGAATTTATAGAAACTGTTTCCGTCAGTTGGCTTAAGCTTATGTTTGAAGTTACAGCAATAAAGACTTTCATTAGTATTCATGGTCACACAGCAAATATAAAATGACACAGCTTTAATCAGCAAATATTGATAATTCCATCATATAGAATTATATTATACACTTACGGGTTTTATTTCCGTCATAATAGTCATGACAAAATATCCAATAACGTGCAAAGTCTCAACAAGAAACAATGTACAAATTGAATAGTAAATATCTGTCAAAACTGCTAAAATAAATCATAAGAAATCTTCTTCAAATAAACTTGCAATCCTCGTCACATGTTGCTGTTTCTTTTGCTAAATGCATATCTTTTTATCACCTATTTGTTTATACTGTTATATGATGCTTTTATGTAGGAAAAATACTCTTGCTGTCAAATTATGTTAAATTCTTTTTTATTCGGTACCCACTTTTAAGACAATACCAAAATTGAAGCAAACGTTGTTAAGCAATTAAACGTACGAAGATATATTTTGTAAACTAGTATACTATATTATATCATTTAAGCTAAGTGTTTTGCTTTGTCATAAGTATGTCACTCTGTTAATCTGTTATGTAAACAAATGATTTTACAGAATATCATAAAAGATAGAATTGGCCTGACTATTGCAGTGATATAGAGACATTTGCCCTGAGGGACATGATTAACTTATCTAGCCAGCAGACTGCTGGGTTGGAATTAATTAACTTAATTTATCTGATTTATAAAAAATCTCAACGGAGATGTTAATGAGACAGTATATTAAATGTCCTTTAAAAATACACGTATTTGAAAACAACATCTTTTTAAGACATAAAATTATGGAAAGAAAAATTAATACTGCAATCAACTTAATGTTAAAGTGTGGCCTTAACATACAAGGAGTTGAGATAATTGAATCAGCTTGTAGCTTTCGGTTCAATCCACTTTATCATAAAATTGTATAAATTGTTCTGTCTGTTGGAAATATATTGTCACTTGATAAAAATAAATATGTTGAAACCAAATGTATAAAAGTGGCCTTAAAATGCAGATGACGATTTACCTATACCTTCATTTGACATAAATTTGTTTATTTCAGGATGTTATGGCTACATTTTAAAAGGACACTTGTAAATAGCATTCAAAAATATCTGATGAATACATTATTTTTATAAATTCAAACATTGAAAAAATCTATAAATTTTATGTGATACATTACAGGTATTTCACTCGTATGTTTTATGGCATTTCTGTCGACGTTTCCTTATCCTAAAGTGCATTTAAAAAGAACACATCTGTTGTTATCTAAACTAAAATACAAGGGCGAGGCAATGAATGTGTAAATAATTTTGTTTGAAGTTTTAAGACGTATTGTTCACCGCTATCCTTTGTTCTTTTATGATGGGCAAATCTTCTGGGCAATTTTGATAATTATATGTAATTCAGGCCATTACGAAAAGTATCATTCTGTTTATCTTTGTTTTGCCGTGGATTTAACGAAGGCTTACAAGGAGCACAAAGAAAATTCTCTTTATAAAATGTAGTATTTGTGTGAATGCAAAACTTGACTTATGCTTAAAGTTCATTACGATTTGTTGACAAACAAAAACAAAAATCGTCAACCACGATTATTTATATATACCCAAATAACTACATGTATATCAATTGAATATGAATTGAGAACACAAAAAAGATGACCTATGTTTGTCTACTTCAAAACTTCTAAATATAGTTTCCCCTGTTTATATTGTGTACTTTATATAAACATCATTTCTTTAGATTTTAATTTACTCAAAGGAGATAATTAATAACACACCATGTTTTGCTTTTTAGCTTAAAACGGGGTATATTTGTTAATGTATGAATACAAATGTATGCAGAATTCAAGACAATGTTAAAGTGACATTATGCCCATCAAAAGGTGTATAGTTAGTAAAGAGGTCAAAGACAAAATTAGTTTAACTTTTCCCATAATTACTTTTAATTTTATAATTTACTATGCATGAACTATAAATACATGAAATAACGCACATGAGCAAACTACATTTCTATAAATATCCATAGGAAATTACTTGTAACGTAATTTATAAAAAGAGTGGGGCAGTCTTTTTAAATTTAGGTCATGTCTATATTTTATCCTCAAGACTTTCAAATATCACCTGTTGTCCAATCACCATTATAAAAATCAAACTTGTGAAATATATAGAATATTCAGCTGAACTTGACAATGAAAAAATGAGCATAATGTCACTTCAAAAGAGGAGGTAAGATAACAGTTTGTTTTCTTACTAGAATCTTGGTTAGTCTTTAAAAGTGTTGTCAGTTAAAAGTTGAAATGAGCAAGAATTCAAGTATACTTTTAAACGTCACGACGCGTTTACAGAAAATAAAGCAAAAACATGTCAAATATGCACGCATGACCTTTACCTTAAATTATATTAATTATATTTCTGCAACTGTTTCATACTAACTTAAGCCTGCATATAATCGCCTTTAACTATTACAAAACAATTACCAAATTGTAATAGCGTTGTTTGGTTATACTCTTTAAGTGCATTGGTAATAAAATATTCTTTATCTAATTTCGATTTTCATTGTTATACTATTAGTATAAACTTAAAAATATATCCCCTACCTTTCACTAAGAATATTCCGATTCCACTTTCGCTATTATTTTTCATAAGTACATAAAATCAAAACGGAAAAAACAGCCGAAATCATTTTCATTTTTAAAGTTTGTTAAACATAAGCAATTTGGTTTTAAAAAGTATGCAAAGTTGTTCTTGTTGATAATCACTAGCATAGTTTTGCATCAATAAACACCATATATCTTGTATCAAAACTAAGATATGTTGGCAAAGTGTAATTATCGTAATAAAATGGATACACCTTTTTGAGATAATGCTTCGGTTCTAGTTTATGCACACTTTAACTTTTAAAAGCAAATATTGTTAGAAATAATTGCGCACAAATAAGCATAAATTATAACAGCATCATTATCTTGTAATTAAACGTAATAGTAAAGCCATAAGAAAATAATACCCTTTCGTTTTGGAAATTAATAAAACACATATAACTGTTTAATTTAAATGAACTTATTTATGTTCATTTTTCAAACAAAATGATTTTAAGTTATATAAAATGATAGTGATGATTTTTAAATAAATCAATTCCATGTTCGAATATAACAAAATTGTGTTATACCAAAATGAATAAGGAGCATAATTATAAATGTTTATTATAATTGAAATACTTGTTACTACAATAAATTGCTTTCCAATTGATACATGTATACGTACTAATAAGGTGTTATTTACTATATTGTATTGTTTCTTAATAAAAAGTGTGAAATGTTAGATTAAACCATCTGCTTAAACATTTAAGTATGGAGAATTTCGTTTTCAATGGTGATTCAAAATGCTTTTATAACACACTTACACTTAACATATCTGTATTCAAATACAGTTTAAGCATAGCAATTAAAGTGTCAGCATAGCAATTAAAGTGTCCTACGTAAAAGATATTCTCTTTAAGCTTATTGAAACAAATGAGTGAGTCTTTAACATATGTAACAAGATAGGTCAGACTCGTCTCTATTGACATTGTTGAAAATGTTTCTGTTAGTTCATATGTTTCTTTTTATATTTGATACTAAAACGATTGTTACGCAGTAGTATTAATTTTATATTAAGCTCAAATTACTTTAAGGATTGGTTGTTCCATACATCCTCATTCTTTATATACTAAGAAACAATCAATCATTTCTTCTGATAATCTAAATAGTTTGAACGAAAGTACATGCAATAACAATCTTACATTGAAAAACATCATTTTAAAATTGAATTTAAGAATTTTTCGTTTTCATTATCTGTTTAATATGTGAATGTGTTGGAGTTAAATAAGTTCTATTGATAAACAATGAACAAAATAATGGTATATTGTAACAATCTTACTTCATCAATTCTGTCACTAACCATAAACTACAATCCAGTATTTGTAAAAATCATTTTTCACTTTTCATTTATTCTATTAACTTACACAATTAAGGATATGGAAGTTTGCGGTCTAAATAAGTAAGTAAACATTCTCAAAACCATATGCTAACGTAATTTCATTTATGTTTAATAATTATCACCTACCTCGAAGTAAGGCTTTAAGTTTCAGAAGATGAAGAAATACAACGTAAAAAGTCCTATGAAGTTTGAAGTTTGCGTCCATAAAAACTAATAACAATAATTATTTGGCTCATAATTCTCTTTGTTCGTCATTCCATCTATAAAATTATCTCAAACTGAACTCTGTGAATCTAACACTACATGAAAAAAGATTCATTTTATAAGTATACGCAACTTTTTCTCGTGATTTCAGAATTTATAACTAATATAAATAACACCTCAACGTAAACCCAATATTTTCAAACTTTTCTTGAGAGAAAAAGTCCTATGAAGTTTGAAGTTTGCGTCCACAAAAACTAATAACAATAATTATTTGGCTCATAATTCTCTTTGTTCGTCATTCCATCTATAAAATTATCTCAAACTGAACTCTATGAATCTAACACTACATGAACAAAGATTTATTTTACAAGTATACGCAGCTTTTCTCGTGATTTCAGAATTTATAACTAATATAAATAACACCTCAACGTAAACCCAATATTTTCAAACTTTTCTTGAGAGAATGTTAACAAGGAACGTTTCAATTGCACAAGTAGCATTGAACAACAGATTTGAGCTGATGCTACAAAGTTAATTGTTATCCAATAAACTATTGTTAAGCATTTACGGGTAAACTATATCTGAGCTGAGCTGGTCAACAATAGTTTATTGTTTGTAAACTAATTAGACGATACATAGATGGTACTTACTATGAGATTGCTAGACGTTGTCTTGTCATTATACGATAAGATTAATGTAAATAATGTAAAAAAAAAACAATTTAAGGAAAACGTCGACCTGAGAATTCTATGGAGTTACAAGATCTGGTTATAAAACAACAAGTTTAACATAATAAGTAAGAATTATAACAGAATAATTAAAATTATTGTAAATTCGATGTATGCGTGAAGGTGAGGTAAATCTTAAGTAACCAAACTTAAAGTTATATTACAGATAAACATCTCAACTTAGCCTAAGGAACAAATCGTTCAGAAGCTTTTTAAGAAACCAAGTCCTGTATCATTTTCCGTCTATTCTTATTTGAGGCTATTTGTAGGTCAACCAAAAATTATCATTTGTATTAACAAAACGTACTAGATATTCCGATGACGGTTTTTTACAGACGATGTTACTGTAAAAGAAAATTGTAAATATCATGTTTTGAACAGATAAGAGACGAAGACAATTATGATAACGTAATGGTATCCAAACGGCTTAGAAAGAAGCTTTATTGCCTTAGTAGCGTTTATTATTTTGTTTGTATTATTCTTGGCGCATGTCCGGGTTGTTTTTATTATAAAACATTCGACAAATAGTTCTTTTTTCATTTCATCATTATACATGGTTAAGCTTACATTTATTTTTGAAGTATTGATCATTTTGTTATGCGTGCTTCACATTAAAACAAACCATTTCTTGTAATGTCTTGTTTCAATAAAACAAGACAAATGCTCTCTGAACTTGGTTAATATCATCCCTTCGTTCCACATTTGAGTCCAACAAATATGTTATCTTGTTATATATTTAGCATCATAATTACAGTGATCAGCAATTAATCAGCATGTGCCCATTCAATCTCTAGCGATAATGCGTTGAATTGAGACTATTAGCATTTGTATGATCTGTTTCACATGCTTTATAAACTCTTATTCGATAGCAATACAATTTCATAGTAGTCTTATTCTAATACTGGTTGTTTCCTTTCTGAAGCTGTGTAATAGCTTTTCGTAAAATGTGAACTTTTGAACTATGGGACGATGAAGAAGTATTGCAATTCATTATTTCATTTTTACTTCATGTTGGAAATACTATATGATACTTTTGGACTTTCTTTGTAAAATAAAGACAATCCGAATGTGTTGTTTTGACAATTCTAACAAGCCTTTCACATAACTTCAGCTGCAGTGTATACAGCGAGGGAGGGGGGTAAATACTTCGAATGCCAATAGAAACGAAACCAAAGTGTTTGTTGTTTTTTTGTGGGTTTTTTTCACTCCGTTAACAAGACTTTGTGCTTCTTGTCAATAGTCTTGTGGTGCTTGGTTTTGTTGTGGATGCGTTCATTCAATGCCAATATTCTTTTTTTTCTATCTTTGTTAGCATTTTTTGTATTTAAGGATGGAATATATCGAGTATTTAAGATTTTCACAACTAAAATAAAATATGTATTATGTACATGCTATATAAATACCATAACAGAATCTTTGGCAAAAACATAGAAATTTCAAGTTAATTTTGAATTTTAACTTATTGACAAATTATATAGAGAAAAAGACATTAAAAGTTTAAGCAAGTACGTAATGGCAATTCCAATTGGCATCTTCTAAAAAAATTTAAATCATGCTGAAAATGAAACTCGGGCTTCTCGGGCATAAATATACCGTATGAGATTTTCACTCGTTTTTATTATAGAGCAATCTATATGAGCATTATTATTAGTGGTAATCAAACGTTTTATAATATTCACGTACGCCAAACATCACTTTCATGTTATTGTTTTATGATTAATGCTTCCGAGGGATCACACTTATTTCAGATTTTTAAGCGTTATAAATATGTGTATGCTTAAAGCTTTATTGGATAGAACATGAATATCACTGACTTAATATGAGATTTATAAATTTATCTTGCCTATTTTTTAAACAAAACACTTCCTTTGGTTCGTAATTGTCCTGAACAATATTATTAATTATGGAAATGTGATAACGGCGAACGCCGCTATATATTTCTTTTATATAACTTCATTAGTTTAATGTCCTAGCTTATGCGGTTGTCATATTTCGTTAAACAATTCAATTAAGAGTAAATGTAGTTTGCTACATAATGTATGTGTTTTAAGTGAGAAATCATATTTTTTTTGTATCATATGTGTTTTCTTTGCACCTATGTTATAAAGATATACTTCGTAAAAGTTAATGATATACTACACTCTCGATTGTTTGTAAATATGATTTATTTCTTAAAAAAAAAAAACTTTATTTCATTTTTACATTTACAGGGTAATATTGACGTCATAAAATCTTATATATCGTATCATTAACTTAAAAACAAAAAGACACTTTGAAACGTATTGCGCCAAACATTTAAATGTTTGTTTTGCGATGAGTTATATTGTAGATTGGCTTGTCGTCATATTTTTAAGGATGCACAAGTTAAATTAAAACAAATCAAATCATTGTTTTTTTCGGCATCCCAATTAAGATTCAATACCTATTCCAGTTATTCTTCAACTGCAGGTATATTCATTTCATTTATTATTAAAAAAAGGAATACGTCTATAACACTTTGAAAGTGATCTTAAATAATACAATTAACACATTATACCATACCAATTAATCTATTGGGAAATTAAAATATAAACTGACTGGATAGCGAACACAGTGCGGAACATGGTGGTTAGACGCCATGGATGTGCTGACTGACTTTGGTTTGCTTTTGTCGCATGTATAGAAAACTGTTGCCGGCAGTACACTTATTTTAAAGTTTACAGTTGTAGAAGTAAGCCTTTCATTAATATTCATAGACACACAGCAAATATAATATGACACAGCTTTAATCAGCAAATATTGATGTTTTCATCAGATACACTTTGGTTTTTATTTACGTCATGCTAGTCATTACAAATAATCCGATAACGTGAACATGAAGTCACATTTAAAAACACTGAATAACACGCCCGTTTAACTCACAGCGAGTGAAAAATGTCCATCGGTAAAAATGTTGTGAGCAACTTCCGTTCCTCGTTGTGAGCACCCATCTATGACAGGTGACACGAATAACAAGGTGAGTTTTTCATAATTTTTGAAGATTACAGACATTTATGTCAAGATATCGGAATGCAGTTAGCTAGCGATGTGTTTTCCGAGTATGCACATGTAAAGATATTGCCTGTTGGTCGACAATTTGATGGAAATACCGTGCGACGCAGTCACTCGGAGTAGCTGGAAAACTGCGCTTGTCTTGCTCACAACGAGGTTATGGTGCTCACAACGAGGATTAATGCAAAAAAGGGTATATCTTCGTTTCTATGAAGACTTTCAGGTAATAATTTACGCTGAAGACTTGTGGGCATCTGTTTTAGGTTAGAATGCACAAAACTTCACCAGAATCGACGTTTTCAATGTTAAATTTGGTCCGGAGAGAAGTTGTCTCAAGTTTTCCAGCTACCCCGAGTGACTGCGTCGCACGGTATTTCCATCAAATTGTCGACCAACAGGCAATATCTTTACATGTGCATACTCGGAAAACACATCGCTAGCTAACTGCATTCCGATATCTTTACATAAATGTCTGCAATCTTCAAAAATCATGAAAAACTCACCTTGTTATTCGTGTCACCTGTCATAGATGGGTGCTCACAACGAGGAACGGAAGTTGCTCACAACATTTTTACCGATGGACATTTTTCACTCGCTGTGAGTTAAACAGGCGTGGAATAAGGCGAATAGAAAATGTCTGTCGAAACGCTAAAATCAAAAGTCATAAGTAAAAACCTTTTTCAATTGACATCGCAACCGGTTGTCGGATGTTGCTGTTTTGTTTTTTGGTTGTTTTTTGTGCTAAATGCATATTCTTTTGAGCACCTAAATAATTTTTATATTTTACTGTTACATGATGATGATATGTAGAAACACACTCTTTTTATTAAGTAAATGATTTTTTTAAACAATAGAACAACTAAAGCAAACATCGTCAAGAAATTAAAGGCATGAAGATACAATCAATCTTTTGTTAACTAGTATACTGTATTATACAATTTAAGGTAAGTGTTTTGCTGTATCGAACGAATGTTTGCTAATCAACAGATATGTTGATAAGCATAAAGACAGTTGAAATGCCCTTTGAAAAAAAAACGCGTATTTGAAAAAGAAGGAAATTATATTCTGTATTCTGAAATACATATACACGATTCTGTTTGAAGACATAAATTATAAGAAAAAATGGCGAGAAATGTCTGAATATTTTCTTTGAAGTTCTAAAATGTATTGTACCCGCTATCTTTTGTTCTCTTCTGATGGACAAATCTTTACGGCATTTTTGATAATTATATTTAATTCAGGCTGCATATCTTTGATTTGCAGTGGATTGAAAGAAAGAGATGTGATAACACAAAGAGACCCCTCTATATAACGCTTGAAATGCATGTGAATTACAACAATAAATATGAGAAGTGTTTAAAGTTTATTAATATTAGCTAAAAATAAACAAAAAACTTCTGACTATATCGATCGAATTTGAACTGAGAACAGAGTAGACCTTGTAGTTTGAAACAAAACATTCTCCAATGATAATATAGATTTAATTTAATGAGTTCACTTACAGATAGAAACGTCATGAAATTACAACTGTGTTATTTTCGTTGAATAACATGGCTTAATTAAAAAGTCTCTTCCTTGATTCTTAAACATATTTAATCATAAAAGACTAAAATGAACTCCCGATACCTTTAAAATGTTTTGGATATTTTAGTCTACTTTTTAAACTATCTTGCATTATTTAATTTGAAGATCAACGGTAAAGCAAATTTTCAATCTTTTCATGTAAACCAATATAGATTCTTTTTTAACGTGACTGTTCTTGTTAACGGATGCTTTCGTTTACATCCCAATTTCATTGTCTTTGTACAAGAAAAATAGGGAGTTATGTTTTTTTCTTTTTGTTTTCTTAAGATAAGCTTATAACTATTTTGAGACTATAACAATCGAATGTTAGACCACTGGGTGTTTGCAGTAATTCCATTTGCCTTCTATTAACTAATAGTCATGTTTTGAAGGAATCGAAAATGGTCATTAGGATTATAACTATTTTAAAATATAATATACCCCAACAATAACAAAGGGCTATTGATGATGAAATTTATAATAAAAATAAAAAGTTTAAGCTCTTGAAAACTCTAAATTTCTTTTAAGAGAGATAATTAATTACAATGTCCTCTGTCTGTAGATGCATATCGGTCATAGACTGTCGATCGATCAATCATTATTGATAGTAAATATATAGGACAACATTTTGGACAACATTTGACAGTTTTATATTGCTAAATGAATGCACATAGCGAATATGAAGAGGGCAACCTTATGCAAAATTTCGCACATTGAACAATGACAAGTAGTGCAAAGCGTGTATGTTAGCCTGAGTGTCATTATGCTTATAAAATCAATGACTGCAATGACCGATAATATTCGAGGTTGTTTATTTTTTCCAAGTCAATCTGTCAAAACAGGAAGTTTCCTAACAGTGTTACTTTAGGTTTATTTTAAGAGTCACTGAACTATTCAAGCTTTAACAATAATGCTCAGACGTATAACTGGATTATCGTTTCATATATTTTTAGAAATTGCGTTTCCAAGAAACAATGAATTTTGGTTTCCCGAGATAAAAAAAAATCAGATTTCAATTTTAAATGGGCTATTAAACATTAATCCGGTTCAAGTGAAAATTTTAATATTGTTACAATTTTTGCCCAAGCACGGTTCATTATTCAGTAAAACAACTAACATATTCCAAATAACTGCAGACATTAGACGTCTTCAATTATTCTTTGTTCGGGTGTTTTCTTTGCGCGTACTTTTTACGATTCTTCGGCTACGTTTGGGGTTTGCAGTTATTGTCTTATATACATTATGATGAAAACTCATGTTGTGCAATACATTAGTTTTTTTATTTGAAAAGCAGACGAATCAAATTTTGTGATGACAATAACAGTAAGAGAAAGAGAAAAAATCAGCAAGCAAATCGTCCGATATTTCTTAATAATTCATAATGAAATACGTATATGAGCAATATAACACATTTTTTCTGTCCTCCATAGTTATCTAACGAAAGAAAATATACCAATTTCTCAGAATGTACTATTCATTAGATAATGTAGGAGGTTACGTAAAGACATATTCCCTAAGAGCCTTGAATAAATCGAACATGTAATCTGTTTCAATAATATGATTTATTATAATTCGGTCTGTCTATGCATAGGACAAACAGTTAGAAATACTGCAGTTTGAAGGAAATGCGATATAATTAATGATAACGCAGCAAAAAGATGTACCAACCAACAATTCTTTGTTTTATTTGTAGATAGCAATATGACAATGGTTGACTTTGATTAGGGTATTGTAATATTTAAGGTTATTGTGTTTTTAAAATCAACTTGAAAATCACCTGCATGAGATGGTCATATCTCGAATTAGTTGTTACTTTATCATTTTATTTCAAATGAGTCCTTAATTATCTGTCTTAATTAATTCGGAGCTAAACAGTTAATTTTGAAAATGGTCTTTTTTACTTTTATGTTACCATGTAAATTGATAAATGTTTGATTAGTAAAAATAACAAGTCTTGAAATTCAATGTAATAGTATTCGGATGAAACCGGCTTTCCATTCCTTGCAATTGTTCGAACAATACTCACACTAATTATAAAACAATCAATATACACAGTTCAGCATACTTATTATTATTAATTATTTGATAAAGAATTTTTCATGTCGTACATACATAGATAATAGATAAAATTACATAATACAATGGAGACAAATTAAATCCATTTACTATGCGTGAAACTGCAAAATCTTAAATGTTGCAAGCTCGATTTTATTAACCTTGCTTGTTCATTTACGACAGTTGAAAGAAAAAAGTCCGTCCACGCCCCAGAACGCCAACAAAAGCTGGACATAAAAATAGTGAATTTTGAATTTACCAACATCCGCAGATGTGTTTGTACATGAAATGTTTTTCTATTATAACAGAAATATGATGAAAATTGAGTTAACAAACATCCGTAGATGTAGCTAAAAACGTGAACATATTAATGCATGAAATATTTTATCAGCTGTACATTATCTTCTAGTATAAAACCTAGCTATTTTACAAAAATCTCTGAGATGCCTTTCACTTAATTTTTCTGAGAATATCGTTAATTGATTAAGAACGATTAATACATTACAATGTGTAAGGTCAAATGCCGTTCACTGAGACTTTTTGTCTTTGAACAGCTGTTCTTAATCGGATTACTTATATGGCTAGACAACTCTACATGTCTTACTTGCTTATGAATGTTAGCAGTATGAATATAAAAAAAAGTTCTAAGAAAAAAGCTGATTGCAAAAATCTTGAACCATATTTATATTTTATATTCTTTTTATTCTAATATATTTACTTCCAAATCATGTCCCATTTTTTAATATTTCTTGTTCCAAAGTTCATAGTTATGACAAAAGACGAACGGGTTATATTAAATATTGAATGTTCAATAAATTAACTTAAGCTAGGATAAGCTTAAAAATGAAGAAATCAACCATTCGAGACAAACGTTTAGTCTTTGAATAATTTAAGAAAAAATAATAAGAAAAAGACAGGACAATAACAATAGAAATTGAAGCAATACGTGCATTCAATTTGATGTATATTCAACAACGATATAGATACGAGTGATATATTTGTAAAATTATATTATATTATATACAATAATTAATAAATTGATTCCTGGACATGTAAGGTTATACTGCTACAATAAAAACCCCGAATCTTCAAATGACATTTTTAAAACAAATAAAACTAGTTCTATATGATTAATTTCTTACCTATCTTTAATTGATATTCCTTCTGTAGTGTATCTGAAAGTAAAACAAAAAGTAAATCTAACTCCGGTAAACAAGATAAATAAACACAATTTAATATAATAAACGTCTCCCCAACTTATTAAAAAGTTGTTTACAACAAGAACAGATAACATTTCAGCAGATATCGGCAATCATTTGTTAAGATATGTCATCAATTAAAGTTATAGTTGAGCAAACGGATATACACAGGTTGTTAGGTGATGCTATAAAATGCATTGTCATTTAAGGGACTCCATGGAGGTTGTTTGTCATGACGGGACTAGAAATATTTTTACTTGTTATGTGTACCATATGATGAAGGTGTGGACCAATAACTTGTGTGCATATTTTCAAGACATTTTCTCAATTACCTGTGTAGAAAGACACAACGCCTTTCATTGTTTTTAAATCGGATAGAAACAATCAATTTTCAATTTATTTCTTAGTAAATGTATTACTCTTTGTTTCCATTTGCAATTCGTTGTCCATTTTTAGTTTTTAGTTGTTCACTTCATATTTCAAGAAATTGAAAGTAGTAGTTTGTTTTGAGGCCAGTTTTGGATCTCATTGGTGGAGTTCTATTAACAATTAATGAGGATTATCATCTAAAACATCTCCGATTTTTATTAACGGTCTTACAAAACAACAAAAAGAGGATAAAGTGACTTAAATTACAAAGTTTCTGGAATCTAGACAACGTAGAATAAGTAAATAGGACGCTTTGAGATTTCCGATAACGACAAAAGCAACAAGTTTGACAAAAAAGGTCGCTGGTAATAGTTTATGCAAGCTCATGTCTAGGTTTCCCTGGAACTGCTTTTGGCATGATTAAAAGTTTTAATCTTAAAAGAACATTCACAGAAATAATTTAAACTAGATTTTTAATCCAAATTAACTAAAACGAGTGAGCTGATAAATATAAATGTTATTGAATAAACGAAAAAATGAATAATAACTATACATGTATTCAGTTTGATAAAAACGCATAAACTATAAATTATATATTTCATTTTATAGAATTTCTTACAATTTAATTTGAACAGAAAAAAACAACACCTAGCAAGAATGGTTATTGAACAGGTAACATAAATTATTATTATATCATTATAATGATTTTGCTCTATAATTGATCAAATTAATTCAGCGTTCAATGCGTAAATTTTCGAATATGAGGCAGAACTTATTTCAAGGCCCATTTATCAGAAATTACTAACGTCCATTTTGTCATATCTTATCGTTTTAAATGGATACATCGAGTAGAACATACAGTATCTGAATATCTAGCAGGCAATATATATAACTGAGAACTACCCAGAAGAATGTGCCAATTGCAAGATTTAATGTCCGTTAACATAGGATAATAACTTTGATCACAAGATATGTTACGCAGCATTACACATTTAATTATGGAAAATGAAGGAAAACAGAATCCCTAAAGAAAACCCAACACGGCAAAATTGTAAATGGTGCAGGTTCGGTTTGATTGGGCCTGTTTATGGACAGAAGCGGTAAATGAAAGCTACGGCCACGCCCCGAAGTGTCGGCTGGAGCAGAATTCAACATTTAACATGAACTGGTAAAGCTTTACATTTTGAACATCTACTTAAATTTGTTCCAATGAACCAAAACAATAAATAGGTTACACATGTAAAATAAAGCTACAGATCATGTTAAATAGCTGGCTTATCGTTATACATGTTTAATGGTATAAACAAGTAAAATGAAACATAAAACAAGAATGTGACGGTATGTAAATCTAATGAACGAATCATGAACTAATGTCTGTATATTGCATGTGAAGATACCAAACACTTATGTGTGCGGTTAAGCCTAAATAAGACTTGTATTGTACACTTATGACATGAATACACCAAGTGGCATCTACTTTTAAATGGTACATGGCTTTTGTGAAAATGTCTTACACTTATTTTATACCAAATTATCATTTTAAGTACTTTAAAAAGAAAACCAACAAACGATCGAGTAGATGATGAAGCATTAATTTATTATTTCTATTTAGAGAAAATTTAATCAGATTATAGCAAAAGAAGTTTCCCTAGGGCTTGCATATTATAACTAGGTGTGTTCAGTTAATTATTGTATTTATTGCTATGTTTATCATTTAAATCCATCAAGAAAATTGATTATTTTATCATCAAAGAAACTAATCAATATTAAAGTATTAGAGCAAATGTAAAATCCAGCGTTATTAATATACAACAAATAATTATCAAAACTTAGTTATCTGATAAAAAATTTACACTCTTTATTAACGTAACACCATTAATAGTTAATATGTTAAATGTTGATTTAGGCTATACATTGTTAACTTTACAACAGCAAAAAAATAATAAAAATGTGTTACCAAACGTATACCGTCCAAATTCTGGAGACTCGTTTTGATTTTTGCAAATTCATGGACGGTAGGGAACTACTACTGAACCCCACTAGCAACGGCTTACGAAGTATTTAATATTTTAATAAATATTACAGTTCTTTTGTGTTTCCTTTTCATTAACTTAAATAATAAGTATAGACAAAAAGACGGAATATTCCAGAAGTGACATTCCTGTTGGTTGTTGCTCATTATGTTATTAGTCCAATAAGTATGTTGTTTTTTGGCAAATCATTATGTTGTAAGACAAATAATTATATTGCTAGTTAAATCAATGACATTTTAGATTCCGAAATTCGTTTAACCTATCTTAGGTAGCGGTTAGAAAGTTGCTTTTTAGTAATATTATCCTTACCTTTTTTTTTAAAGTAACCGACATTTCAAGAATTTTAAAAAAATTCAACATTTATTTTTTCCTTATTATCATCTTTGTTGAATAATTTGTACTAAAGCATTCTACTAAAATATTTCGTTCTATGTTCAGTAAATGATACAAATGTTATAAAAACACTAGTTTAGATAAAATCAAACTAAATAATTGAGGACATTTCAAAACATATTCCCTCAGGGTTCCGTTGAATATATCGAGCATGCAAATTGTAGGAAATATGTGATTCATTTAATTATCTGTCTGAAAGTAGACCTTTCAAATGTATAACTGCCTTAGTAATTATGTTTTTTAAAGAAATTTCTGTATATGTTATTATATAAATTAAACATAGTTCTTCATTACACAAATACATTACAATTTTTTGGTCAACATTTAATTGGAGAATATTATCAATCAGAAATAAAAAGAAGTAGAAAGCCATTTTGACGAACTTTTTTTCTATCAAAGTCCTGCTATGAAAATGCAACGATAACTTTAATTAAATAATGTCAGTTTCAAATGTCACGAGTTTTAAACTTTTTACTGTTAAAATCTTGGGATGTTCATTTTTGGAAACTCTTTCATTATAAGGCAAAAATGATATGTAAAATATGCTGTATTCTTTGTACGTTTGTAACACAAATATATTGCTTTAAAACATAAACATTTATTATAATGAATATTTTAAACGATAATATATAAATCCAATCACGCAGCATTTACTGATTGGAAACGCACGCTGTTGTCATCTATCAAATATTACCAGATGTCTTTATTTTTGACATTGAAGAACAACAGCAAGCACGGACAAAATGTGCTATTACTAGTCATAACCTATCTGGTATCCTTTATATTTCATGGAAAAGAAACTTTTTTTCGGAATCACTTAAGAGTTTTATTATTAAATCACAGAATCGCCCGCATTTTGACAACGCTGTCTTGGAAATTTCTGTCGCGTTTTTTTTTCAAAATTAGAAATTTCTGTTTCACTCCCTAAGTCTCTAAAGAATTATGTTTTATGAAATACACCATATTTGTCTAATATTCTTGACTTTTTAGGTTTTCCCAGAAACGAAGATAGTAAAAAAAATATGGTTTTAATTACTTTGTTGTTAAACAGCGATACTTCTCATATATTACAAACTAAAATCATGGCATCGATTTACAATCTCTATGTGAAACTTGTATTTCATATCGCTTTTATATTGTAATATTAATTATATCGTATTAAAAACCGACATAGACACCCTTTACGAAAGTTATGTACCTTATCGTAATAACAATTGCTTGCTGGATACTGTCAAATGATTATTTTGACATATATTGCACAATTCTAACAATTATATATCATATAAAACAACTTATTTTCAGCAAGTAAAACTTTGATTAAGTCGTTTAGAAGTAACAAAGAATATCTAAAAAAACTTACAGAAATTGAGGGTAAGATCGTGTTATTTCATTTTTTCTTACAAAATGAAAATAAATATTGAAAAGCATGCAAGCATTTTAAGTACATACTAGTTGGATAAGCTTATAGATTGTACCTTTAAAACCCCTTGTGTTCTTAACCATATGCATATTTTGTAAATAAAGTAGATGATGAAACAATAAATTTCCTGTTAGCACGTGAGTGCTTCCACATAACATCACGAACAATTGTTTATTTGCTGTTTGTTATGTCTACAATCTAACAATGAAATTGCGTGATCTAAAGAGATTGGTGCGTGTAGATGTGCTATTTTCCATTTCATTTATGAAAGAGATTAAGTAGATCTTATAGAAACAACAAGTCCATCATAAAAGAAATAAAAGGGAATGACATAACAGTAAAAGTTCAAATAAATACGATTAGAAGAGATAAATGTAATTTTTTATATATCAGACCATATTATGTTTTACAATAAATTAATGTTTCACATGCAGAAATACGATCAAACATAAAAAGACCTTTATAACACTTAACTGTGATCAGAAATAAAAACATTGTATGTATTAAAGATGTAATATGCTTATCCTCGGATAAAATATTTCAATCAAAATATCTCTTGAAAACTATCAAATTCTTACTGTATATGTCCTATCTGAATAAAAGAATGAATAAACTACTTATAGGTAGCTGCGTTCCCTATAACATGTCTAGTCAAATTGATCTCTTCTTTTAACAAAATCTGCCACTTTTTTAATGTCACTATATTTTCTTATTATGACCACCTACAGCGTGTAGATTTTAAACATACTAAAATATCTACTCTGTTTAGGATTTTTTTCACTATTTTATGTTTACTACAATACTGGTATGTATGAAGTTGGTTTATATAATTTAATGATTCAAACTCTTTTCTTTTACTTGAGGTGAGGCAAATCGAAATGATAAAACAAAACACAGGCATTGATTTCGAAGCATTTTAGGTTGTTTTGTTTTGTTGTGCAAAATGCTTAGAAAACAATAATAAAATTAATACCGTCCGTCTTTATTATCGATTTATTTATGAAATGTATCGTATTATGACATAATTTGCTTATTTCGTGAAACTTCAAATTATAATCAATACCTTAAGGATATGAACAAGTTGATTGGTTTTTTATCAATGTTTCAGGTTGCTTTTATCAATTTTCTATTATTATGATTGAATTAAATAGATATCTAATTTTTTGTGGTTCAATCATTTATAAAGAACACGATATTAAATACGATGAAATGCATTCAGGAAGCTGTATTTGCTGTATGTATTTTTCACTGAATGTACCTGGAAGATGCATAGTACTTCTGTGCTTATTTGCCTTAATTTTTCCATTAATTGACTTTTAAAATTATTATAAAAACATAAATTTGTACATTTCATTGCAAGTGAAAATATTCAACATTCAGCATTTACATAATATTCTATAGCGCAAATGTATGTTTTTTTAAATTAATATAACTTCTTTTTAATTGTATCTAAAATGATATACTTGTATTCAATATATCCACATTTGTATTTTATAAATAAACATTTCTATACAATTATTTGTATTTTATCAGTCTATGATTTATTGTAAAAATCGCATCAATCAATTAATATTAAATATTACATTAAATAGCATTAGCATAACATCTCTTTTTCAATCACATTGAAAAACCTACAACATTTGATTTGAACATATAATTTGATCTATAAATTATTTCATCTTTTGAAACAGATTTCAAGAAAGCAAATAGCTGTTTGAAATACAAAATTGTATCCCAGCATCAATTTCATAATGCGATATATACTTTTACCTTATATAATACTTTTCAACTTAAACACATTGTATGATATATTTTTGAGCGACAGAATAATGTTTACAATTTATGCATGACGTTTTATTACGTTATGATATCAAAATTAATTAAGCTCCATTACTATACATAGTTTAAAACAAATTACAAAAAAAATCACATAAAAACAAAATTTTTGAGATTTAAGTAAGTTAAATAGTATTATATATTGACATATAAACAAAGCTTCAAAACAGATGCTTTTGCATAAATGAAGGTTGTGCTTCTCTTCAAATCATGGGCATATCCGATACAGTAAAGATTTCTGTTATCACAGAATGAATCCTTATATTTATTATAACTTTTAACCAGCGTAATATGTCCTTATTTCAAAAAGTCTTATTAAATAATTGTTAAACATATTTTACTACGATAATATATCTAAAAAATATAACAATACAATTATAATAATGCTAAGGTTGTAGCATTTTACATTAAATCATTAACAATTCCTGTTGGGTAATACAAATTTGATGCTCTGATGATTTTATTTTACCGAAAATAAAACATGTGTTAAAATTTGTAAAGAAACTATTTTATTATGCAATTTATGTGCTTTCAATATCAATTTACATGTGAAGAAAACAAATAAAGCGATATTTCATAAATAATAAACCGTAGATTCTGGAAATGTAAAAAAGTATTAGTTTGAAACATATTAGAAACATTAAATGCTAATCTACTTTACATAACATGAATAAGTTGATTTGTGTACAATTGTGCCTGTAACAAAAGGTCTTGGAGTATTTACAAAATTATTTGAGCACATTCAAGTGTTTACGGTTTTAAAATATTTCAGACTTATTCGTGCAATGATTTTACGACTTACAACTAATTGCAATTTACAATTGATAAAATTGACAACATGGAACATAATGCTTCACGCCTTGTTGAAACTGAAAATAAAATATTTAACCAAATTGCTTCGCTTGAATTCAGTAGTACAACTAGAGCCGTTTATTAATTATTACGCACGTTTAAATTAGAAAATGCTATTAAATTGCGTGTTTTTTTTTCAATTTTGTTTTTTTCTGGTCTATTATTATGATATTATTTTATGGACACATATGTTACATTCGTGTTTCTTTTTATGCAGACCTGCATTCAGCTTGCTTTCCTAAGTTTGTATATAATATTAGTCTTTATGAAATAAAAACGAAAGAATGATACTAAAAATACTTTCTTTACAATTTAATTTACAATTGAATTGATATCGTTGATAACATAGCAAATAATGTCACATGCTCCGATGCATGCTGGATAAAAGCACAACGATGTACTAGTGTAACTACTCAGTAAAAATGAAAGGTAAAATCTGAGTTAAGCTATTAACCCTTTGCCTTCAAATGGACGTTTCCATTGTTTAATCTGGACGTTACTTTTTGGGAGAAAACGCATTCAAGGCTCAATTGATAAATTCAAATATAAACTGACTGGATGGCAAACAGTGCTTAACATGTTCAGACGCCAGGGATGTGCTGGTTGACCTTGGTCTGCTCTAGTCGCATTTATATAAACTGTTTCCGCCACTAGGCTAATGTTAAATTTTGAAGTTATAGAAAATAAGCTTTTCATTAGTATTCATAGACACGAAGCAAATATAAAATGACACAGGTTTAATCAGCAAATATTGATAATTCCATCATAGAAATTATATTATACACTTACGGTTTTTATTTTCGTCATGATAGTCATTACAAAATATCCAATTACGTGTATGTAAAGTCACATCAAGAAACAATGTATGTGAATAGACAATGTCTGTCAAAACTGCTAAAGATAAATCATTAGTAGAAAACTTCTTCAGATAACCTCACAATCCGTCGTCACATGTTGCTGTTTCTTTTGCTAAATGCATATCTTTTTATCACCTGTTTGTTTATAGTGTTACATGTTGCTTTTATGCAGGAAAACACTCTTGCGTCAAACTCATTGTTATTTTTATTCGGTTCCCACTTTTGAGATATTACCAAAACTTAAGCAAGTATTGTTAAGCAATTAAACGTGCGAAGATACAATACCCTTGGTAAACTAGTATATTTAATTATATAACATAAGCTAAGCATTTTGTTTTGTCGTACATGTAAGTATGTTAGTTAATCTATTATGAAAAAATGATTTTACAGAATATTATAAAACATGTAAAAGATAGAATTGGTCTAACTATTGCAGTGATGTAGAGACATTTGCCCTGAGGGACATGATTAACTAATCTAGCCAGCAGACTGCTGGGTTGGAATTAATTAATTTAATTTATATGATTTATAAAAACTCTCAACGGAGATGTTAATGAGTATATTGAGTATCAAGACTGTTAAAATGTCCTTTAAAAATACACGTATTTGAAAAAATTGCATCTTTTTAAGACAAAAATTATGGAAAGTAAAATCAAAACTTTAATCAACTTAATGTTACAGTGTGGCCTTAACATACAAGGAGTTGAGAGAATTGTAATCAGTTCAATCCACTTTATCATAAACTTTTATAAATTCTTCTGTCTGTATGAAATATATTGTCACTTGATAAAAATAAATATGTTGAAACCAAATGTATAAAAGTGGCCTTAAAATGCAGATGACGATTTACCTTTACCTTCATTTGACATACATTTGTTTATTTCAGGATGCTAAGGCTACATTTCATGAGGAGACTTAAAATGTCTTTAAAAAATAAAATTGCATGCTTAGATGTCTATTTACATATTAGCATTCAACAATATCTGATGAATATACTATTTTCATGAAATTCAAACAGAATAAAAATCTATATATTTTATGTAAGACATTACAGGTATTTCACTCGAATGTTTTATGGCATTTCTATCGACGTTTCCTTATCCTAAAGTGCAATGAAATCATTTAAAAATAACACATCTGTTGTTATCTGAACTAAAATACAAGGGCGTGGCAATGAATGTGTAAATAATTTTGTTTGAAGTTTTAAGACGTATTGTTCACCGCTATCCTTTGTTCTTTTATGATGGGCAAATCTTCTGGGCAATTTTGATAATTATATGTAATTCAGGCAATTACGAAAAGTATTTTTCTGTTTATCTTTGTTTTGCCGTGGATTTAACGGATTCTTACAAGAATATAACACGAAGAGAATCCTCTTTATAAAATTTAGTATTCTTGTTAAATGCAAATATTTATACGACTTATGTTTCAAGTTAATTCAAATTTGTTAACAAACAAAAAACAAAATTGTCAACCATGATTACATATATAACCAGATGACTATATCGACTGAATATGAATTTAAAAGAAACCAACAAGCAGTTATATTTGTTGTTTCTACTTCAAAACTATTAAGAATAGATTTCCTTGTTTATATTAATATGTACTTTTTATAAAATGTATTATCTTTTTTTAGATTTTAGTTCATTCAATGAAAATAATTAATAATTCACCATTTTTGTTGTTCAGCTTAAACAGAGTATATTTGTTAATTAATGACTTTAAAAGTGTGCAATATTCAAGACTTTGTTGTAGATCCTGCATGTTGTAATTAAGATTGTTACCACACTTAAGTGAAATTAAAATATATATGTAGATTCTATATAATTATGTTTCTCAAACAATTTGCAAAAATCGAAGAATATGTAAAATATGTACTGCAAATATTTGTCCACATTATGTGTAATCATTAAAATATATGCATTCATTTTTTATTGAAACATTTGACTTAGAATATTACAGAAAATAAATTTCTAATTACCTCTCTTTATTATCATGACATGTAAATTTGGTAATATCTTTACAAATAATGCTTTTTGGAGCTTACAATATTGATAAATCTTCATTTGAGCATCATATTTATGATATAAAACCATGACAAAATTGTGTTACAGGATCTTTAAAATAAGTAAGATAACAGTTTGTTTTCCTACTGAAATCTAGGTGAGCCCTTAAGAGTTTTGTAAGTTAATAGTTTACATGAATGGTAATCAAATTACTCTTTTAAACGGAAAAAAACACATTTACAGAAAATAAAGTAAAACACATGACACATCTGCAGACATCACCTGTACATTTCTGCAATTTGTTCATACAAGATTACTTTAAGCATGTGTGTTATCGGGGCCAGTCAGTGCCTTAAACTATAACAATACAATTATCAAATTGTTTTACCTATGTCTTTGTAGGTTTTACTTTAAAGTGCGTGGGAAATGAAAGATACTCTATCTAATTTTAATTACTATTGTTATAGTATAAACTAAAATGAATCCCCTACCTTTCACTGAGTATATTCCGATTCCATTTTTGCTATTTTACAATTATATAAGTCATGAAAACGAGAATCACATCCGAAATCATTCTTAAAGTTTGTTAAACATAATTTAAGCAGTTTTGGTTTTATAAAGTGTGCAAAAGTTTATAATAACCAGCATAGTATTGCATCGGTGAACACCATGTATCTTCAATCAAAACTGATATATGTTGGCAAAGTGTAATTATCGTAATAAAATGGATACACCTATTGTGAGATAATGTTTCGATTCTAGTTTTTGTACACTTCAATATTTAAAAGCTGATATTGTTAGAAATAATTGCTCACAAGTGTATATAAATAACAACATTATTAAATTATAATTCAACGTAAACGTTAAGTCATGAGAAAAAAGTCTTTCTTTTCGTTAATTAATAAAACTTAAAATGTACAAATATTACTATAATTTAATATTGAATTAGCTTATTTATGTTTTGTTTTCAAATAAAACGATTATTTCTTTTGATTTTTAAATTGAAGTGATATTTTTAAATGAATCACATCAAGGTTAAGTAAGTAAGTAAGTTAAGGTCCCCAGCCCTGACGCATATACCCGCTCGTCAACAGGAAGGAGCTGCTGATGACCTACGGGAAATACATGAACTGGACCCTGGGTCCCTATCTCACGTAGAGAATGAAGGTACTGATATTTTTCAATATCTAAGAAATATGAAGCACGATTTAACATGCCAAAATAACCGTGTTTCCGTGGACATTAATAACATTAATACCAAGATAGACTCTGTTTTAAGCACTGTAAGTGAATTAAAATCAAACTATGAGCAATTAAAACAAGACAATATCTCTCTACAAAATGAACTGTCGAAGATAAAGATAAAACTAGACTATTACGAAAATAATTCCAGAAGGAATAATCTTAGATTTAACGGGATCAGAGGGGGTATTTCAGAGCACTGGTCAGAAACAGAGACTAAATTGCGTGATTTTCTTAGAACAACCCTCAATTTTGGTGAAGAAGCTGACCAAATTGATATAGACCGTGCACACAGGATAAGATCAAATAACTCTAGTACATGTACGATAATAGCACGTTTTGTACGCTTCAAGGACTGTCAGGCAATTTTAAACCGTGCCAGCAAATAGTAAATCTGACCTAAATTCTGGATTTTCTGTTCAACAAGATTACTCCGACAGAGTGAAAAGACATCGAAGAATGCTAGGTGAACGTATGATTGAAGAACGTAAAAGAGGTCACTATGCATCAGTTCGATTTGATAAACTGTTCATTAACGATAGTATTTACAAATTTGATGATCAAACTGACCAGATTGTTTACATAGGAAAACGGTCAAGGTTTAACGCAGAAGCACGTGGTCGTGGGAATCATCAAGTTAACCCTTCTCAACGATTGGACGATAGCGAGCGCGGGAATAGTCGCGATGCCAACGAAGAGTCACATGATGGAAGTCAGCCAATCGAGAACCGCACAGATAGCCGTGACGACATACCTCACTTCATAACATCCAATGAATAGGGGCTTGGCCGAAGTCCAAATATTACTCATCAAAATAAACAAATAAAAATAAAATGTGGGTCATGGAACGTTTGTGGATTAAATAAATTTAAAAACGATGATGATTTTCTTAAGTTTGTGAATACTTTTGATATTTTAAGTACATGTGAAACATGGAGTAAATTCAAAGGAGAATTCAATAATTTTGTAAATTCATATGTGCATTTTGACTTTGTTAGGAAAATGAAAGATAATGCATTGAGGAACAATGGTGGAATTAGTGTTTTCGTGAAAAGTACTATTCATAAACTTATATCAATAAGACAAATCTTTGATCATTTTGAGAACTGTGTTGTACTATACTGTAATTTTTCAAAAATATTTGATTGTAATGACATTATCATGTATTTCACATATATAAGTCCTGAGGGAAGTTCTTACTATAATGATAGAGACGATAAAAACGGTATCAATGAAATGTTTAGTCATTTTGAACAAATTACATATGAATACCCGGACACCATGTTATTTTTGTCAGGTGACCTTAATAGTCGATGTAAAAATTTTTTAGACTTTATCCCATGTGATAATTTAAATTTTATTTTTGGTAATACTGACTATAATGGTAGTACTTTTGATATTGTACGTCATAGTAAGGATAATATACGTGGCAATAATTATGGTAAATGTTTAGTAAACTTATGCTGTATTTTTGATATTCATATACTTAATGGTCGTTTTCCAAGCGATAAAAACGGTGAATTTACTTGCTTCTCAAATGATGGATCGAGTGTTGTTGATTTTATGATCGCATCTTCTTCTCTATTTTCATACATTAAAGATTTTGAGGTTCTTACTAGAGATGAATCTGATCATTTTCCTATATGTTGTACTTTTGTGTTCCATAAAAAGTCTAATAACGCAGATAGCCAAACTGCTCAAATATCATTGAACACTTTTGATAGATATAAATGGCGTGTGTCTGCAGGTACAGATTTCTTGCAAAAATTTAGGGAATTGTTTTATAACCATTACACGATGATAATGGAATCAGTTGATAACTCTGTCAATTCTGCGGTCGACTGTATTACTTCTATTTATAAAGATGCTGGAAAATGTATGCTTAAGAAATTTTGTTTTCAATCATCTCAACCTCCGTGGTGGGATAACACATGTAATGAGTTAAAAGCAAACAAATACGCGGCGCTACGCACATTTAGATTAAGTAATTCCTCGTCTGACTTACGAATATATAAAGATAAACGAAATAGGTTTAAAGACTATTGTAATGTACGAATATCTGAATATCAGAAATCTAATCGATTAGAACTAGTATCAAACAGTAACAACCCAAGTTCTTTTTGGAAATTAGTGAAGAAAGGCAAAACTGTTACTATGTCTGATCCTAGTATTTCTTGTACAGAATGGTTCAATTATTTTAAAGATTTGTTGTATGACGAAAATTCAGTGTTTGTTGATCCTTATATTGGAAACGAACATGATTCCGCCGATGAAACAGCTCAGACATTAAATGAACCATTCACTTTGCTAGAAATTAAACATTCTATATCTAAATTAGTTAATAATAAAAGTTGTGGCCCAGATGGCATACCTTCCGAATTTTATAAACATACATCAGATGAAATAGCGCCTATTCTGCATACACTATTTAACAAAATACTCGAAAACAGGGCAATTTCCAATATCTTGGAGAAATAGCATGATTACACCAATTCATAAATCAGGGCCAAGTAATAATCCTGGTAATTATCGCGGCATATCTATTACAAATACATTATATAAGTCTTTACAGGTATTATAAATAAAAGATTATACGATTGGGCCGAAAATCAAAGAAAAATCGATGAATCTCAGGCAGGATTTAGGCATGGTTACTCGGCTATCGATAATGTTTTTTGTCTACAAGCTATGGTTCAAAAATATCTTTCTAAAAAGGGTGGCCGCTTTTACTGTCTCTATGTTGATTTCCGTAAAGCATTTGATAAAGTGAATCATTCTAAACTTTTCTTGTCACTTGAAAAGAAGGGCGTTTTTGGAAATTTTCTTCGAGTTTTTGAAATCAATGTATTTTCATCTCTCTTCATGTGTTAAAACAACTGATTTGTCTAACAATGTTATGATTACTGAATTATTTCCCTGTAACATTGGTACAAGGCAAGGTGATAAGACAAGTTCGACAATTTTTTACATTATTTATAGACGAGTTATCTTCCCTTTTAAGAGAGAAATGTGGCACAGGCATTTTCATTACAAATGATATTCCTGATATTCTTTGTTTAATGTTTTGCAGATGATGTTGCAAATTGTGCTGAAACTGCTACAAAATTACAGCAACAACTTAATGTAATTGATCAATTTTGCTTGAACACAGGCATGGAAATTAATCTTGATAAAACAGAGATAATTGGTATTTCGAAAATGGAGGTCGTCTTCGTAATTATGAATCTTGGTCTTTTTCGCGGTCAGCCTGTAAATACAACTGCTGTTTATAAATATATGGGTTTGTTATTCACTCCACAACTATCATGGAATGTAGCTCATGATAAACTAGCTTCGCAAGCTCAAAGAGCAATTTTTGCTATCAAAGGTTATGAAAAACCATTTGGTAATTTTCCCATAAAGGAACACTTTAAAATTTTTGATACAATGATCAAACCTATTCTTTGTTATGGATCACAGATCTGGGGGTATGAATTTAGTCCAACTATAGAATCTGTTCATAATATGTTCTGTAAGGGTTTATTAAATGTTCGAAAAAAATACAAACACAAGCATGGTGTTAGGTGAATGTGGTAGACTCCCACTTTGTATTACTTATTATACAAATTGCATCCGTTATTGGTGTAAGCTATTAGTTATGCCACCATACCGTTACCCAAAACAATGTTATTTAATGTTAAAATCACTAGATGAAGCTGGAAGAACTTGTTGGGCTAGCAAAATACGAATACTTTTATACAGTTACGGATTTGGTTACATTTGGATTTCTCAAGAAATAGGAGATGTGAATATTTTTGTTAGCATTTTTAAACAACGCATAATAGATTGTTATACTCAAAATTGGCATGATAATATTAACAATGCCAGTAGATGTCACCATTATTGTTATTTTAAAAGCTTATTAAATGTAGAACGGTATCTTCTTATAGAAATCCCTGTTAAACATAAGAAAGCATATGCTAAATTTCGATGTTCAAATCACAAACTTAATGTTGAAATCGGTAGGCATTTAAATATACCCTTTCAAGAACGCTTTTGCAACTTTTGTCTTGAAAATCATTTAACTTATCATATTGACTGTGAATATCATGCTTTTTTTTCATTGTAAAAAATATTTAGAAATTAGAAATACCTATTTACTAAACTGGTATAATTCCGGAAATGAATTACATAACTTTTATGAATTACTCTCATCAAATGATATATTTATAATCAAGAAAATCTCTACTTATATTTACCACCTCATGATATCTATAGCACAGTAGCATTTAAATGTAATGATTGTCAAAACTTATAAAAGACACAACCTTATAATGTTAAATATCATATTTTGTATGACATGTATTTTGGGCCGGTGGCCTTTATTTACTGAATAAATCTTTTGACTTGACTTGACTATCATGGTATTATATGAACATAATATTGTAAATTATTACACAACTTGATTAAAAATGTATTTGACAGTTTTCACTGATAAATTTAGATTGCAAAATAGTGAAAAAACGGATCGTCAAATTGAAAATAATGCAGGTTTTATTTGATTAGAGCCTGTTCATGAACGGTTCTGGTAAGTGCAATCTAAATACCAATATTTGTTTTGTATCTATATATTCGAACAGTTGTGATATTTTAATTATTGTCACTTGCGTGAATAACATCTCCACCGTCAAGTTTTGTACTGTTTTGTTCGATTTAAAATGAAAAGATGGGGTAAAGGTAAAGTGAATTATTCCAGAAGATATATTCTTTCTACACTATAGGCTTCTTAAAAATAAGACGAATACATGTAATTTTTATCTATTACATGTACATAATCAAAGTAAGGAATGCATTGTTTCTTAATAAAAAAGTGTGAAAAGTTAGATTATACCATATGCTGAAAAATGTTTATAGGATCATGTAGTTTTCAATGATGATTAAAATTGCTTTAATAACCCATTTACACTTAACAGATCTGTTTACTGATAAAGTTTAAGCATAGCAATTGGAATGTCCTTCAAAAAAGATATTCTCTTATTGAAACAAATGGGTGAGTCTTTAACATGCGTGTCACGATAACGTCTGCTAGGACAGATGAAAATTGTCATATGACATTTCTCTACTGACATTGTTGAAAAGGTTTCTGTTATTTTATATGATACATTTTTGTGTTTGATACTTAAACGAGTGTAACGCATTTAATATTTATATACATCTTAACATTTCATTGCGTTTCTTTTTTTTCAGTTTCATAAATCCTCTTGTATTATATACCTAGAAACAATCAAACAAATCATTCTTCTGATAATTAAAATAAATTACATGGAATAACAACCTAACATTGAATTATACAAATTCGAAATTGATTATTTTTTTCATATTCCATAATATTATACTTCATCAATACTTTCATTTATTATAAAATAAAATCCATTTTTTGGAGAAAAAAACATTTTGCACTTTTCATTTATTTTACACAATTGAGAATCAAAAAGTTTTGGGTCTTAATAAGTAATCAAACATTTCCAAAACCATATCGTTACTTAATTTCATTATGCTTGATAATAATCACCTACCTCGAAGAAAAACAAAAACGTAACACCACCTTTGAAGTTTGAATTATATGTTCACATTAAATAATAACAAAAGTTTTAATTTTGCTCAGAATTCCTCTTTGTTCGTAATTTCATCTATAGTACCACCGCGAACATAACTCTGTGAATCTTTTCCGTGAATAATCCTAACACTACATAAAAATACAAGCTTAATCTTATAGTATACGTTATTATAACTAATATAAATAACACTTCAACGTAAACCCAATATTCTTAAACTTTTCTTGAGAGAATGTTAACACCGAACGCTACAACTGCACAGCAGATTTTGAGCTGATGCTACAAAGTTACCCAATAACATACTGTTATGCATTTATGGGTAGACAATATCTGATCTGGTCAGCCATAAGTTATTGTTTGTAAACTGATTTGACGATACATCGATAATATTTACTAATAAATAACTAGACGCTGTCTTGTCATTTTGTGATAAGATCAATGAAAATTAATGTAAAAGACAATAATAGTAAAAGTCGACCTGATAACTTTATGAAGTAACAAAACATAAACTTTAACGGAGTAAGTAAGAATGAAAACAGAATAACTTACAGTGACATGTTTTATGTAAAATTGATACATGCGCCATGGGCAGGTAAACCTTAACAAACGAAAATAATATAGATTAGTATGAGAAGATTTTTAACTACAAAATGTTCGTTCAGAGTTTCTTTAAGTATTCTAGCCCTATTTTATATTCATTCTATTCCTATTTGAGGTCATTTGTTGGTCAAACAAAAATTAACATTTTTATCAAGAAAAAAGTACTAGATATTCCGATGTCGGGTTTTTTCTAGACGATGTAATTGTGTAATATCATAATAAATATCACGTTGTGAACAGATAAGAGACGTAGACCATTGTAATAACGTTATGGTATTCAATGAGCTTAAAGAGAGGCTTTATTGCCTTAATAGTGTTTATAGTGTTACTTGTATAATCTGTATTACATTTCCGTTTTGATTTTATAATAAAACATTCGACAAATATTTCTATTAATTTCATCATTATAGTTGGTTAAGCTTTCTTTTATTTTCGTAGTATTGATCATTTTGTTGTGCTTCAAAAAAACTATTTGTCTTTGTTTTGCTTCAACAAACCAAGACAAATGCTCTCTTGATTTATATCACTTCTTTTCACGTTTGTGTACAACAAATATGTTACCTATTTTTCATCATAATTACAGTGGTCAGCAATTAATCAGGATGTGCCCATTTTATCTCTAGCAATAGTGCTTTGAATTGAAACTATCAGCATTTGTATGATCTGTTTAACATGGTTTATGAACTCTTATTCGATAGCAATAAAATTCTTCAGTCGTCTTATTTTCAATACAGGTTTCTGAGGATGTTATAGCTTTCCATACAAATTGAACTTTCGGACGACTAGGAAGTATTGAAATTATTCCTTATTTTATTTTTACTTCATTTTAAAAATAAAGATTTTTATTGGGCTTTGTAAATTTAAGTCAATCTGAATGTGTTGATTTTACAAGCCGAACAACCTTCTGCATTATAACTAAAGCTGCAGTGAATACAGCGAGGAAGGGGCATAAAAATAGGTTCCAGCCAAATGTTTTATAATATTCAAATTTTATTTGCGTAACAAATACATGTATACGCTTAAAGCATTATTGGATAGAAAATTAATGTCACTGACCTAATATGAGGTCTATAAATATATCTTGCCTATTATCCAGCAAAACACATCCTTTGGTTCGTAATTGTCTTGAACAATATTCTCAATTATGGAAATGTGATAACGGCGAACGCCGCTATATATTTCTTTTATATAACTTCATTAGTTTAATGTCATAGCTAAAGCGGCTGTCATTTTTCGTCCAAGCAATTCAATTACGCCGAAATGTAGTTTGCTATTATATAAGGTATGTGTTTTAAATGAATATCATATATTTTATATTCTATATATGTGTCTTCTTTGCATCTATGTTATAAAAGTCTACTTAATACAAAGAGTTAATGATTTAATACGTTTTCAATTGTTTATTGATATTTTACATGATTCATTTGTTTTTTATGACAGCTTGTTTTACCATTTTCAGTGAAATGTTGACGTCATAAAAAATCTTAAATATTCTACCATAAAAACTAATTGACACTCTGAAACCTATTGTACTAAACATTTAAATGAGTTTTGTTATGAGGAGTTATTTTGAAATATGACAAACAAGATCAACAAGGAAAGGCAGCGTTCAATGAACGCAACCCCCACATTACCAAGCAACAGGAACCAGTGGCAAGGAGCCAAGGCGGATCTTTTTCAACTTATAATTTACAACCAACCCACATAATTTATACTCACTCAAGATTGACTCTACCTTTTTCTTAAGTATGCAAACTTGAATTAAACAGTCAACTGATTGCTTTTCAGCATCCCGCTTTAAAGCCAGTGCTTATTTTGTAGTAATAGTTTAGCTGCAAGTGTATTCACATTTATTTTAAAAAGGAACACGTCTATAATACATTAAAAATAATCTGACAAATGAAAACATAAATATAAAACACACGATTTTCTTAAATGTTCTCTTATTTCTTTTTTTTTTGAAGGGAATCTCAAGTGAATTCATCTTTAAATTATGAACTTTTCAATGCCCTGTATGAATAGATCTTTACGTTAACATCATTTTTAAAGTGTTATTATTTTTATTATAATTGTAATTGATTAATAAAAGAATATAGTCGCGGCAACTAAGGATATCAACAATGGTACGTATATATTTGATTCATTACATGTCCCATATGAGTATTTCTTTACAAGACTTACCTCGTCTAGAGCGAGTTAGGGACGTTTGTTAATATATGAATTGAAAAGCAGACTGACACAGAACATTTTTATCGATCTTGATAAAAATCTCCTCCAAGGAATTCCGCATTCTGGACACTTGCCAGGCTATTTGTTATATTTTGATATCTTGAAATATGAAGAATCAGGAAAAGGGGACATGTTTGGAGAGCTTTGACAACAATATAACCTGCAATATTAAATACAAAAGTGAAAGCCAACTCAGTTTTATAGTCAGAGCCTGGTCGTGAAAGATGATATAACTTTTGCATCTCTCACGCCCACTGGTGGTAGTCGATCCACAAGTGTTGAACTAATAGCTTCAATAAATGATAAAAAGGACCAGAAAAATATAACAACACCATTTTGTAGCACCGGGTGACGTTTAAAGCTACCAAACAGCACATGAGACTGACTGTTGTGGGAATGAAGATCCAGAAAAAAGGACATCCCCAAAGTGCAATGACAGCAATAATTAAAAGATGAATATTGCAAACTTGGTTAGATTGAGTCTGTTCATGGAAGAGAAGCTAGCAAATTACCTCGGTATTATTGTAACGACTTCAAACGACTTCAGTAATAAATAGAAACAAATACTGCAAGTATTTTAAGAAACAAAACACAAAAAAGCAAATGAATACAAATCATGTCACGCAGATCAAAAGTTTGGCAAGAAGACCTTAAGCCTACATTCCCTGGGTTTAACAGCACAATTGCAACCACTCCTTTATCAAATTCTTTGATATCTAACTGTTAAGGATTAAGCTTGATTTATCATGTGATGGTGCATTTTATTTCCTCGTGTGCGATTAACAGAATCAAAACGTGTAAAAATAGTAAATAGTGTAATAATCTAAATAGCTAAACACAGTATCTTTTATCTTGAGTAGGTAAATCATACATTGTTTAGAAACGTAGCTTATGTAAGTGGAAACGTCATTATTCTCTGATAAGATGTGTGTCAATTGCAAATGGTTGTGTGATCATGAATACTAATGAGTCACAATGTAGGCTCAATTCTATCATCATAACTGGCTTAACTTAATCCCTTTTCCGCTACAAACTGTGTCAAGCCGTACAAAAGTCTGACAAGTTCTTAAACCAAGGTTTCCCGGGTTTTAACCGCACACCAAAGAATCCATAATGAAAGAATTGTTTTCATGACATGTTTAACGAGACAAAAAATAAAAGACTTATCATTATTAACATAGTAATTATGTAAACATTTAAATCCGAGTGTTCAAATTAGTCTATATGTGCAAACATGTTATATAAACTACAAATAAACCAAACATCATACTGTTGGAGTGCATCTGTTATGTGCAAGAAGAAAGAATGTAGTATTTTGATTTCCTAACAAAGTACTTATTCAACATAACCGTACTTATTGCCAAAATGCAACAGATGAAAAAGACGGTTTTGTTTATTTGCCAATAAGTAACCTTTCTGGTACTATAAATGTACAACAAAAAATTTAAAAAATAAAAACTTTTGAGAAATAAAATAAACGCATTTCTGAGAGATAACTGGCCTTTTAATGTGTTTATTCGACGTAAACTCGTAATAAAAAAATTAAAATGCACTTCATACGCATGCACTAAATATCGGTTGAAAAATAGAGTTCAATTTAATGAACATTGTCAGAAAGATATCGGCCAATGCATTTGATCGACCAATCGTAAATCATTCGACTAAGTACCCCTCAACATATCAATTATTCAGATAAATGTTTTGAAATATCTATTTCTTGGTTCGTTAAGCTTTTGATTACCCTCTTTAAATTATATCATTTACAGATGGAATGATACAATAACCCATTCGTTTCCTTTTTTAAATTGCATTTCTTTGTAGTACATATTAAATTTTTGTGGTTAAACGAAAATGAAACAAATACATGCAGCTTATTTAGATAAAGAACAGCGTGTATACGTGTCTCTTACCTTTAAAATAACAGCAGTAATCGGAAAGATCAATTTATTTTCAAACATGTTTGTTCATAACGGGTCCGGATTTCAAAAGGTAACTGGTATATTCCTTTCTATATTTATTGGTATCTAAATTTCCCCTGATATCAGTGTCATCATGCCATCGACTCTAGAGAAATGGAATACGCAATATACCTTTTCATTAAGCGTTCAAAGTTATAGACTATATAAAGTCAAAGCATAAAAGAGGAGCGATAGAAAATGGATAACGTTAACGGTGTGTATCTGACGCAAAACCAAAGTACTTATTATTCTTGATCAAATGTTAATGTCAGTTGGTGTAAAAAATGTCATTTAATTATCAATTATGCAACTTTATTCATAAATATATCATGTTAGAATAACGTTTTAAATCTAAATAGAATGCGAACGACAATCAATTGAATATTCTTGATGAAATTGAGATCATAATGATATTAGAAGTTGTCTGACAATTGAACTTTATGTTAATGTATACTATTAGTGACCTAGATTACTTTTTCTCTTTTGCTAAATTTTAATGTATGTGACCATATCGATCACTTGGCTTTTCAATAATTTGACAAATGTTCAGTACCATGAGTCTATCTCAGTGATGTTGACTATATAAAGACATGATCCAAAGCTCATGGTGCCAATGAAATATACAGTTAGGGGGCGTGGACGGTAACTTGCACTTTCCAGTACCGTCCATGAACAGGCTCAATCAAACCGAGCCTGCAACATTTTCAATTTTGCTGTGTTGGGCTCTCTTTAGGGATGCTATATTTATCTGTTTTGTAGATTTTCGGCGTTGTTGTAGCAATCTTCTGTCAATCATAACGTACAAGGTGTACACATTGTACCAAAGGAAAATACAATATTAACAAAACATGTCGTTGCAAATAATATATAGAAAAAATATAGTGTAACTATAGTTTCCTTCCAGGAATGTTTGCCCGTTTTTACAATTAACATTGAAATGCATTTTTTTAATTACATTGAAACAATGTGTCATTTTTCTTACTGTGGAATTACCGTAAATTTCAAGTATAGTACCAGCAAAGAAAAAATACAATCAATGAGAAGAAAATCTTTATAATGAGGTTACACCTAAAATCTTGAATAAATGTAGTTTAAAACAATAAAGTGAGATGTATTAAGTGAAAAAATAATTTGGTTTCCAGAGTAAAATAAAGTCCACTAAAATTTCTCTTTTGACATGACTTGACAGGACTGGAAATAATATTTTGAGATTAATGTTCCATGTGCGAAAAACGTATTTGCAACTTTTGTATTATGTGCTCATTCCATTTTGTTCATAATGCTTATTGTAATTGTGAAAAATGACTAACCATTGAAAAGCGATGAAATGATTTCCACTTAAATCAGGCTTAAAAGAGCTCAAAAATTCAACTTGTGCATACCTTTCTGCTTTAAGTGCTCCGGCTGATTTATGTTAGAAGTTCAACCTTTATGTTTTAGGTACATGTATTAGGACCACAGTAGAGTTCCTTTAAAATGATGATATATTGATTATTATGTTTTGTTCGTTTTATTTAATATTCTCTACTTAACTCCAGTTCGTTTAAGATATTTATTGTCTGTTTATCTGTGGTAGAAAATTAAATTGTACAAATAAAGATAAGAATGACATTTTTGAATTTTGCGTTATGATTAAAGAGATGATGATTATGATATTGTCACTCATAGGCCAATGCATTTTGCAGTGTACTTTAAAACCATTATGCTTCAGAAACGAATTAATTGACTTTTTTTTTAGAATGTGCAAATACGCATTTTATAAAAGACTAGAAATGTGTCGTCACGCCACGGATGCAACCAACCAAAATTTCATATGTTATAATATTAAGCTCCATATTTGTTTGCACAAATTATTTTTTTTTGTATTCTCAGTTCAAAGCCCTTAAAACTATTCAATGTTAACACAAACCATTTTTTTACAAGGTTCAAGGCACTGAAACTATTCAGTGTTAACCTTTTGTAAATTGCATATTGCATTTTTGTAGCCAATATAACGGCTACATACATTTCCACAAAAGTATGAGTGCTGAAAATGAAAATTCAAAATTTTTCCAACATTCAAGAAAGATAACTATGTCCAAAATCATTGAACCACGACCAAATTCAAACTTGAACTGCTTATTTCTAAGATGTAGCTATATGTCACATTTGAGTTGAATGTGTACAACCATTGACAGAAATTTCTGATCTATTTTCAAAGTTCAAGAGGGACAACTCTGTCAGCTATCATCAAACCATGACCTAATTCGAAATTGACCAATGCATATTTATGACATATCCATATCTTTAATTTGAATTGAATATGTACAACTGTTGGGGATATAATGAATGTGAACTGAAAATTTCCTTTTTTTCAAAGTTAAAGGGGCAGTACTCTGCAAAAAATCATCGAACCATGACAAAATTCGAACTTGACCTGCGCATTTTTTTTGACGTATTCATATGTCAAATTTGAGTTGAATGTGTAATACGCTAAAGAAGATAATGAACAGAAACTGAAAATATCATATTATTTTCAAAGTGAAAGAGACATAACTCTGCCAAAAAGCATCAAACCATAACCAAATTCGAACTTGACCTGCGCATTCCTTTGACATATCCATATGTCAAATTTGAGGTGAATATGTAACAATATTGGGGAGATAATGAACAGAACTTGGAAATTTCATATTATTTTCAAAGTGAACGGGGCATTTCTCTGCTAAAAATCATTGAACCATGACCAAATTCGAACTTGACCTGCGCATTCTTTGAACGTATTTTTATGTCAAATTTGAGTTGAATCTGTAACACTGTTGGGGAGATAATGAACGGAAACTGAAAATTTCATATTATTTTCAAAGTGTAAGGGGTACAACTCTGCCAAAAAATTTTGAACCATGACCAAATTCGAACTTGACCTGCGCATTCTTTTGACGTATCCATATGTCAAGTTTGAATTTAATGTGTAATACCGTTGGGGAGATAATGAACGGAAACTGAAAATTTCATATTATTTTCATAGTAAAAGGGGTATAACTCTGCCAAAAATCAACGAATCATAACCAAATTCGAACTTGACCTGTATTTTATCATGTCATATCCATATGCCAAATTTGAGTTGAATATGTGCAACCGTTACTACGATAATGAACGGAAACTGATGATGAGACGGAATGACAGAATGACGGAAGGACGGAGTGACGGAATGACGGAACAGGGTAACACATATAATGGCAGGGGCATTAAAATAGATATCGGTTAAAGGGCAAGTAAGATGCTTATCACATGAAGAAAGTAACTTTGAATTTGAATTTTTTTGTCATAAAAATGACAAAATGTTAACTCTGATGTATTTTGACTTCCATAAAAAACTAAATCAATGTAAATGCATTACTTGCCGAAACGCAACAGAAAAAATAATGGTTCAAGTATAATTATGACAAATAAGTAATTGTTTGGAAACTATAACAGAACACTAAAACAACAGATTTTTTTTTTTAGAAATTAAGGTTAAAACATTTGTGTTGATATTTTGGCCATTGAAATTATAGAACAAACCCTGTTCTACAAATTCCTGTAATACGCTATTACAAGTAGACGTTTTATGCACTAGAAAGTGAAATAGCATGTCTAGGAAAGCAGAATAATAGAATAGAATAACAGAATAATAATTAAAGTTCTTCGTACGAATGGACTCCATATAACGATGGTATAGTTTGATTGATCACCATTTTCTAACATACAATTATTTGCTAATTTGTTGAGTTATAAAACATTCATCTAAATACCTTAGTAACATTGTCAGATATAATTTACACTTTTAATCACCCAAAAACATTTATCATATTTCATGATTAATTATCTAAGTGAACACTCTTATTTCTTATTCATTTAACATATCGATTGGACCTCATTACCAGACCAGTAATACTACCATTAAGAGATAGACTGATATAATAAATAAGCCTATTTAAATTATGGAATGGTTCCTTTCTCTTGGTACTTAGTATTCATGGTCACACATAACAAATGACAAATGACACAGATTTTATCAAGAAAAACACTGGCAGACGTTTTTACTTACATAAGATACATTTCCTAATGTTGTCGGTCATGTCCTGAACTGATCATAATTGCTATTATTAGCTATTTGCATAAGCAATTGCTAGAAAGGTGGTCGAATTGTAAATATAATTATTATATAGAAAAACGGAATCTCTAAACAACGCGCAAAACGACGAAAAACTGAAAATGGTATAGGCTCGGTTTGATTTAGCCTGATCATGGACGGTACTGGAAAGTGCAATTTACCGTCCGCACCTTTTTGCACAGGCTTCAATCAAAATTCAACATTTAAACACGAAAATGATGAATTAAGAATTAAGAAGCATACGCAAACGGTAAATAGAAAACTGATACAATTCTATTCAATTACAATCTATTATAGCTCTGTTATTTGATTTAGTTTTAATTGTATAATGCACTCGAAGAAATGAACTTGTAAAATAGGTTGTGATAGAGCACAATACTAGTATCAGCTGGACCCAAAACTATTTTTGGCCAGGAATTAGGTGTCTGCTGCAATGTTCAATGATAAAGAGTTCGGGGACTTATTAAAGCTTTTTAAAACCATTTTCTTGCAATTGTTCTTTACACATTTTTGTTCAAAACATAATAAGGTATAGTTATATAATATTTGATTTGTTTGATATGATCAAGTGTGTTTGTTGTGTGTGTGTTTTTTTTTGTGTTTTTTTGTTGATTTTTTTGTCTGTTTGCTTTGTTTTTGTTTCAAAAAGATAAAAGATAAAACCCTTTGTGCAACATAAAATCAAATGAAACAATAAAAATAAACTAAACAAAAATATGTCCTTGCCATAAAGACTGTTAATACACACAAATTGGCTGAAATGCGCTTTAAAAAACGCATGTCACTTTCAATGTTCATACTGCACTTTAATTAATGCCAATGCATTAAGCTTAAAACATAACTTTTATTTTTCGACGCAATTAGACAATATTTTATTATTGAAAATCAATCACAATGTGTTGATTAAGTAGCAAACTGTGTCTACTGATCAATGCCATAACATAAGTCCCGACATTATTCCTAGCCGAGGTCAGCCTTCATAATAAAAGTTATGCAAAGACATATTCCCATAGAGTATACAATCAATCGAATTCACTCTATTGCTGAATTTTTTTCTTTTTTGTCGGAACTTTGCTCTTTTGTCGATCACAAGAAATTAGCTATAATACAAAATTATACCCAAGAAAATCAACCTGAATGAGGAAGCTAATGTATAGGCATATTCCCAAAAGGAATATGAACATTGCATATTAATATAAACATGAAGTTTCTGATCCCATATGAACTTTATGTTTTCTGATAAATTTAATGTATAAAGTGCACTTTTCAAGACCTCATGTAAATTCATATTTAATGTCATCCTGTTATTCATTTATTATATTTACTCCAGTGTTTTTCTAAATGTTTATACTTTATAATTATAAATGGGGCGGAGATGTTGACATGCACCGCTTAGGTTTCTGTTGATTGGTTATTTTATTCATACATAACAAAGCGTCGTAAAGAAGTTAAACAATCTTTACCAACAAATTACAGGTGTAACAGGTCAATGCATAAAATCGTACCCATCATAATTTAATAGTATGATACAAACACAAAAACAAAATGGTTTTGCTTCACAAAAAATATTTTAAAAACAAATCGTTTTGCTCGGATGAATTGACAGCTTAAATCTAAGCAAACATCTCCAATACAAACGTCAGCCTAGGATCATTCTGTTTATTACAAGTATAGTAAAAAGTTTAAATTATTACATATAAAGTCCACATGAAATATTGATACCGAATTCCACAGTTGGTTTTAGGTTTTAATTGTTCCCTACAATCACATATTCCGTCAAAGTTGTATAAATAGTAAATGTTGTGACCTTTACCATTAAAATTACGTGTGTGCCAAAATGTTAAGCTCTATTCGAACTTAACGTAATGATTCATCTCAAAGCAAATGGACTCCATTGTTGTTGTTGTTTTTTTTTTTTTTTTTTTTGGGGGGGGGGGTGTTGTTTTTTTTTTTTTTTTTTTTTTTTTTGCTTTTGACAAGATGGGTATAAAATATGTTTTTTTCCGAGTTTTCTTTTACCATTTAATTTTAGGTCAACACCAATAACTGAAATGTGTTCGAAATGTCAGATCATAAGCTAAGACTGATTTTTCTAGAATAATCTTATTTTGCAACATGATCCAAAATCCAAGATCTCAAATCTGGCATAAAATTGCATAAATTTATTGATTTTCAATAAAACATTTAGTATAATTCTTTATCATGTTTTTCATTTTATCCGTTTCACATGCCCCTGTTGAAATATGTTAACTTAGATTTTAAAGTACATGTTTTCGGGCTTCTGTACTACAGTAGAGTTCAATAAATAGGTTTGCATCAGGAAAGCTACATGTACATAAAGCTGTATCTAAGATAAAATAACTTTTGCCCACTTTTGATTGATTGATTTACGACACTGACATCTGGATCATGATATTTAAAAATATCTACAGCTATAAAAGATCATACGATAGTAAAAACACTTAGAAAGCTTCAGTGTACCAATATTCGGAAACACATCTGTTCCAAGGTTGACATATCAATTTTTAATCTCATAAAGTATAAGTAATTTTTCATATTCATACGAAAAAAAAAGATATAAATGTCATCTTTATCTTAATGGAAATTAGCCGACCTTGAAGCACATTTCAATAATCATTCATTTATCAATTTGTTAAATGTTGACTGCTGCTGAGAACAAATATATTATACCATTAGATAAGAACTGAACAATAACTAACATTAGAGCTATTTTATTATCCATCAAGTCGTACCCGGAAGGAAACAAAATATCTAGCAATACTAATAATATGAACTTGTTTGGATTCGTTTTATAAAATCAATGTATGTTAAAGTGTAATTGCTCCACAAAATTAATAAAACATGTTATATTCCGTGATGTTTGTTTATGTTTATTTGTGTCTTACGTCACATCGACACATTATAGGTCATATGGCGACGTTCCAGGTTTGCTGGTGGAGGAAGACCTCAGGTACCCTTCCGTGCATTATTGCAGGCACAAACGGGCACCTGAGTAGAACCACAGACGTTCCGTAAGCTAGCTGGAGAGCTTCCTCACATGAAAGAATCCAAAGTCTCAGTCGGGATTCGAACCCACAGCGGTGAGGGGCCGCAAGTTGTTTGATGTCAACGACCTTAACCACTCTGCCATGGACGCCCAATATTCGTGATAAATACAAGAATTGGAGATTGTAAAGAATGTCATTAAAAATGTTTGCATTAATACAATTTGTAGTTTTGACTAAAAGTCGCACATGAATGTGTTCTTCTTCATTTACGAAGTCTTAGATCGGTCTTCTTGCTGTGTAAAATGTTTCATAAAACGCTAAGATAAAGCCAAAATATCGAACATTCAACATATTTTGGATAAACATTTATTGAAACTCGTGATCATTTACCCAAAGTATCAAACATTCAACATATTTTGGATAAACTTTTATTGAAATCGTGATCATTTACCTTACATCGTACACGCAACGTCTTTAGGTTAAACTTTTGTTTAGAATTGTAATCACTTCCTCTACCTATCAGAGTCATTTAATAACTGATTGCATTGCTCATGTAAAATGTATACATATTATGTACATGTATAGTTATTTAACATATATAATAATATTAAACACCACGTCTTTGTTATCATAAATTTATAATAATTAATTTTTGAAAAAAAAAACAGCATGGCAAAGATGAAATGAAATGCACTGATACTTGACTGAGACAGATGTTATAGAAGAAATTTAAGGTTTATATTTAAATTTTAATAAATGAAATGTGAGATCAAAGTTAACGTGACCTTTAATGTTTGTTTTAATTACTATTCTTGATGCGTTAAGTCGTAATTCGAAAGAATATTATTTGTTTAGTAATTATACTGAAATTTGAAAATCATCGAATTTAAATCAATTTGAAGAAAATGAAACCTAGGACATCCTATGAAACTGTTGAATCATATTATTTCTTCACGTTTTAATTTTCTATCATAACTGTCATTTTTAAATTGTTGACTAAAACAATTGTCCGTTATAATTACTTAAGACATTGTTTTTTTAAAAATATAAAAATATTTAAAAAAAACAATATACATATAATAAAATTAAATCAATTTAATAGTTTATCTCTATCACAGCTTTCATTATCTACTGCCGTCCAAGAATCATTTTCAATTTCTCCGTGTTGGAAGTCTTTATGCAATTCCTGTTTTGATATTTCTACATACAAAACCATGAAATGTAACAAATAATTGCGAAAATAGCAAACTGTTTAAGTTGTTAAGTTAGAACCAGTTAAACAATATAATACAAAAGCGAACTTCTGGATTTAGGCATTATTTATATTTATTAAACCTTTCAACCCTTTAGACTCATTTTATAATCAAATATCTACTATCAAATACATGAAACATGTACATGTATACTGGACGGTTGAGGTGAATAAATTTCCTCAATTTATTATTTCTCACTTTTTTGTAAAAACAAAGTACAACCTAAACTTCATTTTCATTTTTGACGACACGTATTGAAGAGGAAACAACACCAGTATTGGAATGTGAATAAGACAATATTGAAATGTATATCTTTTTAACAATAGAACCAGCAACCGGTTAAAAAAGTTTGAAATGTGAAGCAAATTAACGAAAACTTTTATCATAATTTATCATTTCAGCTATCTCCGATATTCCTTATAATAGTTCAATGTTTTTTTTTTCGTTTTAATACAGAAAAACAAAACACAATTTTACCATTATTAGAGAAATGTATTAAGACAGAAATTTATATAAAAACTCACCTTTGAGGAGAATAAACAATCTAATTGTTAAAATTGTTATTTGAAATATAACTTTTTATTTTATCCTTTTCTCAACAAGTTTTACATTTTGTGTTATTTATATAGCACTTTTGGTATTCATCAATATACCTTATTCATTTGTTACTAAAATACCGTAGAACCGATATTGTATTGCTTTTGTAGAGAGATGATGTCTGCTTTGGAGGCTTTATACGATTTATAGAAAAAGAATGTATAACAGAGATTGTGATGTGGTGATGTGATGCTACGGATTTTATTGTTATCCAATTAGATGACATTAAGCATCGTTCTAGAGATACTAATCTTGATGACCAGGTCATCTCATTTATTGCTGTGTTTGAACATATTTGTTTTACGATTCATGTTTATGTTGTTTTTGTTTGTTTTCCCTTTTTAATTGGCAAGATTGAATCGATTAAAAAAACGAGTTATACTCGATACGTGAGTGGCATTTCACGAAATGTTGCGTGTAATCTTTCAAATGCCTATAACATAAAATTTGAATTTCTTTCATAAATCAACATGGTCACTTAAACGAAAACATTATACGCAATGTAAACAAATAGCCGTCAATTCATTGATAATCGTAATTGATCATTTGTGCCATTCTGTATCCTATTTCAGTTAAAAGTAACATAGGTTTGAATTTAGGGTCGTTTCACATTGTTTAAATAAAATCATTCTGAAAAATAAAAGAAATGAGCCGATAATCTGAATTTATACACTTATGTTTTCTTAATGATTTTTAACCAATTTGCATATAAATCTAAAAAACATGTCAAAAATCCTTTCCGGCAAAAACACCCTAAGTGAAATCCCTCTTAGATGAAAGTTAAACTTGGTTTTTGATTTACTTAAAATATAATGAATATTTTCATGTAAGCTCGTAAGAGGTCAACATTACTTTATATCAATCGATTTTGATTGTAAACAATTCTCATTACGTTCGTAAAATTCAATTCGATTTCAAGGACGAGCAATGACAATATTAGCTTGATAAAAGCAACATTTAATGCATTGTATGTTTCAAATTTAAACAAACAAGATAAGACGTTCATTATATTATTTTTTACATGATTATGTATAAAAACGACACATGTGTCTAATATACCAGTGAATGTGAACATAAATTTAAAAATTGCTTGTTTAAATGAGTCCTGAAAATAATTCAATTATACTATTTTACAGCATTTCTGTCAAAGAAGATAAATCTTATCGGATAAGAAACATCTTTAATTTTGGAATGTACGGATAATAGTTCCGACATCTACTATATAATTATGGCAATAACATTTGCAAATAATTAATGATATAGATGTGTAGCATAATCCACTGTAATTGTATTGTATTGTTTTTGCCTACATATCTGTTAATTTACAGGAACATCAGTGAAAAACAAAAGACAATTTTTACTATCTTTGTTTTATTTTGTATCATAGCAACGGGCGTTGGAAATACATACATTCAATACACCCGATTGTCGATATTGTATCACGGGAAAATAAAGTGAGATATCTTTCCTTCTTTTTGTACACATGAAATATAAAGAATACGGACGAATTGTATAAACTTTCAAAAAAATGTTGATCTCAACTTTTTTGTTGCGTTCATTTGCATTTTTCAATATTCAATGACGGTCGCATTCTAGTATACACAATACTCTCAAATATATTGCATTTAATTATTGATCATGTCTAAATGTTAAGAATGTTGTCCGTTATAAATGGTTTAACAAATACAAGTTGGACGTATATCGTCAAATTGGTAATATAGTGTGGTCAAAATTGTGTTACAATGACATTTAATAAAATCTTTTAAGGTTACTTAAATAAATAAAAATCAAACATGAATTACATTGTATATCGTAAATGTACATATTCTTAAAGTATTAGACAAAATGACAACAACAAAATATGCAAACATGCCGTGACTTGTTGTTTTATTCCCTGTTAAAGAAGACACATAAAAAGCAGTTTCTCGGCAATTGGAAATATAAGACATTATTTTACCATTTTTGCATTTATTTCTAGAGATAAAGTATGTCTAGAGATAATGAGAAAAATTCTTATTGAATGAAGTCAATTTGGTGTTATACTATAATAGATAACAGCTGTCATCATTTAAAAGCACTCGTGTTCCTTATCAACTTTAAATATGTTCTCCATTGTTTTATATAGTCATCCTATCATCTGTATTTAACAAACTAAAAGCAAATTAATGTATTACTTAATCATGTTCTTATCTTACGAATGAACGTATTACTTGTTCAACACTATATCATCAAGTTTTGTTTTCTGACAAGAAAATGACAAAAAGGAAAACAAAAAGAAAACTAAAAGATTATAATCGGAATATTAACCAATTATTGTAACATCAAAATATACACTCGACCAACACTGAAACAGTTAAAATATAAATGCATTGACAACACACAGGTACTGTGCCAAATGTCTTTATATTGAAACAAATTAAACTTATTTTTCAATGACAAACCTCGACGTCCATACTTTTTATAGGTTTATCATTCATTCATACATATAGATCATCAATTTGAATACTAGTCCTTTTGGATAAACATGTAGGTAAAAAGTACCATCAACGATATTACAAGGATTAACGTATGTTATCATTTTGTATATCCCATCGTGATTATAACTAACACAATAACACACATACATTGTCTAGATAACACAACAATTGTGCATTGATACCTTTATTGTCGTAAATGCAAGAAGGACAGTGTCATAATTATCTGTTTGACATAAAACGCAATGATTTATTCGATTACACACCGTATTACCGGCGGCAGTGATGGCAGATCACTGCAGTGATGACAGATATCTGAAAATTACCGATCGATACAGGTAGGTTGTAAATTTGGTTGGTTTAGTTATATTACACAAATACGGCCCATTTCATTGCTATAAAACTATTGTCCATTGAATGGAGATACTGTAAGGTAATTTTGGACTCGTTTTTTCCTGTTTTAAGACTATTTTGAGCAGGTTAAAAGTGAAAGCCTTGGAAAAAATCCGTGAAAATGTCTGTTTTCTGTTCAAAATATCTCAAGTTTTAAGTAAATGGCAGGATTTCCTGTTATCAATATAGACGTTCATCCATTGGGGTCACGCAAGCCAAATATCTACCCCGTGAGTCTTTTCTTGAAAGTTTTACAGACGCTCAATCTTGTCTTAAGTATTAATATTATTGACAGTTCAATATTCAATTCCTATATTATCAAGTTCTTGAAAAACACGACAACGTGGATTCATTTCTTTAAATTTTCATGTTTGTAATAGCGTTGTAGTTTGCCTTTGAATTACATTTACTATGCTAAACTATTAACAACAGTTCTAACATCACGTGCTCCCATTTAACTATATATGAATATATTGAATATTGAACTGTCAATAATATTATCTTTCCATTTTACATTAACATACATTGTTTTATGATACACTGATGCCAGTTGCGAGGTTAATAGTCTCCCCTTTATTACATCAATTTAATAACTTATAATCTGCGCCGATTAAGTAAATTTCAGCCTTTATTTGTCATAAAGCGATGAACATTATTACCTCGAGAAAATAATGTCATATGCTAGCAAATGAATATCCACAACTTGCTGTAATATGCAATTGGCGTTATGTCTTAAAAAGGGAGTGCGCTGCTAAACTTAAACATATAGTATTGTAATGCATGTATGCATGTAACTGACAGACACAACAGATCAAGCACACATGCATGAATATAGAAGAATGAAGTTGTTCATGTTCATTTCTCTATTTATAGTGCAATTTTGTCGTACTTGTATTGTAACTGCATGTTGCTAAAAAGCTTTTTTCGATGCCATTTACTTAAAACTTGAGACATTTTGAACAGAAAACAGACATTTTCACGGATTTTTCCGAGGCTGTCACTTTAAGCCTGCTCAAAATAGTCTTAAAACAGGAAAAAACGAGTCCAAAATTACCTACCAGTAGCTCCATTCAATGGACATTAGTTTAATAGCACTGAAATGGGCCATATTTTTGTAATATAATTAAACCAACCAAATTTATAACCTACCTGTATCGATCGGTAATTTTCAGATATCTGCCATCACTGCAGTGATCTGCCATCACTGCCGCCGGTAATACGGTGTGGATTAACAGCAAAGTGTATAAATCATGAAATAAGTTCTAAACACAGCCAGCAGTTCGAGGTTCCGAAAACCGAACAGTAGTTTGTCCTACCGCTGGACATAAAATAAGAGGTAATGAGCCTATTAGTGTTCATTGCTGAACTTTATCATGCTAAGTTTGTATTGCAATAGAGTCTCAATCATATTTTTGTGTCATCTACCTAAGCAACTTCCGTAAGCCAGCTTGATATCTTCCTTACATAAAATAAATCCAAAATCCTTGATGAGACTCGATTTTAAAGCAAAGCGGAGTAATTTGTTTGATGTCAATGATTTCGTTAATGAAGTTGAGTTTTAAGTTCACGTTAAGTTATCACTTGTACATACTTATGTAGGTGTCTCATTATTCTAATAAATTATAATCTTTATTGATTATTTTAGATTATATCAAATGTAATCAGAGATTGTTTAATGTTTTATCAAAGTATTGACGATAGTACGTAATAACACTTTTATTTCAAAACAAAATGATAAAGATTAGATTTGAAAAAAACATAAACCGGGAAAGGACAGACATGATGCGTTAAATTCTGAGTACAAGGAAAAGTGGCAAATAACTGAACATTTTAACACTTATAACTCTTACGTAGATATTATCAAAAAGAAAAACAAATAGAGGCCTTGAAGCACAATAATCAGCCGATCAGAATTTCAGAAAACTTATGGCATTACTTTGATTTACTTTTTGGTTTGAAGGTTGTTTTTTTTTTCCAAAGACAAAACACTATTATTATATTTTCATTGACAAAAAATAAGGAACAAAATGAGATGTTTTCTTTGCAACCTATTAACAATCTGCATCAGACTTTGAAATATTATATTACGATTAATCATAACAACACAGGGTCCATAAAATTCATATCATTATATTTTCATGAAGGCCTTTGTCGTCATATTTCCTACTTTCAATACAAACACACCTCTTTAAGCCCTCGCGTACATTTGGAAAGATACAAATACGTTTAAATTGTTAAAAAAATGTTTAGCAGGCAAAACAGGGATAAATCTTCATATAGCCCTAACATTTCTTATTCAAATTATCAGATTAGTGCATGACAATTAGAGTTTTACTACAACATATTTGTAAATAAAAGAACAAATTTCAATATTAATGGTTAAATCTGTTATTAAAATCAAAGGTCAGAGTTTTGACCTATCAATTATTTGTATCACTTTTGTGTATAAAAATCATTTAAATTAGGAGCATCTATATGGCTATATTCAGCATTCATTGTGTTCCTCTACTTTTGGCCTTGGAGATTCTTATTGGTCGTTAATGATTTCGATGTTTATCCCCTATGTTTCAGATGGTGGTTAAATTGTATTATTTTATTGTTTTAACAAACAGAAAAACAATGAACAAAATAATCTTTTTATTCTGTATCTTAGCAACTGACCACGGAACAGGATTTTGTATCAATTTCAAGGGAAAACAGAACGATATCGTTTTACCATTTAACATGACACACATAATGATATATTTGTTATTGGAATAATATCATTGTTAGCGAAACTGGAAAAAATATTGTATTTTTTCTCGAACAGAAACATATAAACCTTTTTCTGATGATGATGAATATACTAGGCTATGTCAAAAAGAGGAAACTTAAGACGAAATATCTATAAACTATGTTGCACACTTTAGATTTATAGGAAAAAAGTTTATTAATTTGAACTGGTTTCTATCTTGCTATAACGGTTAATCTATAATAAAACCATCACGTTTCCTAAAATCATGTAGGGTAAGCTTCGGTGATTTATCTTGTATCTCATGTATTTGTTTATAAATTATTTATGATGAAAACTATATATTATGTTAAGTGATAGTAAATTTGGAACAACGTTTTTTAGATGGAATAACAACGTCTGCATTTAATTATAATACTGTTTCTACCATTGTAATTGAGGGAAAGTCAAAATAAAAATAACCTGGCCGACTTTCAACTTTCCAAAGTATTTTTATTTTGTCAAGATTTAAGATTAAACAAAACATACTGTAAACAAAAAAGATTTTGAATATGAAATGATTATTTTTTATCCAAGTAAATAACTAAAAGTCACTTTTTGCAAAAAAGACATTAGATATATCAAATGTGCATCATCATACAAATTTTCACCTGTTACATTAATAAATAGAGGATATTCAAGTTTTTTCTATAAATACATGATTTATTTTCATCGAGTGGTATGAAAATAAATATTTCATGAGTGGCGGTAGCCACGAATGAAATATGGTAATTTTCATGCCACAAGATGAAAATAAATCATGAATTTATAGAAAAAACTTGAATTTTCTGTTTATTATATATATTTTTCTCTTTTTTGCTATAAAATTTGAAAGACTTTCCCTTAAATTTTGTGTAATGGCAGAATTTAAAAGAAAGTAGTCCGGCAAGACACCAGTGAAAATACGGAAAATATGTTTCACTAGTGAAAAATAAATTTTTACAGTGAAAATATGGAAAATGAAAAATACGCATTTTATTTCATCAATATTTCTCAATATTTCATTTATAAGTATATAATAAACATTAATGTTAGTGTTTTCAAAAAATGAGATAGTAATCAAAATATGTTGAGGTACATCGCAATTTATATATTATTTATGTAAGAGGGGTCTTTAAAGGCAGTTGTCCCCTGCATAAAAGAAATGATACACTTATTCGAACACTTCGCCATTTATCTTTTGTGGAGAATTGTTTAAACACTAAAAGACAAATTGAAATAAAATAAAACTTAAACTATTATTCAAACTTTATAACATTTAAGTAATTCATATGCCCTTTTTAAAGAAGTAATCATTTTATTTGTTTTTGAGGCATACTGTTATGTGCCTTGAAAAGTTTAAAGAAATTAATAGAAATCAACACAAATATTAAAAACATATTTTTTACAATGTCACAATTACAAAATTTGTTGTTGTTTTTTCCTGATTGTATAAAATAATAATTATTATAACTATACATATATCGTCTAAAGACAGTTTAAAAACCTGTTGTTTTGTTTGTCTCTTGGCATTTTAACCATTTATCTACATGGAAAATAATGAAAAACTAAATCAAGCTGTACAAAAATGAAACTGTTTGTCTAATAACACAAAACAATTAAAAGTATCGCGAGGGAAATTAATAAACTCAAATGTGAATTGTATTAAGATCATATTTCAAAAATTTAAAAAGTAATGTGAAATGATTTTAATGATTGATATTATTACAATGTTTCCATTTCATAGATAAGCATTTCCCGTGTATTTATTAATATACGAAAGTCAATTTTCCTCAAAATGTTTAATATAATCTATAACTTAAAAAATGTCCATCTTCACTAAAGAGGTATTATCACTGAATACACGAAAACAAATCTCAGACATGCTAAGAAAAAACAAGAAAAAACTTGTAAAATAGAAGATGTCCAATGTTCTGAAGATGGTAGCGATATTTTCAAGTGTAGATAAAACGGTCTGAGAAACGGAATTGTTTACTATTTATGTAGCATCAATTATTCTATCATGACAAGAAGGTACTACAAGATCAAGTCAAGAAGTGTTTTGTCTTGCGTGTTCTACTTGAACTAAGGTTTACGTTGGTTTGCTTTTATCTTACTAATAATTTTGAAAGTATTTACTAAGGGAAGTGTATTTAGGATATGTTTAAAAACCGTTTACAAAGTCACAAAATGAGCCCACTGTTAAAGGCAGAAAAGGCGTTTTGCTTTCACCATGTATAACAAAATAGCAAAGATACTGTTGCAAGCTCGGTGTGATTGAAACTGTACATGAACGGTACTGGAATTTGCAAGTTACCGTCCGCACCCAGTCATTGCAAATATACGGTGTGTCATTGATAAACAATGCGACATTGTTTTTATTTTCTAAATATTTGGGTATTAAATCTGTGCACAGTAAATACAAACCAATTAATGCTTATAGATATTAACAGATATTTACGATTATTTAGTGATATCAAAATATGTAAATAGTCAATATAACATATTATCTACCAAAGTCCGTACACAAGCACAAACGAGTTTAATTCAGTAACCTGATATAAGAAAAACTTGAAAACCATCATTTCCGACAAAACATTGAACATTTTTTCGTTTAGTTGAACTTAACCTTACTGTGTGTATAGTTAACAAGGAAAAGAATCTTAATTTAAACAATATATTTATTACTATAATCAAATGAAAGTTACTGAAGTTTGTAAAAGAAATTTTTGTACTGGTACATTTTTAGATATTTGATGCAAGGTGAAATAAAACAGTTCAATCTTAAATTAGTGAAAAATAATATATATAGTTATATTTTTACTTATTTACTATACTTGATAAAACAAATGAGATCAAGGTGTTTTCATAAGAAAAATAAAATATTATAAACCAACTCGCATAACTTCTACTTCCAAAAACTGCATAATAAAGAAGTCGAGCGTATATTGCTATGTTTGCTCCTTTGTAAAAATAACATTGATTCCTTAAGGACTTATTTTGCTTGTGAAAGTAGAGAATTAAAACTTCATATCATGCTAACATATCCCTAAACACAGAGCAATTAAACTTTAAACGACGTCATGTATTTTTTTTTCAATTAACGCCGTACGCCTTTAAATGTTTCTATTTTTAGACCTTACTGTAAGTTGTTGCAATTTCTAATTTAATTGAATCTCTGAGGCATAGCAATATTCGCCTAAACAGTTAAAAAGCTATAAAACACAAAAATCAGTAAAACATAACTTTAAAAGTCATATAATTACATATTTTATAATGATAGAATATCTAAGCGTTAGAAGTAATTGTCTTCCTGATCATGGACGGTACTGGAAAGTGCAGGTAACCGTCTGTGACCCTAGCACCGGCTTAAATAAAATTCAACATTTAAACGCAAAAATGGTAAAATCTAGAATTGAGAAACATCAGCCGATCTGTTTATACGGCGGTTAATAGAAAATTAAAACATTTAAATGCAATTCTCTTCAGTTTGACCTCCGTTATTTCTTTTAGTGTTAACTGTGTCATCGACTCAAAGAAGGAAACATGTAAAACAGGTTGTGATAGAGAACCATATTATTTGGACTCACAACTATTTACAGACAATGTTAAAGGTGTCTGTTGTTATATCAAAGGTTTCTAGGTTCGAAGACCTTTTGAAACGTCTTAAAACATTTTACCTTACACCTTTTCTTCTGTTAACTTTATTTACGCTATTGTGGGTCAAAATATAATAAGGTTTAGTGTAAGATTTAACTTTTTTGATATAATCAAGTGTAATTAATTAAAATTCTTTGTGCAACATCAAAGTAAAATAAAACTATAAATTAGATATTACCATTTCATTACAATATACACTATGATATTTTTCATGCAAACAAAGCTTGGCTTAAACGCACTTTAAAGTAACACATGTAACTTTTATTGTCAGTAATGCCTTTTTATTTAATGTCAACTGTTAGTGTGACCCATTTTTGACGCCGCATTAACTTAAAACTTAACTTTAATTTTTAGACTCAATTAAACAATAGTTCATTATAATTGAAAATCAATCACAGTGTGTTGATTAAGTTTACAAGTTTATCTACCGATCAATGGCAAAACATATATCCCGACATTATTCCTAGCTGAGTTCATTATAAAAGTTATGCAAAGACATATTCCCTTTGAGTATACAATCAATCGAATACACTCTTTTGCTGATTTTTTTCGTCTTTGTCGGGACTTTGCTCTTTTGTCAATCACAGGAAATTAGCTCGTATTATACAAAATTATACCCAAGAAAATCAATCTGAATGAGGAGGCTAATGTATAGGCATATTTCCATAAGGAATATAAAAAATACATATTAATATAAACATATAATCTTTTATCGCATTAGAACTTTTTTTATAATATAATAGAAAATTCAATTTTCAAGACCTAATGTTATTCACATTCAATACAGTCATGTTATTCATTGATCATATTTAGTTCGGCTTTCCTCAAATACTTAATAGATTTAAATAATTACTAATTATTAAAGCTACATTTAATAAATTTCATAAAAACAGAAATAGCGAAATTTCATTAATAAATTGAGTTTCATATCGACTCCATATCTTATTTTGGTGTCAAGACAACCAAAATGAGTTTTATAAGCATACAATCTGCAACCTCATTGTGGCGAAATGGGAAGTACAATTTCTGTTTGCATGAGAAACTCCGCCTTCGGATTATCCGTACATCAATATTTAATCAACAAAAAAGACTATAATTAGCAGTCCTAATTTAACGGTATATTTCCGCATTTGTAACGGATGTTTTTATGGTATGCCTAACGTGAAGCTAAAACGGTTAAAGTGTGTTTGCACATGAAAATCTCATATTTGCTGTGTTTCGGATAACAACTATAACACTGTGACGTAGCACATACACGAGCTGACTATAGTCTTCATTTGCATGTTAAAATCGTATACGAACTTTAGTGTTACCGTGGGGTTTTCCGTTAAAAAACGTTATTTATGAACAATTTTTGGTAAGATTTACAACAATACTGTTAAAAAGCTTAATGAAACTGTAGAATGTTTGGTTTTTAGGCCGAAGGCAAAATATTTTTACATATTTATTTAATGTTACTTTAATTAGAACAGAAAAGTACCTCTAGTCAAAAATAATGATTTACTTCAAGGTAGAAGGACTCCACTAAGCTTTTTGAACGTGACGACCTGATTTATTTTCTGAGCACTAGTTCACTCCTTTTCCTAAAATAACCTTATTTTTGCAAAATGATAGTCCTACGTACAAAATAATCGAAAATGAAAAGCATTTAAACGTTTTTAACTCAAATCTGGTATCAAGTCCATTAATCATCTAGTTTCAATAAAACATTTAACTATAATTCTTTGTTATGTTTTTATATCTGTCCGTTTTACTTGCCCCTATTGAAATGTGTTACATTTTAAATTTCATACGTCCAGGCTACTGTTCCTTAGTAGATTTCATTAGATATGTTTGTACCAGAAAAGCTATACAAAACAGTCTCTATGAAATAATAACTTTAGCCCGTTGTTGTTACACAACCAGATTGCTTTACAACATTGTTGTATTTAACATTGTCACCCATTGACATCTAGATCATAATATTTGAAATACCTATAAAAGATCATACAATAGTAAATACAGTATAAATGTACTTTGAAAGCTTTATTGTACCAGTATTCCGAAACACATACGTTCCCAGGTGGACATATCAACTTTTATCTCATAAAGTAAAAGATATTTTCCTAATCATGCGAACAAAAATGAATATAAATGTCATCCTTATCTAAATGAGAATAAGCTGACCTTAAAGCCTACTTTAATAACCATTCATGCATTTACCAATGTGTTAAATGTTTATTGTTGCTGAGAACAAATGTATTGTACCATTAAATAAGAACTACATAATTACTAAATATTTAAGATCTTTTATTTTCCAACATGTCGCACCAGCAAGCTATCTTCCAATGCTAATAATCTTAACTTGCTTGGATTCGTTTTAAAAAATGTTTGTTAAAGTGTTATGGCTTCACAAAATTAATAAAGACATGTACTATTCCGTGATAAATTCATGACGGTTGTTAAGAATTTCATTAAAAGTTTGCTGTATAGCAAAGTGTAGCTAATTATCGACCATATAATGTGTTTACAAAGTTTTTGATCGGTCTTCTTGCTGTGTAAAAATGTAGTTCAAACGGCACAGTATCTTTGACATGAAAGATTGGCAGCAATTGAGAGCTTGTTGCGCTAGTAGAGCTTTTTGTAAAACAAAACAGAAGGAGGGTCAAATGGACATACGGACGGACAACCCTTTACCATTAATCGTCCTGAAGATTCTTGGGACGTATAAAAACAGTTGTCACAAGAGAATTCACACAACTGACTCAGCTTAACCTGGCTTGAGCGTACTAAATAACATTACCATTACACTGATTTACGTATCTTATCACTTTGAAAAGCATTATAAAATTCTTGTATTATAGAATAACAAAGTCTGTAGCACTCGACATCTGAATATCCAAAACGTTTAGAATTTAAAAAAAAGCTAATTTGATGACCCGTCAGGGGCAAGTCGTTTTTTCCTTGAGCAACAAATATTACACTTGTTAATTTCAGGATCAGATTTTATGGTTTTTCAGGAAGCGTATAGCTTTTAACACAATCGACTAAAAAAATAGCTTTCAACACAATCGACAAAAAACAATTCGAATAAACTTCAATGCTTAGTTTAAATATCAATCTGTATTTGAATTTATCAACGACTTCTCAGATAAATTAAATTGGACTTTAAATGTACATCAATTCCTTAGAAAAGTTACTTGTATAGCGAAGAAAAACAAATAATAGATAAACAATCCCTTGATAACGTTGGAGCTACCTGACAATTGTCATGCACAACATATACTCTAAATTAAAAACAATCTTAACATGTTGCACCCTTTCCCCCTATCACACAGATAGGGTAACCAAGTACATTATTAACACGATATATGCACAACATGAAAATAGAATGCTTACACGTCATATGACGTCAGATATAACGTCAATCAAGGAAATGACGTTAGGAAAAAATACGCTTAATTTAGTTCAACAAACTCTTATCTATTCATCTTTATTAGCAAATTAGAACGGAAATAGATATCAATTCTGAGTGCATTGTTGGTTGTAGAACAATGAGCGGTTCGAGTTCAAATGCAGAAGCGTATATAATGACGATGGTCGATAGGTTGGAGTGATAAATTAAAAACTGTTTGAACGATAAACTGTGCCTTATCATGCTATAATTATTATTTATCAACCAATAAAGATCATGTCATTTATTTGACACGTAATACAAACGTTATTGCTTTATTTGACAATTCTCATGCGGTCCAATATCATTATACAATTAAAGAAACAGCTGTTTTTGTCATATTAAGAGAGGCAACGGCTAACTAAAGAGACCGATAAAAAGTTTGTTTGATCAAATCAAATGTTATTAACAATAACTCTTGATTCCAAGCATGCTTATGAAATATTTTTTGCATGAAATATTTAGAAATAATTAGACAAAAACATTCTTTGTTAAGAGAGTAAATAGAACAATATATTACAAAAGGGCATCAAATACGCTGAATTTGATATTCTGCTTTTTTCATTAGCTTTTACTTACACGCGTTTACTCAATATCTATACAAAAGCATGGAACAATCAACATTTTTGGGATAAATATTTATTGAAAATAGTATTCACTTCTTTTCCTATTGCCCTCCATTAATAACTGATACTTGGAGAGAACATTAGCAGTGTAAGTGTAACATGTATACATTTTATGTATAAATATGTAAATGTATGATAAGTTACTGTATCAAACGCCAGTTATCATAAATATATAAATTTGAAACAAAACAGCATGGCAAAGATGAAATTTACTGATACTTGACTGCGACAGATGTTATAGAAGAACTTAAAGGTTTATATTTTAATCTTGATTAATGAAATATGAGATAAAAGCTAACGTGACCTTTAATATTTGATAAAATTACTATTCTTGGTGCATTATGGGTAATTCTAAAATAATATTTATTTAGAAAAAATATTGAAATATGAAAATAATCGAATTTAAATTAATTTATAAAGATAATGAAACCTTATAATACATCATATAATACTGTTGAATCATGTTATTTCTTCACGTTTAAATTTTCTATCATTATCATCTTTTTTTGCAAATTGTTGACGAAAAAAAATTGTCCATTGTAATTATTTAAGAAAATATTTTTATTATATTAAAAAATAATATATAATATGATAATTTATAATAAAATTAACTTAATTCAATTATAGTATATCTGTATTACATCTTCATTATAATCTGCCAGACCATGAAATGTAACAAATTATTATGTTAATAACAAACGGTTAAAGCTTTTAAGTTGGAACCAATTAAACAATATAATACAAAAGCGAACTTCTGTTATTCGACATTCTATATAGTAAACCTTTCAACCCTTTAGACTCTTTAAATAATCAAATATCTATGATCCAATGCATGATACATGTATAGTGGACGGTTAATTGGAAGGATAATACATTTCCTCATTTTTTTATCTTACTTTTTAACAAAAAGAACAATTTAACTTCATTTTCATTTCAGATGACACATACTGACAGTATTGAAGAAGAAACAAAACAAGTATTGAAATGTGAATAAGACAAGATTAAAATGTATACGTTTAAAACAATAGAACCAGCACAAGATGAAAGACATAAGGTTTGAAATGTAACGCAAATTTCTTTTTATTATCATCATAATTTATTACGTAAGATATCTCCGATATTTCTTATAATATTTCACGTTTCTTTTTAAAGATATAGATCTACAATATACTAAACAGCACATAGTTATACAATTATTAGTTCAATATATTAGTACATGCAAATGTATTACAAAACTCACCTTTGAGGAGAATTAAAAATCTAATTTTCAAAATTGTTATCTGAAATATTACTTTCTTTTTTATCCTTTCCACAACAAGTTTTATATTTTATGTTATTAATAAAGCACTTTTGGTATTCATCAATATACCTTATTCATTTGTTACTAAAATACCATAGAGCAGATATTGTATTGCTTTTGTAGAAAGATGACGTTTGCTTTGGAGGCTATAAAAGTTTTATACGGTTTATAGAAAAAGAATTATTGACAGAGATTGTGACGGGGTGATGTGATGCTACGGATTTTATTGCTATCCAATTAGATGCCGTTAAGCATGGTTCAAGAGATACTAATCTTGATGACTAGGTCATTTCCTTTATTGCTCAGGAACAACAGACTAGTTAAACGATTCTTGGTTATATTGTTATTTTGTTTGTTTGATTTTTTTTTATCTTTTTTTATTTGGAAAGATTGAATTGAAAAATAAAGCAGAGAAATACGTTTAGTTATATGAACAAAATATCAATATTGAGTACATATTGTAATAATACTTTATTTAAGGAACTACACTAGGGTCCAAATAAAAAAAATAGGATCTGAAAGAACGCCTAAATTTAAAATGTTTATGTAGCGGTTATCATGGAGTCTTCAATGGTAACACGTTAGTGCCATTCCATGAAAAGTGGCGTATGGTCCGCTCTTAAAGCAATTTGAATTTCTTACATAAATTTCTTACATAAATCAACTGAGTCAATTAAACGAAAATATATAATCAATATTATGAAATAGCCATAATCTAATCGATAATTGTAATCGAAAATGTGTATGCGATAAAAGTGTGAAACGTTTGTATTTGGGGTCATTACACATATAAGTTAAAACTATTAAAAAAAGAACTTTGCGGATAATCCGAAATATTGCACTTCTTATTAGTCAAGATTTTTTTACCCAATTGCATTAAAATCATTATTACAATCCTACTCGGTAAAGTTTCTTTAAGATAAGAGTAAACCTATTTCATTAACCTTTAATATTATGAATATTTTCAAGTAAAGGGTCAAAAATAAACTTTATATCAGAAAGCAGTTGTATTACGTTCGTGAAATGCAATTCGATTTTAAGAACGAGCTATCATACTGTAAGTCTAATAAAAGCAACATTTTGATGTATTGCTTGTTCTGTTTCAAATTCAAACAAACTAGAAACGACATTTATTGTGTTATTTTTGACATTATTATGTATAAAGATGTCACATGTGTCTAATATACCAGTGAATGTAAACATAAATTTAGATATATTATTTGCTTTAATGTGTCTTGACAATAATTCAATTATACTACACAGTGTTTCTGTCAAAAATGATAATCTTATCGGATAAGAAACATCTTTAATTTTGGAATGTACCGGTAACTAGTTCCGACATCTACTATACATGGCAATAACATTAGCAAATAATTATTGATATAGATTTGTAAAATAATCCACTGTAATTGTATTGTATTATTTCCGCGTACATATCTGTTAATTTACAGGAGCATCAGAAAAAACAAAAGACAATTTGAACTATCTTTGTTTTATTTTGTATCTAAGCAACGGACGTAGAAGAGACATACATTCAATACACAGGGCTGCCGATATTGTATCACGGGAAAATGATGTGAGTTGTCTTCCTTTTTTAGAATTACATGTTATATACAATATGCGTCAGAATACGGACAAATTGTATAAACATCAACAAAATCTTGATTTCAAAAATAAATCTAAAGACTATGTTTCTTTTTAATCTATGTATATACAAAAATATGAGCTGCCTCAAACATTTTGCGTTCATTTGCATATTTCAATATTCAATGGCCGGCGCATTCTACTATACAATACAATACCCTACAATGTATTGCATTCATTTATTGAACATGTCTAAATGTTAAGAATATTGTCCGATATAATTCTTACATCAATACCAATTAATACCAATTAATTGAAGCTCATAGGACAATAGTAGAGGAACACAATGAATGTTGAATATAGCCATATAGATGCTTCTAACATTTGTACATTTATACCTCAATTTTCTCAATTCTTTATCGTTAATAAGTAAAATTAGGTGGATCATCCTACTGTGATAGAATCTTATCTGAAACAGCATCGTAATTTAAGAGATTTTTTTTTCCTTCAAAATCTCATTCCTTTTGCTCTTCATTACACTACATTTTCCATATGTAAATTTACAGCGGTATGAACAGTACTGTGTCAATGTACCGTGGTTAAGTCAAAACACAGGATTTACTTCTTATTACGAATTACATTCTTACACGATAAAATCATTATAACATGCGTTAAATAATTTATTTTACATTTATTTTACATTTAACAAAGCTATTTTAGACAGGATTGCGTTTCAAGTAAATAATACCATAACCTAAGGTTTGTTTCTTTATGTCGAAAATGTTCTCGGTGTGGTTGACTGTACACAAATATGCAGATTGTTCCTAAAGATAAAACCAAATTAAAACATCTTTTTTAACTATAGCCAGTTAACTATTGAAACAATGTACATATGAAAAAGAAACACTTTATATTATTTATTTTAATATTTATTTTTGTTTTTAATTTTGGGTCGGGCTTAAGCTTTTTAGCGACGTAAGGGTTAAAGGCAATATTTTCATTTAAAAGTCTCAGAAGCTTTTATATTTTGTGTACTTTTATAGTATAGTTTCCAAAAACTACTCATTTCACAATTACCTGAACACGTCCTTTTCTTCTGTAGCTTTTTCGCTATTAGTACATAAATTATGCTTCAGTATTTTATAAGGAAGTCAAAATACATCTATTTACATTTTGCTTCATTTACGACACATTGTTTAACATTCGGCGCTACTTTTTGCGGGTAACAATCATCTAACGTGTTCTTAAAGTAATAGAATTGTATTCGTGTATGCCGTTTCTAAAGAAGTAAAAATATGTTTGCTTCTCGGGCATAATTTGTAGAAATCAACACTAATATTTAAACCACATTTAATATAAGTACAATATTGAAAAATGGGTACAAAAATCAAACTGTTTCTATTATGATTCAAAACTGTTATAAGACTAGTATCGACAGGGATAATAATTGTTATAATAATGCAAAATGTATAAAGACCATAGTTCATAAATTGAAAAAATAATGTGAAATTACTTAAATAATTGATATCATTACAATCTTTCCATTTTAAAGACAAAAAAGTCGCCTATATAAATTATTTGTCGGTCAATTTCTTCAAAATAATTAAAATGGAAAATGTCAATATTCACATAAGATGTATCGTCACGTTATACACAAAAGAATCTAAGACAATTTCAGAAATTAAAAGAAAACCCTTGTTAAATATAAAGGTTCAAGTTCTAAATATGGAACCGATATTTTTGAAGTGTTGATAAAACGGTCAGAGAAATGGAATTGTTTTCTATTTACGTAGCATCAAGTATTTTAGCATGACAAGAGTGTACCAGAAGATCAAGTCAAGGAGTGTTTTTTTTCTTGTGTTCTACATTTGAAATAACGTTAATATGTGTAAGTTTGTACCATACTGAAATCTTAAGGCAATTACTACGGGATATTTTTGAGGATACATTTGTAAAACGTTTGCAAAGTCACAAAATGAGCCATAAGGTAAAAGGCTGAAAAAGTGTTTGGTTTGACCATGTATTATAGCAAATAGAAAAAAATACGATTTGAGCCTGTAAATGAACGGTATTGAAAAGTGGAAGTTACCTTTCAGGCCAAGTCATTGCAAATATTAAGGGTTACATATTATTTATATTCATTTTTAAATATCCATACCTAAAATCTGTAATCATGGAGAAAAACAGAATCAGTAATGAAAACCCATATGACGACATTGTAAATGTTGCAGGCTAAGTTTGATTGAGTCTGTTCATGGACGACGGTACGTGAAAGTGCAAGTTACCTCCAGTTTTGCAATAAAACGAGTTTTGCAATAATTAAGTTGTGATGACATAATTTTGCTGCAATTTGTTCACAACCAGTTTTGCAACAGAAGGAGTTTTTCAATAGAATATTCTAATATCAGATTTGATATAAAGATTACACTCTTAACATAATTATAATCTTTTTATATAACGATTGACATGCAGTGAGTTTAATGATTAAATTTATATATATGATTTAACATCAATATCAAGACCAAAGATCTATTTATAATTTAAAATATATGATAATTGAATGTTTTTTTTAATAAATAGCATTACATTTATATTATCAACAACAACTGTAGTTTTGTAAATGATTTGGCTCCAAACTCTGCGTGGTGGTTTATTAAGTAATGAAGAATTTTTCTACAATGGTATAAGACTTGAAATTTTGGATAATTTTAACTATTTGGGTACAATTTTTAATTATACAGGTAGTTTTGTTCTAAATCAAGAGCATTTAGTTGGTAAAACATTGAAAGCCTTAAATTTGTTACTTATTAATTGTCACAAATATAGATTAAAGCCCAAAATTATTTGTCAATTATTTGATTCATTTGTTGGTTCTATTTTAAATTATGCATCAGAAATATGGGGATTCAGTAAATCTAAGGAAATTGAAAGAATTCATCTCAAATTTTGTAAAAAAAATATTAAAGGTTAAAACGACGACATGTTCAACGGCTGTATATGGTGAACTTGCACGATATCCACTTTATATTATGAGATATGTAAAAATCATTAAATATTGGTTTAAACTGACTAAAACAGATAATATAATATTACAGCATGCGTATAGAATTGCATAATTATAATAATTGTTTATTAGGAAAGAAAAACTGGCTGTCAAATGTAAAAAAAATTATTATATGATAATGGTTTTGCATATGTGTGGGATTCGCCTGAAACTGTTTGTGAAAAGACTTTTATGTTATGTTTTAAACAACGGATTATCGATAGTTTTATTCAAGGTTGGCATGTAAATAAGGAAAACAGTCCTGTTTTAGAAGTTTATAATTATGTAAAAAGTAATTTTGAGTACCAAAAATACTTGGATATTTTGCCTTGCAATTTAAGATGTTATTTAACAAAATTAACTTAGAGGTTATCTTCACATTCTTTGAAAATTCAAACAGGTCGATACAGTACACAAAGAATCGATAGAAATCAACGTTATTGTATATACTGTGATAAGCACGACATTGAGGACGAGTATCATTTCATTTTGATTTGCCCATGTTATATTGATTTAAGGAAACTATAATATATAAAAAAGTATTATTATGTTAAACCAAGCATGTTTAAATTTGTAGAACTATTAAAAAATGATAAAAGAACAATTATTAAAAATTTAGCTATTTATATTAAACGTGCTATGACTTTAAGAGCATCTGCTCGTCTTTTTATATAAGGATTGACATTCAGTGAATGTATTCATTAAATTTGTAAATATGATTTAAAATCAATTTCTATTCTTAAATCGTCTATTCAAAATTGCAAAATGATAATAATAATTAAATGGTTGTTAAATATCAGCACATTTTCATTATGAACAATATACTTAGTTTTGCAAACACTTTGGCTCAAAACTCTGTGATATACATATTTGATCTTGTAAAAAATTCTGGAAACAAAGTGATCCCTCGGAAGCATTAATCACAACAAAATAACATAAGAATTGCAGACTCGGTTTGATTGAGTCTGTACATGAGTGATAATGAATAAGTGCAACATCACTCACGCCCCCTAGCACCGGCTTGAGCGGTACTCAATTCTCAACACTTTATAGTGCTGGCATCAATGATCCCGAAGGACCAGAAAATATAACAACACTGAAGTGAAGTACGGGGCAACTTTTTACGGCTGCCACACGGCACTTGACACCTGCTGTTGTGAAGTACAAAATTCTGGAAACAAAGTGATCCCTCGGAAGCATTAATCACAACAAAATAACATAAGAATTGCAGACTCGGTTTGATTGAGTCTGTACATGAGTGATAATGAATAAGTGCAACATCACTCACGCCCCCTAGCACCGGCTTGAGCGGTACTCAATTCTCAACACTTTATAGTGTTGGCATCAATGATCCCGAAGGACCAGAAAATATAACAACACTGAAGTGAAGAAACACTTAAAGACAACTCACTTCTTTTACTTGTGTACCTAATAATAACAAATGCAATCAAAATATTTACTAAAAGGAAATTTTTCGAAATTGCTAAGTTTCCTCATTTATATGCAGAACATAAATTCCTATCGGACTTGTTTTTGCTTGTGAACGTAAGAACCGTGCTATAATCAATGACAATTAAAACTTTAGATTATGTAAAACATTACCCTAAGGACAGTCCAGTTAAACTTTAAACGACATCATACTTTTTTCAATTAACGCCGTATGTTTAAATGTTTCCATATTATTAAGACCTTGCAGTAAGTGGTTTCAATTTCTAATTTAATTGAATCTCTGAGGCATAACAAGACTCGCTTAAACAGTTAAAAAACTATAAAACAAAATGATCTGTAAAATGTATATTTAAAATGCATATATATTTAAATTGATAGAATATCTTAGTTTTAGAAGTTAATGTCTTCCTCCTCGCAGTTCACCCATCTTACTGAAGAATTGAACAGAGGGAAATAGATATATTCATCACATAAGATATATTATTTATATATTTATGACTTAAAATGATAAAGACTCGGTTTGTAATTAAACAGGAAAGGTGGCACGGTTGAGGTTACAAATGACAACATGAATGATAGAGACGTATACACCGAAACTACAAGAAAATTAATGTTAATAAAGTAATAACACTGATATTAGATTTGAAATTATTGTTTTATATTATGATATCTTTGTGCGTATTTAACTGTCAATAAGTTTAAAACTCATTCAATGAAATCTTGAATTTGCATTTCGATACAGTCCTTTATCGCACAATTAAGTTATTTCTTTTTATATTCATATAGTTACCAAGAGGCAATTAGTAAAGTAACAGCCATGGTGCTGCATGTAATTCTAAATTAGGGGGATTGCATGGAAATGTTACAGCTGCACACCTCAAAATAAGTCACAATATTTCAAGAAAATGGTAAAAACATTTAAGATCAAAGTGATAATATTACATGTAATGCGCGGTTTAAGACTGACTATACAGTATTTCACACAATATTAGGGCTATTTTTGCATATGTTGACCACTTTTTGGTAATATGTTAACTACATTTTTGTTCAACTCACAATAGTTCACTTTAAAATGAATGTTTAAAATTGTCATGAAAATTAACATGAATAATGGAGGCATGTTGTTAGCAAACAAATGGATGTTTGGAAATTGTGTTAAAAGAATAGTTAAATACATATATAGAACTTCACTTAACTGTATGTTACATCCTTAATTACAACATACAGGATCTTTAAACCTATTCGATTATAGCTCATTAACAGTAATTTTATCATTTTGAGATAGAATTAAATAATAAGGTAGCCTGTTAAAAGTATAGAAATGATCTCCCTTTTGGTACATCAGTATTCATGGTCACATAAACCAGATGACAAATGACACAAATTATATCAAGAGAGAAACACTGTCGGGCATTTTCACTTACATAAGATACATTTCTAAATGTTGACGGCCATGTCCTGAAATGGTCATGTCTGCATTAGCTAATTTTATACGCCGTTGTTGGTAATGTGGTCATATTGTTAATAGGATATAGAAAAACAGAATTCCCAAACAACGTCCAAAATGACAACATTGAAAATTGTACATGCTACATGTAATCATTGACGGTACTGAAAAGTGCAATTTACCATTTACGCCCTCAAGCACCGGCTTAATCAAAATTCAACATTTAAACACAAAAGTGGTAAAATTTAGAATTAAGAATCATCAGCAGATGTGTTCATACGGCGGTTAATCGAAAATTGATACAATTATATTCTATTCTCATTAACTTCTGAAAACTTTTTTCTTGCAACTTTTCTTCTATAAACTTTCTATACACTTTTTTTGGCCAAAATATAATAAGGCACAGTGTTACATTTAACTTTTTCGATATAATAAGAGTATCTTATTTCTAAATCCTTTGTGAAACATGAAACTAAAATTTTACATTTAAGATCAAAGTTTCCTTGCAATAAAAACCCTTAATATTTGTTAATGGCAACGAATCTTGGCGTTAATGTACTTTAAAAAAATGTATGTTACTTTTATTGTCTGTATCTTTTTAATTAAATGTCAACTGTTAGTGAGGCCCACCATTGACGCCGCATTTAACTAAAACTCAAATTTAATATTTAGACGCTCTTAGACAATATTGTATTATTGACAATCAATTACAAAGTATTCAACTGTGCCTTCTAATCAATATCATAACAAATGTCGCGACATTAATCCAACACGAGGTCTGCCATCATTATAAAAGTTATGCAAAGAGATATTTCCTTTGAGTATACAATCAATCGAATACACTCTATCGCTGATATTTTCTCTTCTTTGTCGCGACTTTACTCTTTCGTAAATCACAAAAATAAGCTCCTAAGAAAATAAATCTGAATGAGGAAGCTAATGTATAGGCATATTCCCAAAAGGAATATATATATATATGTATTTTATATCAACATGAAATTTTTGATCGCATATGAACTTTCTGTTTTCAGATAAAAGTCAATAAAATACACTTTACAAGACCTCATGTAAGTTCATATTTCATACACGATAATAATTTCTTATATTTACTTATACTCTTATTTTCCAAATGTTTATACTTTGTAGATCACAATAATTACTGTAAATCGAGCGGAGATGTTGACAGGCACCGTTAAGGTTTCCTTTTTGATACGTTATTTTATTTACAGTTAAACTTCGTTCGCTCGAACTCGGATCGCTCAAATACCTCCCTTCGCTCGAACTCATAGCCCAGTCCCGGCAAAATTCCTATATAATATATATATTGTTCTACCTCGGATCGCTCAAACACCGATCGCTCGAACTCTCGAACCTTATCTCTGGTCCCTTCGGCAGAAATATAGTGAAAATCACACCTTTTCTGTCGAACACAAAAAGACAAGTCAACATGTCCTAAATAAATGACAGTCGGCGGCACATGTTTTTAACACTTCGTGATCATGACAAAGGTAATAAAGGTTAATTGATACAAAATAAGAGGTGTTGTAACTGATTTGTTAGTTATGATAATATTGTTAATTTGCCGTTTATGGTAACGATAAAAAGAAAAGAACTCTTGAAATAAGTGAAATATGCAAAATTCAATAACCTGGACGTCTTTAATTACAACATTGGTTCCTGTAACGTGAATTGTAATAGTGTTATCTATTTATAGAATGATAATTGTATGTGTGTTTATTTTAGTTAATGACTAGAAATAGATGCTGCTGTAAAACGTTTTTTTAATATTTCATAAATTTATTTTTTAAAATAAAATTCATCCCATAATAACATATAAATATATTTTGAACATTGTTCAACAAGTTTGGTCTGATTGCCCAATCGAACTCAACCAATTACAATATGCATGAATATAGATTAACACAACGTACCGTTAAAACTTAATTGAACAGACTGGGATAATAATTCTGAATATGACATATTCGACGAACAGATGTACTAGCAAACATTTAAATTGGCGTACTTATCATTCGACCGATGTAAGCTAGAAAACCTTTTAGGCATATGATCAACGTAATAATAGTTCAGCCTCGGTTGGCTCGAACTACCGATCTCTCGAACAAATTTGCACAGGCCCTCCTAGTTCGAGCGAACGAAGTTCGACTGTATTCATAAAAAAGGTGTAACAGGTCAATTCGTAAAATCGTTCCCATCATGATTTAAAGGTCTGATACAAACATAACACATTACAAATATTTATTTTATTCACAAAAATATTTTCACAAAAATCGTTTTCCTCGGATGAAATAAAATAGAATACAAATCAATGATAAACCATCTCTGTTATCTTTATCAATACAAGTTTTATTTTAGATTATAGAAGTGACAGCTTAAACCTGAACAAACACCTCTATCACAGACGTAGGCCTTGGTTAATTCTATTTATTATAAGTATAGTAAAAATGTATAAAACACGACAATTTTACTATTTGTTACTTTATTGTCTACATAAAACTTAGATTAATAAAGTTGGTGTCTACTTTTAGTTTTAGGTTTTAATTGTACCCTACAATTACCTATCCCTTTACAATTGTATGAATAATGTTCATTTGTTACATTTAACATTAAAATCACGAAAAGTTAACCTCTTTTCAAATTTGACTTAATGATTCTACTCATAGCAAAGGGACTTCACTGGGGTTTGTAGATATGGCGAAATTAAAAATATTTTCCCCAGACTTTGTAACCATTTAATTAAGATTTATACCAATAACTTGAATATGTACGAAATTTAAGATCCTTAGTTTACAATGTTTTTCTAGAATAATCTTATTTTGCAAATTGATCCAAAACTCATAAATCTTGCATAAAATCGCATTTATTAATTGATTTTCAATAAAAAGTTTTAATATAATTCTGTATTAAGTTTTACATATTGTCCGTTTTACTTTTGTACCTTAATAGAGTTCATTAGATATATTTGTACCAGAAAAGCTAAACAAAGCAGTATCTAAGAAATAATAACTTTAGCCCATTGTTGTTACATTACCAGATTGATTTACGACACTGGTTAGTTTTATTCTGTCACGCACTGACATCCAGATCTTGATATTTAAAAATATCTACAACCATAAAAGATCATACGATATTAAAATAGTATATATGTACTTAGAAAGCTTTAGTGTACCAGTATTCGGAAACACATCTGTCCCATGGTTGACATATCAATTTTTAATCTCATAAAGTATAAGTTATTTTTCATAATCATATGAAAATAAAGAACATAAATGTCATCCTTACCTTGATGAGAATTAGCCGACCTTGAAGCACATTTTAATAACTATACACACATATAATAATGTGTTTAATGTTTACTGCTTCTGAGAACAAACGTATTGTACTTTTAGATAATAACTAAACAATTACTTAAAATTAGAGCTATTTTATTTACCATCAAGTCGTAGCGGGGAAAAAACAATAATCTAGCAATGCTTATGCTCTTAACCTGCTTGGATTCGTTTTACAAATGTATGTTAAAGTGTAATTGCTCCACAAAATTAATAAAGACATGTCTTATTCCTTGATAAATGCATAAAGGTTGTAAATAATGTCAATAAGCGTTTGCTGTGTTTTGACAATCGCATATAAATGTGTTCTACTTGGATCGGTCTTCTTGCTGTGTAAAATGTAGTTAAAAGGGCACAGTATCGGCAATTTGTTTTCTCTTAATATAAGATTGGCAGCGATCGAGAAAGTGCAGCGCTGGTAGACCTCTTTGTAAAACAAAACAGACAGACAGACAGACTGAGGGCGCTTTTCCATAAATCGTTTCTTCGGATGTATAAAATAGTTTTCACAAGAGAATTTACACAACGGACTCAGCTAAATCTGGCTTAAACTTACTGAAAAACATTACGTTATCACACTGATTTACGTCTGTTATCACTTCGTAAAGCATTAACAACTTATTGTGTTACACAATTACATCGTCTATAGCACTCGACAGACATCTGAATATCTAAAACGTTTAGTTTGTAGTGAATGCTAATTTGTCCCGTGAAACATTACACTAATTGCTTTGTACTTGTTAAATTTAGGAACGGATTTGAGAGCGTTTAAGTAACCTTACAGCTTTCAACACAGTCGACTTAATCATAATCATAAACATAAATCACAACTGCATAATACTACGTTGAACTATCAATCTGTATTTGAATTCAACAACGCCTCTTTCTTATAGCCATATTTGAACATAATATTTACATCAATTCTAAAAAAGATCCACTATCAGTCATCTGTATAGGGAAGAAATACAAATGGTTGGTAAACAACCTCTGTAATAACATTTGGAGCTACCTGATGATTGTCATGCACAACATATACTATAAATTAAAAACCATTCTAACAAGCTTCACCCGATCAAACAGATAGGGCAATTAAGTACATTATTACCACGATGCATGCACAGCATGAAAAAGAATGTTTTCACGTCATATAACGTCAGATATCACGTCAACAAACCAAAGGACAGGAAAATTATTTTACGCTAAATGAAGTTCAACATATTCTTATCGATTCACTTTTTGTTTGTATATTAAAATGGAAATAGATATCAATTGTGAGTGCAATGTTGTAGGACAAACGCATGGCTCGAGTTCAAATGCGCAGGCGTTACAAATACGATGGCTGAAAGGTTGAGTGATTAATTACAAATCATTTGAACGATAAACCGTGCTTTATCATTCTATAATGCAAGAAAAAATAATATCTATCAACCAATAAAGTTCATGTCATCTATTTGACATATAATACAGCCTTTATTGCTTTATTTGACGATGCTCATGCGGTCAGATATTATGATACATTTCAATTATCAGCTGTTTTGTCATATTAAGAGAGGCAACGGCTAACTAAAGAGAGCAATAAAGTGTGTGTTTGATCAAACCAATAACTCTTGATTCCAAGCATGCTTATGAAATATTTTTCTCATAAACTATGTAGAAACAAGAACCGGTTGAACCGGGTGATGCTCCCCGAGAATGTTCTGGACACAGGAAAGTATAAAAAAATGAACAAAGGGCAAAAAACTCCAAAATTAGGCAAAGTGGAGTTATGTCTCGGGTAAAATTCAAAGTGTAAAAATGAACAAAGGGCAATAACTCCAAAATTAGACCAGGCTTTGTTTGGGTTCTTTAAGCATTGCAGTTCTATCCAATTATATCTAGCTACCTACAAAGTTTCATGTTGATATCTCTAATAGTTTTAAAGTTATGTCACGGACAAAAGTCAAAAAGTAAAAATAAACAAAGGGCAATTACTTCAAAATGGGGGGTAATTCAAAAATTAGGCAAGACAGTGATACGGTTCTTGTGCACTGCACACCTACTCAATGAGCTCTATCTACCTACAAAGTTTCATGGTGATACCTCTTATACTTTTAGAGTTATGTCCCGGACAAACTTCAAAGTGTAAAATAAACAAAGGGGGATAATTCAAAAAGTAGGCAATGCAAAGTTACGGTTCTTGTGCACTGCACACCTACTCAATGAGATCTATCTACCTACAAAGTTTCATGTTGATACCTCTTATACTTTTAGAGTTATGTCCCGGACAAAGTTCAAAGTGTAAAAATAAACAAGGGGAAATAATTTAAAAATTAGGCAAGGCAGAGTTACGATGTGAGATGTTTCTTCATTAAGAATAACATGTCATATAAAATTTGAGTCAGAATACGGACAAATTGTATAAACATCAACAAAATGTTGATTTCAAAAATACATCTAAAGAAAATGTGTTTATTTCTTTTATCCACGAAAATACAAAAAAAGCTGTCTCAACTTTTTTGTTGCATTCATTTGCATTTTTCTATATTCAATAAAACAGGCGCATTCTACTATACAATGCAAAACAATAAAATACTCTCCAATATATTGCATTCAATTATTGATCATGTCTTAATGTTAAGAATGTTGTCCGTTATAAATGGTTTAACAAATAATAAGTATATCGTCAAATTGAGCTATATTATGGTCAAATTGTGTTACAATGACTTTTTATATTTCCATCTATTTATTAATGGTTACTTAAATGAATAAAATACAAATATGAATTTCATTGAATATTGTAAATGTACATATATCTTAAGTATTAGACAAAATGACAACAACTTCTAAAAACTATTCAAACATACCACGAGTTGTTATTTTTAACTTATTCTCCCTGATAAAGATGGTACATGAAAAAAGCAGTATCTCGATCATTCAAAGATAAGATATTTTTACCATTTTGATATTTATCTTAGACAGACAATTTATTGTGTAACTCCTAGAGATAATGTACAAAATCAATATAAATTGCAAGAAGTCAATTTGGTGTTAAACTATGATAGAAAACCGATGTCATCAATGACAAACAATATTTTTATAATGTTCCTTAATTACCTTTAAATGTGTTCTCTGTTGTAAAATGTAGACATCCTATCATTTGTAAATATCAAACTAAAAGCAAATTAATGTATTACTTTATCATCTTCTTATCTTACAGATGAACGTTATACTTGTTCAACATTGCATTATCAAGTATTGTTTTCTGACATGAAAAAGAAGAAAGGAAAGCTAAACAGTAAGTTACATAGATTATAATCGGTTTATCAACCAAAGGTAACATCTATTTTAATACTCGACCGAAACTGAAACATTTTAAACAACTATATATCACTGTGCATTGACAATTTGTAATGATCAATACAGGGTACTGTGCAATTTGAAACGCATTTAATGCTTTTCAATGACAAATTTCATGGTCCAATCTTTTTGTAGGTTTTTCATTCATTCATACTCATAAATCATCAAATTGAATTGAAATCCTTTAGGATAAACAATAAAGTAAAAATTGCAATCAACGATATTACAATGATTAACGTATATAACCAATTTGTATTTCGCATATCGTGATTATAACTAACACAATCACACACTTACAACGTGAAAAGTTACGCAAAATGTACATTAAATTTTGTTATTTTGGTAACTTCAAGAAAAAAAGTATTATTGTTATTTTGTTAACTTAAGAGTCAATGATTTTTCGACGAAATTAATCAAGATATTAATTCTTAAAGCAGCAGTTCGAGATCTCGATCACAATTCAGAAGTTTATTAAATACGTTTCTTTTTAAAAATTACCAGGACAAGAAAAACACCTAAAACAAGGATTACTCAATTGCACAGCAGAGTAAATGAATCAAGTTATTAATTCTTAAAGATACAGTTTGAATTCCTGATCACCGGACAGTAGTTTGTCTAATATTGTAAATAAAGTAAGAGGCAATGAGGCTCGGAGGTGGACATGGAATTAGTAAATATTTGAAAACCAAGTGCAGTTTGGAAAATGTCAATCATTATTCAGCTTAATTTAACGTATGATTATCGTTCTAATTGTAAGCATCTTTATTCAAATGGCAACATTTAACAATCGTTCTGTTCCTCTAACATCTTTTTTGCTTTTTTCGGGTCTTAATGATTTCGATGTTTTCCCCGTCTGTATTGGTTTAGGATAATGGTAAAATTCTATCTATTGCTTTAAGCAACAGAAAGACAAAGAATAGTTTAACTATCTTTTGTATTCTGTATCCTAGTAACTAACGACGGAAAAGAGATTTGTATCAATTTCGAGGGGAAATAGAACGATATCATTTTATCATTTAACATGGCACTTAATGATATATTGGTTTTCGGATTTATATCATTTTTAACGAAACTTGAAAAATATTATATTTCCTTCTCGAAATGAAACATATTATTTTTTTATGATGATAAATGTTCTAGGCAATAATATACCAAAAAGAAACTCAATGAGCAATATCTATAAACTATGTCACGCGTCTTAGATTTATAGGAAATTAGAAATTATTTGAACTGGTTTCTGCCTTGCGAATACGGTAAATCTATAACAAAACCATCACGTTTTCTAATATTGTATGGGAAAAGCTTCAGTGATTTATCTTTATCTCTTGAGTTTGTAAAATTATTTATGATGTAGGATATATTATGTGAAATACACAGTGTTTAGTAAATTTGTAACATATAATATCAACATTCAACATTTCGAATATTTAAAGTTCAACTTTTTTCCATGTTTATAAGTTTAAGTCACTTTTTTAAAAATAGACATGTTGATATATCAAATGTATACAACCATATAACGCCTGCCTAATCACATTTTACAATAAAATAAATGTTCTTAAATGATGAGATTGTTATAAACTTATTTTGAACTAAATTGCAATTTATATATCTTCTATGTTAGAGGGAACATTAAAGGCATTTGTCCATGCATAAAAGAAATTAGATCATTATTCTTACACTTTGCCATCTATCTTTTGTAGATATTTGCTCAAACACTAAAAGATAAGAAAATCAATCGTATTCTAGAACACTTGGGTTGGTGCTGAAACATTATACGATCTAACTTTGACTCCGATGCCATTATTTTTTATTTATCTTTGAGCATTCATTCATTCACAGATAGTTGTTTTGAAAACATTAAGTAAATGTTTTGTTTCCATTTCTGCCATTACTTGGTTTCTGGTAGAAATAGAAAGAATTCAATACTTTCAAAGTAATACACTCAGTGCAATGATCAAGGATTGTTGGGGAAGGGGACTAGAGGGTCGTGAAGGGGGTGGGTGGGGCAAAATTAAAATAAAACAAAACAAAAACTTAATAGAAATCAACACAAATAATAAAAAAAAATTTACAATGTCACAATAACAAAGTTTGTTGTTGTTGTTTTCTGATTGTATAAAATAATAATTTTACATGTAACGTCTTCAGACATTTTAAAAACATGTTGTTTTGTTTGGCTCTCGGCATTTTTAACCATTTATCTACATGCAAAATAATGAAAAACAATCAATTTGTACAAAAAACAAACTGTTTCTCTTATAACATCAAAACAATTAAAAGTGTCGCAAGGGAAATTAATAAATCGAATGTAAATTGTATTAACACCATATTTCATAAACTCACAAATTAATGTGAAATGACTTAAATAATTGATGTCATTTCAATTTTCAATTTCATATAATTATAATCATGTCGCGTAAAACTATACTTATTATTTGAAAGTCAATTTCCTTAAAAATTTTAAGATCATTTATAACTTGTAAAATGTCAATATTCAAATTATAATATATGTATTATTCATTTATACACAACAAATCTCAGACATGCTTAAAAATAAAATAAATCTCTAAAAAATAACAGTTCAATGTTTTGAAGATGGAACCTATATGTTTCATGTGTTGATATAACGGTCTGAGAAATGGAATTGTTTTCTATTTACGTAGCATCAATTATTTTATCAAGACAAAAAACCGATTAGAAGATCAAGTCAAGGAGTGTTTTGTCTTGTGTGTTCTACTTGATATAAAGTTAACATTTGTTCCCTTATATCTTACTAAAATTTGAAGGTATTTACTAAGAAAGATTTATTACGGAGGCATTTAAAAAAGCGTTTACAAAGTCACAAAATGAACCCACGGTTAAAAGCCGAAACTGTGTTTTTGCTTTTACCATGCATAACAAAATAGAAACTAAAATGTTGCAAGCATGTTTCATTGAGCCTGTTCATGAACGGTACTGAAAAGTGGAAGTTATCTTTGTAGCCCAGTCATTGCAAATATTAAGGGTGTCAGTGATAAATTATAAAGTATATATATTAATTATTTTTTCTTAATATCCAGACGTTAAATCTGTAATCATGAAGAAAAACAAAATCCCTAAAGAAAGCCCAATAGGACAATATTGAAAATGTCGCAGGCTCGGTTTGATAAAGCCTGTTAATGGACGGTACTGGAAAGTGCAAGTTACCGTCAATGCCCCCTAGCACCGGCTTAAGCAGAATTAAACATTTAAACACGTTATTGGTGAATGATTGAATTTAGAAACATCCGCAGATGTGTTTATATGGCGGTTATCATGGAACCTTCAATGTGACACGTTAGTGTCATTCCATGAAAAGCGGTGTATGGTCCCCAAGTAAAGGAATGTGCGTGCCTTAATCGAGAAAACAATAGGCAGAATTAAATTAAAAAAAACAATTTATTATAGATATGAAAAAAATCTGTTTGATTATCTAGTGATATTTAATCCTGTAAATTATCAATATAACATATTATCTACCGAAGTCCGTCATTTACCAGTAATTATACACGGACACGAACAAGTAAATATCAAGAAGCATGATATAAGATAAGAATGACTTGCAGAAATATCATTGCTGACAAAACAATGAACATTTCTTTATTAAGTTGAAAGTTATCACAGACATTTAAAACTATACACATAAGTATGGAACAATGAATTAATATAACTATGTGTACATAGTAAAAGGTTAAAACAATCCAAATATAAACAAGATATTTCTTACTATAGTCAAACGAAAATTACTAAAATTTGTAAAGTGCAATGCTACTCATTATTTTTATTTGATGCAAGGCAAAAACATACAGTTCGATTTAGTAAAAGACAATGCATTTATTTTACTTGTGTACTTAATAAAAACAAATTGCAATCAAGATATTTTCTAAAGGAAATTTAACGAACGATTTACGACCAACTCGCATAACTTTTACCTTCCTGAAAACGTATAGCAAACAAATCGTACGTTTATTACTATTTTTCCTCATGTAGATGCAGAACATAAATCCCTAATGGACGTTTTTGTGAACGTAAGAACCATTGCATTATTAATGGCAATTATTAAAACTTCAGATCATGTAAAACAATTCCCTAAGCACAGTGCAATGAAACTTTAAACGGCATCACACATTTTTTTTAATTAACGCCGCATGCCTTTAAATGATGAGACCTTACAGTAAGTAGTTTCAATTTCTTATTTAATTGAATCTCTGGGGCATAACAAGATTCGCGTAAACAGATTCAAAGCTATAAAACAAGAACTGTCGGAGGACAGTTAGGCTCAACTATTTGAAAAGGTTGTCACAAGGGTGTTTTATTGAGTATAATAATGCTTACCTATGAATACATAAAATTGACCGAAAATGTACAAAGGCTTGTTTATGAGATGTTTTATCAAGTAAATCACTGCTTTATTATTATGAATGCATTAAAATTGTCCCTAAAATGGCACAAACCCTTCACTAGTTATAGTGATAACAGCTTACAAGCAAAACTCTACTAGAATTACTAAGTTGAAAAAGGGGAGAAAAATCAGCCTAAATGCAAGATAGAAATTATGGATCTCGGTCAGTGGCCTACAATTATGACCCCAAATGCATATGTAAATTTTAAAAAAAATATCTTCATTATTAGTTATTGAGATATGTAAAACTTGCATCTTAACATTTACCAAGAGACTAAGTAGAAAAGGGGAGATAAATCAGCCTAAATGCATGATAGAAATATGGAACTTGGTGAGTGACATACAATTATGACCTTTCATGCATATGTGAAGTTTCAAATCTCTTAATATAGTTATTGAGATATGTAAAACTTACATGTTAACATTAACCAAGAGACTAAGTAAAAAAGGGGGAGATAAATCAGCCTAAATACATGACACAGATATGAGTGCTGTTCAGTGATCATTTTTTATGCCACAAAAAAAACATATGAATTTTTAAAAGTTTGAAATTTTTAAATATTTTTTAAAAATGAAAAAACCTTCTTTTTAAAAAATTAACCAAAAAAAATGAGTTTTTTTTATTAAAAAAGGGGAAAGCAAAATACAGGGCTAAAGAAAATAAATTTTTTGAATGTAAACCTTCCCAAAATTAAGCCCTTTAAGTACATGTGTAAAAATTCAAGTGAATATCTTTGAAGACCTTTAACCAAAATTTCTAAGGGGCAAATAATTCTGCAAATATTGCAGGCAGAGTTATGCAACTTTGCAAACTGATGTACATTGTTACTTTAAAAAAGTATTGTAAATTTCAATTGAATATCTCAAACAATAATTGAGATATTTTACTTTACAAAAAAATTAAACCAAAATTTCTAAGTTAAAAAGGGGCATACTTCTGTAAATATTGTAAGCAGAGTTGTCCAACTTGTCAATCTGATGAACAGTGTTACTATGAATTAGTATTGTAAATTTCAATTGAATATCTCAAGCAATAATTGAGATATTTGACTTTACAAAAAACTTTAACCAAAATTTCTAAGTTAAAAAGGGTCATAATTCTATAAATATTGTAGGCAGAGTTGTCCAACTTGTCAATAATTTAGATATTTGACTTTACAAAAAACTTTAACTAACGCAGACGCAGACGCAGACGCCGACGCAGACGCCGACGCCGGGGCGACTACAATAGCTCTAATATTCTTCGAATAGTCAAGCTAACAAAATGATCAGTAAGAGATAACTTTAATATTCAAATGTATTTTAAAATTCTAAATATTAGAAGTAAATGTCTCCCTCAGAGTACAAATTAACCCATCTTAATGAAAAATTAAACAGAGGGAAATAAGAATAAAAATTATTCATTACATAAGATTGAAATTAATATATTTCTAAAAATAATACAACTTGGTTTGTAATTAAACAAGAAAGGTGATATGGTTGACGTTACACATGTTAAAGACATATGAACTGAAACTTGATGAAAAATGATATTTAAAGGAATAAAATTAGATATTACATTCGAAATTATGTACAGATGTCTCTGTACGTATTAAACTGTTAATAAGTTTGAAACTTATATAATAAAATCACGAGCACAATTTGCATTTCAATAGTGTCACCATTCGCATAATTATCTACGAATAGGAACAGACACTCCTCTATGAATTTAGGGGTCATTGAATCTTATGACTTTTGAAATTTTACTTATTTTAAAGGTAAAACAATTTTAATCAAGTTTTTTTTTTCTTTTTTTCAAAACTTTATGTGTAGTTTGTTTAACTCCTTCTAAGCTATTTGTTTTATAAAAGAAAATACCTATTATTAAAGATTTTAAGTATTTTATGCAATACTGAAAAAAAGAACATTGGAAAACAAATGTTTAATTAAATATCATCATGTATTTTATATTGTTACCAATGACAAAATGAAAACAAAAAACCGATAGTGCAAATATTTTTGTCAGACTTGCAAGTTATTTGCCATTGAAATGACTTGAAAAGGCAAAGAAATAAACCTCCTAGAAAACTTGAGAATGAACTATTCCTTTGTTTAAAAATATAATTTTTTGCTTTAATAATCTTACATTATGCAAAGTATGAATGAGTATAACTACACAGTTTTTGTTCTGCTAATATCTTTATAATTATTTAACTGCTTTCGCATTTTGCAGCGATAAATGGCACTCGCTGACCGATTATTACATATTCAGAAATGTCGTTCAAGACAAAAAAGTTATTATGAAGAGTTAACAAAGAGATTGTTTTCGTGTATGTGTTTTTGTTTGCTTCTTTTCCGTGATTATTTGCTGTCTGAAGTGATAATTCCTCTATAACTGAGTCGGACATGAATGTTTCTTTCTGCCACTTGATAGCAGTATGTTTTTCGTTATTGTTAGGTTTCTTCCGCCGCAATAAGCTTTATTTTTATAACGGTTTGTTATAATTATTTATCTTTATATTCGTAATATTGCTCATACAGACATCGTTAAAGACGCAGTGTTTGGCTACATTATACAGAGGAGCGGTGTTTATCGGTTATTTAACACCGGTTAAGAGTTTTGATGCGCAGTCCAAATGTGTTTAATAACTAATAAACTCCATTTTGATTTAAATCTTTTATCTTAACCACTAAAGGATTATGTTTTAATTCTGTCTTTAGTAAAAACACAACAGTACTTTTTAATGAAATCAATTCAACATCTGTGTTTCTGTTGTTATCATTACTTTCATTAATCACTATAATCTTTTTATTATGGTTACTTTGTTAAAGTGATTTTATGCTCATATTTTCATCATCAAGTTGAACTAAATTGACAACATATTTTGAAAGATTGACTGTTATAATGGTGATATATCCTGCTTTTAATATAAAAATACTGCCCTACTCTTTTTTTTTTATAAATTTACCATTTCAGGTTTATTCTGATAGATATTTAGATAATTTTGGGGGCCACGTATGTAACTTATCGTTCATGCGAAAAAAAATACAAAATTAAAAGGAATTCTGACAAAATGTTAACGTGTTCTGACTTTTATCTGTTTACTCACTATATACCCTTGTATGGACATAATGTCACTTTAAGTGAGTCACAGACATAATGACAAATATGCAAAAAAAAATACTATTAAAGAATGTAGGAGAACATTGAGAAACAAAATATAAAAATAGAAATTAGAAATGTCTTTGTTTATTATACTGACTTCGCTTTTGTAACAAAGATATGTCAATGATTAAACTAATGTTTTTTTTATTAGAAATTATGCTTGAAATATATCACAGCAACTATGATATGCTTCACTTTAAAGGTTTAACTTATCATCATTCCGTTCTTTACAGAAAATGTAAAAAAAAGCCAAATATAAAATAAATTGCAATCATTTTTAAGTGCATAAGATAATATCGTACCCAAAAATGATAAAAGTTATTATATTCATTATAGACGGAGAATATTACGAACAAAACGTATATCTTATAATCATTGTAATTTTTTTATATGTGATCATTGTTTGTGAAAAATAATAAAGTTTAATGAAGGTGTATTTTATACAGATTACCAAACGCAACAAGGAAAGTATTCAGTTTATGAGTTTAACTAACCATAAATGTACAAAACACTTGATAAGAAATATAATGAAAGCCCATTTATATGAGATGATAAAACTTAACTGACAATTACTACCATTTGCTGATGTAAATTTACATTTTTGAACAAATTTAATGATGCATCTGAGTGGCATGAAAAGGAATGAATTAAAATATTTATTACGCAAAGGGATATTTCTTCAAGACAGAAAATTATTAAGAAACAAAACTTGTATTAATGTAAGTATTTTTTAATTATGATACATTTAGCAAGGAGGATTAAAGCACGTATTATTAGATTCCTGAAATAACACTAGCATACACCATTTAAATGAAATAGAATAAAACGTTTTATGAAGTGGACTTAAAAGACAAACATAATTAACGAGAGGTTTTTATGTTGCCTGGAATACATAAGTTTTAAAATGTTTTTTAAAGGCTTATAAAAAAGGAACTGGCGTTAGATTTAGTGAAGATAGCTTGTTATGTTTTGAAGTTGTATTATTATTATGATTTATAACATCCGTAAATTAAGAAAACCATTTTGGTATGTGCATTACATTTCATTCGTAAAATGATTAAATGACTATTTTCGAAATTCAGTAAATTTAGTTTCTACTAAAATTCCATTTGCAAGATTATTTGACTTAGTTTTAAATGTGTTCAATATTAACACAATAAGACATTTTTTTTAATTTTCTTTAATAACACATGCATCAGATTTAAATTAAAGTTGTTTTGCAGAACACTAACGATGCAATATTAAAAGAAAAACCTGTTATCACCAATGATTAAACGACCAATTTTAAATACGACTTCATAAAATATATTGGACATAAGAAACGTTTCATAAACTAATATAAAAAGGTACAACAGTAAAATAACATTGAAACCCAAGTAAATGCAGAAAATACTTGCTACCATATGTTCCCTTATTGACGAGAATTGTGCATAACCGTATACATACCTCCAAAAGGGAACAGAAGAGCCAATACTCAGTGTAAACAATCAAACATTATTTCACATGTTAACCTTATGAAGTAGGGTTGAGTGAGCTGATATACTTTAATGATAACAGTTACTTAAGCATGAAAGACCAACAATATATCAACTTATAGATACAGAATGTGAAGTGTCTTTCTTGCATAACTGTGAAACTAAAAAGTATTATCCTGATTTAACGTAGACCAATGTTACACTCTTTAAACAAAATACGAATCCCTCCGACGTTGTGAAAATAAAGTTGACTTTGACCAGATAAAAATTGTTGAAGCTAATTACAAATGAATGCTTGCATGAACCATGAAGGCATTTTTTCTGCAACCGACTACTAATCCAACATGATCTCTAAATCAACAACTAGAGACAAAATACCATTAGCCTCAACGTCTAAGATCAATTGTCATACAAAAATTTCTTCTGGTCCGCATTTGTTTGTTTGTTTTTGGGTTTTTTTTTTTGCATTTTACTTCTTTTTTTTAATGATTTGTTTATTCAGAAAATTGCATAAAAATTTACTTTATTTTTTACACTTTATCTTTCTCAATTGATAGTATGATTTTTTATTTTAAATCTGTGCATGAATTAAAGCAGATAAATTTCTGGATATTTGCATGATTACAGCTGACACGATGACATTGACAAAGTTTCTGTGATTCGTTGTATTTGATACAATAATTAAGACATGCATGTGATATTGCATGTGCACTTTTGAAAGACATTTGTTTTTTTTTGTTTTGGGTTATTTTTAATAAGGGAATTCTAGAACGTGATACGTTGTATTATAAGCGCACGTTGTTTTCCTACCTACACTTTTCAACAACTTTTCTTTAAGCATAAAAAGAAAAAAAAACTGGCATTTTTGTTTCGCAAATACTTTTACACGACATTTAAACTGTGTTACATACCTATTTTAATAATATGTACTCCTTGCCTTTTTCTTTTATGATAATAAAACTTTTTTGTATCATATAGTTACTTTTTGAAATAGGAGGACTGAAGTGGATTTTTTTCGAGGATAATTTTAATAGGTTTTCTTAACTTAAAAAAGAAGTACGGCGACATACCGGTAATCTATGGCAAAGTTAAAGTGTTCATGCAAACATATTTTTTTTTCAAATTATTAGGACAGAAAAAGGAAACAAATTTTGCTTTTAAACGTATTTGTTACTGTTAAGATTTAATAAATGGCCGAATTTGCAAAAAGCGTGGGCCATTTATAGAATCCGATAAAACAGCAATTTTCTTAGAAAAACTATTTTATTAAAAGCACCTGATAACACATTTCCTTGTTATATTTTGAAACATTCTTTTTATATGACTATTTTGTGTTTTCTTTCTAAATATAACTAAATAGTTTGCATAGAATGGTTTGACTGAACTGTTAATTATTTATAAATAACTGATTTACGAATATTTTCAAAACTTTATAAATGAAATCATCTACTTAGCAAATAGTTGTTAAAGAAAATTGTTTGTTATACCTTTGTCAAGGAGAGAAAAACACTGATGTTATAATGATGAACATATTCTGCATCATATTTTCATATAAACACAAACTGTATGAGGCAAAAGGGGATTAAAGGGACAATATGAATAAAATGGTAAGAAACGAAAATGTCATGCTATTTAAATCATGACAATTATGTTACATATACACAATATATACAAGACCCGAAAGTCAAATTTTTGGCAATGAAAGACACGTACATATATAATACGTTATATATTAAACACATTTAAAATTAATTTTCTAGGTACAACAAAAAAGAAATACTCACATTGATTGAATGTCTGGATGAAATTCCCTTTAAGAGTTATCTGAAAGATCAAAATAAACTGGTTGTTAATCTTTGTTTGGAAACTATGGATTGTTTTAATGTCAAAACATTAAAAACACCAGTAGAATTATTGTAATTACTAAGTTTATTTCTCTATATTTTATATAACGACACATAACAGCAACGTTTACAAAATACATCAACAAAACATAATGAAATATATCTAAAGAATACCATGTGGTATAGTTTGACCACGATGATACAGATTTAATTGAGATCCAATTAGCTTCTACGAAATGTTCTGTTTACACATGTTCCTCTTTTGACTTGACTAGATTTACTTTCATTATGACAAACCAGATTTATTTTCACGGAAAATTTTGTGATACAAGAGCAAAGACAAATTATTCACGGGTCTCACTACAGCATGACAACAACAACAAAATGTCCATAAACACAAATGTCAACGTACTAAAGGTTTGAAAAGGGAATATATTATTGCAATATTATTGCAATATTTCTTTACACTTTTTGACTCAATTAAACCGATTCTACAATTTTCACGCGTTTGAATTGCTCTCGTATATAAGTTTGTACTATATGTACTAGTAAACTCTGGAAAAGAGATCCTTAGATAGCAGTGGAAACAAAAGCAAAATGGAGAAAATTGTAAACTAGTTTTAGTCAACTCTCTCCAGGAAACAAAATGAAAATTGCATTTTCTCTAACGATGTGAAGAACTGGCAATTATAACAATTTAGGTCTGTAATGTAAGTCATCCAAGGCTTTTGGGAGTAAGTTACATGCAACATTATGGTTCTTTGAGAATGTTGAAATGCCCTCATTTTTTTATGATCTATGATTTAGGAAAAACCTCTTCATTTGTCTAAGCGTACCCTACTTTTTAAAAATTGGGGTTTTTCCCCAAAAAATCGAGGAAAAAATCTAAAAAACCTTCAAAAATATAACTAAATTTTTAGTTTGAAAATAATATTCCAATTAAATGGAAAAACAAAATTTGCTGAAAAGATAATACCGTTGATAAATTGGTTTAGTGTGATTTTTAGGAAAATAATTTAAAAGAAAAACCATAAAACAACTTTTTAAATCAATTCCTAAATTAAATTTGATTTTTTTTCTTCAAATACATAGGGTAATAAGCGTTAGATTAAATTCCGTTTTTGGAAAAAAACATGTTTTTTGACCAAATTTTAAGTCATATTGACTGGTTGATATTAATGTAAAAAATGAAATCCCCGATTATCCCTGATAAGCATTATTAAAGTAAATTTGTAACAATATTATAAAGGGTTTAAATCAAATGTGAATATTTAATCAAATTTAACAAATGAAACAATAATCTGCTGACAGGTTAAAAAGATTATGAACATTTCTTTCAAGACCAATTTTCTTTTCTAGTGTTTGTTTGTTTATTTGTTACATTTTACGCCTTTTTCCAACAATATTTCAGTCATATAGGTACGGAATGCCGTTAGGGCCATCGCCTATGAATGGTTTGATCTGAAACACGATACTCGAAAGTACGATGATGAAAACGCGAAATCACGAAACCCCGATGGTGAAAACGCGACAGTACGATGATGAAAACACGACAGTACGATAACGAAAACGCAATAATACGACAGTACGATGATGAGAATACAATTAACTATCGTGTTGTCATCATCTTCTTTCGCGTTTTCACCATCGTAATATCGTGATTTCGCGTTTTCACCATCGTACTGCCGTGTTTTCATTATCGTACTATCGCGTTTTCATCATCGTACTATCGCATTTTCATCATCGTACTATCGCGTTTTCATCATCGTAGTTTCGTGATTTTGCGTTTTCACCATCGTACCATCGTACTATCGACTATCGCGTTTCAGGTCAACATATTCATAGGCGATGGCCCGAACGGCATTCCGGAATGCCGTTAGGGTCATCGCCTATGAATTGTTTTTTCTGAATAGCGATACTCGACAGTACGATGATGAAAACGGGAAAACACGAAACTACGATGGTGAAAACGCGACAGTACGATGGTGAAAACACGATAGTTTATCGCGTTTTCATCATCGTAGTATCGTACTGTCGCGTTTTCATCATTGTACTATCGCGTTTTCATCATCGTAATTTCGCGTTTTCACCATCGTAGTTTCGTGATTTCGAGTTTTCACCATCGTACAATCGACTATCGCGTTTCCGATCAACACATTCATAGGCGATGGCCCTAACGGCATTCCGTATATAGGCGCGTAGTTTCCTAACCATCGTTCCTGGAGAGTTACACCAGTACTAGACTACCTTCCTCCGCGCTAAACTACCAAAGCATCTCCCGGGGATCGAACCTACGCCAGAGAGGTAACTGGATTAGAAGTCATCGACTCTAACAACTCGACCACGAAGGCGGTTTCTTTCCAAGTATGTTATAGTTTGAAAACAAAAAACAGATAAATTGATAAAAAGGCACAAAGAGTGAGTGACATATTTTTCATTTTCAATATCTTACAAATTTTAACAGTATGCCTATGTGTCCGAATACTAAAAACTTGGTGTCAAAACATTAGTTATTTAAAATATTCAAGAACTTTTTTTGAAAAGTAAACAATTGAAATGTTTGATGAATTTCAAATATGGAAGTAAGTACATCTAATGACGTCTAATGTAAATAAAAGCGCCGAAAAATTTTCTGTGAAAATGTTGGAAAATTAATATGTGTTTTTAATTGAAACGTATTGTAGGAAAGAGGACGTTACCTAATCAAGATAAAAGCATGCGTGGGATACTAGTGTGCTAAAAGTGTGTTCCGATGGTATTTAACATTGTTAATACATTGTAACAGAGACATAAGTCCTAATTTAATCCAACGGAGACACTGATAATGACTCATTAACGTAGAAAAGATATCTATCTATCACATTTCTACATCGTTTATTTTAGGATAAGGAAACACTTAAAGAAAATTCCACATGACAAATAGATATAGATTCTTGAAAGAATTATAAATGACAAATGCGGAATAAATGTTACTAAATCGTGTATTGATTTGAGTAATGTTTATAAAATTTATTTTATAACTTTTTGCAAGAAATATTGTAATAGTTCGTATCAAATCATTACTAAATTGTTATATAAAATGCATCATTTATAATTGTTTTGTAAGTGATTATTAATGAATATTGATGGCTTAATAGACAGTTTTCGATTTTGGATTTAAATTACTTTCATTTCCTTTATTTCAAACATATCTTACAGTAGCAAAATAATAACTTGTCTAATGGTACATTTTGTGAATCTCAGGACGTTTAAAAAGCAAAAGATAAATGCCTTTGCCAACGATTCATCACGTGTTATTTACGTATCAATACATGTGTCAAAGTAAGGTCAAGAATCTTGTTACCATATAAATATCATGATTTCGTGTGGCTTATTTCTAGAGTGCTTCTAAATTGCTTCATATTTAGTCATTTACAGATATAAATTGACAAAATTGACAAATGGTATCTCATATACTCAGACAGCAAAGGTTAACATTTTATATCATTTAAGGTATTCATACCTTCGATGAGCATTATCTGTAAAATGCACAATTATACCATTTTCATTCTATTGCTTAAACAAAAATAAATGAGCCGTGTCATGACAAAACCAACATAATGGGTTTGCGACCAGGTTGAATCCAGACCAGCCTGCGCATCATCGCAGTCTGATCAGGATCCATGCTGTTCGCTTACAAACTCTATAACAAGTAGAGAAACCGATAGCGAACAGCATGGATCTATGCTGGTCGCAAACACATTATGTTGGTTTTGTCATGACACGGCTCAAATATCCATAGCTTCACACGAAAGTATGAGACCATTTTAGAAAAAAAAAAACATATGCTGGCATTTTTTTTATTCCAAGTTAAACATACACAATGAAAAGTTGTTTTTCATTTCAGTGGATATTTTTTTATATACTATTTCAAACACATTGCGAGAAACGTGACATTTTTTTATAAATGTACATTGCCAAGTGATAAAAGATCTTCTCAATAACGACTTTTTTTAAACCAAAAGAAGAACAAAGAGAACACTTTTCAAGTGCTTGTTACACAATGACTTTGACATTAAAGAAACGTAATGTATAAATTAAAGCATTAAAGTTAAATCTTTAATAAATTACTGGATATGCGATCACTTTTATATAATAACTAAATAGACAAATGTATTTAAGCTAGTTTTTAATTTAGTAAAATAATTTGTTAAAAAACGGAAAGGAAAAGATAATTACTAAACCTGATAAAAATGGTAGAGATTGTCTCAAATTCTTGATAATCATTGGGTAAAAAACACAATGATGTTATATATTATTAGTTATAAAGATCGTTGACAGGTTATATGGCCCTATATAAACGGCTTTTTGTAAAATATAACCCGAGCCGTTAGGCGAGGGTTATATTGCAAACATCCGTTTATATACGGCCATATAACCTGTCAACAATCTTTATAACGAATTTATAATACAGCAAGCATCATTTTGTGCGAAAAAGTAAGATATTGACAGCAGCCGTGTATATAAATCTATATAAACGTCACGATTATCCAATGAAAAGCGACGTTACAAACATGCAGTATCATAAAATAACATATACATCACTCTTAATTTTGTTATCAAGTTTTTGATTGTATATTCTAAAGACCATGGCATTTTATAACGCATTTTAACAATAAAAAAGCAATTTTACAATTATCGCAATTTTTAAAAGTTATGATAAAGATATGTTATTTAAAAATTAAGCTACAATAACTCACTAACAATGTGTAGTTATCGTCTTTATTATATAGTACGTGTTAAACGAAAACTAAAACTCAAAGCAATACTGTCCTGTCCCCTCCCCCACACACACTAATGATAAAGCTTGTAAATCAAAGTACGAATATTAGTATTTCTTCTGTTGTTACCCGATTGTTTAATAAGATTTTTTTACCCGAATGTGTAATAAGAAATTGTACCGCAATAAAACACTAACAGTTTGTTTTGCCGAAGAACCTTTCCTTGTTGATTTTGATTATCATATTTTACTTTTAATTTCAATATTGTGCTATGTTTATGTTATTCATTTTTTGAGACAAAACGTGTAAATATGATTACAAGCTGTAAATATTATGTTGTATATAAAGACTTTGTTTATGGCAATATAACTATTTTTATTTTGCATAGGTTTTCTGTAACATAACGTAATAATTAAACTATTGAAACTAAAACGTCAAAAACGTTGAACATCACAAATGAAAAGTGTATCAAACTTAAAAAAAATGATTACTATAACCTAACAATCCAGAGTATTTCATTTTAGAAAAAATCAATGCGAACCAGATAATTTTGATAAAAACATCAAATACCGTGTATATTGTTCTTCAAAAATAAATCATTATCAGTTTTAATGTTTCCTTACAAAAACGTGTTCAACAATATGTACAATTGTGTTGAAGGTCGAAGGTTATCAATATAATTATTGATACCATAAAATGAATGTATGCTTGTAGGTGAAATTGAAGGATAAAGAACATGTTTGTAAAGCAAACAAACTATTCAACATTATATTTTTCAAGAATCATGTCTCATTATACCAGTAATACAATTTCATGTTTAATATAATTTATCATTAAAAACATGCATATATAACAGTAAATAACATGATCACAATACATTGTAGTGTCCATATCTTACTATGAAATGAGATCGCATTTTGAAGCTATTTACCGGAAAAAGATAAAATTGGATCATATCCCCCAGAAAAGACATTCATTATAACAAGGACATATTAAACTGTTCAATCAAATTTCCCAAGACAGTTGTTTACTGACATGTTAAAATAAAATGAACATTAAAGTAATGGATATCGATAATAAAAGAACATTGACAATTTATGAAGTTGCTATTTGCGGAAACAGAAGATAAATTTCCGTTAGGAGCCTTTACATCAATGATTTTTCATGGACTAGTTTTGTTTTAAGACATGTTTATTATCAATAATATTAACTTCATTAATTGTACCCTAACATACCGTTTTGCAGTGCACAAACGGTTGCTTAAGTATTTTTTATCTCAAACTTGTAATCGAATCGAGTGACTTTTATCTGTTTATTATCCTACTTTTTCTAAATGTTTACATTCTTAAAGAATAAAGACAATATTAAGTAATCACATGTAGTTAGATTCAAACAATATCCATACACTTTTCTTTTAAATCATTTCGAAGAATGCATTATCATAATATACATTCATTTTGATATGTTTCAATTGCAATGTTCAGGTAATGTGCAAATTTACTCTTTAGTACAATATCTACATGCACTTTCAACCAAATGCAAATATTTTAGTTGTTGTTAAATTGTGCGCTTGAATGATATTATACATATATTTTGACATCATGTATCTTGATAAAGAAATTAACCCAGTAAAATTATACACTTTAATTATTTTCACAAACTATTTTGCTTAAATTACCTAAAAAGGAAAACTAAAGGAAAACTTCGAAATAACAACACACCAAATTGTAAATAAAACTAAATCAATGCGTGATATATACTAATAATACACTATCATAATAATATCATGCCTAATTGGGTTGATTATTCTTCTCAGAAAAAAAAAAATTCGATTAAATCCATCTTAAGGGATCTAAATGATTTGGAAGCAAATTAGTATTATACTACATGGATTAATGAAGTAAAGCGACCCATTACTTTAACATGTAATTTATTACTACTTTGACATGTTATTTACAGCAAATGACTTTATAAAGCAGTACTTGATTTCCTATGAGAATATTGAAACAAATTATTTGGTAAGTTCGGTATTTTCGTTGTAGATTGTAGTGAAGTAAATTTTGATTTATAATAAGACATTTGTATGTTGTTTGTTGATGAAATTATACAAATTACTCTTGTTATAATGATTATTCATTTCAGACGCTTCGTTTTATAGAAGTACAGGATATGTCGGATTTTACATAACAATTTATTTTAAAATAGTTCCGTACATAGCTGGCCGATGTTAGAAGTGCTATATGTTAATATTTCAACGACACACCTCGTATAGTAGCGTTCTAATAGTGACATTAGAGAGCAAGAAAAGTTTGACATAAACTGGTATTGATCTTATGAATACAAAGCAAATTGGCCAGATAAAATCTCATTTGTTTATGCAAATAGAAGATTCAAACAAATGATTGACATGTCAATGAAAATAAGTGTAACGCCTCTGATCTCAAAATCCTTAAATTCAAATTAAACTATACTCTCGATAAAATATCAGACAAAGTTTAAACTAATGCCATTTTATAACGCCGAGACAATGAACTTCGACAAAAATTATGCATATATTTTATATCTAAGTGCATTTTTCAGTTCAGTTAAGTTACTAACGTTTTCATACTTTTTTTGTAAAATTATACAGTTTGATTTCTAAAGTTTCATACATGAAAAACAATCTTCAATTTCCGTTTCAAATATAAAATAGTGTTGAGGTGTATATTAAGTTTTTAGGACATGAGTGAAGCTATACTGACTGCTGAAGCTAGGCCGAGTTCAATATAATTCAATATATAAGATCTATAGAGAATAAGACTATGGTCGTTTTATCGTTTAGCACCGGCTAAAAAAACGCATACTTTTTTATTTTTTAGAAGAATATCTCGCCGTTATAAGACCTCCAGGTCAACAAGTTTTCCAGCAGTCTTTACATTTTTTTGCAGACTTGTTACGCCAGCATTAATCAGCCAGACATATCTGCTATTGTGAACGCTATATTATACTAGTATAAAACTATTTACTTCTGTAAAGGTCTATATAGAGTTTTTCTAACCTGAAAAATGTTATACCAACCGAGGACTAGGTCGATATAACTTTTAGTCAGGTCATAAAAACTTTAAATTATATTGTCCAAAACATTAATCTACAATTGTTATTTCGTTAAATTGTTATTTAATATTACTTATTGCAACTTCAAATGCAACATTTAAAAAATTGTTTTGTAAGTGATCATTAAATAATGAATATTAATGGATACTTAATGACATCTTTTATTTCAGAGCTTGCTTTTTAAACAAATGTTATAGTATCCAAAGAAATCCTTGTCATGTGGTATCTTTTGTAAATTTGATATTGTCTTAAAAGCAGAGCATAAATACGTTGCGCACAATTTATCACGCGTTATTTACGTGTTAATACAAGTGTCAAAGTAAGGTCAAGAATCTTGTTACCATATAAATATCATGATTTCTGTGTGGCTTTTTTCTAGAATGCTTCTAAATTGTTTTATTTATGGCACAAAATTGACAAAACTATCTCACGTAGGCTGCAAAGGTTAACATTCAAGATCATTTCATCTATCATATCTTTGAGGAGCATTCTCTATACCATGTACAATAATATTGTTTCAAACGAAATCATAGCTTTGAAAGTAATTGTGACATCCTTGTATAAAAAAAACTTTACTTGCATTGTTCATACCAGGTTAAACATAAAAATGGGTCAAAGACAGAAAAGGCCGGGTTGCATTTGTATACCAAATATTATGATGCTGTGATGTTACGCATAAAATTTTACTGTTACGAAATTTTCTAACATTGACCATTAATGTCGAAAATTTAACTAAGTGGGTAAACAGGAAGTGGATGAGCTGCAGACCTGAAATCAAATCCCACGGTATGGGATTATGTGTCAATGTTGTATGCCAAATATCAAGAGACTGTGATTAGTAGTTGCTCAGAAAACTGTTACGAAAATTTCCTACCATTGACCAATAATGTTGAAAATTTAACTAAGTGGGTAAACAGTAAGTGGATGAGCTGCAGACCTGAAATCGAATCCCACGGTATGGGACCATGTGTCAATGCTGTATGCCAAATACCTAGAGGTTTTTATAAGTAGTTGCTGAGAAAACTGTTACCAAAATATTTTCCCCGAACGACCGCCTGCCCGCCCGCCCGCCGCCCGACATTCTACATACTACAATCCGGGTTTGCACCAGTGCAACCCGGCCAAAAATGAAAGTTGTTTTAATTTGAGCCGTTGTTGTTTCATAAACGATCTGTTTCGTGAAACGTTAATTCATTGCACAAAACGTGAGTGGCATTTGTTTGATTTTAGAAAATAGCAATGAGAACCAGCAGGAGAGATACTTTTGATAAAAATCAAGGACCGTGTATGTTGTTCTTAAAACATTAAGGATTATCAATTTTTATTGAGACTTCAAACTTGCAAAAGACAACTTCAGATATATTTGCAAAATGATTTTGAAGGTCGAAGGAAATCGATATTATTAATAACATAAAAATGGTGAATTTAAAGGATTAAGAATATGTTTATTAAGCAAACTAACTTTTAAAAATTATATTTTTCAAGAACCATGTCTTAATATACCAGCAATATAATTTCATGTTTAATATAATTAATCATCAAATAAATGTATTATGTAATAGAAAATGGCATCATAATAAATTTTAGTGCCCATAGCTTACTGTGAAATGAGATTGTTTTTTGAAGCTTTTTACCGGAAAAGGAACTAATTCAATCATATCCTTCAAAAAGACTTCAAAGTACAATACCATTTGAATGAGGACATATTAAACTTTTCTATCAAATTTCCCAAGACAGTAGTTTCCTGACATGTTAAAATAAAAAGAACATTAAAGTAATGGATATTGATAATAAAAGAACATTGACAATTTATGATGTAAGTTGTTATTTGCGGAAACAGAGAATAAATTTTCGTTAGGAGCCTTTACATCAATGTTTGTCCTCAAATATTTTTGATTTGAAAATTGTTTATGATCAATTCTATTAACTTTATTGAAGCGTTTGGTATAATATATAGTTGCTAAAGTATTTTTATCTGAAACTTGTATTCGAATCAAATGAATTTTACCCGAATGTATATGATCCTACTTTTTCTAAATGTTTACATTCTTAAGAATAAAGACAATGTTAAGTAATTACATGTAGTTAGATTCAAATAATATCCATACACTTTTCTTCCTTTTTTGTATCATTTCCAAGGATGCATTATCATAATATACATTCATTTTGATATATTTTAATTGCAATTGTTCAGGTAATGTGCAAATTTACTCTATAGTACAATCTCTACATGCACATTCAACCAAATGCAGTTCTATTAGTTGTTGTTAAATTGTGCGCTGAAAAATTATATTATACATATATTTTGACATCATGTATCTTGATAAAGAAATTAACCCAGTAAAATTATACACTTTAATTATTTTCACAAAGTTTTTTGCTTAAATTACCAAAAAAGGAAACTAAAGGAAAACTTCGAAAAAAAAACACACCAAATTGTAAATAAAACTAAATCAATGCGTGATATATACTAATAATACACTATCATAATTATATGCCTAACTGGGTTGATTATTCTTCTCAAGAAAAAATCTCGATTAAATCCATCTCAAGGGATCTAAATGATTTGGAAGCAAATTAGTATTATACTACATGGATTAATGAAGTAAAGCGACCCATTACTTTAACATGTAATTTATTACTACTTTGACATGTTATTTACAGCAAATGACTTTATAAAGCAGTACTTGATTTCCTATGAGAATATTGAAACAAATTATTTGGTAAGTTCGGTATTTTTGTTCTAAATTGTAGTAAAGTATATTTGGATTTTGATAAGACATGTGTGTTGTATGTTAATGAAATTATACAAATTATTTTATATGTGTCTAATGCGTAGCTTGCGTTATATAAGTATATGCCGGAGATTTCATAAATATATATTCTAAAAATAATTCCGTGCATAGATTTCTGATGTTAAAAGTATTTTGTGTTAATATTACGACAAACCTCGTATAGTCTCGTTCTGATGGCGAAAGTGAGAGAGCAAGAATAGTTTGACATAAACTGGTATTGATCTGATGAATACAAAGCAAATTGGCAAGATATAATCTCATTTGTTTATGCAAATGCAAGATTCGAACAAATGATTGACATGTCAATGAAAATAAGTGGAACCCGTCTGATCTCAAAATCCCTAAATTCAAATTAAACTACACACTCGTTAAAATATAAAGCAAAATATGTTGCGATTTTATAACGGCGCGAGAATGAACTTTGACAAAATATATTCATAAATTTTGTATTTGAGAAAATTTTTCAGTTAACGTTTTCTTACTATTTTCTGCAAATCAAATACAATTTGATCTTAAAAATTTTGTACAATGTACATACAAACAGTTTTCAATTTCTTTTTCAAACAGTCTTACAATTTTGTTAAGGTCTTTATAATATTTTTTTGAACATAAGTGAAGGTGACCTCAGAAGACAGACAGTCTGAGCTCAATATATATTTTATAAGGTCAGAAAAACTATACATTAAAAACATAAGTCTATGGTCGTTTTAATGTATATTCGTGACTATAATAGAGTGTGTATGTCTTTCAAAATAATAGTTCGCTGTGATCAAACATTCAGATCTACACCCTTCCCAGCAGTCTACACATTTTGCAGACTTGTCACGTCAGCATTAATCAGCCAGACAGATTTGCTTATGTGAACGGTATACTACATTATACAACTATTTACTTGTGTTTATGTCTACATATTTTCCACCAATCTACACATCTCTTGCAGACGTGTGACGTTAGCATTAATCAGCCAAACAGATATATCTGCTTAATATCTGAACATACAACTATTTACTGATGATAAGAACTATCTCCTGAGAAATCTTAAACTGACCGAGAACTCTGTCGAAGTAACTTTGTGACAGGTCATAAAAGCTTCATATTATCCGAGAGGTTATTTCGCCTAAAACTAGCAGTGACAATTTTTATGTTCTCCTTTTGAAAAAAAACATCTTTACACCGTGGTCAGCCCAATATGTCTGTTAGAGTTAACAAGTCTTTCTTGGGACTTGTGAGGTCAACGCAAATCAGCAAATCAGAGCGGCGTTTTTATAAACGGTATCCGATATCAGACTTTTTCTATCATACCTTTATAGTCTTGTTATTTCCGTCTGGATATACAACATAAAACAATCGGCTGTATAAATATCAAACATCAATGCACGAATCTCTTTGTTTTGTTATTAAAGCGTAGACAATGGTTTATTTGTCTCACGTTTTATTCCGTAGCTTCTATCATGTGAGTTAACTACCAATTAAAGAGATGCATAAGTCAAATGATTGCATGTTCAAATACAATTACCATTCAGGTCTCGTTAAATAATTCTAAATTGCTTGGCTTATGAACTACTGTTAACGTGTATATATCAGGAAATTTTCGACATTGAGTTTGATCACTATCCCGCAAATAATGCAAAAGATATATTTTCAGTTTTTCACTGTTTCTTCATAGTCTAAATTGTGTCGGAAGTCATGTAATCATGATTTTTACCGTGACAATCTAAACGACTATAGTTTATACAATATTTTTTTATTTCGATAGTGTAGATAAGCTATAGACACACTTTCAAATCCATTCATGGAACCAACTAGTACAAAGCAATTAGTGCAAGGAAACAAGGACATTGCCTCTAAGAAGGTTTCAGCCATCGCGGCTAGAAATCCGCACGTATTCTGACGCTTTAACCACTCTGCAATCCCGCCACAGACGTACGATCTACAATAGATGCCCTAAAGCTTTCTTTTGTAAAACAATGCTGTAAACTTAATCAAGATTTAATATCATGCCGTATTTTAAAACGGTAATTGAGGAAAATATATAATTGAAAGTGTGATGTGTGGGTTCTTAAATCATTTCAGATTTGAAGAATTCTAAAATATAAGTGTTTTTTCTTGACGAAAAAGGAAAGTAAGTACGTTAGATGATTCATTTCGTCATCGACCATAGACTTATTTATGTTTCAGATTATGACCGGTCAACAAAACAATATATCCATAATGTCTATATCAAATGTCTATAATATATGAAATGCCATTAACATTCTTATGTTATCTAGCCATTCACAAGAATTCTATTAAAAAAATGTCAAGGACATATAAATCAAATATGGAATTAGTAACAAGTTTCTTATGCAGCAAACTGGAAACCACTATTAGGTAGAGTTTAACTGAATTATAAATACATGTACAATTACTTTAAGGACACATACATAAACCACGATTTAAGTCTTATAAATCAAAACTTTGATATCAATTGTTCAGGCAGAAAAATTAGTATGACATCTATAATGTATTATTGTTAATTCTGACATTTGGTTTGTTTCCTCCTGAAATTTGATCAATTACATTGCTATTACAGTATAATTTGTGTTCCGTATAAAAACGTACAATGTTCAAATAAAAACGGCAGCTGAAATCTGTGAAGTCAGTGCAAAGCAATCACGATATTTTCGCAACATCATCAGGATAAAATGTACATTCAGTATCAATATTGTAAAGTAAAAATCTTAACATAACATAAAAGGTGTCAAAACTTTGCGCATTTTTAATTCCCAAACGACATGTAAAAACATAATCATAATATGTTCATGAAGAAAAATGAGCGAAGAACGATTTTGACATTTGAATTAAAATATTGCGTTCACAAGTATTTTCATAGTATTTTCAACAAAAAAAATCCATTTGAAATGTGGTTCAGAAGAGGAGATTTTGAAATAAACAACATAATTAGGTTAAATTGAGTATTGGTTATACCATTTGAAAATGATAATTAAATAAAAATTACCAAATTTTGCAAAATGAATTGAACTAAGAAAACAGTTTACTTGTTGGGAAACCATTTTTATACTGTATCAGTCTCTAGTCTGAAAAAATAAGGATATTTTATTTGATGGTATCATACGAGCATTTAATTATAATGCTCAAGTACGACACGACTTATTTTGGAGATTCAAATGTGACACATGTCGTTATTTAGCAGTTAACTGTTAAACATAGTTATCTATATACCATTATATTCCACAATGTCGTCAAGAATACTTGTTAGGTTAGCATTATTTTTTTTCTTCGTAACTATTGCTCAAAGATGGCCTCTGAATTGCCTAATCAGTTTTTTAGAAACAAATACATCTCATGCAAATGGAAAACAAAGGATATTACTGTATAATAAATAGCATGGATATGTCGATGTATGAACCATTATTTGTAGAAGAAAGAGTTCAACTCTCACGCGACAACTTGATTGGGTAAAATTTTAAAGAACACTTACGTTGTTCTTTTTAAAAGTTAATTACACTTTTAGCACAATATTACACCTATAGTGAGGACTTTTCAAAAGCAATATTTCTGCAGCATCAATTATTTTTGCCAAAATGTCAAATTTGCGGACAGCAATTAAAATGGTGCAAGATAATGTTGTTTTTTACCCATTGTAAGGGAAACATTTGAAGTGTTGCAAATCTTCAGTTATTTCCAAACAATTAAAATAGCGAAATGCTAGCCTCTGATTGCCTGTTTTTTGTGGGTTTTTTTTTCAACAAAATATAAGTCAATTTAAACATTTTTTCCATATGAACAGTACTCTCATCTTTTTGCCCGTGAGTAAACATGAGCCTATAATGTATACTGTGATCTGTATTAGTACAAACAAGTAAGTTTATTTCCGCTGCATGTCATTTTTAATACTCATCTTGTTTAAGATTTTATCGAATAAACCATCATATTCATGTAAATAAAACGTACATGTTTTAGTTAGACAAAGCCGTTTAGACTGTAATAACTGAAATAAAATTTGATATTCATACTATTGTTATAAATCCTTCTTGTTTTCCTACATAAAATTTAATATTTTTATTTAAATATACGGTATTTTATTTTTTCCGTTTAGAAACTTAAACATCATATTGTAGCAAACGTTTTTTGATTCCCTTACAAAATGGCAAGTTATAAATGGGGGTTTTGCTTGTCAATTGAATGAGACTGTCTTTAGAAAAATTACGATGATGATGAACTTAAGCCAGTGGGCAAAAGCCTTCGGAATCATATTTTGTGTCTCTAATGCTGTAAACCAGTTAAAAATGAATTTGTATACAACGAGCACAGCGCTTCCATAAGTATTTCAAGTATAGATAAAAGAATAGCAATGTATCATTGGATATTCTGAGATAATATTTCATGCAAAAATATTGAAAGAGCTCTAAGATATTTATGATGGACAATAATATTATGAATAATACTATTTTGGTATAGAACAACTTTACTTTCTGTCAGAAGGATATATGTCGTATTGGACCGTCTTTCTTAACTCCTTAAAACATCCTTGATAATTATTTCATTGATTGTTATCCCTTTTGATACTAGATACTAACAACATAATTGTTTACAGTAGTACAGACCAATTATTGTAGACCAATTCATTGTAAGATTAGAAACAAATGTTCGCATATCTTTAGTTTTTTGTAGAGGTTAGCATTGATCTAATAAATAGTGCCAAGGTAAGGGGTAAGAAAGATGTAAACTAACGTAAATTTTAAGATCACATATTCTTCTTGTTTGCCGCATAGATCACGAATACCTAAAGTAGAGTAATTGATATTATCAATAAAACGACATGGACGACATATAAATAACCTCGTTAGATTAGCACTGTAAACATGAAACTGCAGAGTTCACTTTACTTTATTTCTCAATGGCATGCTTACAAGTAATCAGAATTGTATATACTAAACGACACCAACACTATTAACTTTATCGTACCATTTTATGACAATGTTGCAAATTAGACAAGATTATACTTTTATCTTGGGATACATTACAAGCATGATCGCGATAGTAATATATATAGTTCTATATACATTGTAATAATAAAATTGATTTAAAATTAAATAATTTATAATAATTTGCGAAAAAAATTCACGCAAATTCAAATTTTGTCTAAAGACTGTTCATTAGAAATGAAATTCCATAAGATAACTACCGGGGAATAAAACAACTAATATTACTAAATTTCTAAATTTCAAAAGGAATGAGTTACAATTGTCGAAACATAGTTCAAAGAGATAAACAAAGTAGATGTGATATAATAAGTGTTTGTATAGATGACATGATGGTTACATAGATTTCTTTCAATTGAAAACCTAGCATTTATACAAATGTAAGAAAAGCTGTAAAATTACGTTGAAATTACAAAAAAAATATCACATATTGCGGTTAAAGATTGTTTTTTATCGTCCTAGATACCTCATATAAATAAAAATCGAGTGAGCAAAAATATTTTACTTAGAAGGATAATATGTCGCTTTAGGTATTGTTCTGTGTACATTAAAAGCGTCTCAAAACCTTGCATACTAGAACAAATAAATACAAATGCCTAGTGAACCATGTTATTCATGTACCCTTTTATCATTTAATGATACAAAAAAGTTCCAAAAAATGTTTTTTCTCAGAAAGTAAAATGAATGCGCATACATTTCTAAAACAGAGAGGTTTAATTACTGTAACAAATGAATTACATATAACATAATATCCATTGTTGCAACTATTCCCTTTTAATTAAGTACAAAATTAACAAATTAAAAATATGGTTTTTGTTTTGTTCTGCTTTTATTTTTGTTATTACAAAACATTATCAGCAGGTATTTCAAATTTATTTATAAACAAACGAGTGCTTAAAATATCAAAGATATAAAAGGGGAATGTCCTTACCAGAAAATAGTTTTATTCAAAGGTTAAAAAATATAACTTTACGAGTATTTGTATGTGTAAATTAAAGATTGTGTTTTATTGCATTTGAAAATCCCGTCATGTACATATTCAGCCGTTTAAAGCGGATATTTATTAACAACTTTTGTATCTAAATTACATTAATTCAAGTTTTAGTTTCGGAACCAAGCATAATTGCAAAGAAGAGATAATTAGATATACGGTAATTTTTATGACAATATAATATAATATATTATACATTTGAAATTTAAGGGCAGTTAACGGACACTTAGATAAGACTTAAGTTACGTAGTGTGCAAGCTTATATTTGTAGAAATACTTGCGACATAAAGATTATGGAAAAGTGCAATGGAACGGAAAAAACATACCTCGTGGATGACGAAACGTGTGTGTTAAAGAGTGTATTGAGAATAATAGATTTAACACCGGTGATTTTGAATAGTCGAGTGAAATCATTTAACATAGAATTTGTCTGTTTTTTTATATCAATTGAGTGTGAAAGAGCACATCTTTCCTTTGAAATACCGAAGGTAAAACAGCATGGGTCGTTAAACAAATCACATTTGAATGTATTGCAGACTGAACAAAATCTTGCAGTTTTGTATAATGTATTGTGTCTATTGTAAAGTATGATAAAGCTGCAAACTGAACCATTAAATCGACTTTTTAAAACAAATTTGTGTATACGACAATCGAAAAAGAATGATTTGTTTGTGTGATGAAATAGCACTGACATTAAAAGAGAATCTATGGAATATTTGAATCAGTATCGCGTAAGAGTAATCATGTACCGTTATTTCACCAGGATTTGTTTCAATCGTAAATAAATAATTAAGTTTAGTATGTTTAGTATAAAAGAATACACAGAGCTTTTTCCTTCTTTAGATTATATGTGTAAATCTTGCAATACAAATAGTGCTAAAGGACGATGAAATACCGTGTTCTTCATTTCCGAAAATAAACTTGAATGGAAATAAAATATATTCCAATAAGCCTCGGAATTTTAGAACTCATTGAAATGTTTTGATATTCTTGAATATCACAAGCTAATCAATAGTATCAAACAAATCAATAGAGATGTGAAAGAATATTTAAAGTAAGTAGGATTATGCCTATAAAGCTATGTACATGTATTTCAAATTTATCAAACCTCTATATTAAATGTTAGTAATGTTAGAAATATACATTACAACAATAACTGACAAACAATTATATTGAGGTGGATGAGTTATTAGAGATGTGAAATAATAGTTGAAATAATTCAGAATATGCCTATAAATTGATATATTTACATTAATCGAAACTCAGCGTTGATAAATATTCGAAATGTACAAAATTTTGAAAACTTTAAAAACGAAATTATTCACAGAAGAAGGCGGAGGGGTTAAGTCAAACTGTGTCAAACATTTCTAAAAAAAGGCCTACTTGATTTTTTTCGATAAGTTCGTTTTTTATTACCAAAGCGCGACACGAATGACCATTTCGTTGAACTAAAACTTCTTCTATAAATAGATTTTCAGACTTTCACACTGTTAAGGTCATATAGCTATTTATACCTTTCGAATTCATGTACATCAGTACTGCTTTCCGGTTCTCATTTATTAATATAATATGCTGAGAATCACCGAAGGGGAAACCAATATAATAAAAATCTGAAGGAGTTCTTGAATCCGAATTTATTGTTAGCTGTAAATCAAAGGGTTTACATTGTAATTGAAATCCGGGCTCATAGACAAAAACAATATAAAACACAAATACGAGGGATGTCCGGAAATTCATATACATCTTCATTTTTTATTGTATAACAATACATACGCTGTACAAATTTTGTCAGCATAAATATACATATCTAGCGAACACATTTATCAAAGACAATTGAACTGCGACTTACGTTTGTATTTTAACAGTATTTACATACAACATATATACATCGTCATGGAGCACTTTGACAGCGTCAAATTAACTTCATGTTTACCAACTATTCAATTTTTCCCGATTTCAATAGCCATGGTACCTGTTTGGCGTATACTTAATACACGTAATGTTCCTTTGCTATAATTTCATGTATTTCATATTTAAAATTATTATTTAAAAACAAAGATGTAACTGGTTTCCATACAGTGTGTGAGATGTCTGCCTATTTCAAAAATTGTAACGCAATCTAAGATATTTCGGCCATGCTACTTTTGGTCATCTGGAGCGTTTTTTATACGACATCCTGTCATCACCGCCTCTAAATATTGTTTGACATTTAAACACAAGTTACCTTTAACATTTTATGGTTGATTTTGTTTATAAAAGTAAAGATTAAAATCTCAGCTGGCGCCATATTAGTGCTGTTATGAAGTTAAATATCATTACGTTGCTCCGTCCCTGAATTTGACGTCATTTTTGCAACACAAAATTTACGCCCTTTCATTGCCTATAATCGTCTTTTACAAGCTGTTTATTTACGTATGACGTCATAATTTAAACTAAATATCATGTATATTTAGTATCCTATGATGTCACAAAATTAAAAGGAGAGTTTGCGTTAAAATTATAACTTTTAGCAACTTATTATTCGAGTAGCTATCGTTATGAAATCAAAGTGCTCCGTAATTCGTTGATCATGTTGCCAAAGTGATCGGCGCTTTACAGATATTTATTTTATCATGTCTTTTAATTTCGAACTATATGTAGCAAATAAATACTTTAGCAAAATATTCAATCATCATATTGATATGACTGTTTATAATAATTTTATAGCCTTGTCTACGACTTTTCCGGACAGCCCTCGTAGCTCCGCGCCTGAGAGATTTGAGAATATTCATTAACACAATAAATGAATTGTCTAGACTGCGTTTAGGATATTTGTTTGTAAATGCAATTACTTGCATTTTATTAAATTCTACGCATTTCTACTCGCAGAAATGCATAACTGTCCTTTATGCTTCCGAAAATATTCAAAATTATTAAATGTTTTGTCAAAGGCATATTATGCTTCAGAAATGTTTTTTATTGTCGTTTTTTCCCCAAACAAAAATACTTTTGGTTCCTATTATAGTTTCCAAATAGTATATCATTGGACAATTATATGAACCATTTTACGTCAGTCTGTTACTTTTTGGCAATAGGTAAAGACATAGTTTTTCAGTATTTTGTATGGAAGTAAGACTGCTACTTTGTTTACATAAAGCTAATTTTATGACATAATTTCTCATTAAAAGCTACTTTCTTCTTGTGAGAATTATCTAACATACTCTAACACTTTGCTTTCAATGTTATAAAAATCATGTTAAACCTTTTCGAAAAAAAGATGAAAACAAATTCTCAAATAGAGCAAAATGTGCCTTTTCAGTATAAACAAATTATTGATTAAGAAAATAAAAAGAATTTCATAACAAATAACTTATGGCATTTTATGAATATAAGAAGTTCACTTCCCAGTCGTAAATACTTAATCTGAAATAATTACATGCCAAACCTGAAAGCCATGTCTAATAAATCAAAATTTAAAATTGCATGTTCTAAAACGAACAATAAAATTTTACTTTTGAATTGTTTTTGTGTCAATTTCAAAGCAATTTCAATTCATGTTGACAAGTTGTTCTATATCTTTATGTGGAAAGCACATTGCATCGTGCGGATAATTGTCGGTATCGTTCATCACCTTTCATTTATAAGATAAGCACACAGGACAAGAATGAAATATAAATGTAATGGTCATACTAAGCATGATTTATCATTTTTATTGTAAACCTACTTTTATTCTTCTGAAATCGTTTATTGAGCCATATGAAATATGATATGCGGGTGTGTCATATAAAAGACTGAATATTGAATAACGTTTGCATTTTTCACTGAAAGTAGTATCGATTTGTCATTTATTTGATCTTAGAAAATATTATAACACCAAACATTTAACGGTTCCTTTGAAGCTTACAGATACAAACCGTCTAAAAGTGATGACGAAAATGAAATCTCATTTTGTGAGCTAATAAATAATATAATAGTTAGCTCTGAGATTGACCTGTGAATGAGTACGTGATCAGTTCTTTCGTAGCTTAAAGGATGTTCTTTGATAAATGGCGAGGGATTTATATGTCACACTAGATTTGGATGCATTCGAGTTGCAATGACATTTGTTTGAATGAATAAAGACTTTGATTGTTTTAAAAAACAAATCTGATTAGATTTAAAGGCGCACTATACCCTAGAAATGCTTTTTTCCACAAAAGCTTTGTACATGTTGTACGTTTGTTGTCCTGCTATAATTTTTAAAGAAAATATGATAAACAAGATCAACAAGGAAAGTAACCGTCTTGCCAATTCCCAGGACTATCTTTCCATTCTGTTGCATCTTGGTAAGTAATACAGTAAAATGCATTTACATTTTCACTATCATTTTTTTCCATCCCATGACAATTCAATCAAATCACATAGGTAAAAACAAATCATACGAAAAATAAAAGCTTAAACACTATTTTTGAATCCCTATTTGAAATGGTCATTACAATACCCGTAAGCAATATTTATTGTATAATTACTTTGTAATAATGTATTGGCCATTCCCACTGCTTATAATCTTGTACACATGTTATTGCAGAATTAATTATTTTGTAATCTGTGCTATCCAAATAATGAGTATGTTCTGATCTTTTCACACTAATTACTTATTATTAACATTCTGCGCTAAAGGTGTAATATCACATACATTACAAAAACAAGAACAGTACCATCATGCGTTTTAAATTCAACTTTTAATCTGACATTTTATTTCTTATACAAATATCAACTACTTTGAATACCGCTAACTAGTCTGAGCTTTTTTCAATTGATTTGCTATATTTAGAAAATATTTGAATTAATAGCAAACATTGAATACCCACTAAGGAAGAACCTATTTGGATACATTTAGACCCTAGAGATGGACAAAACTAATGCTAATGTGCAATAAAATTAATATATACAACCTTACATTTATCTGTATTTATGGCAGAATATCCATAGTTTGTCTCTCATCACGGGGGCCTTTATGTGCATTAAAAGTATAATTTGTCGATAATTTTATCTTTGATATACTGTAAAGCTTACTGTGCCAAATGTTACGATATGTTTGTTGACAATGTCCTATAAAAGCAATTAAAAAATAATATGTTTTTATGATTAAAGTTCCATTTTTATTCACGGTTCATAAAATCTGTATTTTTATTTATCAAAATGATAATATTGGAGATGAATAGCACCCGTTATAAAATTTTAATGCAAAGAATCTTTAAAATTGAAAAAAAAATAAACTTATTTACTTGCATCTTTAATTCGGTTATCTTTTATCAAGTTAAAAACTAAATACTAAAATTACACAAGTTTGAATTATTTTCTTAAAGACTAAAGACTATATAAAGTAATAAGTATAGATTTACAAAAAATCATATACTGTTCTTTTGTATTATTTTGAAAGATGCAGTATAAAAATACATTCAATTCAATATAGTTCATTTTTTCAAAGAATATGCATACTTACACAATTATACAATCATTAGATGCACATGTAATCAAATGAAGCTATTTTTATTGTTGTAAGGTTTTGTGCTAAGAATATAGGATTTGCATTTTTTTGCGTTATGTATCTTGATAAGGAAATTAACTCAGAAAAAAATTATACAAATTGTATATATTTTGCAACTATTTTCACAAGGAATTATTGTTTAAATTCCACAAAAAGGAAAACTGCAAGAAACAACTCCTAAATTGTCGATAAAAAACAAACCAGTGCGTGATATATTCATCTACCATCATACATGCCTAATTGTGTTGATTATTCTTCTCAAGAAACACTCTAGATTAAATCCCTCTCAAGGGATCTGATTGGGAAGCAAATTAGTATTATATTGCATGGATTAATGAAGTAAAGCGATCGATTAATTTAACATGTAATTTATTACTACTTTGACATGTTATTTACAGCAAATGACTTTATAAAATAGTACTTGATTTCCTAAGAGAATATTGAAACAAATTATTTGGCAAGTTCGGTATTTTCGTTCTAGATTGTAGTAGAGTATATCTGGCTTTTTAAAAAGACATTTGTATGTTGTATGTAAAATGTAATTACACAAATTATTTCAAATATTTCCGATGCTTAGTTTGTTTAATAGAAGTACGGGATATGTCAGATTTCACAGAATGATATATTTAAAAATTGTTCCGTACACAGATATCTGATGTTAGAAGTACTTTATGTTATTTTGTCAACGACAAACCTGGTACAGTCTCGTTCTGATAGCGAAAATGAGAGACCAAAACTGGTTTGGCATAAACTGGTATTGAATACAAAGCAAATTAGCAAGATATTATTTCATTTGTTTATGCAAATGGAAGATTCAAACAAATGATTGACATGTCAATGGAAATAAGTGGAACGCGTCTGATCTCCAAATCCCTTAATTTGAATTAAACTAGAACTATCGCTGAATGCGATTCATACCCCAACCAATTTCCTTGACAGAAGACGACTTGGAAAGGTGATTAAGGGAATAACTTAAGTGGCCTAAATACATAAAAAGAAATTATCTCTGGTGAAATAAAAGACTAATTGTACAGGTAATAGTATAAATATATATTATCAAATTATGTTCGAAACAGTTACAAATAACCTTTCATTTTCCCGATGTACTAAACATTTTATTTATAAGTCAATTTTTGACCTTACAGAGTAATAAAACTTGACCTGAATATCTTATTTGCGACATCTCATATATCTTTTAAGTTTCAAACAAATACTTGTGCTAATTTCAGAAATATTCAAGTACATGTTAAAATTTAAGAACATTTTCTAAATCAATTTTTGACCTTCAAGTGTGACCTTGACCTTTAGCCGGCACAAAGGTGACATGGATTCTGCACATCCCCTTATTGAGGTGAACATTTGAGTAAAGTTAGAAGAAAATTCTTACATTATTATAGGATTTATAGAGCAGACACGACATATTGTCTAATATTTGATTGTATGTAAATTTTAAGACTTAAAAAGGGGCATAACTTTGTTAAAATGCAATACAGAGTTATGAAACTTGACCAGCATATCTTAATTGTGACACTTCTATTATATTTTTATAATTATATTTTTAGTTTCAAGCAAATACCTTTTCTAGATTCAGAAATATTCAAATAAATGTTAAAAAAATATTTTCTTAGTAGATTTTTGACCTTCAAGTGTGACCTTGACCTTAAGCCGGCAAAAGGGTGACATGGGTTCTGCACATCCCCTTGTTGAGGTGAACATTTGAGCCAAGTTTGAAGAAAATCTTTCAATTAGTGTAGGACTTACAGAGCGGACACGACATACTGTCTAATATTTGATTGTGTTTGATATTTGACCTTCAATTGTGACCTTGACCTTGAGCTGACACATGGGCAACATGGGTTCTGCACATCCCCTTGTTGAGGTGAACATTTGAGCCAAGTTTGAAGAAAATCCTTCCATTGGTATAGGACTTATAGAGCGGACACGAAAATGGAGACGGACCGACGGACGGAGCGACGGACGGACCGACCGACGCAACAAAGCCGGCAAAAGGGTGACATGGGTTCTGCACATACCCTTGTTGAGGTGAACATTTGAGCCAAATTTGAAGAAAATCTTTCAATTAGTGTAGGACTTACAGAGCGGACACGACATACTGTCTAATATTTGATTGTGTTTGATATTTGACCTTCAATTGTGACCTTGACCTTGAGCTGACACATGGGCAACATGGGTTCTGCACATCCCCTTGTTGAGGTGAACATTTGAGCCAAGTTTGAAGAAAATCCTTCAATTGGTATAGGATCTATAGAGCGGACACGAAAATGGAGACGGACGGACGGACCGACCGACCGACGCGACAAAGCGAATCCATTATAGCCCTCCCCCCCCCCAATATTTTGTGGTGGAGGTATAACTATACACTCGTTAAAATATCAGGAAAAGTATAATGTCATTCTATAACGGCGCGAGAATAAATCTTGACAAAATCTGCATACATTTTGTATCTTACAGTATTTTTAGTTAACACCTCTTTTTTCTTATTACTATATTTGTAATTCAAATCCAATTCAATATATTTAAGTGTTTAGAATGCAAACGGTTTTCATTTTATGTTTTTTATATACTATATTATGCAATTATATGTTGAGGTATATACTGGTTGGAAAGTTAACTCAAACACTTAATCACATATTTGCAATTCACTAATTATCTTCCTGTAGTTTTTTAAATATTGAAGCACCTTAACAAAGAAATATTCAAAGACTTCGCATTACAATACAAAAACTATGTATGGAAATGGAATCTAATACTTCGTTAAGGTCCTGAATGAGGTAAACAAAACATGGTCATTTTATCCCACAACATAATATAAAGTCAACACTAAAATTTGTAAGCAAACATTGACTGGAAAGCCAGCTTAAATAAATTATTTTTATATCTTACTGTTTTATCTATTTTTCGTTAATAGTTAAGCATCTTTATTTTAAAAACTTCTCCAAGTCAAAAGTTTGTGGTCAATACAATTCTAACTACCTTATTGTATTTTTTTGTAAAGAGAACGTTTTGGAGTAGTGTTTGCTCATGCAAAGTTTAGGTCATTTGAAAAGCATTACAAAGTTTACAAACTTAAAAAAAACTACCACATTCTGTCCTGCTTCCTTACTTATAACACTTATATTTATCAAGTTTCGGGCTTATCTATGTGTCAGAGTTATCTCATCGACCAGTATTAAGATGTTTTTATGACATGGGTAAAGTTATATCATGTATACTAACTGCGGAAAATAGTCGTATAACGCCGACTATATATAGTAAACCTTAATCATTTAAAAGAATATCTCGCCGTGATCAAACATTCACATTTATACCTTTCTAAAAAATTTTGTCAACAATAATCAGCCAAACATATCTGCTTATGTGAACGGTACATTGTACTATACAACTATTGTATTATGTTAAGATCTATATATACAGTTTTTCGAACCTGAGAATTGTTATACTGACCGAGGACTAGGTCGATATAATTTTGCGACAGGCCAACAATTTAAGACTTTAACATTGTCGAACATTAATCTACAATAATTATTGTTATTTAGCATACCACTGGCAGTGAAAGTTTATATGAGTATTCTTCCAACAAAATCATACCGTGTCGAACGGCGCTTTTATAAAAGCTATACGATAAAAGCATTTCTTTCCATAATATCATTGTTTGCTAATCTTAATATAATGATTTGTAAACATCTCCACTTTAGATAACGAATAAGGCAATAATGATATCAAGCATTTGTGTTCAATTTTGCTTTAATTGTAAGGAAATTACAATCAGATTTTATAAATTATAACTATATACTTAGTCTTGTAATGTCCATCTGGATAATACTGCATAAAGCAATCGGCCGTATTGATATCATAGATCAATACACTAATGTCCTTTTTGTTAAAAAGGCGTAAACAATGGTTTATTTTTCTCACTTTTTATTCCATAGCTTCTCTCGTGTGAGTTAACTACCAATTTAAAGCTGTTTGAGTCAAATGAATGCATGTTAAAATACAATTACCATTCCGGTCTCAGTCTCAATCAAACCGGGACTTTAACATTATCAATTTTGCTATTTTGGTGGTTTTTAATAATTCGGAACATTTAATTTATTTTAGTGTTATCTAGTCATCACATATTCATTATCAATAAATTTATTCCTTGATAAATGAAATCAACGTTTTTAATTTATGTGATTTTAGAGGATATATATTTAACTGAATAGATACATTTATTTATGACACATAAAAACAACCATATCAAAATTTTGATAACAACCGCACAGGCAGAAAATATGTATAACATCAATTGTTATCTCTGACGTTTTGCTTGTAGTCTCCTGAAATTTGATCACTCATTGTGCCATAATAGCATAATGTACAGTTACCGTACAGTGTTCAAACAAAAACGACAGCTGAAACCTGTGAAGTCATAGTAAAGCAATCACGAAATGTTCGCATCAACATCAGTTTAATATGTACATTCAGTATCAATATTGTAAAGAAAAAAACGGAAAATAACAAGTAAGCTGTCAAAACTTTGCTCATGTATAATTCCCAAAAGACATGTAAAAACATAATTCAAATATGTTCATGAAGAAAATGAGTGAAGAACTGTTTTGACATTTGAATTATAAAAATTGCGTTCACAAATATTTGCATAGTATTTTCAACAAAAAATCCATTTTAAATGCGGTTCAGAAGAGGAGTGTTTGAAATGTACAACATAATAAGGTTAATTATGAATATTGGTGATACCATTTGGAAATAGGAAGTCTAATGACAATTTCCCACAAATTTACACTTAAACATTAAAAAATTTTCTTCTTCAATTATTTTTATTTTTTTCAGGAGTCGATTAATGATAATTGAATAAAATATACCAAAGTTTGCAAAATGATTTGAACTAAGAAAACAGTTTACTTGTTAGGAAACCATTTTTATACTGTATCAGTCTCTAGTCAGAAAAAATCTCTGAAAAAAATCTATTAAGGAGATTATTTGATGGTATCATACGGGCATTTAATTATGATGCTTAAGTACAACACAACTAATGACATTAATTTAGATAATCAAAAGTGACACAGTCATGTCGTTATTTAGCAGTTAACTGTAAAAATGGTTATCTATATACCGTTATATTTCACAATGTCGTCAAGAATACTTGCTAGGTAAGCATCATCTTATTTCTGCGTACTGTTTTCTCATGAATTGCCTCTAAATTGCCTCATCAGTTCTTTTATTAGAAACAAATACATCTCATACAAATGGAAAACAAAGGATAATAATGTATGATGAATACCATGGATATACCGATCCCTAAACCATTACTATTTATAGAAGAAAGAGTTCAACTCTCACGAGACAATTTGATTGGGTAATATCTTAGATAACACTTACTTTGTTCTTTTTTTATTAATTATTTTTAGCACAATATTACGCCTAAAGCTAAGACTTTTAAAAGCAATTCCTCGGCAGCGAACATTTTTCTACCAAAATGTCAAATTTGCGGACGGCGATTTAAATGGTGCAAGATAATGTTGTTTTTTACACATTGTAAGGGAAACGTTTAAAGTGCTGCAAATCTTCAGTTATTCCAAACAATCAAAATAGCAAAAAGCTGACGTTTTCGGTTCATCTGATTGCCAATTTTAACAAATTATAAGTCATTTTAAACATTTTTTCCATATGAGCAGAACCCTCATCTATTTTATGCTGCCCGGGAGTAAACATGAGCCTTTTATGTATACTGTGATCTTTACAAGCAAGTAAGTTTATTTTCGCTTTATGTCATATTTTAAATACTTATCGTGTTTAAGATTGATAAAATAAACCATCTATTTCATGTAAATAAAACGTATTACATGTATTATGTTTTCAAATAAGTCAGACAAAGCCGTTTAGACTGATATAACTTTTAAAAAGTTAATAATGAGATTTGATATTCATACTTCTATTGTTATAATTCCTTTTTGTTTCTCTACATAAATATATTATATTCATTTAGTTTAAATATACGGTACTTTGTATTTTTTTCTCCTCTAAGAATCTTAAACATCAAAGTGTAGCAAATGTTTTGATTCCCTTACAAAATGGCATATTATAAATTTAAGTTTTCCTGGTCAATTTGATGAGTACAATTACGATTATGATGAACTAAAGCCAGTGGGCAAAAGCCTTTGGAAACATTTTGTGTGTGTCTCTAATACTCTATAGCTGTTTAAACTGAATTTACATACAACGAGCACAGCATCCATAAGTATTTCAAGTATAGATCAAGAGAATAGTAATGTATCATTTGGATATTCTGAGGAAATAGGTCTAGCACAATTTTGAAAGAGTTCTTAGATATTTAGTATGGACAATTATATGATGACATTACTATTTTGTTCTAGAACAATTTAATTTCTGTCAGAAGGATATGTGTAATATTGTACCATCTCTTAACTCCTTACAAATCCTTGTATATATTTATTTCATGGATTGTTATCCCTTATGATACTAGATACATGTACTAACAACATAATTGTTTACAGTAGTACAGACCTTTTATTGTAGACAATTTATTGTAAGATTAGAAGCAAATGTTTGCCTTATTTTTTTATTTTCCTTTTTTTTTTTTGGAGAGGTAAGCATTGATCTAATCAATAGTGTCAAGGTTAGGGACAAGAAAGACGAATACCTAAAGTAGAGTAATTGATATTATCAATAAAACGACATGGACGATTTATAAATAACCTCGTTAGATTAGGACTGTTAACATAACTGCAAAGTCCACTTCACTTTATTTCTCAATGGCATGCTTACAAATAATTAGAATTATATATACTAAACGACACCAACACTATTAACTTGATCGTACCGTTTTATGACAATGCTGCAAATTAGACAAGATTATTCTTTTATCTTGGGATACATAATTACAAAGTATGATTGCGATAGTATTATATATATATTTATAGTTATATATAGATTGAATTTATAAAAAAAATTAGAAGAAATGATGCAAATTATTATATGCAAATTCACATTTGGTCTATAAACTTATCATTAGGTTTAGAAAAAATCAACTGTAATACAGTTATTAGATACCTACCGGGAAATAAAAAAAAGATACATATTAATAAAAAGATTTTTAAATATTTTCAATTTTCAAAATAGAGTTCAAAGAGATCGATGAGAAATAATGAGTTTTTGTATAGATGGCATGATGGTTACATAGATTTCTTTGAATTGACAACCTTGCATTAATATAAATCTAACACTTACTATAAGATAACATTGATATTACAAATAATATCATACATACTTTGTTTTATATTCTGCATAATATTATAAACATTTGGCTATTGAAGGGTGGTTTTATTCCTTAAAAATACCAACCAAGTGTGCAAAATATATCTTATTGAGATGAGTAGGGAAATATGTCGCTTTTGGTGTTGTTCTGTATAACGTAAAAACATCTCGAACCTTGCACAAATAAATACAAATGCATAGTGAAACATGTAATATACGTATCCTTCTATCATTTAATGATACAAATAAAGTGTTATTCTCAGAATGAAAAACAAAATGTGCATTCATTTCTAAAACAGGTATAGTTTAAATTACAGATGAGTTACATGATATCTATTGTTGCAACTATTCCCGTTTAATAAAAACTTTAGAATATTTTTGTTTGTTTTGTATTGCTTTTATTTTTGTTATTACAAAACATTATCAGCAGGCATTTCTAATATACTTATAAACAAAAAAGTCGTTGAAATATCAAGATATTAAGATATTAAAGGGAATTTTCTAACCAGAAAATAGTTTGATTTAGGTATAAAATATATATAATTTAAACTTTACGAGTAATTGTATGTGTAAATTGAGGACTGTGTTTTATTGCATTTGAAAATCCCGTTCTGTACATATTCAGCCGTTTAAAGCAGGTATTTATCAACAACTTTTGTATCTTAATTACGATAATTCAAGTATAAGTTTCGGAACCAATTATTTATTACAAAGAAGAGATAATTAGATATACGGTAAATTATTATAACAATATAATGTAATACATTATACATCTGAAATTTAAGGGCAGGTAACAGACATTTAGATTATACTTAACTGCCGCACTGTGCAAGCTTATATTTGTGACATAAGTATTGCAGAAAAGAGCAATAAATCGGAAAAACACACCTCGTTTGATGATGGAGCATGTGTGTTAAAGAGAGTATTGGGAATATTAATTTTAACACCGGTGATTTTGAATGGTCGTGTGAAATCATTTAACATGGAAACTGTCTGAATCTTTTATATCAATTGAGTGTAAATGAGCATATCTTTCCTTTGAAATATCGAAGGTAAAACAGCATGGGTTGTTAAACAAATCACATTTGAATGTATTGCAGACTGAATAAAATCTTGCAGTTTTGTATGATGAATCGTGTCTATTGTACAGTATGATAAAGCTGCAAACTGAACCATTACATCGACTTTTTACAACAAATTTGTCAAAACGACAATTGATACAATTGACTTGTTTGTGTGATGAAATGGCACTGGCATTTAAAGAGAATCTAGGGAATGAATAAATCAGTATCGCATTAGAATAATCATGTACCATTAATTCAATACCAATTTGTTTTAGTCTAAAGTAAATTATCAGTTTAGTATCAAAGAATACACAACACTTTTCATCGTCAGATTATATATATAAATTTTACAAGTCGTCGATTAACATTGTATAAGACGAGGGAATACCATGTTCTTCATTTCCAAAATCAATCTTGAATGGAGATAAAATTTATTTCAATAAGCCTTGTTATTTGAGATTTCAATGAAATGCTCATCATGTATTAATATTCTTACATGTCACAAGCTTATCAACATTTTTTTTCTTATGTTAATATTATAATGCTATGTAAAAATGTACTAGAGAATCAATATATGATGTTAAGCAAAAAAAAACTGTAACTTTAAAAAGAAACTCAGTATAAACTCATTTAAAATATCTAATAAATTTTAAAACAAATGTTGAATAATTAGAGAATGATAAAACCTTTAATTGTATGGCATTTATTAGCAGAATTTGACGACCTTTGAACAAAAAATCGCTTTGAAAATATTGAATATTTAAATTAATATAATTACTACATATCTATCCAAATGTTTAAATATACAATATTTGGTATAAAATGATTTTTTTCGCACATTCACAGTAAATCATGTCATATATTTTAAACTATAATAATATATTTCTTTCGATGAGCAATCCGATTAAATACCTCTCAGGGGATCAAAATGGCTCGGAAGTAATAACGTTTTATATTGCATTGATTAATGAAACAATCAAACCAATCAATTATTATTACATTTAATTTATTCCTACTTTTGGAATGTTATTTTCGCACATAGATTTTATATTATAATACTTGATTTCCTATGGGATTGATAAGAATAATTCAGTGGAATGGTAGAATATTGATTGCACTGAACGCAAATGTCGATTTTATGTTTATATAACTGAATAAAGTTACTAAAGTATATTTTCTAGAATAATTTTTAATGAATTTCTTATATATTCTGATAAATGAATGATTAAAATCAAGAGAAAATGATCATAAAATGAGGCAGCATTTGATGACGTATGCTACATGTACGTGTTTACATATACATCATTACATATTTTTGTGTAAATCATTGCATATTTTATACAGTGATGTGTTGCATTGGTAAAAGTTTAAATAATTATTTCTCTCTGAAACATTATTTACTGGAAACAATTAACAGCTTAACTAAAAACATAGGACACGGGTGCCCTCACGCTCCTCTGTTTTGTCAATCTTATGACTCAAGGTCAAATATTTTTGGACTACATGTGTCACAAGTTTGAAACTAAAACTATTTTACTAATTAGTGTCCAACTTTATTTGTCATCCAATAAAAGCGCTGTATTTCTTAAATAGTCTGTGCGTTAATTTATATAGAAGAACAAAAGTCGAAAGTTATATCGAACACCGGTCATAGATGACTTCTATTTTTCATAGTGCTTCATAGAACTGCGTTTGTGAAAATAGTCATTTGCATAAATTTGCACATGCGCTATCGTGGGCCGCTTTTGAATATTAATTAATAACAAAATGACGTCAAAAGTTCAACCTACTTTAATTTTGCATTTATTGATAAAGGATAAACATGCAGTTCAGATTTAAATCCACGTCTTGGCGAAAAAGATACTGCACGTGTAAAAGTAAAAACCAATACAAAAGTCATTTTATATTTGTTTTTGTCATGAATGTAGGAAATGTTTAAATTATTTTGTAATTAAGAGGAAATTCACGTGGTCTCCTTAACACATGACATTTACTGTATACATATATAAATCATATCAGATATTAGCTACTGAGTATCAATTGCCTAAATAATTAAAAATGTTTGTTGAAAATAAATGTTTCCATATCGAGCAAATGAAAACTCAGCCATATGATGCCGTCTTGAAACGCAACTTCATGCGAGTGACGTAAATCATGCATATTTATCAGGTCAAATTTTAACCCACCATTCAGGTAATTGTTTAAAAAAGCGGACTGGTAGTGACGTAATAAAGTGAATATTAATGACACCAAATAAAGTTTGACACTTTATATGTTAGTATTCATCCGTAGCTGTTCTACAGAAATAAGAAATATTCTCCGTCGCTATCGCTCCCGTCGAAGTTTATAATTTCTGTAGAACAGCACGGATGAACACTAACAAATACGTAAAGGGCAAGAACTTTACAAATACTGAATAAATCCACAAGTGAACCCCAATGTGCATAAGTACATATTCTGACCAACATTCTTGAAAACTTTCAGGCCTACAGGTCAAATACTTTTTGAGCTATGCTTGAACAAGTTGAAAATTGCAAATTTATACTAATTACTCTTCTACAAAACTGGAAAAAAATCACACGCAAAGTCCCAGGTGCATAGCTTCAGTGATGCTGATCATTATTCCTGTACAGCTAGTCGATTCTGACTCAATCACACAAGGAACAAATAATACAACATAATGAAACAGTTTTTACTTAGTCAAGGGCAATAACTCTACAAGTATTGGATACATCAACAAGCAAACCCAAGGCGCACAACGTAACATGCTGATCAAAATTCCTATTAAGTTCCATGACACTAGGTTAAATTCATTTTGAGCTACGCACCACACAAATTGAAAAATGGCAATTTTCAATAGGTCAAGGGCAATAACTCCGATAAAACATATCAATTCACAAGCATAACCCCGGGTGCACAACTTCACATGCTGATCAACATACCCGTAAAGTTTCATGACCCTATGTCAAATACTTTTTGAGCTACGTGTGACACAAATTGAAAATTGCAAATTTTTTACTAAGTCAATGCCAATAACTCTGCAAATACTATATGAATCTACATGAAAATAGCCAGGTGCACAACTACACATGCTGACCAACATTCCTGTAAAGTTTTATGACCCTAGGTTAATTACTTTATGAGCTACATGCGACACAAGTTGAAAATTGCAAATTTTTACTAAGTCAAGGGCAATAACTTTAACAAAACATAATAATTCCACAAGCGAATCCCCAGGTGCACAACTTCACATGGTGAGCAACATTCCAGTAAGGTTTAATGACTCTAGGTCAAATACTTTTGAGTTACGTGCGACACAAGTTGAAAATGGCAAATTTTTACTAAGTCAAGGACAATAACTCTAAAAATACTAAATAAAACCACACGAAAATACCCAGGTGCACAACTTAACGTGCTGATAAACATTCCTGTAAAGTTTCGTGACTCTATGTCAAATACTTTTTGAGCTACATGCGACACAAAAGAGAACGGACGGACAGACGGAAGGACGAATGTTCTAACGGGACAGTAATAATTGTTCTCTCTTTTGTTCTTTTTAGCCACACAAAAGAAACCACATAAAAGCATTACGTAATTAATGACATCAAAGAGAAAGAACAGTTACCTATGGTCCCTCTAGCCACATTATTACTGTCCCGTGAGAACGGACGGACGGACAAGAGTAAATCTGAATTACCCCCTCCCTAAAGTGGAAGCATAAAAACCGTTTACGTCATCAATGCTTTAGAACAATCTTGCATGGCAATCGGGTTAAAACAGGTTTCTACCATAGATATGCGTTTGTAGCGACTTTCAACTATTTCTCTATACATTCGTTGCTGCCGAGAGATCACATGTTTTAAGATTGATAATTATTAGTAATATTATTAGGCTTAAATCATGATATAACAATAACGTTCTCTTTCATCTTTGCATTAAAATGTTATAACAAGAAACATGGCAATGCCATGAAACCAGGTTTTCAATTATCACCATTGTAGATAAATATGTTGTATTTGAAATACAAATACAAGCAACAAACAATGTAACTATGTGCAATGTAAAACATGAATAATGTAGGAGGAATTGCCACTGAAGAAGTGTTCACTATAATATTATGTATAAGGAAAAAAACAAAGGGCCATAATTAGGTCAAAAACTATCCAATCACAAAACCCCGACAATATGTGCCAGGGTGCTTGATGACAAAGCTTCTGTGAAAGTTTGAACAAAATCCGTTGAGAAATGTAGGACGAGTTCAGCACAGAAGAATTTGTTCACTATAATTATATTGATAATTCTGTATAATGAAAAACAAGTTACAAAGTAGACATGAAATAATATATCATATCTTTTTTAAATTACCTCCAAAGATGATATGACCTTTGACTGCCAAATCAAGTTAAAATCATGTAAACAGGATTTTCAATGTTAATGTCACTGTGACCTTGACCTTGGAGCCAGCCATGCGGAACATGCGTTCTGCACGTCATCTTGATGTGGTAAACATTTGTCTGAAGTTTCATCAAAATTCTTCAAAGGGTTGAAGAGTTACAGAGCGGACAGGATTTTCAATGTTAATGTCACTGTGACCTTGACCTTGGAGCCAGCCATGCGGAACATGCGTTCTGCACGTCATCTTGATGTGGTAAACATTTGTCTGAAGTTTCATCAAAATTCTTCAAAGGGTTGAAGAGTTACAGAGCGTACACAATTTCGTTTGACGCCCGAAGTTAAAATCATGTAAACAGGATTTTCAATGTTAATGTCACTGTGACCTTGACCTTGGAGCCAGCCATGCGGAACATGCGTTCTGGACGTCATCTTGATGTGGTAAACATTTGTCTGAAGTTTCATCAAAATTCTTCAAAGGGTTGAAGAGTTACAGAGCGGACAGGATTTTCAATGTTAATGTCACTGTGACCTTGACCTTGGAGCCAGCCATGCGGAACATGCGTTCTGCACGTCATCTTGATGTGGTAAACATTTGTCTGAAGTTTCATCAAAATTCTTCAAAGGGTTGAAGAGTTACAGAGCGGACACAATTTCGTTTGACGCCCGCCCATCCGCCCATCCGCCCATCCGCCCGCCATACCCCAATCTAATAACCAGGATTTTCAAAATTGAAAACCTGGTTAAAAACGACATGCATGCAGTTTTACCTCCTGGGTTTAACAAATAGACAGAGCAAGAAATTCTGAAAAAGAAACAAATATTAATCTTAAGATTCCAAAGGAAATGGGAAAGATAGTGTCTCATTGGTTTATGCAAATAAGAAATTCGAAGATTAGCTTGCAAATGTTACAGTAATAAAAAATGAAATGACTCTCAAATTTCTAGATATAAAAACGTGTACACGTCTAATTAACAAATAGAAGTTAGGCACAATATTTATTCGCTTTTCTTTCGTAAAGTTTTTGCAAAAAGTAAACATTTTTGCTGTTGTTGTTTGTTGTTTGCTTTTCTATTTCAATTCAAAATGTTTATAGAAACTAGTGAAATAAATATCAATTCTAAAATATCTTAGCTGTATAAAAAAAACAACAGTTACTGAACATCACAATGTTATGTTTTTATCTAGTAAATCTAGGTTATTTTTAGAAGAAGAAAAAAAACGTTATATTTGTCTGCCTTATTTTGTTTTGATCTTATCGTCGACATAAAAACGTTAATTTTTTTGTCATTAAACAAATATATAACACATTCTATTGTTAGGCGTTTCATAAGATAAACTAAAAAGGCAAGCAACATACCAGTATAAAGCAGAATAATCCATCTTCATGCAAAAAGAAATTCTCGAAGAAACCAACACTTACAAAAAAATAAAAAAGATGAGCGAAATTCGTCGGAACGATCTCATTAACAGTAATCGGTTATTCTCTTACATTTCATAGTTATCATGAAAATATCTTTATAATTTTGAAGTTATATTCAAGTACTAAAACATTAAAGATTCAATTTAACGCAATGAAACATTACAAATCCCCCCAATCATATTGGTAGTTCATGTTTTGGTAAATAAATATATAAACTTTATTTATATATAATATATAAACTTTGTTAAGGTGAAATTATGTGTAAAGATGTATTTTTCACTTGATTATTATTAACTATGATTCAGTCGAGGGCATTAAAAATTCAGATGTCTACACATTTCTTTAAAAAGTGTATGCTTCATTTGCATTATTGTCTTTATTGCTTTGTTCTTTGGACGCTCTATTTTGATTTTAAACAGGTTAAGAGTAAGTCATAGAATGAAATTTTGTCAAAATAGATAATTATCTATAATTATGTAACATTATATGATAACTTAGAAGGAAGTGTTCCCTAATTAATGCACTGAAAAAACACTTATTCATAAAAACCATTGAAGCTACAGTTACGTTACTAAAATATATTTAATGATAGATTGAAAAAGGAAATATAGCCTAAAACAATGAGATTCCTAACATAAAAACATTCGCACAGTGTTATGTTACATTAAACTTTTTTTTCCATAAATTATTTTGAATAATATCAGTGGCATGTTATATTTTAAATGTGCGGAAAGTATGGATCTTCTAAGAACCGTGCAAGACCATGTCCTGAAGCAGACAAAGTGATAAACGAATACAAATGTTGCTGCTATGCAGCACTTGAGAAGCTCCGCGCAAAAAAGCGATCATTACCGATACCTTACCAAATTATTTCTACGCACAAAAAAAAACATTACACCTCATGTTCAAACTGCAGACCAAAGTTTCTGTTGTTAACATGTCACAGTATTCGGCACGAAACCGAATGCCTTCAAACAAAATAGAATCAACGTCTTACAATGTTTTTCGAGAAATCGGGGTCGATTCAAATATTCACGGTAAAAAATGTCAGAAGTGCAATCAGCAATCAGGGCGGTAAAAAAGAAAGGAGCTATATACCGGAAAGAACCTACGGAAAAGAAATTTCAAAATGATAACACTATAATATAACATTTCTTAAAACGGCCTACTTAATTTTTTCCGATATGTTCGTTATTTATTACCAAAGCGCGACACGTATTTCATCTAGACTAAAAGTACTTCTATAAAAAGATTTTCGAACTTTCACAATGTTAAGGTCATCTAGCTATTTATAGCTTTCGAACTATGTACATCAGTACTGCTTTCCGGTTCTCATTCATTAATATAACATGCTGCGAATCACCGAAGGGGAAACCAATATAATAGAAATCGGAAGGAATTCTTGAATCCGAATGTATTGTTAGCTGTAAATCAAAGGGATTAATTGATAAAATCCGGGCCCATGGATAAAATAGATATTAAACACAAATAGTTCCGCGCCTGTTGGCGCGGAGCAATAATTGAGAACATTCATTAACACAATAAATGCATTGTCTAAACTGTGTTTAGGATATTTGTTTGTAATGCATTTACTTGCATTATATTGAAAAGTACGCATTTCTACTCACAGAAATGCATAACTGTCCTTTATGCTTCCGAAAGTATTAAAAAGTATTGAATGTATTGTCAAAGGCATATTATGCTTCAGAAAGGTTTTTTTTTTGTCGTTTTTTTTTTTTTTTTTTTTTTTTTCAATAAAAAAACAACTTTTGGTCCTGTTATAGTTTCCAAAAAGTAGATCATTGGACCATTTTTACTTCAGTCTGTTACTTTTTGGCAATAAGTAAAGACATAATGTTACAGTATTTTGTTTTGAAGTAAAACTGCTACTTTGTTTACATAAAGCTAATTTTATGACATATAATTTCTCATTAAAAGCTACTTTCTTCAAGTGAGCACTGTCTAACATACTCTAAACTTTCATTTCAATATTATAAAACTCATGTTAAACCTTTCTGAAAAAAATATGAAAACAAATTCCTTCCTGGAGCATAATGTGCCTTTTCAGTATCAAACCACTGTTAATTAAGAAAATAAAACGAATTTCATAACAAATAACTTATGGCATTTTATGAATATAAGAAGTTCACTTCCCAGTCGTAAATACTTAATCTGAAATAATTCCATGCAAATCAGGGATACTCAGGCAAATTAATGACAAAAATATCAAAATTATCTTATGCACTCAAATCACGCTAAAATGACATTTGTTAAAGTCCCAGCATAAATTTCTGTATAAATTCTATATATTTTTGGCCTGAAGCGCAAATATATCTGCATATGTTGAACGAAATTTATCCACCGACAGAATCACCGAGTTGTTCTAAAACTAGTCATGGAACTTTAAAAAAAACTTGGAAGTTACAATAACAGATAATGTGGATGTTGAATGATTGAAACAGACCTAAATCATTCATTTGACGTGTTATTTAACGTTTCCAGAGTTCACTGTAACAATAAATGTAGAATCGTAACGCTCTAACCTGACCCACGTGTGTCAAGTTAGGAAACCAACATAGGAGAAAAAGTTTGTTCTTGTGAATGCCTAGTTTATTTGTTTTGAGTGAATTTACAGAATAATGAATTAAAAAATAAAAACGAAGAAATGAAAATTTTGCCTGTGTCTTCCTTGTCGTATAAATCAAATTTTAAAATTGCATGTTCTAACACGAACAATAACATTTTACTTTTGAATTGTGTTCGTGACAATATCAAAGCAATTCTAATTAATGTAGCCAGGTTGTACCACGTTATTATGTGGAAAGCAAATTGCATCGTGTAGATAATTGTCGGCATCGTTCATCACCTTTGATTTATAAGATAAGCGCAACGGACAAACGAATGAACTATAAATGTTATGGTCATATTAAGCATGATTTATCATTTTTATTGTAAAATTACTTTTGTGTCCTTCTCTTATCTTTTTTGAGCCATATGAAACAAGATATACGGGTGTGCCATATAAGGGACTGAATATTGAACAAATTTGCATTTTTCACTGAAAGTAATATCGATTTGTCATTTATTTGATCTTGGAAAATATTATAACACCAAACATTAATGATTCCTTTGTAGTTTACATATGCAAACTGTCTGACGGAAACTGAAATCGCATTTTCTGAGCTGATACTGTATAATAGTTAGCTCTAAGATTGACCTGTGATTGAGTATGTGATCAGTTTCTTCGTAGCTTAAAGGATGTCTTTTGACAAATGACAAAAGATTTATATGTCACATTGGATTTAGATGCATTCGTGTTGCAATGACATCCGTTTGAATGAATACAGACTTTGATTTTTCTGAATAAAATCTGATAAGACTTAAAGGCACACTATACGATAAAAATGCTTTTTTCTCAAAAGCGCTTTTTTACGTATGTCGTTCTACTATAATATCCAAAGACATTTACGCACTGGCCAATTACCAGGACGACCTTTTGGCAAGCATTATGTTGTGTTCTGGTAATTAGAACAGTTAAAGTGATTTAGTATTTCGTGTGGAAGTCAAAAAAGACATTTTGCTACTTTTTTGAGAAATAATTGTATATTCAGCGCTTAATATGAAATATAAGCTAAACAACCAAAGAACTTTCATTTATTTTAAATTCAACTTTGGGTCTGACATTTTATAACTTTATAATTAATATCAACTATACCGCTGACTAGTCGGAGAGTTTGCACTTTCTAGAGTTAATTTGAATAAATAGCAAACATTGAATACCCATTAAGGAAGAAACAATTTGGAAACATTAAGACCATTGAGATGGACATAACTCTTGCTAATGTGCAATAAATATATGCAGCCTTACATTTATCTGTATTTATGGCAGAATGTCCATAGTTTGTCTCTCATCATGGGGGCCTTTATGTGCATTAAAAGTCTAATTCTGTCGATAATTTTATCTTTGTGATACTGTAAAGGTTTCTGTTTTTGTTGTTTGTTCAAAATGTCACGATATATTTGTCTACAATGTATTAATTGAATAAAAGAAAATGTATTGTTTATTGTTAAAGTTCCATTTTTATTCACGTTTCATAATATTTATAGTTTTATTGATCAAAAATCCGTTATAAAAACCTTAATGCAAAGGATCTATTTAGATGAAAGTTTAAACAAATTTACTTGTATCTTTAATTGAACACGTTGATCAATTTGTAAATAAATTTTAATACCTTGAATCAAACTGAAATAATGTAGGATTTCAATTTCCTCTACTTCTGGGGTAATTGATGGCAAACTCCTCTAAGATAAATTAATAAAATTGTTGTTATGTTATTCTTGACATATTTTATATAAACAGAACAGAAAAACACAAATATTGAAAAGAATGAATAAAATACGAACTTATCTTAAGCGTGTCTTATACTTTCAAGTAATAAGATGTACTCTTAAAAATTCAATTTAATTCGCGAAGAAACAAAACAAGTAGAGCAAATATGTCGAAATCAATGTTAAAGTCCCACATGACTAAAAATAATAGGCACTTTCGCAGTAACCTTTGTTTTTTGTATCTTACTACGGTGCCCGGAAAATACTTGTTTACCGTAGCACGAACTGTTTTGCTACTACAATTGATATAATTATAATAGTGAATTAGTATTTTGTATGGAAGTCAAAATACTACATTGTTTACATTTTGGTTTAAATTAGGTTGTATGAAGCTTTTAACTCTTTCAGAATTAAATGATTTTATATAAAGGTCATTTTCTTGTTGTTGTCGTTTTTTAGGTGTTCTATAATAATATAACCTAAGAAGTAAAATAATTAACATAAATGATTCTAAATCTTTATCTATATTGAGCGTTGTCTCGTAAAATGTCGTAAAAAGTTTCAGTTTGCTTTTAACATATAAATTATGATTAGATCATTACATGCATTGAGAGGTTCATTCACACTACAATAATAGTAACAATATATTCAGTATATCATTTTGTTATGTTAATAATTGATTTTACTCTAAGACCAATGAAGGTTAGCTACCTTGTTTTTGAAAATGTTGTCTGATAAAAAACAATTATTTTGGCTACACAAGAATTTGATAAATCTAGAAACGTATAGCATATGCATGATGCATAATGCAGAACAGTTTGTGTGGTTATGATTATTATTTAAATCAGTTACAATCAGTTTGCATTCACACCTCTTTAAATTATCTACAGTTTCGTGTATACACCGTGACACTTATTTGGCTATTAGAATGAATCATTTGTATTTTAAATTTACAGACAAAAAAGACTGTACATAATTTAACTACATTTAAACACTAGAAGGCTAATTGATATTTCAAACAATGGCATAAAGAAAGCGTTTTATTTATAATGTAAGACAAAAATAGACGTGTTAAGAATAGGAATTAAATGGAAAGCAACTGTACTAATAAACATCATCTTTACGACTAACATTACCGTTGATAGTATATATTATACGGACCTCGGTAAATGTGGATTTCCCTGCTCATCCGTAGACAAAAAATTTTTTTTACTGTAATAGCTTCAAGATGTACCGCTCTTTACAATAGTTTAGTCCATCTGTTGTGCTTATTTTCGAGTTGTAACGTAAAAGTTTGTTAGTACCTACAGATTTGCTTTGGTAAGAACAAAGACAAATAGTCTTAATTCCGGAGTTAGTCTTTTGAATATTCTTAATTCCGGCGTTAGTCTTTTGAATATTCTTAATTCCGGCGTTAGTCTTTTGAATATTCTTATTTCCGGCGTAAGTCTTTTGGATATTCTTAATTCCGGCGTTAGTCTTTTGAATATTCTTAATGCCGGAGTTAGTCTCTTGAATATTCTTAATTCCGGCGTTAGTCTTTTGAATATTCTTAATTCCGGAGTTAGTCTTTTGAATATTCTTAATTCCGGAGTTAGTCTTTTGAATATTCTTAATTCCGGAGTTAGTCTTTTGAATATTCTTAATTCCGGAGTTAGTCTTTTGAATATTCTTAATTCCAGCGTTAGTCTCTTGAATATTCTTAATTCCGGCGTTAGTCTTTTGAATATTCTTAATTCCGGCGTTAGTCTTTTGAATATTCTTAATTCGGCGTTAGTCTTTTGAATATTCTTTATTCCGGCGTTAGTCTTTTGAATATTCTTAATTCCGGCGTTAGTCTTTTGAATATTCTTAATTCCGGAGTTAGTATTTTGAATATTCTTAATTCCGGCGTTAGTCTTTTGAATATTCTTAATTCCGGCGTTAGTCTTTTGAATATTCTTAATTCCGGAGTGAGTCTTTTGAATATTCTTAATGACGGCGTTAGTCTTTTGAATATTCTTAATTCCGGCGTGAGTTTTTTTAATATTCTTTATTCCGGAGTTAGTCTTTTGAATATTCTTAATTCCAGCGTTAGTCTTTTGAATATTCTTAATTCCGGCGTTAGTCTTTTGAATATTCTTAATTCCGCAGTTAGTCTTTTGAATATTCCTAATTCCGGCGTTAGTCTTTTGAATATTCTTAATTCCGGCGTTAGTCTTTTGAATATTCTTAATTCCGGAGTTAGTCTTTTGAATATTCTTAATTCCGGCGTTAGTCTTTTGAATATTCTTAATTCCGAAGTTAGTCTTTTGAATATTCTTAATTCCGGCGTTTGTCTTTTGAATATTCTTAATTCCGGCGTTTGTCTTTTGAATATTCTTAATTCCGGCGTTAGTCTTATGAATATTCTAATTCCGGAGTTAGTCTTTTGAATATTCTTAATTCCAGAGTTAGTCTTTTGAATATTCTTAATTCCGGCGTTTGTCTTTTGAATATTCTTAAATCCGGCGTTAGTCCTTTGAATATTCTTAATTCCGGAGTTAGTTTTTTGAATATTCTTAATTCCGGCGTTAGTCTTTTGAATATTCTTCATTCCGGCGTTAGTCTTTTGAATATTCTTAATTCCGGAGTAAGTCTTTTGAATATTCTTAATTCCGGAGTTAGTCTTTTGAATATTCTTAATTCCAGCGTTAGTCTTTTGAATATTCTTAATTCCGGCGTTAGTCTTTTGAATATTCTTAATTCCGGCGTTAGTCTTTTGAATATTTTTAATTCCGGCGTTAGTCTTTTGAATATTCTTAATTCCGGCGTTAGTCTTTTGAATATTCTTAATTCCGGCGTTAGTCTTTTGAGAGACAAACGAACTATCATTTTACATTTTTAAGGGTTACCGTTGTCTAATCAAAATGTAAACTATTAGATATTTGGAATGGTTAGCGTATGAAAAGGAAGATCATTTTTGGAAATAAGAGAAGACATAAGAGCAAGATTTGAAGGATGCTCCAATTACTAAGTTTGGTCAAGTAAAAATAATCTTTTAAGGAAAGAAAGTACTATATTTTTGTTTCTTTTATTAGTCATTTGCAACTTAATACATACATTTAGTTTAAAAATATTCCAGCAGCATACATATTCTATATTTGTACATGCCTACATTAGATTTAAAAGCGCCTGTATGTCACTTTACTTCTTCATGCTACAAAAATATGAAATTTAAGTACAATTTGTTGTCATAACTATAATATTCAACACTTCAAATATAAGGCTGATATATGAATGTACTTTTCCTTTAATATAATTATTGATTGATACATATTCGTGATTTTTAAAATCGTTTGAACATCTGGGAAAATACAACGGAAAGCACATTTGTTTATGCAAATGAATGAAATAATGAAACTGGAGATTGACATGTCAATGGAATATAAATGAACAACGTCTGATCTCGAAATCCCACAATTTAAATTAAACTGCAAACGCATTTGAATATTCCGCGGCTATTATTCATTCGTCTGCAACAGTATATGTATGTATTCAATATTGAGTGAGACTAAAAAAAACGATTGGAGCACCAAACTTAATACTGTATTCCGGGATATACTGGATAAGACGCTTGAATGATAAAATACTTAACTCTCGCTTTTTCACGGAATGAACTTTAAAACGTCTTATTCATCACTTCACACCGATTTATATACGATAATGAATAAAAAATGTAAAAGTAAATCGATATTAGTCTGTTTTGTGATCATGATGTCTGCAAGCGTCTAGAGGTATTGCACCAACACTTGAGTTAGTTAAATCCTACAATATTTGAAACTGATTCTGCAAAGTTTGTGATATTAGTACTCGATACTTGCATTTTCACATCAACATTGTTTATCGCATAAAACGAACATTTTTTATGAAGAAAGTATCAGTCGTTTTCAAGAGCATTTAAACGAGATTATGCAGCATAAACATGTTTATTCGATTAATGGTTACTTATTATACATTTATAGAATAGGCTCATGTCGAGAAACTACTGGTAGTGACAAATAATTTATTGTTGGCACTTTATCTACCTACGAACGAATATTATATCATAATTTTAATTTCATTGTTTGACATGTTTTAATATCTTTTGAAAGAATGTGTTATTAAATGAACTTCTGTTTTAATTTAATATCATATCTGAAAATGAAAACCATAAACAAGAAGCATGAACTTTTCATGCCTTGTCAAATCTCTTTTCTCACGTGATTTTTTTTAATTTCTTTTTTGAACCATAATTAATGGTGTTTCAAATTTACTCAACGATACATTGCCGATACGTTTACAAAAGTATTACATGGATTATTCTGTTTATGTTAAGTTTTATTTTTTACTTTAAAAACTAAAAACTCCAAAGATGAAAAAAGAGTAGAGAGATAATTACAAAACCCTCCCCCATCCCAATAACACCAATCCGTACAAAACCATTGGGTGCTTAGAAATGTAGTCTTATGATTTATCGAGATAAAGACATTTTAGTGTAGTAAATCAAACGCAAATTACTGATGTCCTGTTAAAGTTTCAACAAATTCCTGAAATTGGTCATATAGCTTCTTTTGGGTTTAGGCGTTTAGGAGAATAGTTACAGTGAAAGTGAATTTTTTTTTTTTTGTATGGTAGTCAAACTACCACTTTGTTTCATTTTGGTACCTCTTTCTATCACAACTTATTCTTCTTTCAGCGTTACTTTAATCGGTTGAAAAGCATCATTCAGGTTTTAAATTAAATGAAATTTAAAACACAAAATTTAAATATTTTTATTTGTTTGTTTGCTTGGTTTCACGGCGTACCAACACAGTAGATAATATGACGCAAAAACAGGAAAGACTATTTTGGCTAACCTCGTATGTTACAAACTTAAAAGCAACACAATGGGTCAAAACCACCTAACCTGCTTGAGTTAAGAGATAAATTAACCCCTGTTGTTCGAATCCATTTTGTCACCTCTAACGACCAAACAGGGATAAACGGTGGCTGCAATTCTTAAGCCTCAACCAATAATAACAATCCGTAAGCAGCAAAGGACATGTGTTCTTTTAAACAGAACTTTTTTTTCATTTCTGAAGTGTTTCTTGCTTATAAGTCTGAACTGGAGTTTTAAATGTTTCCGGCATTTTTCATATAGAGACAGAAAGATATTTGTACACATAAAACACAAGACCATACAATTACTGTGCAAAAAGATAAATATTCTCTATTTTCAGCCTCATCGATGTTTTCATTGTATATTTAGTTTAAATATAGAATGTGCTTCCATAAATAAACAATGAATGTGTATCATTAATGTCTTTTTTGAATGCAGTTAATGTGAAAGATATAAACAGTTCAGTCTTAATAAGCAGAAGACACTAGTATTAATCGAAAGCAAAGTGAACTTATTTTAACTTATTGTGTGGAAATTCTTTATTCTCAGTGACATTTCTTCATTATATTTTTACTAAAGTAATCATGAAGTGATATCTTATATATGACATAGGTGTTTAGTATTAAGTAATCCTAATAAATAGATATATCTTAAATATCATTTACTTAAATTCACACAAAACATATATTCTATTCAAGGGTTGATATAATAATATGAAAATGACAGATTGTTTTATATGATTGACGAAAAGTCGTGTTTCACTTATTTTCAATGAGAATAATGATGGCAAAAGTGCTCACATCAATGCATTATAGCAAAGTGTTCTGTGTTCTGTTATAAAAATGACTCATCAGGTAATACTTTGTATCATACTATAGTTAAAACCTTAACAATTGTCAGAACACGGCGCATTTGAAATGAATGCAAATCGGAGGTTTCAATATTTGTTTTTTTAATTATAAGCCTGTAAATTAGTTAATTGTACGCATAAGCTACCGACGATGGACACGAGACCATTTGTTGCAGTAGTTTTCTTTCCACTGAAAGAGTTGTACAACATTAGTCTTTTAGAAATTCCAATAGGATTTCCAAGAAATTCTAAGATGAGCACGATAAGTAGCAAACTTCAACATTTGGAACAAATTGAATTCAGTACCTTTTTCCAATTATCGTAGTTATCGTCAAGGGAAATTAAAACTAGAAATGTGTCCATAGGACACGGGTGCCCCCACACGTCACTGTTCTGTCAATCTTATGACTCTAGGTCAAATATTGATTGGACTTCATATGCCACAACTAAAAATATTTTACTATAAGTAAAGGGCAAGAACTTTACAAATACTGATCAAATCAACAAGCAAACACCAAGGTGCATTAGTACACATGCTGACCAACATTCTTGTAAACTTTCAGGCCTACAAGTCAAATACTTTTTGAGCTATGCATGAACAAGTTGAAAATTGCAAATTTTTACTACTGTGAGTCAAGTGCAATAACTCTAACAAAACTGAAAAGAAATCCACATGCAAAGTCTCAGGTCCATAGCTTCACAGTGATGTTGATCATTGTTCCTGTAATTAAGTGATGTTGATCATTGTTCCTGTAAAGTTGGTTGATTCTAACTCAAGCACTCAATGAACAAATAACACAACATCGTGAAACGGTTTTTTACTTAATCAAGGGCAATAACTCTACAAACACTGGATGAATCAACATATATCCTACATATGCTGAGCAACATTCCCGTAAGGTTTCATGACTCCATGTCAAATCCTTTTTGAGTTACATGCGACATAAGTTGAAAATTGCAAACTTTTACTAAGTCAATGGCAATAACTCTAAAATACTAAATAAACCCAGACGAAAATACCCAGGTGCACAACTACACATGCTGATCAACATTCCTGTAAAGTTTCATGACTCTAGTCTAGTTTTAGAGTTATCTCCTGGACAAAGTTCAAAGTGTAAAAAAAACAAAGGGCAATAATTCAAAAAATAGGAAAGGCAGAGCTACGGTTCTTAATGCACACATACTCAATGAAATTTATCTACCTACAAAGTTTCATGGTGATACCTCTTATAGTTTTAGAGTAATGTCCCGGACAAATTCAAAGTGTAAAATAAACAAAGGGCAATAATCCAAAAATTAGGAAAGGCAGAGTTTCGGTTCTTGTGCACTGCACACCTACTTAATAAGACCTATCTACCTACAAAGTTTCATGTTGATACCTCTTGTGGTTTCATAGTTGTATCCCGGACAAGAAAAGCGGTCGGAAGGACGGACGGACAAGGCGGCGACTATATGCTCCCCCGAAATTTTCGGGGAGCATAAAATAAAATTATTGATAAAGGCCCAGTAAACTCACACTCATTTAGTATCATAATTATTATTTAGTAATCGCATTTTTGTAAAATCAACTAAACAATAACACAAGTTGTACTTACGGTTTTTCGTCTGTCCCTATACAGATATTCTAAAACTGTCCTCCAATTATTTAAAAACAATAGCAAGATATCATATGAAAAGAAACACCTTATATCCTTTAAAGTTATGAATATGTTCTCTTACACCAGCTTTGTCTTTAATTGCATCTTATATTCGATCGAATACATTATTATCTGCCAAGTATAAAACATATGTTGTATAAACTAAAATTTACGATTGCGTGCACTAACATAAACAAAAATATACTAAATTAAAGGCCAGCTGTTTTCTTGTCAATACTAAAGTAATTTTCATTTATGTTGGCAACTAGTACAGGATCATTTTTGAAGCCAATATGTAGCGTGCAAAAACTGTCTACACTGTGAGACATGTTCATCAGTTAGAAGAAAAATTTGACATGGAGTTTATCAGGTCAGACGGACTTAAGGTGCACAAAGCATTGCATAACTTGTGTAGACAATTGCATGATTACAATCGACAGATTATTTCCTTCAGTCTACGTTTTTCTTGTATGCCTTATGTGTAAAATGTTGTAGATATATACCATAACATTGTTTAACTTCTGATATACCACAAAACACAATCTCAATTCATTATATAGTCAACCATGTAAATCATATACAGTTTACATACAGTTATATAAATAGTGTACCAATTAGTTTTCGTTCAATTTAATTTAAGTTTTAATTGATTCTATGTATTGCTTATATCATCATTATGCATCATCATTAAAAGGGAAACTTAACAATGTTAACATCATGAAGAAATACCAAGTTATGAAATGAAGATATGTAAAAGCAAATTTAAAAATTCACTTCATTCTCTGGTAAGGGAATTATTTGATTCTACTAATATAATGCTTACCAAACATTCACGTATTGTGATTATTTGTGAATAAGTTATCATATGTTTCAATACAATAATTCGAGGACCAGTATCATTAACACGCTATTCTAGTAACAACAAAATGACCACATGACAGCAAGTAACTCAAAAGAACTACGACAGCGACTTACGTAATTTATATAATCTATAGAGTGTCAACACCTTAATGCTTAGAAAGATAATCACGTTTTGATAAGCAGAGGAACGTTTTTCACTTTAATACATATCAGTTCGTTAAACAGCATATTTTCTAATTTACAAGACTTAGTAATACAAAACTCAAAATAATTACATTGTTTAACAGGAAAAAATAAAAAGATGATTTTCATAACATAAATGTTACTATATATTCATATTATCTTGTCCATTTCTTTATTAAGGTGCTATTTTTGCAAGAGAGGAAGCTATCCAGTTAGCTTACGGAACGTCGGTGGTTCTACTCAGGTACCCGTTCGTGCCTGAAATAATGCATGTAAGAGCACCTGAGGTCTTCCTCCACCAGTAAAGCTGGAACGTCGCCATATGATATATACTGTGTCGTTGTGACGTAAAACCCAAACAAACAAACAAGGTGGTTTTTTTACTATTTTAATAATTTACTTATGTTGCTGATAGTAATAAATAGATATGACCGAATTATATTAAACCGTGTAGAAACAAAACGTGTCAAACTTACAGAACATGCAATACATTGATATTAATTTAATTCAAGATATATTTTAAATGAAATAAAACAAAAAAAATATACAAATTACGTTATACTTGCGAACTAATAAATGATACAGTTGGTTGCAAGAACATTGTCATTTGAAGAACATTTTAATTAATTTGTTACACAGAATTTGATAAAGCTATTCGACACTCGAAACGATTGTAAAAAATAGATATTATTTTATTGAAAAAAAAAATAGAAATATTAATCAAGTGTACTTGTGTATGTTTTTTTTATTTAAATTATATTTTCAATTTAGAGATGAAACGTCTTATAATACTGACTAAAATGTTTATTATAATGGATCGCCTAAATCCAAAGATACGGAGAAAGAGAAATCCCTCGAGAACAAAGCTACCATAACAAGAGCCATGTCAACATGGCCATCCCCCGCCGAATGTGTTTGCTCATTGGAAGAATGTATATGTAGTAGAGCAGAATAATTCCATTTTAAGAGGTCTTTTGGTAATGAAAACTGATGGCTATAGTGATTACAGATTTGAAACCTATGTGAATACTGATGGCTGAAAATAACAAAGGGCAATAACTGAAAAATAATGCAGGGTAGGTTATCATTCTTGTGTGCTGCATCCCTCCTCAGTAAAATCCATCCACCTATGAAGTTTCAAGTTGATACCTCAAATACTTTTTGAGAAAAAAATTGAATTGAAAAATTAAGTATGAAAAATAACAAAGGGCAAAAACTCAAAAATTATAAAAGGTAGAGTTATCATTCTTGTGCAATGCACACCTCCTGAGTTAGATCTATGCACCTATGAAGTTTCATAATGATATCTCAAAGGCCTTTTGAGTTATGCTCTGGACAAAAATAAATTTTGAAAAATAAAAAAAGGGCAATAACTAAACAATTATGCAGGGTAGAGTTATCATTCTTGTGCACTGCACTCTTCCTCAATGAGATTCATCCACCTATGAAGTTTCAAGTTGATACCTCAAATACTTTTTGAGATAAGCTCCGGACAAAATAGTATGAAAAAGAACAAAGGACAATAACTCAAAAATTGTACAGGGAAGAGTTATCATTCTTGTGCACAGCATTCCTCCTCAATAAAATCTATCCACCTATGACATTTCATGTTGACATCTCAAACACTTTTGAGTTATGCTCCACTCGGGTGAAAAATTAGGTATGAAAAATAACAAAGGGCAATAACTCTAAAATTATGAAAGGTAGAGTTATCATTCTTGTGCACTGCACACCTCCTGAGTGAGATCTATGCACCTATGAAGTTTCATTTTGATATCTCAAAGGCTTTTTGAGTTATGCTCTGGACAAAAATTAATTTTGAAAAATAACAAAGGGCAATAACTCAAAAATAATGCAGGGTAGAGTTATCATTCTTGTGCACTGCACTCCTCCTCAATGAGATCCATCCACCTATGAAGTTTCAAGTTGATACCTCAAATACTTTTTGAGATAAGCTCTGGACAAAATAGCATGAAAAAGAACAAAGGGCAATAACTCAAAAATTGTATAGGGAAGAGTTATCATTCTTGCGTACAACATTCCTCCACAATAAGATCTATCCAACTATGACATTTCATGTTGATATCTCAAAAACTTTTTGAGTTTTGCTCCACTCAGGTGAAAAATTAAGTATGAAAAATAACAAAGGGCAATAACTCAAAAATTATGAAAGGTAGAGTTATCATTCTTGTGAACTGCACACCTCCTGAGTGAGATCTATGCACCTATGAAGTTTCATGTTGATATCTCATAGGCTTTTGGAGTTATGCTCTGGACAAAAATCAATTTTGAAAAATAACAAAGGGCAATAACTCAAAAATTATGCAGGGTAGAGTTATCATTCTTGTGCACTGCACTCCTCCTCAATGAGGTCTATCCACCTATGAAGTTTCAAGTTGATAACTCAAATACTTTTAGAGATATGCTCCGGACAAAAATGTCGGACGGAAGGACGGACGGACGGAAGGACGGAAGGTCGGACGGACGGAGACTATTTCTATATCCCCCGCCGCCTTTTCGGCAGGGGATAAAAATTAATAAGTTCAATTGCCTTCTAATTACCTTTTTAATATGACAATGAAAAAACATCCTCCCTCTCATCCTCTTACACAATCTTTAACAGTATGCTATATTCAACACTTAAATTTTGGTATCACATATTCCGAAGGACCAGAAAACCATAACAATGATGACAAGAAGTACGGAAAAGCATGTTGAAAGATATGTTAAATAAGAAAGAAATGGTTTCATGTCTTTTATGTAATGTTACCTAACGACATTTGGCAAATATTGTTTCTAGACAGAAATAGTTAGTTGTATAAGTATGGATATTATTTTTTGCTTTGAAGCAATAGACAGTAAATGTTATTGATTATACTAAATATATTAAGTTGTTTATTTAATAACATGATATTTTATTAACTACAAATTGATATTAAATTACCATTATCTGTCCTTAGGAATATCAATGTCTACAACCCTTATCTAAATTCCAATGCACGACATTTTTTGAAAGTGTCAATATATGTTGTTGTTGTTTTGTTTTGTTTGTATTTTTCCTTTTCGAGTCAAAAAGTGAAAGTTAAAAATATATCTGAGTGACAATGAGACTTTTATCAAATGTTTATTATTATTTAGAACATGGTGGGATATAAGTCTATGTTTCACTTTATTTTGTAATCAAATTTACTTCATGTGAGGAAGGTTTCAAGCTAGTTTATGGAACGTCACTGTTTTTACTTATGTGCCTATTCGTGGCTGAAATAATGCACGGAATAACACCACTGTCTTCCTCACGTAAAAACCCAATCAAGCGAATATATTAACTGCCTCTTCCCTACAAGTTTAGCAATGCGATAAAACATGTTATGCTCTTAATTTATACCTTTATATTCATATGATTATAAGAACGACAATTTAACAACAACGTTAATGATAAAAAATGGGTACTTTAGCTTAAACAATGTATCCTTATAAGTATTTTATATCAAGTAATAATCAGCAGGTAGATGTTAATGAAGAAGAAACACAATGTTTTTACAGATAATTTGTGCCAATTTTTGACATAATGTCTTCCTATGAATGTAATCACTATCATTTTCGCTTATTGTACTGTTAGTATTCGGTGTTCTGTAAAAACTAAGTTCCTCATTATATAGATTCTTTACTGGTAAAATACCTTCAAAAGTGGGAAAGGACTGTAACAAATTCCAATATCATGAGCCCAGGCATACATAGTAACAATCATTCAAATCACTCTGTGAAAAAAAGTTTTATAGATTAAGTATAAACGGAACAATGAAATGAATCGTAAATTGCAAAGGATGTGTTTATATTTAGTTTCGAATAAGACGTGCATGAAATAATAGAACAGCAATTTGATGACCAGTACAAAATATATGATTTGTCAATGAATGACAGAAACAATGATTTTTCAACAAATAAATGCCTAACAAAATGGAAATGCGGCTTAAGAGAAATATGGTATAAAGTTCTAAACATAACATCGTTAGTACGTACTAAACCATGCATACCGTACGAGAAATAACATTAAATCATTTATAAAAGCAATGTAAATATTAATATAATTAAAGATACAAACAAAATGACCTCGTCAAAGAAGGCTATATTGATTATCTTCAGTTTTAGGAAATGTAAGACCAAATACGTGATATTTATTCGATTTTTAAAGTAATTGTAACACTCTCAGTGTAAATGATATATTCTGGAGACGTTTTATAGTATGTGGTGTTGTTAAAATTATACCTACAATATATATCTTGAATAAGTGGAGTACTAATGGAGATATTTTAATCGGGAAATGTTTTAAAAGTATATGTGTTAACTTGTTTACAGTCTTTGAGATGTCCCCAGTCTTTGAGATGTCCCAAACTTTATGCGCTGAATATCAGTGTGAAATAACAAGATCGTTCAAATTTGTTTTCAGTGTATAGTGATAAATGGAAAATGATTAATATCAATAACAATAAATAATAATCAAGTAGATCAAATAATCAGTAACATAGCAAATAACATTTTTGACTGAAGACTGGAATAGATATACTAATAAATAGACTGGAAGGAGTCATGAATTATTTTATGTCAAGGTACTTGCAATGGAATATTGACGTCTAAAAATCTGGCAGCAATTGTTCGATAATGGGCTAAATATTTGAACCAGTTTTACATGTATAGATACACATAATGCTAATAATGATTTATGAAGTAAATGAGCAAAAAGATTGTTCCTTTCCTAATGCATTTTATATGTCATATTGATATGGCATTGAGTATATCATTTTTACTGCTTCGATGAAATATATCAAATATATGACATATGTGTGGCAATTCATATTTCGATCAGTTCAGGTTAATATTTAAAATCCAGATGTCAAGCTATACAAATTGTATGTAAACCATTACTGAATCGAAGAAGAATTTCGTCTCAGTGATTAATCATAGATTTACGTAACTTAGCTTTCTTATGATTGTATGTAGATGTATTTTAATTAAAAAACGGCAAGTAAAGCTTCTTTAAACTACGATATGCCACTTTTTATTTACTCAAAATATTCCGTTAAAAGGCAATTACGAATGAAATTAAAGAATGGAATATGTATCAAGATGATATTCCACTTTAAAGCTCTCATATCCTTTTTTTAATTACAATCCACTAACATACTGCAGAACTTTATGAGGCAAATTACATAATGTGAACTTTACGCTTAATTAAATTTTGTAAATCGTTTTCTGTTAGCTTATCAGGCCTTGCATAAAATATACGATTTTCATCGGTAAACATTTACTGTTTAATGACAAAAATTGCAGCTAATTTTAATACTTATTTTAGTATCAGAATTTGAAAGAAATATGATATGTCTATATAGCTTTTTTATATATTTCCTTACGACATGCTATACACAATGAACAAAGTCAACATTAAACTGGTTTTTCTTTTGGTTGAAACGCTCAGGTAGTGTGACATGGTGTAAATAATAGCCAAATATTGTCTTTGTATCTCATATATTGACATGCGTAGATTTACTAGGCGAACTAAAATAATATTAATTGTAGGATATTTATTATAGACGAAACTACTATTCTACTCCTTTGTTATGACAAATATTATTTAAAAATGTATTTCTCTTCAGACAGTTTATTTCTTGAACAGTATAGTATGGAAATCAACTAAAACAGAAGAACAAAAAAAGTATCTTTTGTTTCGTTATTGCTTTGTACAAAAAAATCCTTGCTTATTTTAGCTACATGATAAAATTACATGATTTGCAAACTAAAATGCCAATATGATTAAATGGTTGCTTTTTTCAAACAAGGGATGTGGTATAAAAGTTATTTGGCAATAAAAAACTGCTTGATACATTTCATAATGTGAGTAGTATTAACTATGCTATAATTCATATATTATCAATGAAACAGTGTAAGTATCGCATTGAAAATCTATGATATAAAGCAACTGAGTCAAAAATCGAGTTGTTTAGTGTATATGTACACTTTAATGCCGAAAAGGATTGTATCGTGTATTAGGATGACTACATTGAAGTGACAGTATAATGTGGCAACATAAAATTGTCCACAATGTTATTGCTTACATGAAGTCTGGTATCTTGGTACTCAAAGGAAACATAACAACTAATGGATATTAACAATAAAGTCACAATGACAATTTATGAAACAGTTTCATATTATGTATATAGAGAGAGAACGCTAATATGAGAGAGAAGTTACTATTCCATTACCCTAACTTTCACGAAATAGACCGATCCCTCTGTAGCGGAGTTGTCCGGTTTTGTGTCATATAGTTTAAATAACGTAATTGTTTCATGAATAATAAGTCTAAAAGTTCGGTTTTTTATCTTTATTCACTTAATATAACGGTCGTAATGTTGGTAAGAATACGTTAAAGTTTTAATTTAAGTGTATTAAAACAGTACAGCTAATACGTTTACTTTCAAATTCGATAACACATTCAGCACGTCCGAATTAGATCCAATTAGTAGTGTTTGTATTCAATCATTTGGTAAGACACTGTAAGTATGAATTAAACTAAGACATTCAAATGTTATAATGTGATTAAACGCCTAGAAATACTGACATATCATTTTAATTTCGTCAAAATAGAAACACGATCAAATATAAAGCAGAATGTATGATAGTTTTTGCAAATAGACTTTGCTTTTCATCCGAAGTTTGCCAATGAACTTGTTGATATATTGTTCAAAATATTAAGAAGAAAGGTATATTATAGGATTAACGCACGTTTTTCCGTGTTATAACATCTGCAGAGTCCGAAGCAACGGTTGGCTCCAACAGGTACGAGGGACTACAGACGTTAAAACACAAAAAAACGTGCGTTGACGCTTTTATGTAATACACTTTCATGGTATATATTTAATTCAAACAAATACATGAAATCCTTGTGGAAACGGTTTTTGCTTAGGCGGTATTTATCCAATTCAACATGTTTTACGAATGCGTTTTATTTTTCCAGGCCGTAAAGTCGGGAAATACAAATGCTTAGAGCACAATAAAATGTCGAATTTTAATTGATTTAATAAAGCTTAGCGTTGGAGATTTATTAACTCAAAAAAGAAAATTAAATTACTCTACACAAGACGAAAAATGACCCTAAGAAAATCCGAAAACGATTTCTAAATGACGGTAGAAAAAAGAGCAGAGGCATTTAGACTTGACAGAACCGTTTTTTTTTTATTAAGCACACTAGTTTATAAAAATTGGCACTAAACGTTAGTCTCACAAAGAATTATAAAGAGTATTTATCAATATAAATAACAATAAAACAACAGTTTCTTATTTTTATTTTGGGTTATCATGTTTTTTTTAAAGTTAATCGGAGAGTTAAACTGAATGGCAAAAAAGTGTTACATTGACAACTGTCCGTTCCTTAGAAAAGGCGAAAACCAAGATTTGCGGCGATGTCTAGACTCCATATTTCCGGCATAGGTACTTGGTTGCTGCGATAAAGCCACAAAATGTCAGTATAACAAGAGCGCATGACTCTTTTGGCAAATAGGCCAAATGGACGTACATTTTATTTTTTTTTATTTTTTTGTTCTGTTTACCGTGCCCTATTTTATGTTTTGTGCAGAGGTAAACCCGGGCTATAACAAGAGCGCGTGAGTCTGTTAACACATGGTTTTGGTCCCGTTAACACATGGACAAAAAAAAAAAGAAAATTAGCCGATTTTATGCTATAATTGATGTTATCAAAACATTGTTAAAGATCTTTTGATATATTTCAAAATCATTAAATCACAATGAGGTTATAAACAATTGAGTACAACAGAACATGAAATTCCTGCTAGGTTAAATGAGGGGTATGCAAACATCTCCTTTCTGCTTCTGAAAATCTAGGGCGAATGTGCTACAATTTCATATATTGATTATAACATTCTCCTTTTCATGTCTTTCAAAACATTTTGAAAAAGTACTTGTCCTAATCAGCATTTCTGTGCGCATATATGCTTTATATCATAAAATTAATCTTGTTTTAAACACCAAACAACCACGGAAAATTCATGCTTGGAATAAAATCTTATGAATTCTAAAGGAAACCTAATGAAGTATCTCATTTGCCTATACAAATAAAGGATTTGCGGGTAAGAACTACATGTCTATTGAAAACAACGAGAAAATGACTTGTCTCTTTATTTAATATTATACTTTATTTGAAATAATAAAAAAATGTGTTTGTATATGGCTGTGCTGGCGGCGTGATACGAATATTTATAGAGTACTTATGAACAACCAGTATGTTTACAGTTTTTAAATTAACTCCGTTCAATATCTCCAAATCCATTTTATTCCAAATACTCTGAAGAAAAGCATTCAAATATAAGTTAACTGCAATTAAACTGTTACAGTAACCAATCGTGTATTTATTAACAAAGTTCTATCGAGTGAGCACTATATAGACAACCGATTAAATTAGATCATAAATATTTAATGTTGAAGGAAATTTAAAGCTAGACTCTCATAAATAGTATAACTTTAATGTGGTCACTTCATTTTAAGGGCTTTAATGTATATTATACAAGTTTATAATATAAAAAGTGAAAAGCCAAAAGTGTCCCTATTACCATTTTCCGTAGGTAAATATAATTGTATTGTGTTTATTCATTTTATTTCAATGAGCAAACAAACATATCAAAGTCATGATATTTCCTGGATGTTAACAATATACGCAATCATCATACCATTTTGACTACTTTACGTACAAAGAACACATTCTTATGGATCCTGTTAGTCTAAATGTGGGAAATATGTGTCAAAAGAAAATGATATAATTTAGCGAAATCACCCCTATTTGATTTATGGTGATTTTGTCATTATTGAAGACATCGCTATCGTTGTCATTATTTGCAATAGACGATGTCGTTATCAAGAGTTGATTACCATATTGTCATATCTGTCTTTTACTATTAAACTTTACATTGGCAGTTGTTTAACCTTTCTACAATTTATGAGAAAGGGAATTGTCTTTCATACCGTTACTTTTATTTATTGTAACACTGTACTCCAATTCATTGTGTTCATTTATATAAAAGTCTTTTTGGATTACTTTAAAAAATTGATATGTTTATAATATTAAACTTTATTGACGATCATCAGCACATACATGGACATGCCCTTTTCACACACAGTTGTTATATATGTACGGTGCCTGTATGTTTTAAGCTTTTAACATTTTTTCAATATGCCCTTATAAACAAACATTTGTAGTGTTTATATGTTGATTATTTGTTTTCCAATTATAACGATAAAATTATAAAAATAATTCAAAAACAATTAGTGTCATATATACAGTGTAGTTATTAAGTTGCAAAAAAATATTATTTCTTTATCTGCTGCTAGTAGTGTAAATTTTAGAAGACATAATCACAAATGTTATTTCAAATGAACAAATATTGTTGTTTTGTTTTATCACCATTCTAGTTAAGAAACTCAACGTTAAATTTTTAAAAGAAAAAAAAAACACATTATGTTATAGATTTAAAACATATTTTATGATTTTGTAGCCTTGATTTTGAATTATGGTAAATAATGTTTATATGTATACATTTATGTATAATAAAATGTTCTGATGGCCATTTTCAAGTTTAACATCCAAAACTTTTTTTATTTTCTTAACGAATTTAAATCATTTATTTATCTTTAGCATTTTGTTGCGGCTTGGAAAATAATACAGTTGAAGTGAGTAAGTATTTCGTCGCACGTCAAAATACCGCTTTGTTTACATTTTGCTACTTTTATGAGTAATGATCGTATATTCAGCGCTTCATGTGTAATATAAGCTACCAAAGTACCTTCTTTTATTTTAAATATAAATTTGGGTCTGACATTTGATTACTTGATAACAAATATCAACTATACCGCCGACTTGTCGGAGAGTTTTTTTTTTTAATTAATTTGCTCTTTCTAGAGTTTATTTGAATAAATAGTATACATTGACTACCCATTAAGAAATAACCATTTTGGATACACCAAGACAAAAGAGATGGACATAACTCTTGCTAATGTGCAATAAATATATACAACCTTACATTTATTTGTTTTTATGGCAGAATGTCCATAGTTTGTCTCTCATCATGGGGGCCTTTATGTGCATTAAAAGTCTAAATTTGTCGATAATTTTATCGTAGTGATTGTTGTTTGTTCCAAATGTCACGATATATTTGTGTACAATGTATTATTATACAAAATGAAAATGTGTTTTTTTGTATTGTTAAAGTTTCATTTTTACTCTCGGTTTATACATGTAATATTTACATTTTTCATTGATCAAAATGAAAATACTGGATATGAAATAGAATCCGTAATAAAAAAAACTTAAATGAACTTAATGAGGAGAATTGTTTTAAAATGAAATGTTTAAACTTTTTGACTTGCATTTTTGATTCTGTTAATAAATTTGTAAAGCAAGTTTAATATTTTGATTTAAACTTAAATAACATAAGTTTGAATTATTTTCTTTTTACATTGGGATAGTTAAAGGCAAAATCTAAGATAATTAATGCTGTTTATGTAATTCTTTACATACAAATTTTGTATACACAGGAGCGAAAAACAAATATATTGATAAAATGAATGAAATACAGACTTTTTTGTTAGCCATATGCACGAACTGCATGAACTGTTTAGCTCTTTTTGTTCTGCTGGCAACTGATACAACTAAAGTGAATTAGTATTTTGTATGAAAGACAAAATACTACTTTGTTTACATTTTTCTACCTTTGTGACACACTACTGTAAGCTCAGCCCTGCTTTTATCATTTTTTTAAAATATCAATATCTTAAATGCTTTGAATCCATTATCAAAACATTATTTAACAAATGTTTGACATTTATTATATAATAAAGAATTAAAAACATAAATTGCTGAGGCATAATGTTGGCAATAGAAATTCAACATCAATCATTATACCAGTATATAGAAAGACTTTTTTGTTTGTTTGTGTTGATCTAGTCTTTAAGCTGATAAGTATTTACGCATTTTGGGTCATATCTTAGCGGTTTGTCTACTTAGCAAGATTTCATGAATTACTAAACTATAATTAACAAATTTTTTGCAAGTGACAGACTACTATTTCTGAATCGGCGGTGATTAGACCAATTGTCGTGGAGAATTTTTGTGTTTCCCAAGGATCGAACCAGCAACCCATTGATTACAATGTCGATCGTTTCCTTATTTAACTAAGCGGATTATCCTGATCATAGGAGACATTTCCGGTAGAATTCATTCATTACAAATACAGTCTACAAGTTTGGTTCTTTGGGGCAATTACCTTTTTCAAATTGAATGCATTCTGGAAACAGTTAATAATTACACAAACTGTTCTTTCGCCAACGTTTCGCAGGGTTAAACCCCTCTTTTTCAAGGAGTTTCTGTTTATTTCTATGAATCACATATTTATCTTCTTACATGTCTTAACAACTCATATTCTGAATTTGTACATGCCTATATTTAAATAATTCATAATTAGATTTAAAAAACGCATGTATGTCACTTTACTTCTTCATGCTACACAAATATGAAATACATGTACAATCTGTTGTTATATCTATAATATTTCAACACTTATTTTTTAAGGCTGATAAATTAATGTTCTTTAACTTTATTATTGATTGATATATTTTCGTGATTTTTAGAATCGTTTGAACATCTGGAAAAATACAACGGAAAGCACATTTGTTTATGCAAATGAATGAAATAATGAAACTGGAGATTGACATGTCAATGGAATATAAATGAACATTGTCTGATCTCAAAATCCCACAATCTAAATTAAACTGTAAACGCATTTGAATATTCCGCGGCAATTATTCATTTGTCTGCAACAGTACATGTACATATTCAATATTGATTGAGATGAAACATCACACTGTATACTGTATTCCGGGATATACCGGACAATACGCTTGAATGATAAAATGCTAAACTCTTGCGATTTCACCCATCGGAATGAACGTTAAGTAATAGTTATAGTATATGAAACGAGTTAGTAACGAGGGTATAACACTGGCTGGGGCGACATCAAGGGGTGTTTCTGCTAAAAAAATGGCGAGGCCGTTAGGCCGAGACATTTTTTTGCAGAAACATCCCGAGATGTCGCCCCAGCCAGTTTTATACCCCCGTAACTAACGAGTTTCATATACTATAACTGTTTTATCGCAATGGCATAATGTTTTCTTTTTTGTATAGAAACAAATAAATAAATTAATCGTTAGCTACATTACAGTTATTTATCATAAGGCAGTTTTTCAAGTTGTTTTCGCTGCCGCAAAAAAAAATATACAAAAGACATCCAATATAAGAGGCGGCTTGTATACTGTTACCAAGATTGATTTAAGATTAAAGGGCTTTTTTCATTTCATTGATTATCCTTGTTTATATTTTTCATTGTATTTATATATTTATTTTATTTTATTTTATTGATTTCATTTTTTATTATCTTATGGTTTTTTTTGCTACTGGGAATGGTCGTTACCACTGCCCCATTGGAGCCTCTATGAAAAAACTGTATTGATATATACAAGGTGCGAAAAAAACTAGACCGATATATAACAGTACAGTTTTTTTCCTATATGTATCAATGAAAAAACTGTACTGTTATATATCAATACAGTTTTGAAATGCTCATTGAAGTGTACTGAGTATAATGGGTTGGAACGAACAAAGGAAAAGCTCACAGCCATGCGATAAAACGTCTAATTTATCTCTTCACACCGATTTATATAAGATAATGAATGAAAAATGTAAAAAAAATCGATATTTGTCTATTTTGTGATCATGATTTCTGCAAGAGGTACTGCTCGACCACTTGAGTGAGTTAAATCCTACAACATTTAAAACGGATTCTGCAAATTTTGTGATATTTGTACTCGATTCTTGCATTTTCACATCAATATTGTTTATCGTATAAAATGAATATAAGTTTATGAAGACATGTCCTTTTTCAAGAGCCATTTAAAGATTAGTCAGATTATGCAACATAAACATGTTATAAAAATTATATGATAAATGTTTTTTTTTATAATTTATAATTTATGTAGAATATGCTCTTTTCGAGCAACGACTGGTAATGACAGATAATTTATTGATTGCTCTTTATCTAATTACAAACGAATAACGAACCATAAACAAGAAAATAAGATTGTCATGTCTTCTTATATCTCACTCCACTTGTGTTTTTTTCATAACCAATGGCGTTTCTAATAAACACCACGAAACATTGTCGACGTAAGAATTAATTTTCTCAGGTAACTAAAAAACTGTTATTGAAAATATATTCATTAAAAGTCATATGTTTACTTAAGTATAACATGAATTATTATGTTTATGTTCATTCGCTATCTTTAAAAAGTAGAATTCCAAAAATGAAAAATAAGGGAGGGAGATTACGAAACCTACCTCCGACCCTAATAACATTCATCCATACAAAACAATTGGGGGCTTAGAAATGTAGTTTTATGATTTATCGAGATACAGATTTTTAAGTGTAGTCGAACAAAAGCAAATAATTGATGTCCTAATTAAGTTTTAACAAATACTAGTTGGCCATATAGCATAACCATTCTTTGCTTCTTTAGCGTTTAGAAAATGGTACAGTGAAAGTGAATGGGTAGTTTGTATGGTAGTCAAAATACCACTTTGTTTTATTTTTGTACCTTTATCACAAATTATTCTACATTCAGCGTTATTTTCATCGGTTGATTAGCATCAAACAATTTTAATGAAATTTAACACAAAAAAATATGTACTATTTGTTTGGTTTAACAACGTACCAACACAGTATCGGTCATATGACGCCAAAACAGGAAAGACAATTTTGGCTAACCTCGTGTGTTACAAACTTCAAAGCGACACAAGGGGTCAAAACCACTTCACATGCTGGAGTTAAGAGATACATTAACCCCTGTTGTTCGAATCCATTTTGTTACCTCTGACCACACAGGGAAAAAAGGTGGCTGCAATTCTTATGCCTCAACCATAAGCAACAAAAGACATGCCCCCATTTAAACAAAAAAAAAATACTTTTCTGAAGTGTTTCGTGCCTATAAGTCAATGTTTTATGCCTGTAAGTCTGAACTAGAGTTTTGAATGTTTAAGGCTTTTTGATATAGAAAAAGTAAGATATGTGTACACATAAAACACAAGACCATGCAATTACTGTACAAAAACAGAAGCATCCTTCATTTTCAGCCTCATCGATATTTTCATTGTATATAATTTAGTTTAAATATAGAATGTGCTACCATAAATAGACAAAGAATGTGTACCATTAATTTCTTTTCTGAATTCAGTTAATGTGAACGATATAAACAGCTCAGCCTTAAATTTACAGAAGACACTAGTATTTATAAAGTTGAACTTTATCTTATGGTGTGGCAATATCTTTTCTCAGTTACATTTCCTCATTATATTTCTACTTAACCAATCATGAAGTGATATCTTATATATGACATAGGTGGTTTGTATTAAATAATCCTTCTATATAGATATATCTTAAATATAATTAACTTCAATTCACACAAAGCATATATTTTATTCCAGGGTTAATATACATGTAGTTATATGAAAATTACAGATTTTAATTTTAAAATTATTGACGAAAAAAGTCGTGTTTCACTTATTTTCAATTAAAATAATGATGATAAAAGTGCTCACATCAACGCATTATAGCAAAGTGTTTTATGCTCTGTTATAAAAATGACTCATCAGGTAACATACTATAACTAAGAACATTAACAATTGTCAGAACACGGCGCATTTGAAATGAATGCAAAATAGGAGATTTCTTTATAATAGAGCCTATTAATTGATTGCTTGTACGCATAAGCTACCGTCGATGCATCTGAAACCATAGTTACTTTTTCACTTTTCTACAACATCGGTCTTTTAGAAATTCCAGTATGAGTTCCAAGAAATTCCGAGATAAGCACGATTATTAGTATACCCCAATATTTCGAACACATTGCAATATGTATTCTTTTTTTAATTTTATCACCTATCAAAGTTATCGTCTAGGGAAATTTAAAAAAAAACACAATTAATTACATTGATATTGCATAATATTTTTATCGTTATGTATGTAGTGTCTTGTGGATATTTTAAATACTATCAAATACCAAACATCTCTTATAATTCGTCTAAACCTAATAAAACAACTTAACAATTAAACAAGTTGTACTCACATGTTTTCGTATGTCTTTATACCATTATTCCAACATTGTCCTCACATATTTTTTAATTTCAGTAGGAAAATGGCATTCGAAAAAAAAGACATATCAAAGAATGTAATTATTGCTAAGGAACCAGTAAACTCACGCTCATTTATTATTACAATAATTATTTAGTGATCCAATGTTTGTAAAATCAACTAAACAATAAGTTGTACTTACGGTTTTTCGTTTGTCCCTATACAAATATTCTAAAACTGTCCTAATTATTCAAAAACAATAGCAAAATATCATATGAAAAGACACACCTTATATCCTTTAAAGTAATGAATATTTTATCCTACACCTGCTATGTTATTAATTGCATCTTATATTCGATCAAATACTTTATCATCTGCCAAGCATAACACATATGTTGTATAAACTAAAATTTACGATTGCGTGCACTAACATAAACAACAATACACTAAATTAAAAGCCAGCTGTTTTCGTGTCAATACTAAAGTAATTTTCATTTATGTTGGCAACTAGAACAGGATCATATTTGAAGCCAATTTGTAGCGTGCAAAAATTGTCTACACTGTAAGACATGTTCATCAGTTAGTAGAAAAGAAATTGGACATGGAGTTCATCAAGTCAGACGGCATAAAGGTGCACAAAGCAATGTAGAAAATAATTTGTGTAGACAATTGCATGATTATAATTGACAGATTATTTCCTTGAGTCTACGTTTCTCGTATGCCTTGTGTGCAAACTTTTGCGGATAAAACCGGTAAAAAATGTTTACTTCTGATATACCACAAAAACACAAGCTCAATTCTCTATACACTCAACGATTTAATATCATATACAGTTTACATTTAGTTATATAAATAGAGTACCAATTAGTGTTCGTTCAATTTATTTTAAGTTTAATTGATTCTATAAAATGCTTATATCTTCATTATGCAAATACCAGGTTATGAAGATATTTAAAAACAAATTTAAAAATTCACTTCATTTCCTGATAAGGGAAATATTTGATTCTACTAATATAATGCTTACCAAACATTCACATATCGTGATTATTTCTGAATTAGTTGTCATATGTTTCAATTATTCGAAAACTAGTATCATAACCATGTAATAGTAATAGTCCGTAAAACATATGTAACGCTATTCCAATTAGGCCAAAAATGACCATTTTAAAGCACTTGTCTCAAACGTACTGCTTCTAACGTAATTTATATAATCTATATAATTCCAACAACTTAATGCTTAGAAACATAAACACATTATGTTAAACGACGTATCACTTTGATACATATCATTTAATGAACAGTGCATTTTCTAGTTTACAACCAATCGAAACATTTTGCAAAAAAAAGAAAAATGTTGTCGTCAATCAGTGACAAATAAATAAAACATAATTGTTGATGTATATTCATATTATTTTGACCATCCCTTTATTACAGGTGTACATTTTTACTATTTTATCATTTTATTATATTGCTGATAGTAGAAATAATTAACAATACAGGATCGAATTATATTAAACCCTGTAGAAACAAAATGTGTCAGATTCGACTTACAGAACATGCAATACATGAATATAAATTTAATTCAACATATATTTAAATTGAAATAAAACAAATCTAATATACAAATTGCGTTATACTCTGCTTGCGAGCTTATAAATTAAACAGGTGGTTGCAAAAGATCATTTGAAAAACATTTTGATTAATTTGTTACACAGAATTTGATAAAGCTATTAGACACTCGAAGCGGTTGTAAGAATTAATATTTTTATCGAAGAAATGAAATAAAAATGTTAATTATGTTTATTTTTTATGTTTTTGATAATGTGACCTTTCGTACACGTGATAAATGTTATATTTGTATGACTCAATAAAAATAACTTCAATCGAGTATAACAATCGTCTCGAGTATCTCATTGCTTTATTCAAATGTGTAACTTATCTAGTTATATGTTTCTAAACTAATTTTGAAATTATATTTTCAATTTTGAGATAAAACGTCTTATAAATGCTGACTAAAATGTTTAATATTATAATGAGCAAAATGAATCCAATGATACGGAGAAAGAGAAATCCTTCGTGAACAAAGCTACCATAAAAATAAATCAGTTTCAATTGCCTTCTCAATATGACGATGAATTAAGCAACTTTCCTCACATCCCATTACACCATCTCAAACTGTATGCTATATTAAACACTTAAATATTGTAATTAACATTCCGAAAAACCAGGAAAAAAACATTGCTGACAAGAAGAACGACAAAGCATGTTGGAAGATATGATAAATTAAACTATGTGTACTAAGAAAAAAATGTTTTCATGTCTTTAACTTAATGTTACCTAACGACATTCGGTAAATCTTGTTTCTAGACAGACATAGTTAGCTGTATAAGTAAGACAATTATTTACTGCCTTGAAGCAAAAGACAATAAAAGGTTATTTACCATATTAAATCAGTTGTTAATTTAACAACAAGATATTTTAACAACTTAAACTGATATCTGTCCTTAGGAAAATCAATGTCTACAACTGTTATCTAAAATCCAATGCACGAGATAGAACAATTTAAGACATTTATGTTGAATACATGTATTAAAGAGACTATAAATTATGCTTTGTTGGGCAATACACTTGTATTAGGATTAAATCGTTATATCTTTTAAAGTGCCATTATATGTTGTTGTTTTTTGTTTGATTTTTTTCCTTTTTGAGTCAAAAAGTGAAAGTTTAAAATATACCTGAGTGACAATAATGAGACTTTTATCAAATGTATATTGTAATTGAGAACATGGTGAGATATAAGTCATTTTTTTTCCTTCTAATATGTTTCACTTTACTTTGTAATTTAAGCGAATTTACTACATTGATGGAAGGTGTCAAGCTAGCTTATGAAACGTCCCTGCTTATACTTAAGTGCCCGTTCGTGCCTAAAATAATGAACGGAAGGGCAACTAAGGTCTTCCTCACGTAAAACCCAACCAAGCGAATATATTAACTGCCTCTTCTCTACAAGTTTAGCAATGCGATAAAACATGTTATGCTTTTAATTTACACCTTTATATTCATATGATTTAAAGAACGACAATTTAACATTAACGCTAATGATAAAAAATGGGCACTTTAGCTTTAACAATGTATCCTTATTTGTATGCTATATCAAGCTATAATAAGCAGGTAGATGTTAATGAAATAAAACAACGTTTTTACAGATAATGTGTGCCAATTTGTGACATAATGTCTTCCTATAAATGTAATCACTATCATTTTCGCTTATTGTAATGTTAGTATTCGGTGTTCTGTAAAAACTAAGTTCCTCATTAGATTGATATAAAAATAGATATATATATATGATAAAATACCTTCAAAAGTGAGAAGGACTGTAATAAATTCCATTATCATGTGCCCAGGCATAAATAGGAAAAATCATTCAAATCACTCTGTGAAATAATTTAGTTTTATAGCTATAGTTTAAACGGAACATTGAACGGAAGCGTTAATTTGCAAAGGATATTTTTACATTTAGTAACGAATAAGATGTGCATGAAATGAGAACAACAATTCGATGACCAGTAAAATATACATGATTTGTCATCGAATGACAGAAACATTGATTTTCCAACAAATAAATGTCTAACAAAATGAAAATGCTGCATGAGATAAAGTTGTAAACATAATATCGTTAATACGTACAAAACCATGCATACCGTACGAGAAATAACATTAAATCATTTTAAAAAGCAACGTAAATATGAATATAATTTAAGAGACAAACAAAATGACCTCGTCAAAGCAGGATATTGATTTTTTTCAGAAATTTAAGATCAAAAACGTTGTATTTACTTTATTTTTAAAGGTGATTGTAACACTTTCAATGGAAATGAGATATTCTAGAAAAGTTTTATGGTATATGGTCTTGGTATAAATATACCTGCAATATAAATCTTTAATAAAGGAGGAATTATTGAGATATTTTAATCGGGAATGTTTTTAGGGGTATATGTGTTAACTTGTTTACAGTCTTTGAGATGCCCCCAGTCTTTGACATGTCCCAAACTTTATGAGCTGAATATATAGTTTTTTGCAAGAATCAGTGTTAAATATCAAGCTCGTTCGAATTTGTTTACGGAGTATTGTAATAAATGGAAAATCGTTATTATCAATAACAATAATTTATAATTAGTCAATTCAGTAATATAGCTATAAACATTTTTGATCGAAGACTGTAATAGATATACTTAAACTAGAACTCCGCGAGTCGGATGTGTCGCCTTGTGAACAATATAGTTTAGGAGAAATGGCCAGGACGAAAATGAAATATGAAAACTAACAAAGGGCAATAACTCAAAAAATAACAAGAGCCATGTCAACATGGCCATCCCCAGCCGAATGTGTTTGCTCATTGGAAGAATGTATATGTAGTAGAGCGGAACAATTCCATTTTAAGAGGTCTTTTGGTAATGAAAACTGATGGCTATAATGATTACTGAAACCTATGTGAATACTGATGGCTGAAAATAACAAAGGGCAATTACTGAAAAATAATGCAGGGTAGGTTATCATTCTTGTCTGCTGCATCCCTCCTCAGTAAAATCTATCCACCTATGAAGTTTCAAGTTGATACCTCAAATACTTTTGAGAAAAAATTGAATTGAAAAATTAAGTATGAAAAAGAACAAAGGGCAATAACTCAAAAATTATAAAAGATAGAGTTATCATTCTTGTGCAGTGCACACCTCCTGAGTGAGATCTATGCACCTATGAAGTTTCATTTTGATATCTCAAAGGCTTTTTGAGTTATGCTCTGGACAAAAATTAATTTTGAAAAATAACAAAGGGCAATAACTCAAAAATAATGCAGGGTAGAGTTATCATTCTTAAGCACTGCACTCCTCCTCAATGAGATCCATCCACCTTTGAAGTTTCAAGTTGATACTTCAAATACTTTTTGAGATAAGCTCTGGACAAAATAACATAAAAAACAAAGGGCAATAACTCAAAAATTGTATAGGGAAGAGTTATCATTCTTGCACACAACATTCCTCCTCAATAAGATCTATCCACCTATGACATTTCATGTTGATATCTCAAACACTTTTTGAGTTATGCTCCACTCAGGTGAAAAATTAGGTATGAAAAATAACAAAGGGCAATAACTCAAAAATTATGAAAGGTAGAGTTATCATTCTTGTGAACTGCACACCTCCTGAGTGAGATCTATGCACCTATGAAGTTTCATGTTAATATCTCATAAGCTTTTGGAGTTATGCTCTGGACAAAAATCAATTTTGAAAAATAACAAAGGGCAATAACTCAAAAATCATGCAAGGTAGAGTTATCATTCTTGTGCACTGCACTCCTCCTCAATGAGGTCTATCCACCTATGAAGTTTCAAGTTGATACCTCAAATACTTTTAGAGATATGCTCCGGACAAAAATGTCGGACGGAAGGACGGACGGACGGACGGAAGGTCGGACGGACGGACGGAGACTATTTCTATATCCTCCGCCGAAATTTTTCGGCGGGGGATAATAAGTGCAGAGCAGCAGTTTCTGTGCACTGCACTTCTTATCAATAAGATCTATTATTCTATGAAGTTTCAAGTCCATATCTTTTATAATTGATATGAAATAGCCTAGACAAAAATAAAGTATGAAAATTAATAAAGGGTAATAACTCACAAATAAGAAGTACAGAGTACCGTTCTTGTACACTGCACTTTTTCTTAATGAGATCTATCATCCTATTAAGTTTCATGTCCATAGCTTTCATACTTTCGGAGAAATGGCCAGGACAAAAAAAGTATGAAAATTAACAAAGGGCAATAACTCATAAATTAGGAAGTGCAGAGTACCGGTTCTTGTGCACTGCACTTCTTCTTAATGAGATCTATCATCCTATGAAGTTTCAAGTCCATAGCTTTTATAGTTGAAGAGAAATGGCCCGGACAAAATTAAAAGTATGAAAATTAACAAGGGCAATAACTCAAAAATTAAGAAGTGCAGAGTACCGGTCCTTGTGCACTGCACTTTGGGTTATTGAAAGAAGCATGCATACCAAGTTTGAAGTCAATCAGACTTATAATGACTGAGTTATGCTCCGGACAAGCTTTAGGGGACGCCGACAACGACGCCGCCGACACCGCCGACAAAAGTAACCCCTATATGTCGCCTTTTCAAGGCGACACAAAAACTGTTTAAACTAGAGGGAGTCATGGTTTCATTTCATGTCAACGTTCTTGTAATGGAATATCTTGAGGTCGTAAAATTACTAGCAGCACTTGATCAACAAAGGGCTAGATATTTGGTACAGCTACAAATGTAAAGATATACAAAATGTTAGTAATAACTTAATAAGTAGACGGGCAAAGAGACACAAAAATTCTTGATGCATTTGATATGTCATTAATATGGTACTGAATACATCATTTTTACTGCATCAATAAAATATAGCAAATATATTATATATGTCTGTCAATTCATATTTCGATCAGTTCAGGTTAATGTTTAAAATCCAAATGTCAAGTTATACAAAATTGTATGTAATCCATTACTGAATTGAAGAAGAATTTCGTCTCAGTGATTAATCATAGATTTACTTAACTTAGCTTTCTTATGATTGTATGTAGATGTATTATAATTGAAAACGGCAAGTAAAGCTTCTTTAAATTACGATACGCCACTTTTTATTTGCTCAAAATATTCCGTTAAAAGGCAATTACGAATGAAAATAAAGAATGGAACGTGTATCAAGATGATATTCCACTTTAAAGCCTACATATCCTTTTTTTTTAATTACAATCCACTTACACACTGCAGAACGTTTTGAGGCAAATTACATAATGTGAACTTCACGCTTAATTGAATTTTGTAAATCGTTTTCTGTAAAATTAACAGGCTGTGCAAAAATATACGATTTCCATCGGTAAACATTTTCTGTTTAATGATAAAAATTGCAGCTTATTTTAGCGTCAGAAACTGAAAAAATACAATTAATTGTAAGTCTATATAGCTTTTTTAATATATTTCCATATGACAAGCTATACACAATGAACTAAGCCAACATTGAACTTGTTTTCCTACTAGTTAAAACGCTTAGGTAGTGTAACAAAATAAAATTATAAAAAATATCCAAAAATCTTGTTTGTCACTTATATATTGTAATGGTTAGATTTATACTAGGCGAACTAAAATGATATTAATTGTAGGTTATTCATTTAAAATATTAAAAGACAAAACTTGTATTCTACCCTTTGACAAAGCATATATTATTTTAAAATGCTTCGGAAAGTTTTTTCTTGAACGGTTTCCATGGCAGTGTATTTAGAAAGTACACAAAATGCATAGTATAATATATAGGAAGGAAGTCAACTAGATAAGAAGAACAAAACAGTATCTTTTGTTTCGTTATGGCTTTGTACAAAATTCCTTGCTTATTTTAGCTACAGACAAAATCAGCATGTAAGCATGATTAAATACCAATATGAAAAAATGGTTGCTTTTTTCAAACAAGGGATGTGGTATAAAAGTTAACTTGGAAATAAAAAATGCTTGATATATGTTATACTGTGAGTAGTATTAACTATGTGCTATAATTCATGTATACTTAATGAGACATTGTAAGTACCATTGTGATATTGATAAACTATAATATAATGCTACTAAGGCAAAATCAAGTTGTTTAATGGATATGTACACTGTAATGCCGAAGATGATTGTATCGTGTAATAAGGACGACTACATGAAAGTGACAGGTTAATGTGGTAACATAAAATTGTCCGCAATATAATGCTTACATGTAGTATTGCATCTTGGTACACAAAGGAAATATAAGAACTAATGGATAAAAACAATAAAGTTACAGTGACAATTAATGAACAGTTTCACATTTAAGTAACTATAAAGAAAGGGAACACAAATATTAGAGAGAAGTTTCTTTTCCATCAGTCTTACTTTCTTGAAATAGACTGATTCCTCTGTAGTAAAATATACGAACGAAGTTGCCAGGTTTCATGTCACAATCTAGTTTAAATTGCGTAATCGTTCAATGAATAATGAGTCAAAAAAAGTCCGGTTTTTGAGGGTTTTTGTCATTGTTTGTTTGTTTGTTTTGTGTTGTTTTTTGTTTTCAATATGTTTTAAATGATTAATTTTAATTTAGGTATGTGTTCAAATATTGGGATTTTTCATTGTTTGGTTTTTTTTTTGTTTTTTTTCTTGTTGTTGTTTTGTTTTTCAATATTTTTTTAAATGATAAAGTTCAATTTAGGTATGTGTTTAAATACCACTGATCATAATTTTTTGTAAGAATATTAAAATAACTGATGTCAAATATGTAAGATCAAAATTTAAACTGCAAGCCAACAGCTACTCAGAGTACATTTTTTCATTCATTATCTCCGGACAAATTTGATGCAATCATTCTGCCAGCTCTTTTGATAAAGGACAATTTTATATCATTGCGCAATAATCTGTCTTGTAAACATTCATTATATTCATTGTTATTAGTATTCTTTTTTTAAGGGACAACATTATATCAATGAAGATATACAATTATAGATAAACGTCTTCACTTAAAGATACTACTATCAAAAATCCGATATCATACCTTTGCTCAATGTTACTTGCTATTGATTTCATTTTGGCTGCTGCTCTTTAATCCATTCACTTGGCATTTGAAATTACGGTCTATTGTTGGTTAAAGTATGTTTTAGTTTGAATTTAAGTGTATTAAAACAGTAAAACTAACACGTTTTCTTATAAATTCAATAACAATTTCAAGCATTTTCTAATTACATTCAATTAGTATTGTTTGTAATTAATCATTTAAAAGGCAATACTGAATAAAACATTCAACATGAATAGCACTAAAACAGTCAACTAAAAATTTAATTATGTAGGTGCCCTTGTCTACTTTTTAAATCAAGGAGGGATGTGCTAAAGTGTGATCTATAACATTCTCCTTTTCATGTCTTTCAAAATATTTGTAGTATGTTTTTGTCCCAATCAGCATTTCTGTGCACATTTATGCTTTATATCATAAAATTGTACCACGGAAAAGTTCATGCTTGAAATAAACTCTTATAAATTCTAAAAAAAAGAGAAACCTAATAAAATATCTCTATTGCCTATATAAATATAAGAACTCATGTCTTTTGAATACTAAAAGAAAATACATTGTCCCTTTATTCAATTTAAAACTTATTTAAAATAATCAAAGGAATTTGTTTGTGTATGGCTGTACTGGCGGCGTGTTACGAATATTTATAGGGTACTTATGAACAATCAGTATGTTTACGTTCTTTTAAATTACGTGAGTTCAATATCTCCGAATACATTTTATTCTGAATACTCTCAAGAAATGATTCAAATATAAGTAAAAGTCGACTAACGATTGTTTTGCAATTAAACTGTTACAAAAACCAATCGTACATTTATTAACAAAGTTCTATCAAGTGAACACACAAGCACGTAGACAACCGACTAAAATAAAAATTAAAAAAAGGAAATTAAAAGCTAGACTTTTATAAATGGTATAATTTTGCTGTTATCACTTCATTTTAAGGGCTTTAAAGACATATTCAGGCAAAATTAATGACATAAATATAAAACTATCTTATGTGCTCAAATCACGCTAAAATGAGATTTGTAAAAGTCCAAGCATGAATTTCTGTATAAATTCTATTTATTTTTGGTTTGAAGCGTAAATATACCATTCTATATATTCTGAGCAAAATGTCTCCTTATTCATTCATTTGGTGAGTTAATTAACAGTTCCAGAGTTCACTTGGACGATAAATGTGAAATCTTAACGCTATTACAGGACCCACGTGGGTCAAGTAAGGAAACCACCATTTTATTCCATATAAGGAGAAAAGTTTTGTTCCTGCGTTAATGAATGAAATATTCAAAACGATGAAATGAAAAGTTTTCCTCTGACTCCCTTTAAGCCATATTATAAACGTGTCCCAATTACCATTTGCAGAGGTAAATATAATTGTATTGTGTTTATTCATTTAATTTCAATTATGATGCGTACATTCTGTAACGCCTATTTATAATTAATCATATCTTGTTTCTCAACTAAGGCAGATTAAAATATTTTTGACTTTTAATATTCAACATCAATAATATACTAAAGGCAATAAAATGTGATGGAAATTATTTGACTGGAACTCAATAAGAATTCTTCCAAGAGCAAACAAACATATCGAAGTCATGATCTTTCCTGGATGTTTACAATATACGTAATCATCATACCATTTTGACTACTTTACGTACAAAAACACGTTCTTAGGGATCCTGTTAGTCTAAATGTGGGAAATATGTGTCAAAAGAAAATGATATCATTTAGCAGAATCAACCCTATTTGATTTATGGTGATTTTGTCATTATTGGACACATCGCTATCTTTATCATTATTCTCAGTAGACGATGTCATTATCAAAAGTTGATTGCCATATTGCTATATCTGTCTTTTTCTATTATACTTTACAGTGGCATTTGTTTAACCTTTCTACATTTATGAGACAGGGAATTGTCTTTCATATCGTCACTTTTATTTATTGTAACACTGTACTCCTGTTTATTGTGTTCATTTAGTCTTTTTGGATTATTTTGAAAATATGTTTTTAATATTAAACTTTATTGACAATCATCAGCACATATATGGAGATGCCCTTTACACAAAAAAATTATATAATTCTGTCAATATGTTCTTCTTTTAAACAAACCATTGAAGTGCTTATATTTCGATTATTTGTTTTCATATTATAACGATTGAATAATAAAAATAATACAAACACAAGGAAGTGTCATAATTATATCGTTATGGATTTACAAACCGGTTAAAACAATGTTATGTCCCTTCCGCCAGAGGTGTTATTTTTATATCACTTGATTAAAGGTTTATTTCAAATGAAAAATAAAATTAGGTTGTTTTATCCTTCTGGTAAACAACCTCAACGTTAAATTTTTGAAAGGAAAATGACATATAGTTGTATCATATTTGCTATTTAAAACATTGCCAAATTATGCCCGATATGTATGTTTAACACTTACAAGAGTATGTGGCATTTAATTTAAATTATTGTAAACAAAGCTCTTTCTAAAGGTAAATGATTTAATGAACTTAATTTAAATTCTAGTATGTATTACATATTGTTATTTAAATAGCTTATGTCTGTTGCCATAATAATAATAGTAACAACCAGGCGTATATTTTGCTTAACAAAACACACATAATGCATTATTTCGTGCCTAGAGTTTCACGTATGTTATTTATAACTTAAATTAAGTACGATTGCGTGCAGAAATAGAAACATCATTATTCTTAATTTAAAGCCATCTGTTTCCGTGTTAACTTCTAATTATTTTCCATTCATGTTGACAAATAATATACTATCAAACAGAAAGCAAAACTATATCGTGCAGAATAAAAAAACTGTTGATATTGTGAGATAAGTAAAAGGAAATGGACAATGAGTTCATCGGGTCAGACGGAATGTGCATGTAGTAATGATTATGAAGATGATTTGTCAAGACAATTGCATGGTATTGATTATATTCATGAGTTTGTGTATCTTATGATAAATGAAGTATTCTAAGTTTAATAATACAAATCATGTGCTGATGTTTGTAGTAAATATTATAACCGATCAATAGATTAATATTTTAAGAGTATACATATATGTATGTAGCTTAACAATAATTTAAACTAAATACATTTTGAATTCGTAATTATGGTTATTTTAGAGTTCGTAATGGTCGTTGTATAAAAGTATTGTTTCTCTTTTATTTATTAAACTGTTTTGCTATTTTGAAATATGTCTATAAATAAATATATGTAGATACTACGCATTTATAGTATTATATAAGTCCATTAAGAACAGAGCAACGAAAATAACTTTACGAAATTAACCATTTTCTTTTCAGAGCGCACAAAAACATGTCTAACCATTGATCACTAGACTTTACAAAAATATTTGTTTAAATGTCAACCCGCTTTTTACATTTTTAGTTTCAGCATTTGAATGCAAAACCCAACATTATTTTTCATGTTTCGACTTGCAATTACCACTTAACACAGCTGAAATGCTGCCAATTGTTTAACTTTTATAGTTTATGGAGGACATTATTTGGAATATTTATTTAGGTAGATGAAAATAATATACACTGTTATATTTAATAGATCTTTAAATTAACGATTTATTTAATACTCATTTCAAAACATAACTCTAAAAAGATCATTATAATAACGTGTATTTCGTTACCAAAATTTAGCGTTTAGTTCAGTGTATTTATAACACGTAAATGTTTTAAATGTTTGACAACTTCTAGATTGGTGCGAATCATTCTTTCCTAGAAGGTTTGAACAATATTAATATTGGTTTACGTTTATCCATGTCAACGTTAAGGTGTTTTGTCCCGCCGCGATGTTATTAGCACGGAGTACTGCAACTATGTCTTTGCAACAGAGTTTATTTGTTTATTTACGTCTCATCCATGCATATTTACATAGTACAAAACATTTACATAATACATATATAAAAAGCATGGCCAATATATCGCAGATTTATAGGAGACTATCGTTTTACAACTTTAAAAATACTAGATAAAATCAAAAATACAAATGATTAAACATACAAATGATTAAACATTTTTGATTGTTACTGAGTATATTCTTTTCTTATTTATATCTTCAAAACTCTAATGATATACATTTTGTATTCCATCCTGACATATAAACATAGATAAAATATCATGTTGTAATAAATGATGTGTGAGACAGTAACATTTCTTCACCTTTACTTGTTTAAAAAAATAAAAATAAATAGAATAAAATTTAGATTACCATTGCTAATCCATACTTTAAGATCTGCCCTATAATCATGATCAGACCAGAGATGAACTGATTAGCAATGACTAAATGGTTATCTACGTTTAGCTACAAACATATAAGAAATTTCCTTTTAAAAGTTAATAAAATGATACAACATTTTATGTACATTTTTAAAAGAATTCTACATTTAGATAATATATATTTCAGTAAGCGTAACCTTATTAATGATACAAAGTTTCAAAACGTGAGAGAAGTATATTAAAGCAGGTTTTGGCAGTTAATTTGGCAATTTCGGGATTTGAGAGTACAAACATACTTTTTTGTTCATCATTCATATTAATAAAATCAGCATTGATATCCTTGGCTTTATCAAATAAGACATTTCTAAGAAGTTGGTAAGCAGGACATTGTGTTAACACATGTATTTCTGTTTCAACATTTTGTTTACAAATTGGACAAATCCTGTTATTAACATCTAAATTCTCATATCTTCCCGTTTCCGGACGAAGGGGTGCAACTCCACATCTAAATTTTGCTAATGCTGATCGATGCTTTTTAGGCATTGGTAAATATACATATTTTTCAGTTTTCATACTGACATTTAAACAATTGATATGTGCGTAGTTTATTTCTGGTACTACAAACCC